>NC_091246.1:136872500-137510000 GCF_042477335.2 Ovis canadensis | reverse complement strand
ACCACATATAAAAGAATGAAACTAGAACACTTTCTAATATCATACACAAAAATAAACTCAAAATGGATTAAAGACCTAAATGTAAGATCAGAAACTATAAAACTCTTAGAGGAAAACATAGGCAGAACACTCTGACATAAACCACAGCAAGCTCCTCTGTGATCCACCTCCCAGAGTAATGGAAATAAAAACGAAAATAAACAAATGGGATCTAATTAAACTCAAAAGCTTTTGCAAAATGAAGGAAACTATAAGCAAGTTGAAAAGGCAACCTTCAGAATGGGAGAAAATAATAGCACACGAAAAAACTGACAGTCAATCTCCAAAATATACAAGCAGCTCATGCAGCTCAATACCAGAAAAATGAACCACCCAATCAAAAAGTGGGCAAAAGAACCAGACATTTCTCCAAAGAAGACATACAGATGGCTAATAAACACATGAAAAGATGCTCAACATCACTCATTATTAGAGAAATGCAAATAAAAAAAAATAATGAGTTCCATCTCACGCTGTTCAGAATGGCCACCATCAAAAAGTATCAGTTCAGTTCAGTTCAGTCACTCAGTAGTGTCTGACTCTTTGCGACCCCAGGAATCACAGCACTCCAGGCATCCCTGTCCATCACCAACTCCGGGAGTTCACGCAGACTCACGTCCATCGAGTCCGTGATGCCATCCAGCCATCCCATCATCGGTCATCCCCTTCTCCTACTGCCCCCAATCCCTCCCAGCATCAGAGTCTTTTCCAATGAGTCAACTCTTCGCATGAGGTGGCCAAAGTACTGCAGTTTCAGCTTCAGCATCATTCCCTCCAAAGAAATCCCAGGGTTGATCTCCTTCAGAATGGACTGGTTGGATCTCCTTGCAGTCCAGAGACTCTCAAGAGTCTTCTCCAACACCACAGTTCAAAAGCATCAATTCTTCAGCACTCAGCCCTTCTTCACAGTCCAACTCTCACATCCATACATGACCACAGGAAAAACCATAGCCTTGACTAGACAGACCTTAGTTGGCAAAGTAATGTCTCTGCTTTTGAATATGCTATCTAGGTTGGTCATAACTTTCCTTCCAAGGAGTAAGTGTCTTTTAATTTCATGGCTGCAGTCACCAACTGCAGTGGTTTTGGAGCTCAAAAAAATAAAGTTTAACACTGTTTCCACTGTTTTCCCATCTATTTCCCATGAAGTGATGGGACCAGATGCCATGATCTTCGTTTTCTGAATGTTGAGCTTTCAGCCAACTTTTTCACTCTCTTCTTTCACTCTCATCAAGAGGCATTTTAGTTCCTCTTCACTTTCTGCCATAAGGGTGGTGTCATCTGCATATCTGAGGTTATTGATATTTCTCCCGGCAATCTTGATTCCAGCTTCTGCTTCTTCCAGCCCAGCATTTCTCATGATGTACTCTGCATAGAAGTTAAATAAGCAGGGTGACAATATACAGCCTTGACGTACTCCTTTTCCTATTAGGAACCAGTCTGTTGTTCCATGTCCTGTTCTAACTGTTGCTTCCTGACCTGCATATAGGTTTCTCAAGAGGCAGGTCAGGTGGTCTGGGATTCCCATCTCTTTCAGAATTTTGCACAGTTTATTGTGGTCCATACAGTCAAAGGCTTTGGCATAATCAATAAAGCAGAAATAGATGTTTTTCTGGAACTCTCTTGCTTTTTCCATGATCCAGCAGATATTGGCAATTTGATCTCTGGTTCCTCTGCCTATTCTAAAAACATCTTGAACATCTGGAAGTTCACGGTTCACATATTGCTGAAGCCTGGCTTGGAGAATTTTGAACATTAATTTACTAGCATGTGAGATGAGTACAATTGTGCAGTAGTTTGAGCATTCTTTGGCATTGCCTTTCTTTGGGATTGGAATGAAAAATGACCTTTTCCAGTCCTGTGGCCCTGCTGAGTTTTCCAAATTTGTGGGCATATTGAGTGCAGCACTTTCACAGCATCATCTTCCAGGATTTGAAACAGCTCAACTGGAATTCCATCACCTCCACTAGCTTTGTTTGTAGTGATGCTTCCTAAGGCCCACTTGACTTCACATTCCAGAATGTCTGGCTCTAGGTGAGTGATCATACCATCATGATTATCTCTGTCATGAAGATCTTTTTTGTACAGTTCTTCTGTGTATTCTTGCCACCTCTTCTTAATATCTTCTGCTTCTGTTAGGTCCATACCATTTCTGTCCTTTATTGAGCCCATCTTTGCATGAAATGTTCCTTTGGTATCTCTAATTTTCTTGAAGAGATCTCTAGTCTCTCCCATTCTGTTCTTTTCCTCTATTTCTTTGCATTGATCGCTGAAGAAGGCTTTCTTATCTCTTCTTGCTATTCTTTGGAACTCTGCATTCAGATGCTTATATCTTTCCTTTTCTCCTTTGCTTTTCGCCTCTCTTCTTTTCACAGCTATTTGTAAGGCCTCCCCAGACAGCCGTTTTGCTTTTTTGCATTTCTTTTCCATGGGGATGGTTTTGATCCCTGTCTCCTGTACAATGTCAGGAACCTCAGTCCATAGTTCATCAGGCACTCTATCTATCAGATCTAGTCCCTTAAATCTACTTCTCACTTTCACTGTATAATCATACAGGATTCGGTCATATCTGAATGGTCTAGTGGTTTTCCCTATTTTCTTCAATTTAAGTCTGAATTTGGCAATAAGGAGTTCATGATCTGAGCCACAGTCAGCTCCCGGTCTTGTTTTTGTTGACTGTATAGAGCTTCTCCATCTTTGGCTGCAAAGAAAATTATCAATCTGATTTCAGTGTTGACCATCTGGTGATGTCCATGTGTAGAGTCATATCTTATGTTGTTGGAAGAGGGTGTTTGCTATGACCAGTACGTTCTCTTGGCAAAACTCTATTTTCCTTTGCCCTGCTTCATTCCGCATTCCAAGGCCAAATTTGCCTGTTACTCCAGGTGTTTCTTGACTTCCTACTTTTGCATTCCAGTCCCCTATAATGAAAAGGACATCTTTTTTGGGTGTTAGTTCTAAATGGTCTTGTAGGTCTTCATAGAACTGTTCAACTTCAGCTTCTTCAGTGTTACTGGTCGGGGCATAGACTTGGGTTACTGTGTTACTGAATGGTTTGCCTTGGAGACAGAGATCATTCTATCATTTTTGAGACTGCATCCAAGTACTGCATTTCGGACTCTTTTGTTGACCATGATGGCTACTCCATTTCTTCTAAGGGATTCCTGCCCGCAGTAGTAGATATAACCATATATAAAATAAAACAGACGCGCAGTGCAAGTTCAGTGCATGAAGCAGGGCACTCAAAATCGTTGCTCTGGGACAACCCAGAGGGATGGGGTGAGTGGGAGGTCGAAGCAGGGTTCAGGTCCACAGTGCACCTGTGCCTAATTCATGTCGATGTATGGCAAAAACAATCACAACATGTAAAGTAATTGTCCTCCAATTAAAATAAATGAATTTATTTTGAGTATTGCCAAGGATCTGGAGAAATTGGAATACTCATACATTGCTGGTGGAAATGTAAAATAATGCTGCCAGTTTGGGAAAGTGTCTGGTAATTCCTCAGAAGGTTAAACATTAGGGTTACCATATGGCCCAGCAATTCTCTTCCTAGATTTGTCTCCAAGAAAAATGAAAACATATGTTCACACAAAAACTTGTATGTGAGTGTTCACAGCAGCATTATTCATAACAGTCAAGAAGTGGAAACAACTCAAACATTCATCAACTGATGAATGGACAAATAAAATGTGGTATGTTCATACAATGGAGCATTATTTCGGCACAAAAATAAATACTAATAGTACAGATAAATGCTACAACATGGATGAATCTTGATATCATTACGCTAAGTGAATGAAACCAGCCAAAAAGGGCCACACATTGCGTGGTTCAATTTACATAAATTGCCCCAAATTGGCAAACCCATAGAAACAGAAAGTAGACTGTCAGTAGCCTAAGACTAAAAGAGCTTGCAGCAAATGGAAAGTGACCATTAATGGACATGGGGTTGCTTTGGGGGTGATTAAGGCATCCTAAATTTGAATGTGGTGATAGTCACAGATCTCTGCAAATATACTAAAAGCCATTGAATTGAGCACTTTAAATGGGTGAATTGTGTGGTATATGAATTACATCCCAATAAGGTTTTTATTAAAAATTAATGTTCAAAAGAAACAAAGGCAAAAAACAAATGTGACCTATTTAAAATTTAAGTTTTTGCACAGCAAAGAAAACCATCAACAAAATGAAAAAGAAAAACTACTGAATGGAAGGAAATATTTGCGAATGATATGACTGATAATGGGTTAATATCCAAATATACAAACAGCTCACACAACTCTATATCAAAAAAAAACAAAACAAAACAAATAACCTGATTTATTAATAAAAATGGGTAGAAGACCTGAAAAGAAAAATTTCCAAAGAAGACATACAAATGGCCTACAAGTGCATGAAAAAATGCTCAACATCATTAATCATCAGAGAAATGCAAGATACTACCCACATCTGTCAGAATGGTCACTAGAAAGACCACAAATAACAAATAACAAATGTTGGTTGGGATGTAGAGAAAAGGAAAGTCCAGTACACTGTTGGTAGGACTATAAACTGGGGCAGCCACTGTGGAACACTATGAAGTTTCCTCCTCAAAAAAACTATAGAACTACTGTATGATCCAGCAATTCTACTGCTTGATATGTATGCAAAGAAAATGAAAACAATAATTCAAAAAGATACATGCACTCAAATGTTCATAGGAGCATTATTTATAATAGCCAAGACATGAAAACAAGCTAACTGTTCATCAACAGATAAATGGATAAAGAAGATGCAGTACATTAACCATAAAAAAGAATGAAATTCTGCCATTTGCAACAATATGGATGGACCTAGAGGGAATTATTCTTAGTGAAATAAGCAGACAAAGAAATACAAATACTCTATATATCACTAATTTATGAAATCCAAAAAATAAAATAGTGAAAGTGAAGTCGCTCAGTCGTGTCCGACTCTTTGCGACCCCGTGGACTGTAACCCACCAGGCTCCTCCATCCATGGGATTCTCAAGGCAAGAATACTGGAGTGGGTTGCCATTTCCTTCTCCAGGGGATCTTCCCAACCCTGGGATCGAACCCAGGTCTTCCGCATTGCAGGGAAACACTTTAACCTCTGAGCCACCAGGGAAGCTATAACAAAATAGAAACCAACTCACAGATATAGAGAACTAGTGGTTGCCAGAAGGAAGAGGAAGGGGGAAGGGGAAAGACAGGGGCTTGAGACTGAGAGATACAAACTACCATTATAGAATAAATAAGCCACAAGGATATATTGTACAGCACAGGGAAATATAGCCATTATTTTTGTAATAACTTTAAATGGAGTATCATCTATTAAAAACACATTGAATCACTATGATGTACACCTGAAACTAACATATTATAGATCAAATATGCTTCAATTTTAAAAAAATCTCACACTTAAAAAAGAAAAACAAAAAACTACCTGAACCAGTAATCCTAAATTTGAACCGTAGGAAACTGTAAATGTTTTTGACCTACAAAATAGCAATTTAATGTAGCTATCCTATGATGAAGTCCTAGATTTATTTATAAAAAGTTCATTAATTATAATTTTATTATAACATGATTTTGGAAAAAACTTAAATGCTGAGGGATGATTAATAAATCATTGCATAATTACATGATAGAAGATAATGCACATGTAGGAATTGTGCCTTGAAAAATCAAAGCACGATAAAATGTCATGCATAATTTATAATGCTTTATTTGTAAGTAAAAATAAAGAAATATAAGGAAATACATCAAGAATATTAACAATATTCTCTCTGCAAATTAGGATGACAAGTGATTTTATTTTTTTCATTTTTTTATTTAAAAATGTAATAAGTTTGTATTATTTTTATAATTAGAAAATAATATTATCATGAAAGGAAAGGGAAATAAACCAAGAAAGACAAATATGCTCAGATCAAAGGTAGTCATTTGGAATTATAGTCTACTTTTAATTTAAAAGAATTTGACTTAAGTTTTCAAATTCCAATTTAAGTATTTCATCATTCTAAGGTGAAAAAAGTAACCTTGTTCTTCTATTCAGACAACAAAACACTACTTATTCAAAGAAGATATTATCTGTCTTAATTTGAAATCTCCAGTAAACAAGAATCCACAATACCCTGTTCTAGTTCTTTAATAATCATTCTTCTTTCCAACAAGTGCTTATTTATTTCCAATCTGTGATTGCATATCACTCTCCCTTATCTAAGCCCTGTATAAATCTGAGATACAGTTTATGAGACAGTTTTTTTGTTGTTGTCATTTTGCACTTTTAGAAGTGACTTCATTATAAGACTGTTTCATAACCTGCCAAATATTAAAACCCATGGACATACTGGTCTCTGAAAATCAGAATACCCTGACCTCCTCTCAGCCCTCCACCTTTTCCTCCCATATGCCCCAGAGTCATGTCTGTCCAGCACTATATGTCAGCAGCCTGACCATGTCAGGTCAAGATCATCACGTCTCGTTAACTTCTCCAGTTCAGGTGATGGTAAACTGATACTGTGCTTATGGCTCGATACCCATGAGAAGATGCAGTACCAAGATATCTGAGGTGAACATAATGGACCACACTTTTTGTACTTCAAGTATTAAGGCAGCCTAGAGGGAAGTTTAGAGGGAAGAGATTCAGTTGAGGAGTCCATCACAGGTTAACATAGGTACTGAAGAGAAAGCTTTGGCTCAAATCTTGCTCCAGCCTAGTGAAAGATTCTATTGTACTGCAAACATTTTAATCTTACCTAAACATAATTAAGCACAATTGTAAGAATAAAAGTTACAGAAATAAATGGTTGAATTACCTAAATTATAAGAATTATATTTCTAATCACTACTTTAAGTTATAGACTCACATATTTACTCTGTTTATTGTCTGTCTGCACTCATCTCACATGCTAGTAAAGTAATGCTCAAAATTCTCCAAGCCAGACCAGCAATACGTGAACCGTGAACTTCCTGATGTTCAAGCTGGTTTTAGAAAAGGCAGAGGAACCAGAGATCAAATTGCCAACATCCACTGGATCATGGAAAAAACAAGAGAGTTCTGGAAAAACATCTATTCCTGCTTTATTGACTATGTCAAAGCCTTTGACTGTGTGGATCACAATAAACTGTGGAAAATTCTGAAACAGATGGGAATCCCAGACCACCTGACCTGCCTCTTGAGAAATCTGTATGCAGGTCAGGAAGCAACAGTTAGAACAGGACATGGAACAACAGACTGGTTCCAAATAGGAAAAGGAGTATGTCAAGGCTGTACATTGTCAACCTGCTTATTTAACTTATATGCAGAGCACATCATGAGAAACGCTGGACTGGAAGAAACAAGAGCTGGAATCAAGACTGCCGGGAGAAATATCAATAACCTCAGATATGCAGATGACACCTCCCCTATGGCAGAAAGTGAAGTGGAGCTAAAAAGCCTCTTGATGAAAGTGAAAGAGGAGAGCGAAAAAGTTGGCTTAAAGCTCAACATTCAGAAAACGAAGATCATGGCATCCAGTCCCATCGCTTCTTGGGAAATAGATGGGGAAACAGTGGAAACAGTGTCAGACTTAATTTTTTGGGCTCCAAAATCACTGCAGATGGTGATTGCAGCCATGAAATTAAAAGACGCTTACTCTTTGGAAGAAAAGTTATGACCAACTTAGACAGTACATTCAAAAGCAGAGACATTACTTTGCCGACTACGGTCTGTCTAGTCAAGGCTATGGTTTTTCCTATGGTCATGTATGAATGTGAGAATTGGACTGTGAAGAAGGCTGAGAGCCGAAGAATTGATGCTTTTGAAATGTGGTGTTGGAGAAGACTCTTGAGTCCCTTTGACTGCAAGGAGATCCAACCAGTCCATTCTGAAGGAGATCAACCCTGGGATATCTTTGGAAGGAGTGATGCTAAAGCTGAAACTCCAGTACTTTGGCCACCTCATGAGAAGAGCTGACTCATTGGCAAAGACTCTGATGCTGAGAGGGATTGGAGGCAGGAGGAGAAGGGGACGACCAAGGATTAGATGGCTGGATGGCATCACTGACTTGATGGACGTGAGTCTGAGTGAACTCCGGGAGATGGTGATGAACAGGGAGGCCTAGCGTCCTGCGAATCATGGGGTCGCAAAGAGTTGGACACGACTGAGCAACTGAACTGAACTGAACTGAACTATACCATAAGAATGTAAATTCTGAAAGGGTAGGAATTTTTGTCTCTTATTAAGCAGTTGCAGATAACATCATGAGAAACGCTGTACCGGAAGAAACACAAGCTGGAATCAAGATTGCCAGGGGAAATCTCAATAACCTCAGATATGCAGATGACACCACCCTTATGGCAGAGAGTGAAGAGGAACTAAAATGTCTCTTGATGAAAGTGAAAGAGGAGAGTGAAAAAGTTGGCTTAAAGCTCAACATTCAGAAAACGAAGATCATGACATCTGGTCCCATCACTTCATGGGAAATGGATGGGGAAACAGTGGAAACAGTGTCAGACTTTATTTTGGGGGGCTCCAAAATCACTACAGATGGTGATTGCAGCCATGAAATTAAAAGACGCTTACTCCTTGGAAGGAAAGTTATGAACAACCTAGACAGCATATTGAAAAGCAGAGACATTACTTTGCCGACTAAGGTCCATCTAGACAAGACTATGGTTTTTCCTGTGGTCATGTATGGACGTAAGAGTTGGACTGTGAAGCAAGCTGAGCGCCGAAGAATTGATGCTTTTGAACTGTGGTGTTGGGGAAGACTCTTGAGAGTCCCTTGGCCTGAAAGGAGATCCAACCAGTCCATTCTGAAGGAGATCAGCCCTGGGTGTTCTTTGGAAGGAGTGATGCTACAGCTGAAACTCCAGTACTTTGGCCACCTCATGCGAAGAGTTGACTCATTGGAAAAGACTCTGATGCTGGGAGGGATTGAGGGCAGGAGGATAAGGGGACGACCGAGGATGAGATGGCTGGATGGCATCACTGACTTGATGGACATGAGTCTGAGTGAACTCCGGGAGTTGGTGATGGACAGGGAGGCCTGGCATGCTGCGATTCATGAGGTTGCAAAGAGTCGGACACGATTGAGCGACTGAACTAAACTCCCATACTTGGAATAGTGCCTCACACATAGTAGTATTTACCAAGTAGAGACTCAATAAATAGTGAATGAATGCATAGCTCTTTCACAATGAAACATCATTTGGCCATTAAAAATGATGTTCGGATTAATGACCATTCAAAATCCCTCTGATTCTGCATTTTAACAGTTACAGCCTGTAACTTACTTAGTTCATTTATTTATATCTTGCTCGTTCAGGTCCATGCTAAGTGCAAACTACCAAACAAGGTTCTGCAAAGTATATGGAAACAAACAGAAAGGGCAAGCACTTATCATCTCCTTGGCAACTCTTAGAAATAGAAAAAGAGAAGCTCAAAAAGCAGGAAGTTATAAAAGCCAACATAAGACACTGTAATTTTTGCAAGTGACATGTATATCTGCCAACATACCAAACATTACTTGCATCTGAAATACAAAATACACTATGTAGGTATTTGCCTTTCATTTTGTCAACTGGCGTGTCATTGATTTTCTTAGTTCCTAAATATTTAGTCATTATATCTTTGCTCAATGAATGGTTAGTTAAAATCCAACTGCAATCATTGGGGTCATCTTAAAAAAAATGTTAAACTATAAAACATTAGGAACTACTATTAAGGAAAAATAATAATCGCTTTTGGAATAGTGTCTACTTAAGATGACAGGATTTGACTTAAACCTTGAAAGGGGATGAAGCAGAGAAGAATTTTGTGCAGTCAGATAAGAATACAAGTAAAGGTATGGGAGTAGGAAGCACATGTCCAAACTGGGGCAGAGTGACCAGTTTTTTAGAGCAATAACCCTTAACCTGGGCCCTGGCAGGCCCGTTCTTACCCCACTATTAGATCCTGCCTAAGGACGAGGCAGAGAATAGTGCTGAAAGTCTGAGATGGTTCTCCAATGGGAAAAAACTTCCTGAAATTTAACCAGAGTTCTGACAGGTACTCTATTAGTAATAGTTTTTTCTTGTAAATCTTGCTTATTTCTGAAATTCTCAGTCAGATTTAGTCCAGGGGATACACAGAACATAAAACAGGTCTCTGAAGCTCTGTAGCTTCACAGTGATCACATAGGACCTGGATAATAGACATTCAAAGGCAAATAGTACAGTGACTAACAGGTTGAATGTGGATAAGACATTACAATTAACAAGCTACGATATTCAATCCAAATTTTTCCAGGACTGAAATCTTATTAATGAAATATAATTTGAAATAAAGAGCTGTATTCTAAAACTTTTTAAACCTTTTGTTAAACACTGATTTTTTAATTCTAATGTTATTGCAACAGTTTTGAAAATCTGTCTTAATTGGAACATAGATAGGAAAGAGGGGGAAATGAGATGAGGACCGAAAGGCCACATGTTCAAATTAGTTTGTTTGAACTACTGCTCGTTTAGTATTTGGGTATCTAAATGATAGCACAGTATTACAAGAAAACACATAAACCTGCCTAGCAGAGTTATGGAAAAGGCAATGGCACCCCACTCCAGTACTCTTGCCTGGAAAATCCCATGGACAGATGAGCCTGGTAGGCTGCAGTCCATGGGGTCAGGAAGAGTTGGACACAACTGAGTGACTTCACTTTCACTTTTCACTTTCATGCATTGGAGAAGGAAATGGCAACCTACTCCAGTGTTCTTGCCTGGAGACAAGGCAAGGGACAGAGCCTGGTGGGCTGCCGTCTATGGGGTCGCACAGAGTCAGACACAACTGAAGCAATTTAACAGCAGCAGCACCAGCAGCAGCAGAGTTATAATACCACTAGCCACACATGTAACAATATTTTTTAAACATAACGATTTGAAAAGCACTTCTGAAAAGTACCTTCATAGAGAAATTAACTCTTCATAAGATGACAGAAGAAACCTGTCCATCTTCACTTCCTTAAGTTGATTTGATTAAACTGACTAGTAATTTGGGGATTGTCTATTATGGCAGAATTGGAGCTTACAGGCACATCTAAAGGCTTTCTGGAAAAAAAAAATCAATTCTATACCAGACCAACTCCATGCAAGACAAACATCTGTGAGCTGCCTCCACTCTTCTGGGACCACCAATTTGTTACCCCAACATCCTTCTGCCCCACTAACGTGAACTTTAGTACCTTTAGAACCCTTGATATCTCACCAGGATCTTAAACATTAGCCTTCATAAAACCAGGAACAATTTAAAAATGTAAGACCAAGAGCTTATGAAATCCTCACTTTGTCTGACTGTGGCTATCTCAGGCCTGTTGCAAATAACAAAACTCCAGCTTCTGCAAGACTCATTAGCATCATCCATGCACCATCCTCAACACCAGTTGGCAGGGCAGCATCACCCATAACAAGTTCTTGGAATGTGGCCAGTCCCAGCACAGCCTACCTCAGTTGGCTGCATCCCAGCTCTGCAGGGTGTCTGAACATGCCGGCACAAAGAAGAGCAGCAGGGTAGCTGAACACTCCAAACTACAAGCTGGAGAGAAGTGATCATAGGCTAAAGAAACCCTGAGATAAGCCAGAGAAGAACTTCTTATAAGATGGTTGTTGGAAAGTAACTGCAGTGGATATATTCCTCACTCCACAATGCCATCATAAACAGCTCCTTTGGGGCTCAGGTAATGACAAGCTAGGAAGGGCGGATGAGAGCCCATGCTTATTTCCATATCCCAGGTTTCCTCTGCTGTGCCCATACATCTTGAGAGATCCCAAATATTTGCTCCCATCCAGGTTTCATTATTTTATTTTGCAAGGTAACACCTCCTTTTACTCACTCAGGAATAATGCAGTGATCAATTAATTGGATGCAAGGAGTCTAATCACACCACCTCAATCAGCTAGTATATATGTATCACAGAAAAACAGGAACATATGCTGGAAATCATGAGGCGAACCAGGAAATTCTGATCATTTCTTGGGTATGATTCACCTTCAAGTGCACTAGCAACATGAAGTGCCAAACTAGTAATTTGTCATTATGTAATTTAAATTATTAAATTATGTGCAAGTGGTAGATTATAGTTCATATAAACCCTGACCATAACTGAACAAATTATTGCCAATTATGTAAGAACTTTAAATAACATGATGATTTAAAGTAATTGAAAGGGAAGTTTTTAAGCAGAGCCAGGATAACCATCTGTCAGGTAGATTCCTGCATTGGATGAGGACAGGGGCTGTAGGAAGAGGACTTGATGACCTTTCTGGGGGCCACCATCAAATATTACATGATACGGCAGTCACTGAAACATACACATGTATAGAGTTTTTAAGAAACACAATAGGACCCTATGCACAATTATGTTGGAGATGTAAATAGGCTAGAAATGAATGTACCACATTTAATTTTTAATTTATCCCAGGCAAATAACTTACCAATTCTCATATGGCAAAATGTGTTGGAATCACACCAAACATAACACAGCTGATAGTCTCCAGAAGTTGACATTTTAAGATATCAGGATATACAAATCACATTATGCTAAATGTGCAATAAATTTACCACTATGCATATGAATGATGACATAGCAGTTATATGTATAAACTAAAATAACAAAATAGTTCAAATTTTATTCATTTGGATTGGAGTAGATGGTGAGATTTCAGCTCATTATTGATAAGAGCTTTATATCTATCATCTACTTAACTCCTCACAACAACCCCAGGAGGTCCTGAGGCAAGGAGGAATTGACCTTAGCAGAAAGTCATTCTGCTAATCCATACCAGGCAAAGACTTGAACAAGCCTGGAAGGCTGTCTGATCTGGTGCCCCCACCAACACTGAACACTGCACTTTCACTTCCCTCCCTTGTCTCCTTACTTGTAGGCAACGATGAAAATTCTGTTGCTGGAGTTGCTACTGGTAAATGTGGGAGGAGGTTCTCTGAAGCCTGCCCGGCAGACTAAGGAAAACTAATTTGAGTTTTTAAATGTGAATTGAACAAAGTTGGCAGGTCTCTGTGAGGAGAGGTATGGGTATGCTGCTACCATAATAAATGGGCTCAGTATTTCTGAAAGCTATTTGATAACTTGGAATAAGAGCTATAAAACTTTTCTTGCTCTTTGACTCAGTAATTTCAGCCTCTGGAATACACCCCAAGGAAATAACACAAAAGAAAACGGTAATTTGTTCAAGATGTTCATTCAGGAGTTATTTGTATTAGTGAAAAACTAGAAACAACCCAAATTTCCAGTAATAAGACAAGGACTAAGCAAGCTAGATTATACAAAGAAGAAAATTTATAATCCCTAAAAATGGCAAATGAAGGCTACATTTGTATGTGGACACATATGTAAGAAATAACTTTAAATTAGAAAGTAGAATACAAATTGGTATAAGTATAATCTTGTACAATCAAGTAAAACAGTATGTGCATAAACAATCATATAAGAAAACTGTAAATTTATAAAGAAGTATAGCCCTCATTTTGCTGTTGAAATTCAGACAGTGGAACTGGAACATAGATTGTGCTTGACAAAAACTTACAGACTTATGTTATACAAAGGTGATCCTTTAACTGAGACCTGACTGTATCTCACATAGATTAACGTTGCTTCAGTACAAGCTAATCTTTTGCGAAGACTTACCAAGTGCTAGGTGCTCTTCCAAGTTCTTTCCTTGTATTTCTTCATTTAATTCCCCTATTGTCTTAGGAGATTCCCTGGTGGCTCTCAGACGGTAAAGCGTCTGTCTACAATGCGGGAGACCCGGGTTCAGTCCCTGGGTTGGGAAGATCCCCTGGAGAAGGGAATGGCAATCCACTCCAGTACTATTGCCTGGAGAATCCCATGGACAGAGGAGCCTCGTAGGCTACAGTCCATGGGGTCGCAAAGAGTCGGACACGACTGAGCGACTTCACTTTCACTTCACTTTCTCCTAAAAGGAGGAAATTGGAGCACAGAGAAGCTAAGTAACTTGCCCAAAGTTACACAGGCTATGGCAGAGTTGGAATTTCAACCCAAGGACATTCATCCCCTGGAGGAAGAAATGGCAACCCACTCCAGTATTCTTGCCTGGGAAATCCCATGAACAGAGGAGCCTGGTGGGCTACAGTCCATGGCGTTGCAAAGAGTTGGACGCAACTGAACACCCACATCACCGCCACATTCCCTATCTGGCCTGTATGACCCACTGGGCCACAGTGTTTTCTCTTACATGAAAAAAAAAGTATCTAGATCTTATTCTTTCCTGTTAATCATTTCTAGAATGTGTTTTCTGCTTTTCTTCCTCCCCGCTCCTGTTTGGTTTACTCTAGAATTCTTGCAGTAAAGAACAATCACCAAAAAAAAAAAAAAAGAACAGTCACCAGATACAGCATTTGAGATAAAAAATACTCTCCATCCAGTTGTCACCTGTAATAATATAACCTATGTGCCCTAGGTGATAGAGGTTTCTTTACAAGAAGTGAGACTAGGGTAAAGTTTTTCAATCAGGTGAGGAAACTGTGGAGCCTGGAAAATAAAATGCTACTTACATTTAAATGTCTTTAAATTTAGTAAATTTCTTACATTTAAGTGTAAGAAATAAGCTGCCTGGGAATAAGTGACAAATATAGAGGAACACTTTGAAACTCTTTGGGAAAAGGTTAGTTTTTTTAAAAATTATGTTTACATTTGCCTAGTTTCTTACACTTTGCAAAGTATTTGCTAGTGATAACCTTATTAAGCTCTCATGCTGTAGAATGGTAGATAGTCTAGTTGACCAAACAGGAAATTGAATGTCAGAGTTTAAGTGGCTCACCCAAAGCAGGCTACTTGTCCTTAGCCAAGCTGAAGCTTGGGCCTAGCCCTCATTCTCAGCAGAGCTAAGCACTGGTGCTGTTCTAGACAGGAACAAGGCCTCTGCAGACCTTCCCTTTCAATCATCCAGAGTTTATGAAGTCCTAGATTCTAAGTACAAATCCACTGAGAAAAGTCCAGAAAATAAATCTACCATAAATGGAATCAGAGATGAGAATTAAATATATAATGGAATTCTCTTAAATGAAGGAGATAGAGTCAAAGCAAGACTAATATCTGTATATGGTGGTGGTTTAGACGCTAAGTCGTGTCAGACTCTTTGTGACCCCATGAACTGTAGCCCATCAGGTTCCTCTGTCCATGGGATTTTCCAGGCAAGAATACTGGAGTGGATTGCCATTTCCTTCTCCAGAGGATCTTCCCAACCCAGGACTCGAACCCAGGTCTTCTGCATTGCAGGCAGATTCTTTACCGACAAGCTATGTTGATAATATCTGTATATAAACTCAACTATTTGGGAGATGCTATTATGTTTGGAAAAACCAAACTCAGATCCTTCTATAAGTCCTTATTATGTCCCTGTGAAAGCTGCTCAGTTGTGTGTCTGATTTTTTGTGACCCCACAGACTGTAGCCCGCCAAGCTCCTCGATCCATGGAATTCTCCAGGCGAGGACTCTGGAGTGGGTAGCCACTCCCTTCTCCACTGTATGTTCCCATCCCAGGGATTGAACCTGTGTCTCTTGCTTTGCAGGCAGATTCTTTAACATCCAAGCCATCAGCGAAGCCCGTAAGTCCTGATAGGAGGTATATTATTATAAGACTGTCATCTTTGGTACAAAAGGAGCAAAATAAAATGTTTGTTCTCTCTGCACATTCCATGGAAATATATGCAAGTGAATGAGGTAGACTACGTTTTACGTGTTCCTAAACAGCATCACCTTCTCACCAAGCTTTGTCTTAAAAAAAAACTTTCTTCAGAGGTCTAATCAGAGGTCATCTCCTCCAAGAAGCCTCTTCAGAGTCTTCGAGAGGGCCTGCTCTCTCTTTCCTAGGCACTCACAGCAGTTCTAGAATATCTAATTGCTGACCTCCCCTTCTTCCTCGTGCAGACCACACAGCATAGCACATCTGGAATTTACCTTTGTTTCTCATGGCCACAACCTAAGTACCTTCACACTGTAGCCGATTATTGGATGGGTAAGACCTTGTCTGAGGTCCCATCACACAGTAAGAGTTTATCAGCCTTTTCTGGGATTTGGGCTGTGTAAATCTGACTAGAGAAATGACCTCTCAATAAAAGACTCTTAAAAATCTTTTTCCTTATAATCATATTTTATGTTGACCTTTTATATCAGAACATTTGTATTAATTTAATGCATTAGTAATCAGCACTGGCAAACAGCAATCTCACAGCCAGAAGGTTAAATTATAAAGTGCTTTTTAGAATCAAACAGGAATATGGCAATCATAAACCTAAACAAATTAACTTGAGGTTTGCTTTTACCACAGATTTTATAAATATTCCACCAGGTTCTATTCAACATGAATGGAAAGAGATTTGAAGCCAGAACTTCAGCTCTTTGAAGCTCTCTCTTTTAAAATGAGCTGGTGGATAAAATACTGGTAAGAAAATTCAACATTTCAGAGCAAAGAGTACATCATTTCTACCAAGGTCAACTGCTCTTCAGGGACAAAAATAATGTCCTTTTTATTAGCAATTTGGATTAACAATTAAATAACATTCATTTTATTGAGATTTTTATAGAAGAACAGAGAAAATAATTCTTCACAGTGGTTATAAAAATATAAGAAAAGGGCTGAGTTTCTGAAACACAGTAATCTTTTTATCTGCCCTATCTTCCCTTGGGCTGTGTGTGCTGGTGTTATGATCCTCAATTAAAAAGCTTATTTATAAGGAATATAAAGATTAGGGAATAACAAGAAAACTACTGGGGATTGCAATGAAAAGCAAGTTAAGGTGAAGATGAAGTAATTATTTTCAACTATACTACATTCTATGATATGGCAAAAAAAAAAAGCTGCCATTATATTATATATAATAGGAGAAAAAGTTATTTGATCCATGAATGGTCTAATCCAACAGCTATTCACGTAATTCCTGTCCTTTTCAGAGAGAATAGCAATCAGTGATCAAGAAGAAAAGTACAAATCACAAGATGCACGCAGTCTTACTTTTTCGTCATCTTCAGTAAATGGAGCACCCTCAGGAATCTTATTGATCGCTTGGGCCACGCCGATGATCTCCCCGTCACTGCTTCGGATAGGCATGCACAGCAATGACTTTGTCTTGTACCCAGTTAGCTTGTCAATTTCATCATTGAATCTTCGATCCTAAAAATAAGACAAGAGAGGGCATTAATTGTATGTGCCTTGTTGTCAAGAAGGAGAGAGAAGTGTATTTTTGTCTATTTCTGTGTATAAGAACTTATGTTGGGAACCTCACCTCACTGATTTTTAATAACAAGAACAGATTTGATTGCATGTTGAATTCACCAAAGGAGTGTAAATGAAAACAAATCACCCCCAGAGTTGTTAACCATGGTAAACGAAAAGAGAAACTTTAAACCCCACCACAGCAACATATCAAAACTGGGGGAGTGGGAAGTGTTTTTTATAGAACTTCACACTATACTATTTACTAAAATATGTTATTTCACATAGACAACTGGCTACAAAGTATTATATAAGAAAAATACATAATAAATATATTAAGTATTATTTAAAAAATGCAGAAAAGCACTACTTTTCTTCCAGTCAAATGATCCTGTGGGAAAAAAATAGAATGTATGAGCCCATACTGATACTTTTTAAATACTTTTTAAAATGTTTTTAATGTAATGGGGAGGAAGTAGGTAACAGGTTTCTTTACAGAATGTTAGCTAAAAACATAGAAGAAATGATAAAATTATGTAATACCTATTTTGCAACTACCAATGCAATAATGGATACAAGCAAAAATCATTCATCAACGATGCCAATCAAGATGCCAATACCATTAGGTGAAAAATTACTGTTAAACAAGTTATTCACTTAGTCTCAAAGTGCTATCCCACAGATTCCTCGTTAAATTCCAAGAGGAAAAGATGTCTTTTTATTAAAAGATCTGATGGACATAAGATTGAAAAAATGATCAAACTTAGCACCACCATTAATGAGACAAAATAGCACCATGTGCCCCCCTGATATGGTGCTATAAGAAGGACACAGCATCATCAAGAATGTGGAATGCTTTTGTCCAACCTCTGAATCTGATCATTCAGGAAAAGAAAATTAGGAAGAATGCAGATCACCAGTCGTTCTATCAGGAGCCTGACCTAGACGCTTCAAAAATGTCAGTATCATGAGAGATGAGATAAGGCCATGGGAGCTGTGCTGGCTTAAAGAAGACTGAAGGGATCTGAAACCTACCTAAATGACATTGAAACGTGTTGCGCAATTTAGGGGGAAGATGACTAGGGAAAGTTGAGCAAGAACTTTATATATTACGTAATATCATGTGTCAATATATAATTTCTTGGGTGTGATAGTGATATGGTAATGATGTAGGAGAATGTTCTTATCTTCAGGATATGCATGCTAGAGTATTTTGAGATGAAATGTCATAATACCTTCAATTTACTTTCAAATGGAAAGCAAGAAAAAGGAAGGAATGAAAGAAGAGAAAAGGAAGGCAGGGAGGGTGGGAGGAAAGAGAAGGAAGAAAGGAGAGAGTGAGAGAGAGAGAGCAAAGACTGGCTCCTGACAGGGTAATGGGGGCTAAAAACATTCCAAGGAAGAAGATGAACTGGATCCAGGCTCACTGTTTCAAGCTAGGGGCTGAACGGAGGCTTCTCCCAGTGCTCTTGACATTCCCTTGTTGAAAGAGGCTTAAAAATAAGAAGCAAAGCACTGTCATCTACCACCATCTAGAACTATGAATTTTATCTGCCTGAGGGCCTAGGGAGGCTGGCTGTGGACAAGGTGAGAGCCCCCAGGGCAAACACTCTTGGCCTTCTACGAGTGTTGTACTATCCCCATAATCAAAAGGACTGGAGCCCTCTTCTACGAAGGCCTGATTCTGGTCCAGGACTTCTGGAGGCCATTCTAAACCCTGAGTTAGGAAGAGTGGAGCCCTAAAGGAGAGACAGAAATCAAAAGCCAAGCAAAACCAAATCGCCTGCTCAAAATGAGCCTGCAACCAAACTTTCAGAAAAACACTAAGTTGCATTATTACTTTTGTGTTTGTCATCCACTTAGGAGCCACCATGTATCAGGCTGTGAGCATCATCCCAGCCGTCACGGCACATGCAGTCTAGCAGCTGAGGCAGGGGACAGGCATACAATTGTATACCATATATTGTGGGAACTGATACTGAGTAAAAGAGCAAGGTGCCATGAGACAGACTCAAAAGAAGGCATCTATTTTTCTGGGGATCAAGGAAGGTCTCTCTGAAGACAGGACAAGTATGCTCAGACTAGATTCACAAGGAATAATTTGTCAGTCAAAGAATGGTGGGGAAAACTTTACGGGAAGCTGAAACATTGCCCATGTGAAGGTCCAGAAGCAAGAGAAAGCTTAGTAGTTTCCCCAGACTCGAAGGTCAAAGGCAAGAGAACAGGAAGGCAAAGGGAGAATGGAAGAGGAAGGCAGGAGCCAGGGAGTGCCAAGTCTTAACAGGACCAGGCAGAAGCTACATTATTCCTAATGGAAAATCACCGAAGGTCTTGAAGCAGAAGGATGCTATGATTCATTTCAGCACTCAGCATTCTCTGAAAGCATCATCTTGGTTTATTTGCTCTCCCGCCACTGGTATGTAAGATCTAAGACAGAAAAGCTTTTGTCTCTCATTTACTGCCTCATACTGGCATACTAGAGGTGCTCTACAACATTTTTCCTGAGTAATAGAACTTTAAAAAAAAAACTATATTGCAATTATGCAAAATATTAGAAGGTTAAAAAGGCCCTGAGACCTCACATTTCACTTCTTGGCATATATTTAGAGATACTATAATACATGTATCATAGAGAAATGTACAAATGTTCACTGCGACATCAATTATGAAAAGGAAAAACCTGGAAGTCAGTTGAATGGTCAACAGAAAGATACATTATGATGGCTTGTTTTGATATACTCTACAACAATTTAAATGAATATACTAAAGCTTCTTGTATTGACATGAACAAATATCAAAAACATGTTAAATGAAGCAAAGTGCTACAATCTGATACCATCTATATAATACCACCAATATTTAAAAACAATGCTAAATATTATGTAGCAAAGTACACTGCATGTATGAGAATAATAAACTCTAAACTAATATGCATGGTTGGTTAGCTCCAGGGAGGAAGAGAGGAGATGGCATGAGGGAGAGGGAGGGTGAGCCTTCAGCTCTTAACAACCAATTTTTCCTCACTAAAAAACAAACAAACAACAACAAAAACTTTGAAGCAAATATAGTACAGTGTTTAGACTCTATAAACCTTGATCGCCTATTCTTATCTAAAAGTTTCAAATATTTTGCAATAAAAGTTTAAGACTATTTTTTAAAAGTTAAGAACTTTGTGGAAGATGAGATTGGGTTGGAATAGGAGAAACCAGTTAGGAAATGTCAGTGGTCCAGGTAAGGCAAGATGATGTTCTGGGTTAAAAGAAAGCGATGGAGGTAAGGAGAAATAGATGGATATGTTGAGTTCACAGTACTTCCTGACACACTGGTTGAGGATGGGGGACTAAAGAAAGATGAAGAATCTCAGGTTTTAATTTGAGAAACTGTATAGATGGAAGCACCATTTACTGGGATGGGGAACGGTGAGATGAAGGTGAAAGTCTACATATAAAGAAAGTCAAGAAGGTCGATAAAAACATTTAAAAATTTTTTTAAAAAAAGAAGGTTCATAAATTAGTGAGTGTGTCCCGTGACCTAAATCAGTGGTTTTTTACTCTGGCTGCAGGTGAGAATTACCTGAGAAGGTTGAATCAATCAGTATGAAGCTTTGGTTTTTACTTGGTTTTAAATGTTCATAAATGATTCTCATATGAGACCAATTGTGCAAAATGATGAAGAGCTTAGTCACTAGTAAGATCAATAAAGTTCATTAATGAGAAAAAAGCCTTAAAATGGGAAGGAAGAAAGGTGATGTCATGGCATGTATTTTGGTGGTTATATATTAGTGATGTGGACCCTGTGAGACTGGACTTGAAAATCTACTCTGGAATAGGCAAGCCTTTCTGCTCTTATCTTTGTGATGGTCTGTATCTCTGGAGAAGGGCCTCATCCACCACAGTTCAACTCTGAGTTAATTAACCACCAAGACTATGGGGTATTCATTGCCAACATAGCCAAAGCCACATGAAGACCACAGACATAGGGGTGCCTAATCATGACCAAGGGAAACAAAAATATAGTATACCCTCTTCACCCTCTTCTCAACTCTCCACATTCACCTGATAAACTTGTAACTAGAGGAGAAAAAGATAATTATATTGATATATGTGGCAAGTGTTAATCTTCCAATTTAAAAGCCGAGAAGAATGATTCATTTCATTAAGTCTTAATGGTTTTTTAAATATAATGCATGGTAAAACATACTTTGTCCATGTCTTCATCACACTATTTATGGGAATATTCTCCCAAATTAACTCAAAAGTTGATATAATTCATCTCATGAGAGGTCAGAAGAGTTGATACAATTGCATACTTCCCTAATTATATTAATCCTCTAGATTAATTTCCAATTTAAGAAAATTAAGAAAGCTGAGCCGAAAATTGAGGTATAAATTAATGGCAGAGATGAAGAGAACTAAGGATAACTAGATAAAGGGACATATTACTCTGATATTGTAGAAAGAATGAAAGCTTAAAAATGGAAGATAGCAAAAAATAGATCTTGCTAGCCAAGCAATGATCACAAGTGAGTATAGTAGTAAGAGAAACTTAGGGCACTCTGGAACACACAGTATGGGGCCAGGTGGGGTGGGGGTGGATCTCTCAAGGAAAGTGAAATTTTTAAGCTACCAGCCAAAGGATCAGTGTCCCAGGAAGAGGGAATAGAATGTAAGACTCGGAGGCAATAGAAAGCTGATGAATCCGAGGAAATGAAAGAAGCTGAAGATGGTGCTCTAGGGAAGAGTCAGAGATGGAACAAAACCAGCAGCTGGAGGCTGACAAAAGGGTGCTTAGTAACCAGGGTTTTGAATTGTAAATTTACCATGGTGGTTGGGGGGGGGGGGGGCTGTGCGGAGTCACTAGAGGGTTTTAAGAAGGTAGGAGGGAGTAACGTGACTGATTCCTCATTTTAGAAAGAGTTCTTATGGCTTAAATGTAAAGAATGAGCAGGAAATAAGAGATCCAGGTGAGAGAGATACCATCTAGACTGGGATGGTGGCTACTGGTGGGAGGGGTAATGGAAAGGACTGAGGTGAAAGACATTTAGGAGGTAGAATCAATAGGACTTGCTGATTAATTTGATGTAAAGTTGCTCATGCTATTTAATGTAAAAAACTAACTCCATGTGTCCAGTGCAGAGATTCACTGAGTGATGAACAGAGGAAGGGGACAAGCGCTGAGCGGGAAATAAGCGTTCCCTTGTGGCTGTTCTGCGGTTTAACCATGGGCCATTCACGGGGTGGTGGCGCTGCCCTGTTTGAGACAGAGATAGGTAGGTAGGAAAGTGTTCTAATTTCAGGAAATGGACTTGCAATGCAAAGAGGCGACTAATTTTCTTTCTTTCTTTCTTCCTTTTTTTGGCCACTCAGCATGTGGGATCAAACACATGCCTCCTGCAGTGGAAGCTTGGAGTCTGAACCACTGGACCACCAGGAAGTTCCCAAGAAGGGAGTACTTAGGTAAGAATGAAGGACTCTGTTCAATAACTTTACCAAAGGTCTTCAGGAGTTCACCACACACACCAGCAAAGCTTCACAGAAGGCCAGGTAAGGAGGAGACAGGGGAAGTAAGAAGAGAAAAACACTGGGCCTGTTTATTGCTGGAGACGTAAACTTAAATAGGAAATTAAGAAATGCCTCCAGGTCGATAATGAAATACCACATAGAGAATGGTGTCCAATTTGTATTCATCTCCCTGAGGATAAAAAAATAAGAAATGATCTACAACAGGAGAGATTTCTAATAAATTAAAGTAAGAGCTTCTTTAATAAGGTTGTTAAAATCTGGAATGAGTTTCTTATGATTGTGGCAGACTCTTCTTGCTTCGAGTGTTTTTATTATGTCATAATATTTTTCCTACCACAGATATCTTAAATATAACTGTTCTTGAGAAGTCCAGGGATCCCAGTGCCTTCTGTGCAGAACTACCTTTTGCATTTCACACCTAGCTATGATTTTTAATATTTAAAAAGATCAAGACATAAGGCCAAAAGCAATTTTGTCTTTTCAGCAATGGAGAAGGAAATGGCAATCCACTCCAGTGTTCTTGCCTGGAGAATCCCAGGGATGGGGGAGCCTGGTGGGCTGTCGTCTTTGGGGTCGCACAGAGTCGGACACGACTGAAGTGACTTAGCAGCAGCAGCAGCAGCAATGGAACTGACCTGTGCCCACTACAGAGAGAACCATAGATAGATATACTTCTGAGCCAGGATCTTGGGCTTGCAGCCTCCTCTGCACATTCCTGGGTTGAACGTGATGCCACAGAACACACCCAGAAAGCAGGTCCCACCCACAAGGTCCCCTTAGGCTATAGACAGAACTTCTTCAGTCTGAGCCTGCAGGTCCTTGAAAGAAAGAGCTATGTTCATTGCACTCGACAAACCTGGCCTGCCCCAGGGAGACATATTTCAGAGGCATGTAAGAAGCCTCAAAGCAAAAGGGAATCTATCCTGTCTTCTTTTCACTTTCTCAAAGAAGCCACTTAAGGCTCCCCAAGACAGGAGCCAGAGCTACAAATCTCATTCAGTTCTCAGAATCACAGCAAGGGTGCATCACACAAATCTCCTTTACCCTCTCTGTGTTTAAGAGCTCTCTCCCGAACACTTTAGAGTAAGATTATCCAGTGCTTGCGATTTAGCCAAGAACTAGTCTTGACCACCTATAAGGGTGATTGTTTTAACCACAATCTCAACTCTACCCTGAGCCCTTCATAGCCAAGGTCATAGCTAAGGTTATCAAACTCTTCAAGTTTGAAAATGTCCACATGATGGGACATAGATGAGAAAGCATGTAAATACAAAAAAAAGCTTCTATTAACTCCATGAAACATTTAATGAATTTGTATCTGAGTTATTCTTTCCATAGATTACAAAGGAAAAGTAATACATGACATGTGTATATATACAGTAATACTTCAGTCTACAGATGTTGTTAGGTGTTCATAAGAACAGAGCAGTTGCTAGCAACTGTTCCTGACACTGGGATCATTTGCAGGGCTTTAGGTAACTACTCATGCCCTAGCCCCACCCTGACCAATTAAATCATAACTGGTGGGAGGAGGGGTTAAGAAGGGGATCTGACTTCTAACTGTTGGTCAGGGTTAAGAAGCACAGAATTACAGGTCCTTTAATAAGTCCAAGGCTGCCAGGGGTCTGAGGGGCCTTGTGAACTACTACTTTAGAGTTTTCAGAACATTTTTTTGTTAGCTTTGGTTTGGTTAGGTTGGTTATGTTTTCCACCAACTTTCCTCATAGGCTTAGTGCACTGGCCTGCATATCTTACCCAGAACCCTACTGCCCTTCTCCCAACAATAGAAGGTTTAAAGACCAAGTTCAGTCCCACATCTCATCTACATCCTCTTTCAAATGGCTTATGGAGCTGCAAATGAGGAGAAGTTAATGGAAATACAACATATAAAATGAATAAGTCATTGAAATGCAAACCAATAGATTGACCAACTGTCTGAAGCTTAAAAGTGCTTTTATTGGTACATCAGTTAGTAACACCCATTTAATTCCAATTCATAGAAGCATCTCCTCACATTTATGACTGATCATAAACAGCACTTATTTTCCCAAAATTGCTTGGAAAGCTAAGCTTTCAAAAATTTTGATTAGTCTTTAACAATTTGAAATGTACTATTCTGCTTTTCTCCATACAAAGAAGTATAATTAATTGTTCTGAATTGATGGAAGGCTTGAGAATACACTGCACAAAAACAAAGACATGGCATATGGTAACTAGAGAGCTAATGCTTTGAGCATCCTAATTTGATACTTGCCGAGAAAAAGTGCAAAATTATCACTGTTGTTCTTAATATGTATTCACAGAATGTCATTGCTCAACAACTAACAAAAATCTTCCCTCTGAATTCTTTTACACACACACACACAAACAAAATGTATAGAGTTTTAAATACTACAAAATATTCCCCAAAATATGTATGTTTTTGAAGTGTTACTTTTTTAGGACCTGAAGCAGTGTGGTAGGTGGTTCAGTTCAGTTCAATCCCTTGGTCATGTCCGACTCTTTGTGACCCCATGAATCACAGCAAGCCAGGCCTCCCTGACCATCACCAACTCCTGGAATTCACTTAAACTCACGTCCAGTGAGTCAGTGATGCCATCCAGCCATCTGTCATCCCCTTCTGTCCCCTTCTTCTCCTGCCCCCAATACCTCCCAGCATCAGAGTCTTTTCCAATGAGTCAACTCTTTGCATGAGGTAACCAAAGTATTGGAGTTTAAGCTTCAGCATCAGTCCTTCCAATGAACACCCAGGACTGATCTCCTTTAGAATGGACTGGTTGGATCTTCTTGCAGTCCAAGGGACTCTCAAGAGTCTTCTCCAACACCACAGTTCAAAAGCATCAATTCTTCGGCGCTCAGCTTTCTTCACAGTCCAACTCTCACATCCATACATGACCACTGGAAAAACCATAGCCTTGACTAAATGGACCTTTGTTGGCAAAGTAATATCTCTGCTTTTCAATATGCTGTCTAGGTTGGTCATAACTTTTCTTCCAAGGAGTAAGCATCTTTTAATTTCATGGCTGTAGTCACCATCTGCAGTGATTTTGGAGCCCCCAAAAATAAAAGTCTGACACTGTTTCCACTGTTTCCCCATCGATTTCCCACGAAGTGATGGGACCAGATGCCATGATCTTCGTTTTCTGAATGTTGAGCTTTAAGCCAACTTTTTCACTCTCCACTTTCATTCTCATCAAGAGGCTTATTAGTTCCTCTTCACTTTCTGCCATAAGGGTGGTGTCATCTGCATATCTGAGGTTATTGACCCGGCAATCTTCATTCCAGCTTGTGCTTCTTCCAGCCCAGCATTTCTCATGATGTACTCTGCATAGAAGTTAAATAAGCAGGGTGACATTATACAGCCTTGACGTACTCCTTTTCCTATTTGGAACCAGTCTGTTGTTCCATGTCCTGTTCTAACTGTTGCTTCCTGACCTGCATATAGGTTTCTCAAGAGGCAGGTCAGGTGGTCTGGGATTCCCATCTCTTTCAGAATTTTCCACAGTTTATTGTGATCCACACAGTCAAAGGCTTTGGCATAGTCAGTAAAGCAGAAATAGAGGTTTTTCTGGAACTCTCTTGCTTTTTCCATGATCCAGCGGATGGTGGCAATTTGATCTCTGGTTCCTCTGCCTATTCTAAAACCAGCTTGAACATCTGGAAGTTCACAGTTCACGTACTGCTGAAGCCTGGCTTGGAGAATTTTGAGCATTACTTTACTAGCATGTGAGATGAGTGCAGTTGTGTGGTAGTTTGAGCATTCTTTGGCATTGCTTTTCTTTGGGATTGGAATGAAAATTGACCTTTCCCAGTCCTGTGGCCACTGCCGAGTCTTCCAAATTTGTGGGCATATTGAGTGCAGCACTTTCACAGCATCATCTTCCAGGATTTGAAACAGCTCAACTGGAATTCTATCACCTCCACTAGCTTTGTTCGTAGTGATGCTTTCTAAGGCCCACTTGACTTCACATTCCAGGATGTCTGGCTCTAGGTGAGTGATCACACCATTGTGATTATCTGGGTTGTGAAGATCTTTTATGTACAGTTCTTCTGTGTATTCTTGCCACCTCTCTTAATATCTTCTGCTTCTTTTAGGTCCAAGGAGCGGTGGCTGCATGGGCACAGGAGGGCCTAGAGGAGCTATTCCATGTTCAAAGTCAGGAGGGGCAGCAGTGAGGAGATACTCATCATCCAAGGTAAGGAGCAGCGGCTGTGCTTTGCTGGAGCAGCCGTGAAGAGATACCTGTGAAGAGATACCCGTGGGGGGTAAGAAACCCAAGTAAGATGGTAGGTGTTGCAAGAGGGCAACAGAGGGCAGACACACTGAAACCATAATCACAGAAAACTAGTCAATCTAATCACACTAGGACCACAGCCTTGTCCAACTCAGTAAAACTAAGCCATGCCCGTGAGGCCACCCAAGACGGGCAGGTCATGGTGGAAAGGTCTGACAGAATGTGGTCCACTGGAGAAGGCAATGGCAAACTACTTCAGTATTCTTGCCTTGAGAACCCCATGAACAGTATAAAAAGGCGAAATGATAGGATACCAAAAGAGGAACTCCCCAGGTCAGTAGGTGCCCAATATGCTACTGGAGATCAGTAGAGAAATAACTCCAGAAAGAATGAAGGGATGGAGCCAAAGCAAAAACAATACCCAGCTGTGGATGTGACTGGTGATAGAAGCAAGGTCTGATGCTGTAAAGAGCAATATTGCATAGGAACCTGGAATGTCAGGTCCATGAATCAAAGCAAATTGGAAGTGGTCAAACAAGAGATGGCAAGAGTGAATGATGACATTCTAGGAATCAGCTAACTAAAATGGACTGGAATGGGGGAATTTAACTCAGATGACCATTATATCTACTACTGAGGGGAGGAATCCCACTGAAAAAATGGAGTAGCCATCATGGTCAACAAAAGAGTCTGAAATGCAGTACTTGGATGCAATCTCAAAAACGACAGAATGATCTCTGTTCATCTCCAAGGCAAACCATTCAATATCACAGTAATCCAAGTCTATGCCCCAACCAGTAACGCTGAAGAAGCTGAAGTTGAATGGTTCTATGAAGACCTACAAGACCTTTTAGAACTAACACCCACCCAAAAAAGATGTCCTTTTCATTATAGGGGACTGGAATGCAAAAGTAGGAAGTCAAGAAATACCTGGAGTAACAGGCAAATTTGGCTTTGGAATGTAGAATGAAGCAGGGTAAAGACTAATAAAGTTTGGCCAAGAAAATGCACTGGTCATAGCAAACACCCTCTTCCAACAACACAAGAGATGACTCTACACATGGACATCACCAGATGGTCAACACTGAAATCATATTGATTATATTCTTTGTAGCCAAAGATGGAGAACTTCTATACAGTCAACAAAAACAAGACCAGGAGCTGACTGTGTTTCAGAGGTTTAGAACCTTTGAACTTTTAAGAACTTTTGCTTTTGAAGTGTGGTGTTGGAGAAGACTCTTGAGAGTCCCTTGGACTGCAAGAAAATCCAACCAGTCCATTCTGAAGGAGATCAGTCCTGGGTGTTCTTTGGAAGGAATGACGCTAATACTGAAACTCCAGTACTTTGGCCACCTCATACAAAGAGTTGACTCATTGGAAAAGACTCTGATGCTGGGAGGGATTGGGGGCAGGAGGAGAAGGGGATGACTGAGGATGAGACGGCTGGATGGCATCACTGACTCACTGGACATGAGTTTGAGTGAACTCCGGGAGTTGGTGATGGACAGGGAGGCCTGGCGTGCTCCAGTTCATGGGTCTGCAAAGAGTTGGACACGACTGAGCGACTGAACTGAACTGAACTGATGAGGTTAGAAACAGCTGTTGTTATTACCAAGTTACTTTTCTATTTGATCATTGTTATTACCAAGTTGGGCTTCCCCGGTGGCTCGGCAGTGAAGAATTCGCTTGCCAGTGCAGCAGATCCTAGTTCAATCCCTGGGTCAGGAAGATGCCCTGGAGGAGGGCATGGCAACCTATTCCGGTATTCTTGTCTAGGAAATCCCATGACCAAGGTGCCTTGTGGGCTACAGTCCACAGGGTAACAGAGTCAGACATGACTGAAGTGACTTGGTATACACATGTTACCAAGTTACTCTCCTTCAGCTGTGTTGCTAAAGCAAACTTGGTTTGCTGATCTTATTTCTCTTTTCTTCATTTCTCTTAGTTGGCACTTTTTTGTTTGGTCCTGTCTTATTGTTGTCATCATGGCTATTATTATTTATCTTTCTTATAAGAGATACAAAGATATCTCAAGACACAGGAAAATGGAAGAACCACAGCATAGCTGAAACCAAAGTTGGTGAGGTGGTAGGGTATGAAACAAAATGATGAAATCTTAAATTTCTTTAATAGATGGGACAGGTAGCTATTAAAGACCCATTGTAAGTGTGCAGATAAATTGTATGTGGAGTTAAAATGCAACTCCATGCTCTATAAGATTTATTATGTATAATTAATATGTCTGAGCCAAACAGCACCATATGAAGAGACAGCCATGGTAAGTCAGCATATAGAAGCACCTTTCTTCCTGGCACAGTGGAGCCATCTAAGGACTTTGGTGAATCAGGGAGGCGAGCCTACAGGTAGAACCAAGAAAGCCAAGAAGTCTGTGACTATGGACAAAGGACTGTCAACATGGGGTTGTGGTTCAGACACCAAACAGTCAGGAACCAGGGACTATAGGAAAAGCCAAGGTCAAAACCACGAGGCATGAAAAGCCAGGTCTAAATCAGGAGTCAAGATTAACAGTGACACACTAGAGATTTGGCCTCATTCCCTTGTTTAACAAGGACCATAGGAGAAGAGATTAGATTTGTGGCGACCAGAGGTGGGAGGTGGGAGCAGAATTGGAGGAAGGTGGTCAAAAGGTACAAACTTCTAGTTTATTAGACAAGTAAGTGCTAGGAACGTAATGTACAACATAACAATTAACACTGCTGTATGTTACATATGAAAGTTGTTGAAAGAGTAAAGCCTGAGAGTTCTCATCACAAAGGAAAAGTTTTTCTCTATTTCTTTACTTCTGTATCTATACAAGATCATTTGCTGTCGTTCAGTCCCTCAGTCGTGTCTGACTTTCTGAGACCCCATGGACTGCAGCACACCAGGCTGCCCTGTCTTTCAGCACTTCCCAGAGCTTGCTCAAACTCATGTCCTCTGAGTCAGTGATGTTATCCAACCATCTCATTCTCTGTCATCCCCTTTTCCTCTTGCCTTCAATAAAAGATCATAGATGTTCAGTAAACTTATTGTGGTAATCATCTTATGATGTATTTCAGTCAAACCATTATGCTGTACACCTTGAACTTATACAGTGCTGTATGTCGACTGTATCTGGATAAAACTGGAAAGAAGATTAAGTAAAAGCTCTGGGTTAAAAAAAAAAAACAAAAACCAACAGGGGTCACCTCCAACAGAAAGCCTTTTGTTCTTTCCACTCTGGGCAACAGAGACAACTGGAAAGTGCCCTCTAAATGTAAACAGCTGTATCAGTCAGAATCTGACTTTCCCACATTTATGAAAAATATAGCAATTTCTAGTATAAAGTGTAAATGTTATATTTTAATACTTATTTTAATTAGGTTTTACTGTTACTAAGTGGAAGTGACTTTCTGTATGACAAAAGCTTATGTTAAAAAGTAATTTTTAAGTTTGCTTTTAAATGTTCTAAAAGTTCTAAAATATTTTTAAACTCATTTAAAAATGTTTTTAAAAATATTTTAAATCATTCTTGTGAGAACATGATTATAAATACATGATTACTTAATATTAAAATATATCTTAAAGCTACAATAATTAAAAGTATGATACTGGTTCATAAAATTGATGAAAGAGAACAGAGAGTCAAATTTATATGTGTATATACACATATATATAGATGTGTGTGAATAAATGTATTTAATTAAGAGTATAATTTCAAATCAGTCAGAGAATAATAAGTTATTCAGTTAGTCACACATTTGGGGAAAGTAAGATTCTTTTCTCACATTATACATCAAAGTTAATTGCAAGCTGCATAAAGAGATAAATATACTCATCTCTTGATGAACTGCAAATGTGGGACAGATTACTCAAACCCTGCCAAGACACATTTCTTATTTTAACATAAAATACTATGAGAAAAAAGTGTCTGAATATTAATTATAATAGCCAATAATATGAGAATGCATAGATCCCACATATTATCAAATAAATCCTAAATTTTCACTCAAAAAGTCATCGGCCTTATGTTCAAATGTTGGTCTTCTTTTCTACCAAAACTTTAACCAAAACAATCAGTAAAAGTAAGATCAATTCTATTTCTTTCAGTTGTTCATTTCAACTAACATTGTTTTCTCTTTCTGGCTAATATTCTTATCAGAAATACAAATGGTGAAAAGTTTCAGTACAAGAATGGATACTGACATAATAAACAAAATCATCATTTACTTTACTTGAGAATTATATTAACACATTTTTATAATTTAAAAAATTAAATGTCAAAAGTAAAATAATAAAAGAATTGAAGAAATATAACTGAAAATTTATCTCATCTCTTAAGGGGAAGTCTCTCAACCCATAATACCAAAAGAAGGAAACATAAATGCTGAGAGATTTGACTAATAGAAATTAAAAATTTTAATCTCAAAAATAATGCAAATAATTAAGAATAAAGTTGAAAAAATATAAACACATCTGGCTGACAAAAGAATTCTCACAAATTAATTAGGAAAAATGACCAATAGGTAGGAATTGGAAATTAACAAAAGAAAATACAGATAGGAAAAAAGCTTCATATTTCATATAAATATATGAAAACTGTCAAGTTACAACAGTTATAGTTTTTCTATAAAATTGGCAAAGATTTAAAATTTAAAGTGTCAAGATACCTAACTTAATCAAAAGTTTTTGTGGAAATACTTTTGTATACTACATTGCTAGTGAGAATACAAATTAGTGCAATATACATGGAGGACAATAAGTATGGGCTTCCCTCATGGCTCAGCAGATGAAGAATCCACCTGCAAGGTAGGAGACACAGGAAACATGGGTTCGATCCCTGGGTCAGGAAGATCCCCTGGAGGAGGAAATGGTAACCCACTCTAGTATTCTTCCCTGAAAGATCCCATGGACAAAGGAGCCTGGTGGGCTATAGTCCATGGGGTCACAAAGAGTCAGACACGACTGAAGGACTGAAACATGTGTGCACATAGCAATAAGTAATAAAAACCTTTAAAATTTTCATACTTTTCAATATAGTAGTTTTATTCTAGAAATTCATAAGTAAAAAATGAAAATATCTAAATATTCAACAGAAAATTTACTGTTATGGTATATATCACTACTATAAAAATATTATAGGTTATTATTATACATGCTATATATAATTTTATTCTGACATGGGAAAGAGACAAAGGAAAAAAAGTTTAAAAAGTTCCTTCAAAGTGATGGGATTACTATTTGGGACAGCACTATGGTTTCAAAAGTACCCCTGAAAAAAAACAGAAGTCATTATACTATTGGGTTGCAAGTAAAATAGATAGGTAAGATATAACAAATAACAACTCTCAAGATGGGAGTGCGTCAATCTTCATAAAGAATAAATTATGTGAAAAGTGGCATAGCACCCTGTTATTTTTTAAAGTCATTATCATCCTGGCTATAAAGCTCTTTGCCATAAAAATTAAGCCAAATTGAATTGCTACACAGAATAGCAAAGGAATTTGATATTTTCTGAAAATCACAGAGAACTAAGAACAAAAAGACTGCCAAGATACTATAGCTGAGCAGTGTTCTAATATGTGAAATGGATGGATCTTTCAACTCTCTCAGACTCTGACCCTCTCCACATTTAACTGGTAAACATCACAACATCTTAACGTGGCATAGCATATACAGTATAATGATGGAAAACATTGGATTTACAAAAAGGATGAATACTAGAAATCAAAAACCACCTCATATTGGTTTCTAAAACAAAATTCTCACCAAACTATTAAACCAGTAGATGTAAGTTTGGAAGAAAATGATAGGAACAAATCTAGACACAAGAGTGTGTTCAACCACTGAAAACCCAGTTTAGAAAAAGCCGTATCACTCACTGCACACAGGACTTGGGAGCTGCATGTCACCACTCCCCTCTGATCTTCTAGGTTAGTTCCTGGGCCTGGCTGGTTCCATACACATTCCCATCCCCACTGTCAGCCACTGTGCCCCTGAAGCCTGTTTCCTGTTCCCATGGCAGGCTTTATTTCCCTGGTGCTCACCCTAGCTTGGCTGCAAACAAGCAGCTGTGCTGAGAATACTCAGATTCCCTCCAGAAGGTATATGGCCATGTGCTCCACCAAACACCCGGGGCATGCATCTCTAGCCCTCAAATTTGAGAGGAAGAGTAATGGACCAAACTAAAGGTGTCAACACATGCTTTGTTTCTGCCAGAGGACTGTTTTCATCAGCAGGACTCATTCAGAAACAGTCGAGAGAGACACAGGAGTGGACTCAGCACCCACGGTGCCTTTTCCTGGATAAAGTGCCAGGATACTCTCTAAAACATGCTTGCAAGTAGGAGTCTTCTAGACAGACACACTGGCTGGAGAACTGAGTCAGCCTGATTTTTGGCAGCCTTGTGTAAGTTACTCCACACTGGACAGAGTTGGTTAGTGCCTCCTAGACCTTGTCTCCTGCCTACTGCCTTGTTCCAAATATTTCCTAGACCAGCTGGCAGAATGCTACACTGGTGTTTTTATGAACTAGATTAAGCCCTTAGCAGAGCCAGTCAGTTATACGGCTCATCATATTTTGCAGGTCTGGGTTCTGCTGGGTTAGAAAGATTGGGCATATTGGCTAGCACTCACTCTTACAGGAGAAACAGAATCAGGGATCATTCTATGAATCATAATTTACTTCTGAAATGCTTCAATAAAATGAGCAATCAATTAATCCAACTACAATTCTTCCTTGGTTTAGGAACTGCATAGGATGGAATAACAAAAGCAGAAACCACAACAAATCCTTGGTTGCTCAGATCTATAAGCCCTAGACATGCTCCTTTAGACAGAGCAATAATACACTTCCGATATCTATGGAAACTTCAACTTTAAAACTTATTAGTGAGTCCCTCTGTCTAAGTAAGTCCCTCGGTCTTACTTAAAAAGAAAGATTATCAATGGGCATCATCGGGTATTATGTTCCCCACCATAACCACCCACTCATATGCTCATATATAAGTACATCTGATACATCTGGAGACACACTAAACCCCACAACAGGACACGTCATATAAGCGGGCAAGTCAACATTGAACATTGGTGAAAACTGACTAAGAGCTAGGTAATAAAGCTGGCCAATCTGAAATAGTTATGTGAAATAATTGGTATCACACCGAATAATCATTTCACCCCAATGCGCTTTATTTAAAACACATGTAACTAGAGGAAAAATATTTTAAAATTTAAAATACATTTCTAAACTATCAATCAAAAAATAAATAAAATGGAAATTATAACTAAATATTATGTGCCAAAATGGTAGGACATAATTAAAGAGGTTCTTAAAGTTTCATCTTAGATGTTTCCATTAAAAAGCAAAGCACAACTTAATGAAGTGATCAACTGACCATAAGGAATTAGAAAAAAGAACAGCAAAATAAACTCAAGAAAATGTGAGAAAATAATAAAAATAACAGCAGAAGTTAATGAAAAAGAAAATAAACATATAATGAAGAGGATCAACAGAGGTCAGAAAAGTAACAAAACATAAAAATCTCTGGAGAAAATAATCAAAGGGGAAAAAGAGAGATATAAAATTTTTAAAATCAGTAATAAAAAGGGCAAAGCTATAGTTGCTACAGAGATTAAACAGATAAGACATTATGAACATGTTTGTGTCTATAAACTTGAAAACTTATGAAATAAACAATATATACAGTTTAAAAAAAACAACTCATAAAAAAATAGAGAACATTAAGAGTCCTACAAGCTTTAAAGAAATTGAATTAGCAGTTCAAAATAGTTCTACTACACACACACATACACACACAGGAACCAGACAGATTTCCAGGAAATTCTACAAGACATTTGAGCACTGGGAAATTCTAATCTTATGCAAGCTATTCCACAGTGGAAAAAAATCATTTGTGATATACATTTGCTTTCACAACCAAATGAGGATATTATAAGCAAAGAAAAATATAGACCAATCTCACTAATTAATGAATACAGATTCAAAGCCTCTAAAAATAAACATTTTTACAAAACAAATCAGTGAATTAAAAGGTAATTTGTTATGACCAAGTTGGTATTTCCTAGGAATCCTAGATTGGTTTATCATGAGAAGATCAACTAAAGTAGCTCACCACATTAACATGTTAAGGTGAAAAATATTGTATCTTAATAAAGGTAGGAAAACTGGATAAAATTTTACATCTATCTAGTGGTTCTGCAATACGGAAGATCTGGGTTCAATCCCCGGGTTGGGAAGATCCCCTGGAGAAGGGAACAGCTACCCATCCCAGTGTTCTTGTCTGGAGAATTCCACGAACTGTATGGTCCACAGGGTTGCAAAGAGTCAGACACGACTGAGCAACTTTCACTTTCACTTTCTTCATGATGTGAAAAATAACAGCAACAACCTCCTTAGCAGACTGGGAATAGAAGGCATTTTCTCAGCCTGATAAAGGGCATTTCAAAAAACCCACAGACATCTCATAACTAACAATGAAACTCTAACCACATCCTTGGTAAGATCAGGTTCAATATAAGGATGCCTGTTTTCATCAATCGTATTCTACACTGTTCTGGAGGTCCTTGCATAGTAAATCAAGAAAAAGGAAAGTTAAAGGACTAGGAAAAAAGAAACAAAAACTTTCATTATTTTGCAGATGATACAACCCCTTACATACAAAATCTCGAAAAACAAAGCTTAACACATCAGGGTTATTTAATAAATGTTGAGAAAATTAAGCAATAAAATAGTCGTGAGGATTAAGTGAAATAACCTATGTTGACTATTTGGTGCATAGTAGTAATTTTGTTAATACTAATTTCCTTCCCCCTAAAATTTACTTTTAGGTACCAATGTCATTTAGGAAAAGAATTTTTAAAGAGCAAAAATTTCACCCCAATGTTCATAGCAGCATTAATTACAATTGCCAAGATATGGAAGCAACCTAAATATCCATCAACAAATGAAAGGATAAAGAAGATGTGTGTCTGTGTAAGCGGTAAATGTGTGTGTGTGTGTGTGTGTGTGTGTGCACATGGAATACTGCTGCTGCTGCTGCTGCTGCTAAGTCACTTCAGTCGTGTCCAACTCTGTGCAACTCCATAGATGGCAGCCCACTAGGTTCCCTCGTCCCTGGGATTCTCCAGGCAAGAACACTGGAGTGGGTTGCCATTTCCTTCTCCAGTGCATGAAAGTGAAAAGTGAAAGTGAAGTCATTCAATCGTGTCTGACTCTTCGCGACCCCGTGGACTGCAGCCTACCAGGCTCCTCTGCCCATGGGATTTTCCAGGCACGAGTACTGGAGTGGGTTGCCATTGCCTTCTCTGACATGGAATACTACTCAGCCATAAAAGGAAGGAAATTTGCAACAATGTGGATGAATTTAAATGGTAATACACTACACACAAATATACAGTTGATGGAATTCTCCAGGCCAGAATACTGGAGTGGGTAGCCTTTCCCTTCTTCAGGGGATCTTCCCAACCCAGGGATCAAACCCAGGACTCATGTATTGAAGGCAGATTCTTTACCAGCTGAGCCACACGAGAAGCCCAAGAATACTGGAGTGGGTAGCCTATCCCTTCTCCAGTGGACCTTCCCAACCCTGGAATCTCCTTCATTACAGGCAGATTCTTTACCAACTGAGATACCAGAGAAGTCCCCTGGTTCAATCCCTGGGTTGGGAAGATCCCCTGGAGAAGGAAATAGCAACCCACTCCAGTTTTCTTGCCTGGAGAATCTCATGGACAAAGAAGCCTAGCAGGCTATAGTCCATGGGGTCACCAAGTTGGACACAACTGAGCAACTACCACACTTTCATAACCAGTAAGGGCGGTGGTGTTTGAAAGATCTATGCATATATACATATATGAAGAACTCTTACAAATCAATAAGAAAAAGGATTACTTAGCAGAAAAAATAGGCAACTGACATGGACAAGTATTCAAAGAAAAGGAAACACAAAACCACAAATATATGAAAAGATGATTCAAGGGGATATTCACAGGGTTCACTGTGGAGCATGCGTATAGCTTGCTGCCTGCTGTAACTGGCTTCTTCTTTTCCTGGTTGCGAAGCAACTGAGGCCCTGAAACAGGTGGCTATGATGGGAGTGGACTCAGTAGGAAGCGCCAGAGTTTGCAACCTTCTGGTAGTGGTGGTGCTGGCCCAATGCTCATCCACCTTGAGGAGAAGACACAGTGGAAGATCAAGGTCTTGGAGATGAATGTTAGATAGCGAAGAAACGACTAATCAAGAGTCCACTGATGTTTTAAAAAATGATGCTAAAACTACAGAAACATTCAGCTCACACCAAGAATTCTACAAAGACAGAGGAAATTATCTGTGGTCTTATCAAAGGAGAAGCTGTCATACTTCAGACACTACAGTCTTTGCTATGACACTAAGTAAATACAAGGAAAAAGATGCCTAGGATGTCATAATATCACTGACAACTGTAAACTGGTTACAGATACATGCGAAAAAAAAAAAAAATACTCAACTGAAGGAAAGATATGCTCTTGAAGTTGATCAGTTCTTACCAGAGATGAGAAGCACCTTTCCATGGCTGAAGAGCATAAAAAGTGACTAATTTGCTTGCTGAACAAGCTTCCTCAAAAGCTAAATTTTAAAAAATTATGGAAGAATCTGAAGACATGTTCAAAAAAGGATATGAGAATTTATTTGATAAACTCCCAACAGCATGAGATCCCTGCACTTTTGCACTGCATAGGTGATGTACTTATTTGTCAAACTAGTGTTATCCAAATGTCAAAGTGGTGTCCAGGAAATGGATTTTTATGAAAATGTAGCTTTCTTAAAGCATGTAAAGGGGAATAAATACACATATTTAACAAAAATAGAATATCTCAATCCACAATAAGACAATAGCAACATAATTCTGTTAAGACTCTCAAAGACACTTAATAATAGCAGTGCTGTAACCAATATTGAACACATTCTGAAAACTAAATATCTAAATGATAGAATGGGTGAACTTTTAGAAAAGTACATGGGCTCTTATAATACTGGTTTAGTACAATCTAGTACTCATTGGAGGTAATCCACACTATCCTACAGAAGATTCTGTAGACAAATATCTTTTAGGAACACAGCTCTTCCATAGGAGAAATTGATGCAAGAATTGCTCATCTGTTCATCTTGCTCTGAAGTTCTTCCTTTGTTACTTCTATGTTTTCAAATATGTCAGGTCCATCAACTGGAAACTCTTTTGTCTCTACTTTCTCAACACTTTTTATTCTTTAAATAGGTTGGAAAATAAACTTAAAGCCAAAATTAGAAAATAACTCCCTACTTTTACAAAGTCAGTTCTTCAGTTTAATATTATCAAACTCTTTGTGAGGAGTCTTTTATACTGGGAAAGTTGATGTAATTTTGAAAAGAAGTTTCATGAAATGGAAATCATGTGCATGATTTTAAGTGTTGCTGTTTTTATAGTACAGATAAATCATGCTGATGGTATCACCATCTCCTGAAAAAAGGCAAGAGATGATTGACTGACATCTTTAATCACCAGGAAAGGGAAAAGCACATGTTAAAACCACAATGAGATACAATTCTCAACATACCAGATCAGCAAAAAAAACTTTAGAAAAAAGTCTGAAAATATCAAATGTTAGCAAGAATGTGGAGCAACAGAGACCCATACATTGCTAGAGAGTGCAGTTGGCCAACCCTATTTCAGAAAATGTGCTATGTGCCAGGTCACTTCACTTGTGTCTGACTCTTTGTGACCCCGTGGACTGTAGCCCACCAGGCTCCTTTGTCCATGGGATTCTCCTGGCAAGAATATTGGAGTACATTGCCATTTCCTACTCTAGGTGATCTTCCTGAGTCAAGGATTGAACCCTCTCCTCTGTCCATGGGATTTCCCAGGCAAGAATGCTGGAGTGGGTTACCATTTCCTACTGCAGGGGATCTTTCTGACCCGGGGATCGAACCCACATCTGTTACCTCTCCTGCACTGGTAGGTTCATTCTTTACCAATAGAACTACCTGGAAAGCCCACAAAAACTAGTTGGTCATTAACAGTACTTTTAACATGTGCATAAATTATGACCCCGAATTCTATTTCTAGGTATATGCTCCGAAGAAACCTCACTCACGTGTATTAGTTGTCTATGCTGTTGTAACAAATCAACACAAATTTAGCGGCTTAAAACAATTTAAATTTATTCTCTTACATTTCAGGAGGTCAGAAGTTCAAAAATTAGGGTCAGTAGGGCGGCATCCCTTCCAGAGGCTCTGAGGAGAGTTCATTCCCTTACCTTTTCCAGCTTCTGTAGACTGCCTGCACTCCTTGGTTCACAGCCCAATTCTCCATTTTCAAATGAACTTCAAAGCAGTACAGCATCTTCCAAACTTTGGCCCTCCTGCCTCTCTATTATAAGGACCATTGTTACTACTCTGGACCCACCCAGATAATCCATAATAATCTCCCCATATCAAGATCCTTAGCTGAATCACCTCTTCAAAGATTCTCTTGTCTTATAAGGTAAGATATTCACAAATTCTGAAGATTAAGATGTGGACATCTTTGAGAAGCTATTACTCAACATACTACAAAAGTAAACTAGGGAACATGTACAAAATGCTTATAACAGCACTATTGATAAGAGAAAAAACAGCAAACCCTAGAAATGAAAGTTTATCCATTATAGAATAGGTAAATTGTGATATATTTATCCAGAGGGATATTATACATCAGTGGATATTATGGCTATGCATTTGGGCAGAAAAAGCAAGAAACAGAAAAATGTACATAGAATGATTCCATTTATACAAAGTTAAAAGACAGAGAAAATAAAATTGCATATTTTATTTTAAAACATACATAGGTGGTGAAGCCATAGCACAAAAAAAGCAAGGCAATAATTACAGGGTGGTGATAACAGGGGTAGGATTCAGGAGGGAGGGCAATAAGATTGTTATGGGGCAGCACATGACCTCAGGGGTAAGGGCAACATTTTACGTTTTCATCTTCATGGCAAATAGATGGGGAAACAGTGTCTGACTTTATTTTTCTGGGCCCCAAAATCACTGCAGATGGTGACTGCAGTCATGAAATTAAAAGATGCTTACTCCTTGGAAGGAAAGTTAGGACCAACCTAGACAGCATATTAAAAAGCAGAGACATTACTTTACCAACAAAGGTCCGTCTAGTCAAGGCTATGGTTTTTCCAGTGGTCATGTGTGGATGTGAGAGTTGTACTATGAAGAAGGCTGAGCCCCAAAGAATTGATGCTTTTTAACTGTGGTGTTGGAGAAGACTCTTGAGAGTCCCTTGGACTGCAAGGAGATCCAACCAGTCCATCCTAAAGGAGATCAGTCCTGGGTGTTTGTTGTAAGGACTGATTTTGAAGTTGAAAGTCCAATACTCTGGCCACCTGATGTGAAGAGCTGACTCATTTGAAGAGACCCTGATGCTGGGAAAGATTGAGGACAGGAGGAGAAGGGACGACAGAGGATGAGATGGTTGTCCATCACTGACTCGATGGACATGGGTTTGGGTGGACTCTGAGTTGGTGATGGACAGGGAGGCCTGGCGTGCTGCGGTTTATGGGGTCGCAAAGAGTCGCAATGGCACCCCACTCCAGTACTCTTGCCTGGAAAATCCCATGGACTGAGGAGCCTGGTGGGCTGCAGTCCATGGGGTCGCTAAGAGTCGGATACGACTGAGCGACTTCACTTTCACTTTTCACTTTCATGCATTGGAGAAGGACATGGCAACCCACTCCAGTGTTCTTGCCTGGAGAATCCCAGGGACGGGGGAGCCTGGTGGGCTGCCATCTATGGGGTGGCACAGAGTCAGACATGACTGAAGTGACTTAGCAGCAGCAAAGAGTCGGACACGACTGAGTGACTAAACTGAACTGAAGTAGGAAGGATGTCCAGTTTATAACTATTTTTCACTCTGTAAATACATATTTTCTCCCCTCTGGATATGTGATACATTTCACAATTTTTAGGAAAAGCAATGGACAGTAATGAAAACTGAAGATCCACAGCTCTTGTCGTTGCCAATATGTTCAGCACACATCTTGTTTTTACTTTCATTTACAGGGGTCCAGGGGGTATGCTTTAGCAATGTACATGAGCAGTTAACAACCCAACTCTCACTATGTTAATGGGAACACTGCAGCTAAACCACTAAACTAAAACTTTACTCCATGGAGTTATTGGCACTAAAATGGAATGTTTACTCAGAGAACTACACACCTCAATTTGTTCACTTTTCTCGTTCTTTTAGTGTGCTGACATTACCATAGGTTACAGATAACCTATTAAACTGTTCATGTGGTTCTCAAGGCAAGAATACTGAAGTGGTTTGCCACTCCCTTCTCCAGTGGACCACATTTTGAATATTCATTGGAAGGACTGATGTGCAAGCTGAAAATCCAATACTTTGGCCACCTGATGTAAAGAACTGACTCAGTGGAAAAGACCCAGATGCTGAGAAGGATCGAAGGCAGGAGGAGAAGGGGATGACAGAGGATGAGATGGTTGGATGGCATCACTGACTCGATGGACATGAGTTTGAGCAGGCTCCAGGAGTTGGTGATGGACAGGGAAGCCTGGCATGCTGCAGTCCATAGGGTCGCAAAGAGTCAGACATGACTGAGAGACTGAACTGAATCTATTAAACAGAACTGCCTTCCTTCTCTATAGTTCTCTCCACATTGCTCTGTCCTGATAACTTTTATGACTTTAATACTACTGATATGTAATTTTAAGTTAATAATCTAATCAAAAATATAGATTGATAACAATGAGCAATCATAATTTTTTTAAACTATGTTATTTCTCCAACCTCTGATTGGATAAAACCAACAATTAACTATTTTCACACACAAAGCAACCTTTTCTCAAAAGTGGCAGAACCCAATATTTGAGTCCACATGGCAATAGTTCTGCAGTTTCTCCGTAATACTTTGTATGACAGATCTCACTGTCAAAGTACCAAAGCACTTAATTCCCCTTTTAGATCTACTAACTGTCCAATTTCACACCTGCCCTATATCCTCTTCTCTAAGAAAAGACAGTATTTCAAGCACTCCTCTCCTAGATCTTACAACAGAATTAGCTGAGCCAGCTTGGGAATTCAAAGACTCCATTAAACATAAGTTTCTTAAAAGACCCATATTTATCACCTGACAAAAACTTCAATGAACACACAAAAATAATTTTCCCACAAAAGAAGTTTTTGCTTTTATTCAAAAAAAATTTAAAGAAATGGTATCAATATTGCTATCCTCTTCTGTTTCTATAGGGATCCAAATGATGAGAATGCTTTCTTGTGTGAACAAAGGGGACAATTGGCAGAGGTGGTAGTTTTGTCACAGAGGCTCAGCTGGCTTCACATATAACATAAATATGCAATAGTCCTAAAGATACATATAATTAAAATGCATATTACTAATATATTCTATTTTACGTTATAAAAAGTCTAACAGAAATTCCTACAGATACAATTTTGAAGGGTAGATGGCTAATCAAAATAAGCAAACTTGTATGTGTATAGGAAGACACTGAAGTATAGGTAATCCATTTTAGATGATGTATCTTTCACTCTCCATAATGGGGCTCGGTATATGATTCTGCTAAGTAATATTCAGAATAGTAAAAATGATTTTAAAATCCCGAAATGATATAAGATATTCTGCTATGCAGTCTCTAAAATTATTATCAGATCACATAGAATTTTTTTTTAAACAACAGTTAGAGCAAGAAAACTGTAACCAAGCCAGACACAGCTTTTTCCTGAAAAACTGCTCTGTATCAACCTCGTACTAAATCACCAAAGCAGGCAATGAGGGGTAAAAATATCCAAACAATTCACCAACATTGGACTCCAGAGCTTCCAAGCAGTCCTAACACCCGTCTCCATTTTGATGTTCAGAATACGAAAAAAATACACCCAAAATACCAATGACAGAAGACCCTGATGCCTTTAATGACTTTGCTACTGTCAGCTGGGAAGAATACCATCAGTGCCGTATGGCAGTGATTTTACATATACAGAAACTGAAGCAATAAGCAGTTAAGCCATGCAGCCAACGGTGCTGAGCCTGGATATTACTAGAGGACTGCGTGATTTTCAAAATCCACTCTGTGGACTCAGATTTTATATGGCATGTGGTCTGAAGAGAAACTTGAACCAACTTTGGTACAGACCCACAGCAGCTAACAAAGGCTTACAGTTGGAAGAAAATTTTTCTGTTTTTTTTTTTTTTTTGTCTTGTGTTCCTAAATTTAGTCTTGATGGAGGTCTTCAGGCCCTTAATAATTCATCCTGATTAATTCCAATCATAGGGCATAGAGTGACATATGAGGGACAGAAACCTGCCTCATCTCCTTGACCTGTCATCTCTAACATCCACCCAAGGGCATCCCTAATATTTGACACCATCTTTTCAGACTGGCCTCCTGCATGAAATAGGATCAGGACAGCTTATAAATTTCCTAGCCACAAATCCCTTAAATTCAACTGAGATAAAAGCAGATGAGGAATAATTCTTACAGATCATATTCTTGCAAATAACTGATTTAAACGTGTACTTCATGCAGTAATAATCAGAGATAATTCAATCTCCTTAAAGCCATCATCACATAGAATAATCACTATTAAAATAATCTTCCATGGGTTGATCATGCAAAAATCAATGCCTCTTGGCCAAGGTTCTTTCATAAATTCCCAAGGAAAGGTAAGTGCTTCTGATGGTTCATGACAGGAAGTCTAAACTCTATCCCTACCTCCTCCAACAGTCCATTGAGGGCTCCGGACACTGGATTTGGACCTGTGTGGCACACAGTAGAAGTTTTAGTTCTGGGTGTTCTTTGGAAGGACTGATGCTGAAGCTGAAACTCCAGTACTTTGGCCACCTCATGCGAAGAGTTAACTCATTGGAAAAGACCCTGATGCTGGGAGGGACTGGGGGCAGGAGGAGAAGGCGATGACAGAGGATGAGATGGCTGGATGGACATGAGTTTGGGTAAACTCCGGGAGTTGGTGATGGACAGGGAGGCCTGGCGTGCTGCGATTCATGGGGTCTCAAAGAGTCAGACACGACTGAGCGACTGAACTGAACTGAACTGAGGGATGGGTATCATGTGCTTTCTTGAGATCAAAAGGTAGAAGAGGATCATGAACAAGTATAGCAGTGGGAAAAAGAAGGCCAAATAAGAAACCTGAGAGGAGCGTGTGAAAGGCAGTCAATCAGACAATCAGAGGGACAAGGAAAAGAGGAACAGTCTAGATACACTCGCAAAGAAGACTGGATTCACATCCACACATTCCCAACATATGGTGGGAGGCATAGAATAGTGGAAAGCAACTCCTGAAACAGTTCCCTGTGGTGAGAAACTGAGACACTGGCCCCCTTGGTATGGGTGGTGAGGAACCCATTCATGATGCTGGAGAGGAAGATTTTATAGTTTTTATTTTTCCTTTTACAGTATAAGTATGAATTATAAACTTTAGACAGATTCTAACTAATATTGTCATGCAGACAATTTCTGGTTGTGGTTCATGCAATGTGGCCTTATACTATTATAATCATACCTGGTGGACATTAGATATTCAGTGTGTATTTGTGAAGTGGGATTTAAGGAATGGCATGCCTTTGAGAGGAACTAATGCTATTTTCCTCACAAATAGTATCTTTGTGGGCAGATGATTCACACTGATGCCTTATCAATAGCATGAATTCCTTAGGAAATTTCTCCACAGGTCCCTCTCTTCACACTAAGTTCAAGATTTAGCCCAATCCAGTATATAAACACACACACACATGCACACACACACACACACACACACACATGTTACATATCTATCCATGTATATATATATATATATATACTTATCCATCCAGAAAAGACAAGTCAGGATTCTATTGACACTAAACTTGACTCAAGAGACAGCAGCTCTGCAAAGCAATCTGGTTTTGCAGCAGCAGGCAGTTCGTTACCCTGACTTTCAACCTTGGTCTTCTAAGCCATCAGACAAGCATACAGTAGACAGTGTCACACCAATTATTCCAGCATTGCACGTGCTAGGTTGCCCTTTAACAGAGCTACTAAACAAGACTTGTGATCTATTTAAACTGTAAAGAAATTGAGGTAATTATGGAATTAATTGATTCTTCAGATAATAAAAATGACGAGCTTCTCATGGACCCAGTACCTGGACTAGGTGTTTCACATTCATATAATATTCACAACAGCAATGCCAAGTGAGTATGATTGGTCCCATTATACATTCAAGGAACCTGAGATGAAAACACAAATAACTTACGTCATGTAAGTAATTTACCAATAACTGAGCTAGAGTGCTAATACCTCAAGGATGCTTGAGTCGAAAGCTTGGACTCTTTTTACCATACTATGTTACCTTCAAGAGTTAGCCGTCTGTGTTTGGGGCCACTGCCCATGGTGTTAAGTGCAGCTCTAAAACCATAAAAAGATCTGTCAGTGGTAATAAACAATAGTTTATGTTCAACTTAATGTACTAGAACAGAGTCAGAATACTGTTTGTCTTTTTTCTTGCTAGCCAGTTCAATGCCACAGCCACATTTTTTCTAGTCTATAATTAAATATATTAGCAAAGTTTGACTTCTGCAGAAGGAAAACACAGAATAAATTAAGTATTCCTCTGTAAAGTTTGAAATTCTTGCTTCACGATAAGAAGGCACATCATAACTGCAAATATCTTTCCCCAGGTGAAGCCCATTTCATAGATATGATGAAATAACCAAAGAAAGTGGAGTTAGAATCCTTATTTTAATTTTCCAAAACCAGAAGATTGATATGTAAGTACAATTGCCTGATATATCCCCTGAGTTAAACCTCTGTCCATGCGATTTCCCAGGCAAGAATACTGGAGTGGGTAGCCATTCCCTTCTCCAGGGGAATCTTCCCTATCCAATGATTGAACTCTGGTCTCCTGCATTGCAGGCAGATTCTTCACCATCTGAGCCACAGAGAAGCTCTTGAAACTTCTCCTGACCACAGTCATATAGGAAGTTCTCAGGAAGCGTGAAAAACATTGGTGTGATGCCAGAAGTCCTGAATTCCCTAGCTGAGCTTTGGCTCCTGTTTAGATCCAAACTTCTGGGTCATTTAATTTTCCTAAGCCTCCATTTCTTCACTTTTTAAATGGGGAAAATGACTCCTACCTTCCACAGCAGTAAGGATGAACTGATATAGCATAGATTAAAGCACTTTATAAATCATAAATTCCACACAAATATACCCCCACATTCAGAATACAGAACAGGAATCCAAGTAGAAGCATTAGGAACTCTCCAATTCGCGAATTCTGTCCCCATAAGGCTTGACTGACTTTCTGTCTCGAGTTCTGTGCGATTTCCCTACATGTTATTTCTGGGATGTTATCCCTCACCCGAATTATTATTTCTGATTGCTTCAGTGGGTGTCTCTCTCCAGCAATCAAACAAACCCATGACTAAAGCAACAAATGCCGCAAAAGGATTTCCCTTCTAGTCAAACAGGAAAGAGCAGTTGGATCAATAAATCACTGTTATGGTTATAACACCAATGCCCTACTTACAATTCACCTATAGTTTCCAAAAAGTTTCACAGCAATTTATTCTAGGATAATTTCTTTGCTTATATACTCCAAAGTTCCAGCTCTTTTCTCAGAAACAAGTGTACATGTCTTACTCTACAATGAATATATGCAGTTTAAGATCTTCAGAGAATAATTATATCTCTGCTTTTAAAATTATCAATATCACTCAAATATCATGGGAGATCTGTTAACAATTTCCCCCAGTTAAATCGTAATGATGTAAACAAATTTTCTCAGTAGGTTTTGGTACTGAGCAGTTGTGATGTTTTTTAAACCTTTCATCCTAAAGGAAATATTTATTCATCTTGTACACTCACTACACACCTTCCAGAAATACCAACTGTGTGGTCCATGTCAAAGTTGTCACAACTGGTAAAGAATCCCCCGGCCAATGCAGCAGACGTGAGTTTGATCCCTTGGTTGACAAGATCCCCTGGAGAAGGAAATGACAACCCGCTCCAGTATTCTTGCCTGGGAAATTCCATGGACAAAGGAGCCTGGTGGGCTACAGTCCGTGGGGTCCCAAAAGAGTCAGACACAACTTAGTGACTAAACATCAACAATTGTGAAAAGATGTTGAAGAGCTCATTACTTGTTGTTTACACCACAACAGGCTACAGATCATGGGTCTTAAGAATACAAATTGTGGCCCCAAGAAAACTGGGTTCAGATCTTGCCTCTCCAACTTATTAGCAGTGTGGTCTTGGATGGTGACTTCTCTGTACCTCAGTTACTTCCACTGTGCAATGGACTGATAATAGATCTGTCCTACAAAATTGTTTTGTTGGCTATATAAAGTGCTTAAGATAATGCCTGGCACACAATAGGTATCGTATAAATGTTACTTCTTACCGCTATTACTACTTTGCCTTCACAGGCATTAATGGGTTCTATTGCAAGCAGTGAAATTTCCTGAGGCATCTTGTCACAAACTCTCCAAACATGATACAGTTTACAGGGATCTTTGCCTGTAAATAATCAACACCTCACATCAATGAATGTGAACTTCTGGAAGGCATTCTAACACATTTTTGAACTTTTTATTCTATCAAAGAGACTTCTTTCATGTATAGGACTATTACAACCTTGAATATGTGAGCAAAGCATGAGTATAATCCTAACTATCTCCCATAGTAGTAAAAGTATAGACTCCTGACAAAATTGGATAACCTGGGTTTGCATCCTGGTTCTCCCATTTACTAGCTGTGAAAACCTTGGTAACTTACTAAACCTCCCAAAGTCCAGTTTCTTCAGACATAAAATGTGGGAAGAAGTGGTATTTTTACCGACAAAAGGTCCATATAGTCAAAGCTATGGTTTTTTTAGTAGGCATGTACAGACGTGAAAGTTGGACCATATAGAAGGCTGAGCACCAAAAAACTGATGCTTCAAATTGTGGTGCTGGAGAAAACTCTTGAGAGTTTGGTCTCCTTGGACAGTAAGGAGACCAAGTCAGTCAATTCTAAAGGAAATCAACTCTGAATATTCATTGGAAGGACTGAGGCTGAAGCTGAAGCCACCTGATGTGAAGAGCCAACACATTGGAAAAGACCCTGATGCTGGGAAAGATTGGGGGCAGGAGAAGGGGGTAGCAGAGGAAAAGATGGTTAGATAGCATCACTGACTCAATGGATGTGAATTTGAGGAAACTCTGGGAGATAGTGGAGGACAAAAGAGCCTGGTGTGCTGCAGTCCATGGGGTCACAAAGAGTCAGACACAACTAAATGACTGAGCAATAACAAAACAATATCTGTGTCACAGAGCTCTTGAGGAATAAATGAGAAAACGAAATCTTAGCACAGTGCCTAGCATATGTTATATGCTATTGCTATTCTTTTTTTTTTTTGTGGAGGGGGTCTGGCTAGTTCAGTTGAAAATTAGTTATTTGCCTGTGTACTAATCAAAGAATTCTATTAGCACCTGACACTTTAAGGATAAAATGCAAAGATGAAGTTTTACTAGCAGCAGTAACAGAACTCTTTTCTTGTGCTGTTATAATGTCAGGTTTAGTTCACATGAAGAGGCATTTTGGGAAGCTTTTATTATAAACTTTATAATATAGAACAATCCTGGAGAATTCATCTAAGAAATATATAGAAATATGTTGAGAAGGTGGTTAATAGAATAGAATCATCCATGCTCCCTTTCTACTAATGCTTCTTATTTGTCTTCATGATGTAAGAATTGGCTCAGAACTTCAGAATGATAGAATCATAGAGGGAGAAGCTCAGAGGATATCTCGTCAGGGAAGGCTGGTAACTGCCTCACTCAAGTCAGGCAGACATGACTTAAACACGGTTTGTCTTCAGCAAAGCTGAGCTCGTCTGTCCAGTGTTGGTGCCTCGGTGACTTTCCTTGACTCTTCTCAGTCTTCAAACCTATCCTGGTCCCATTATTCCTATCAAGTGGTCGATTTATTTTTGTTTGTGTTAACTATTAATTAACTTGTTCACAGCTGATGGGCTCTCAGATGTTTGGAGATTCTTACAGCTGGAAAAACCAGAAATTCTGAGGGAAATTAAGCAATAGTGATAGAATTATAGGCTGCAAAGTTGTCAGTTTGGAGGAAGGATCATTGCCTGATATTTTTTTGCCCACTGTTCCTTTGTCTTGGCCCATCTTGCTTCTGTGGACTCACTAGTGTTCTTCAGTTCAATCGCTCAGTCGTGTCCGACTCTTTGCGACCCCATCAACCGCAGCACGCCAGGTCTCCCTGTCCATCACCAAATCCCGGAGTCCACCCAAACCCATGTCCATTGAGTCAGTGATGTCATCCAATCATCTCATCCTCTGTCCTCCCCTTCTCCTCCTGCCCTCAATCTTTCCCAGCATCAGGGTCTTTTCCAATGAGTCAGCTCTTCGCATCAGGTGGCCAAAGTATTGGAGTTTCAGCCTCAACATCAGTCCTTCCAATAAACACCCAGGACTGGCCTCCTTTAGGATTGACTGGTTGGATCTCCTTGCAGTCCTTGCAGGACTCTCAAGAGTCTTCTCCAACACCACAGTTCAAAAGCATCAATTCTTTGGCACTCAGCTTTCTTTATAGTCCAACTCTCACATCAATACATGACCACTGGAAAAACATAGCCTTGACTAGATGGACCTTTGTTGGCAAAGTAATCTCTCCTTTTTAATATGCTGTCTAGGTTGGTCCTAACTTTCCTTCCAAGAAGTAAGCGTCTTTTACTAGTGTTCTTAGAATGGAATAATTATACAGAAAAACTTTCTTTGATTTTGGACTTGGAGACAAAGAGACTCATTTCCTATCACATAATAGTTGGCTATATCCTCTACTGCAATTAATTGGAAGACCCAGAAAGCAACCCTGGAACTAAATCATTTCTTTCCTAAAGATATCAACCAGTGACAATACCAAGCAATGGATTCTCTCCAGCCTTACCAAAGATACATAAAGACAATGGGTAGCTGTGCAAACAGAACTTTATTACAGGCCCCCTAGACTATGCTGCCAGCCAGAGGGCAGCCCCGAGCCCCTCTCCTGTAACATTCTGGAGCAGCCACCCGTAACACAATGAGTGGCTCAGACACGAGCATGTGTGTGTGCTCAGTTGTGTCTGACTCTTTGCAACCCCATGAACTGTAGCCCATCAGGCTCCTCTGTCCATGGGATTTCCCAGGCAAGAATGTTGGAGCCTGTTGCCACTTCGTTCTCCAGGCTCAGACATGAGGTCCATTCAAAACTAAGCAGATCTTGTTACAAACTCTTAATTTTACAGCTCAGAAGCAGAACTGTTTTGTAAGGTTTCTGATCTTTGACCCATAATTAAGATGAAATGTTAGAGCTGGAAGAGTCTTGGAAATCATTTTCCTAGCTCCTCATCCCTCATGTTACATACGAAGGTTCTGAGGCTGGTGTGAAGGGATGGCGCTCCTCAAAGAGAACAGGGCAAAACTGGCTGCTTATTTCATTTTTTGTCTTATTTCTCACCTCAGTCAGAAAGGGAGATGTTTACTGGATCTTCTCAAAGCCAGGAGTAGAAGAGACAGTGATACAGGAATGGAGAATCCTAAATCTAACCCTTATGGCCCTGTGGCCTAAAGGCCTCAGTGCTAGCTTCTTAACCTGTAAAAGGGAGAGCATAACAGCCAGTCTTCCTTTACCATCAGATTACTATGAAGATCATGCGAGATAATTCTGTAAAAATGCCAGGCTCAATTTAATATTCAGATACAGGAAACATTACTTTTAGTTCCAAAGGTGTTGACTAAGGACCTTAAAAATGGGATTTCTGCAATACACAGGAATGGACAAATTAATATTTACATTGTAATAATAATTATATACATATTATTACATATGTCTCCTTAAGCAAATAGCAGTTTACCAAAAGTGAAGCCATGCAGTTTAAAAAAAAAGAAAAAAAAGTCGTCTAATGCTTATTTATTCAAATTTCCTATTACAAATATTGAAAACCTGTCCTATTCTCTAGCTTTGTACATTTATACAGCATTTGAGAATTAGAAACACATTCCTAATGAATGGATTCCTTTATCGAGGATGGGGAAAAATTCTTTCATAAAGCTAGAATGCCAATTAAGAGAATACACACACACACACACTTACACACACAAGCCAGACATTACATTCTGCTAGAAATAATGAAGCAAGATGCAGATGTTGAGGTTCAACGTGGCTTTCAGTCAAGAGAAAACATCAGCTCTAGGAAAGAGAGTCACACAGCTCACAAAGTTTGGTGGACTTTGCCGTTGATGGATTGTCACAGAAGGGCAGAGGCAAGTGCTGTGGCTGAATTTTACAAATGACTAAGCAAGTTCCAGAGCATTAATTCACTGAGGGAGAAGCAATATAATAACAGAGGTGATTAAATCCCACATGCTTGCTGGTGGATTCAGGAGGATGGAAAATATTTCTTTTCAACTACAAACGGGGGGGTGGTGGGGAAACAGCCCTGCAGGGGACTTTCACCAGTAGGAATTTTAGGTTAACAGAGGCAAAACCGCAAAGAATCCGTTGGCCTGCGAATTGCTGGCATGGTAACTTCTGTGTTGCTCTTGCTAAGAATTCCTGGTGGATACTAGGCTAAGAGATATGTCAAAAAAATAGTATTTATCATTGTTCTCACTCTAATAAAAGCCTAAATGTTATATACCATGTATTTAAATACCAATTTTCCCGTCGCTTGTTCTACTTATAATGTACTTCAGAGGCAAGGTCTTTTACATTGCAAGGCATTGATCTGCAGGAACTAAATTATAATCATGGGCCCACGGGGTAGCAGTTTGAAATGTAATTAAAATCTGTGTGTCTTAACAGAAAGGCCAATATTTCATGTGTCTGACTTTAAAATTCAAAAGAAAGATCCTAATCACAGGTCACATGGAAGTAAAAAATGAAACAGTTGTTTTCTGAGGGAGGTCTATGAGATTTTAAATTTTGATTTGGAAATGATAACAAAAAACTATTTTCATGTTATATCTGTTTTATTTTAAAGTCAGTAATACCAGTGAGGACAAGAAGAAGACATGGAACAGGGAATAAAGAATCAGGAAAAAGAGACACAGGCAATATGAAGGATGGGGAGGGGAGGACAGGACAAGGAGGAGGAAAGTTGAGAGGGGAAAAGGGAAGCAGTCACACACAAAAGAGACAGGTATGGGGTGTCAGAAGAGAGGAAATGGGGAGCATAAGACAGGGAAACAAGAGAGGAGAGGAAACTGAGGAAAAGGAAAGAGGCTGGGGCAAGCCATTAGCTCAGAGGATTCTGAACTATGCTGTAAACACGCTTGTTGACAATATTGTTTCACTGAACTTTGAAGCAGTAACAATTGTGATCCCTGTCTTTGCAAATGTCATTAAACTGCTTACCACAACTGGTCACAGATGACTTTAGAAGAATTACATACTTCTCCAAGGACTGACTCTTTTCTAAGGTAATGATAGATTTAAAAAAAAAAAAAAAAATCTAGAGTCCGGAATAGAAGCTGACAATCTTGGAGGATGCTTCCTGGAAAGGAGTACAGGCTAAAGAAATATAAATATTTCTGGTTCTCAAGGGGAAGGTGCAAGCAGTGGTGGCGCACTGCTCATACCCAAGGTGCTGGGCTCCCTACGCGCATGGATGTGGTTTAAATTATCACCCTGAGAGATCCCCGCCTGACCCCACTTTCCCTAGCAAATGATCTGCCTTGCCCAAAAGACATCACTACTACCATTTTAAAAAGTATTTACTATGTATTTATTTGACTCCACTGGGTCTTCACTATAGCATGTGGGATCCTTTTTTCTTTTTAGCTGCACCATATGGTATCTTAGTTACATGACCAGGGGTTGAACCTAGGCCCCCTGCTTTGGGAGCAGGGAGTCAGTCACTGGTCCACCAGTGAAGTCCACTACTGGCATTTAAATAAACACATGAAAAACAGACTATATCTCCTTTGCTTCAACACTGCCATTATTAACAACATAATCACTCTTTTCTCAAAGCCCCTGGACTACTATATTAGTCATAGTTGATTCTTTTTCTCTTGTATTTATCCTCCCAAATCTGCTAATTCCTTTTTTTTTAAATTGATAATAGATGCAGTTCTTGGTTCCCTGTGCCTTCATCTCTCTAATATTCATAGCCTGGACCACTAGAGTGTTGTGCCTGACCACTTGACCTGGGGACCCTAATCCTTCCCTCTGCTAAGATATGATAGGCCCCTTGGCCTATACGTGGCCTACTTCAGTATTATTAGCTAAACCCCCAGTTGTAATTGACCTTGTAACCTGGTACTAGTACAATACCCAGGCGACTTGCCCTTGTAAACCACATTCTCAATTATACTGCTTTTCTTCATTTATTTATAGAACAAGTGTTTGGGGGTTATCTACTACCTGCTAGGCACTGTGCCACACACAGGGGCACTACAAAGCTGTGGAAGTCATAGCATCTGCCCCCAAGGCACTCATAGTTTAATGGAGAGAAAGACAGGAGAGCCAAAATTGAAATTCTCAAACACGGACTATATAGCAAAAGTCATATGAGCAAAGCGCCATGGAAGTAGGTAGGAAAAAAACTTCCATGGGGAGTTTGCCGTCCTCATTATTTATTCTTTTTTTATATAGTTTTATTTAATTACTTTTGGCTGTCCTGGGTCTTCATTGCTGCACAGGCTTTTGTTCTAGCTCCGGCAAGCAGGGGCAACGCTCCAGCTGGTGGTGTGCAGGCTTCTCGTTGCCGTGGCTGCTGTCATCGCTTCTCTTGCTCTGGAGCACACATGGGCTCTAGGGCGCACGGGCTTCAGTAGTTTCAGCTCCCGGGTTCTCAGTGTTAGTCATTCAGTCATGTCTGACTGTTTGCAGCCCGCCAGGACTGTAGCCCACCAGGCTCCTCGGTCCACAGGATTCTCCAGGCAAGAATACTGGTTGCCATGGCCTTCTCCAGGAGATCTTCCCAACCCAGGGATCAAACCTGGGCTCTGATGCAGAGGCTCAATAGTTGTGATGCCCAGGCTTAGTTGCCACGCGTCATGTGGAAACTTCCCAGATCAGGAATCAGACCCCTGTCTCCTGCATTGACAGGCAGATTCTTTACCACTGAGCCACCAGGGAAGCCCCTCATTATTTATTCTTAAAGTCAAACTGTAGGTGCTGCTGCAAAATGGCTTTATGGGTATGATCCAATGAAGCCACAGGGCCCCATGTTGAGAATCCCCCCTTCCTGCCCCACCACTTGAAGCTGAAGCTGAACTTGAGTTTTGTAGGGGAAGTCTGATGGAGCATGCCCCACGGGCTGACACTGTCTGGCTTATCGGTAGATTCACAGTCTCCCACTCTCTGCCCGATGTCCTCTACTTCCTTCTACTCAGGACCACAACAGGATCTGGTTGTTGGGGGATGTGTTGGGAGGGAAGGTGCCCACATTCTGGTGTTGCCCTCCATTCCCACTGAGGTCATGGGCATAGATACCAGGAGGGTCAAGGGCCCTGCAGTATCACAGGGCAGGGGCAAGGTGCTGGCTGTCCCCATCTCAGGCTGATAGCATCATGGTGCATTCAGTAAGCCTCTGTAGTGATCACTCACTCACCCATGACCCAGGTACAGAGAACATTCTAAGAGAGATTGCAATCTGGTGGCTGGGCTGGGGAGACAGACTTCCCTGACTTCTGCCAAGACCCCCATTTTAATTTTTCTCTGGGTCCCAGAAACTATGTAGCCAGGTCTGGCCCCACTCCTTGACCTTTTTAACCCTCAGACCTTTGAGTTTAGAGGCAACAATCTCCTTGGCAAACTTCCTGCCTGTAGAGTCCTATTCTCAAATCCATTCTCAACAACATCAGATAAAACAGCAAAAATCTTCTCCCCTGCAACTCTCAAGTCCCTTTTCCAAAGCCCAACTCATTCTCCCTCTCAGATCTTTCTGTGGACAATTAAGCATGCACATGAGTCCCAGCCTGTGAAAAACAGGAGGATCTGCTAGAAGAGATGGCTACCCACTTGAAGGTCCTGCACGTGGAACTGCCTGCATGAGTTAGATGGGACCTGTGGCTGGGAACCACACTGGGACAAGGACATGCTATACTTGCTAGCCTTCCTGCAGTTAGGTATGGCTACCTGCCTGAGTGCTAGAGCCTAGAAAATCAGTGAAATGGGAGCAGGAAATGATGTAGGCCATCTCCAGACACTACATCCTCCCACTTCACTTGTCCAGTTCTTTCTCCCCTCATCTGCCGTGTTGATGCTAAGGCCAACCTTGGGAGTCCCATGTCGAAGGTGTGAAGACCTAGGAAGGAGGGAATCCTTGGAATAGAGCCACCTATCAATAAGGAGGAGAGCTCAGGAAGAGTGGGAAATAAGCTTTTGTTGTGTTACCACAGTGACATTGAGCTTTGGAGGTGTATCTGTGAAAGCTGTAACAGTTTCGCTATTAATTAACACATATGCAAAACTTTCGGGAAAATAAATAAAAAATACAAAAGAGAGGAGAAAAATAAGCCCACCACCCTGAGATCACTCTGTTCATATTTTGGCTTATTGTCTTCCAAATAACGCCTTCCTTTCTGTAGGTGCTATTCCAGTTTCTTTTCACTGAGTCCTCAACAGGTAACAAACAGAATTCTAAGCACTTCTCATATATAATTTCATTTAATTCTGACAACCTTTTAAGACAGGAATCAATATTCCCACATTAGGACTGCAGAAGCTAACAACCAAAGAAGTAAAACAGGATGCAACTCTTAGTGGTAGGGCTGAGAACTGAATCCAGTCTGTCTGATTCCAAACTCAACCCCTTTCCTCAGGCTTTTGTTGTTATTGTTAAGATAAGTGGGATGCTACTGTTCTCTAAATATGCTCTGTTCACTTAATAGTTTGTGAGCAATTTCTCTGATTAAATATTCCATTATATGATGTACCATAGTCTATTTATCCAACCCTCTAGTTGGATGTTTGAGTTGATATTTTTACACTATTATAAATAAGACTGCAGTGAGTGTTCATATAAACAAATTTTTGCACATATCCATAAAAATTTCCTTAGGGCAATCTGGAATTGCTATATCAAAAGTTATAAATATTCCTAAGGAAGTACATGATTACTCCCAAATCATTCTACATTGGTGGTTTCTAAAAATGGGAGAAGTTACCCCTGAGGGACATTTGCCAATATCTAGAGACATTATTAATTGTCAAGACCAAGCAAGCATCTAGCAGGTAGAGGCCAGAGTTAAACAGAGGATACTGTTAAACATCCTACTATACACAGGTGAGCCCCTCTTCTCCCAAACAAAGAATTATCCAGTCTAAAATGTCAATAGCATCACCCGAACTGACACAGTGGTCCCCTCAGTGCATGTCAACCTTAAGATTAAATAAAGATTGTACTAACGTCTCTTCCATTCATTCAAATATGATTTACAAAGAACCTACTATATTCCCTATGTGCCGGATGCTGTGGTAGGTGCTCAAGTAGCATTGAGGAGGAAGGTCAGATCAACACCCAGGAGCAGAGAGAAGTGGCCTGGAAGTCAATTTTGGCTTCACTTGCTAGAGAGAAAGCACATCTATTTCATTTTATACTTTCATATTTTTTCATATCATTTTGCATTAAATTATGTCCATATAATCCTGCATTAAATTATACACACAAGGTTGCTACAAGAAATGATTACTATTGTTATATTACTACATACATGAATGTTCGATCCTAATTATTTTGGGGCAATCTCTAAAGAATAAAATTGGTTGTTTCTTTAACAGAAACCCAAGATCTTAAGTATAGAACATCCCTACGATGACAGTGGCTCCTCTTTGCTCAATTGATCTTTTCATTCTTTAATTTAACATAGTAGATCTCATTTTGATTAATTCAGAGGTGGAAAGATGTTTTCCTGCCCTTTCTATTTTAAATCAGTAGGTACTCCCTGAGTGCCGGTTCCTTTCTGGCTATTCCATGAGACTCACAGCAGGCACGGTAACAAGGAGGGACCAAATCAGCAGAAGCTGTTCCTCTCATTTGCTCATTTAAGATGTGGATGACAAATGAGAGAAGGTAGAGATGCCTGGGCTCCCAGCTGCACCATCAGCCTCCTCTCCAGAGATTTTGCACTCCTCTGCCTGCCTGGTCAATGTCTGGCACACTCCTTGCCCCTGGCTCCTCTCCTCCTGGCATTGCTGCATGAGAGTCTCCAGGCTACAATAAAAGGTCTCCAGGCTGTGGCTGGCCTGGGCTTTCAAAGCCAGTGCTCCAAACAGAGGAAATAAGAGAAGAATCTGGCCCCAGACTCATACTCGAAGGTGGAAAAAAGACGTCAGACTTGACCACGGCACAGAGGGCACACTCCATCACTGAGTGATCCTCTGAAAGCAAAAGGAGGAAGAGGCTAAGGGGCAAAGTGGCTACTCGATAAAGGTGGCCATTAGAGAAGGGTTATAGCTTTACTTTTCCAGAGTACTCTATGCAGAAAAGAATAGGAATCTAGATTGGTTTCCTTAGCAACCCTGGGATAATCTTTTCCACAAGGTCCCAAACCTACAGTTCTTAATTCCATCACAGCCATTATTAAAACTTTAAATATGTAATCATGCACATTAAGTTGCCAAATACCCATAGAAACTATTAGCTCATTAAACTATGTGTAGTCATTTAAATGAAAAATGAGTACTATGTAACTTTTTTTAAATTGAAAAAAGGTTAAAACATTCTGATAATCTGACAAAGTAATATATGCAGCAAAAGTACAAAAAGGGTAATGCATAGCACTAAAATTAACACCAAGTCCTAACCAAAAAAACCACAAGATAAAGTCTATCTTTTATTTAGTGAATAGTCAACACATTTAAAATTATGTCATAGAGTCTACCTAGCTTGATTACAAGAATTGAGATTTAATGTTCATCTACCCTTTAATGTCAGATGCTACAGTTTATTTAGTTCACAAGTAGGAGCTTCCTAGGTGGCACTAAGAGATGTGGGTTTGACCCCTGGGTTGGGAAGATCCTCTGGAGGAGGGCATGGCACCTCACTCCAGTATTCTTGCCTGGAGAATCCCATGGACAGAGGAGCCTGGTGGGCTACAGTTCATGGGGTCACAAAGAGTCAGAGTAGCATGCACATATGTACAGTAGATTCAAATATTGTCAAATCCCCAGGATTTTGAGAATAAAGCTACAAATGATCAATCTGGAGATTTCACATGAGAATTTATTGCCTAGAAATCCAGTGGATAACTTTGGCACAGGCAAAAGTAGAAAAATAAGCATACTGATCAATTGTGGAAAAAAATTTAACACAACTTTTTTATGGTTGTTAAATATAGAATATGTACTATGGTCAGTAAATCCTGACAGTCTAATATTCATTTAAAGCATTTGATTGCTTTATATTTTAAAGTAGTCATCACCTGTATATAAGGCATCATGTACTATGTGTGTTAAAATGTGCCCAGGATTCATCTTAATCAGGTATGGTAAGACATGCAGATATAGAAATGACTGTCATGAATGAGGAGGGTTATACTCCCAGATCCCTAGAAATAGGAGACAGGCAGGGCCACATGAGGATGGACCAGAGTCAGTCCAGAGCAGAAGGGGAAAGGGTAGGGCATGGTCCAGCATCTTTACTGATGTTCTCTCTGGAAGCAGTGGGCAAGGCAGGTTTAGGGGATGATTTGAGTAAATCAACAGGCTCTGGACTATAGGGGTGGTCCCTGGGGTGGTTCCCAGTTGTCCAAGGCCTGACACTGTCCTGCAGTGTCTTAGGGAGGGCAATTATTGGTTTAATAGATTATTGGTAAGAGTTTGTAAAAGAGAGGAGGTGGGCTCTGGATTGGTTGCTTTGCATATGAAGGTGCACTTAAAGGGAAGTCATTTGCTATGACCAGGTATTAGCTAACCCTCAGAGGGGCAGTCTCTCCAGGATTAATGTCCCAAATGCCAAGAATACCAATAATACAGAAAGAAAAAAAGCCTAGATATTCATCAACAGATGAATGGATAAAGAAGTTGTGGTACCGGGGATGATCCAGAGAGACGATATGGGGTTGGAGGTGGGAGTGGGGTTCAGGACTGGGAACTCATGTACACCCGTGTCTGATTCATGTCAATGCATGGCAAAACCAATACAGTATTGTAAAGCAAAACAAAGTAAAAATAAAAATTAAAAAAAAAAGAAGTTGTGGTACATATATACAATGGAGTATTATTTATCCATAAAAAAGAATGCATTGGGGTCAGTTCTATTGAGGTAGATGAAAGTAGAGCCTGTTATACAGACTGAAGTAAGTCAGAAAGAGAAAAGATAGTATATTAACATATATATATATATATATAATCTAGAAAAGTGGTATTGATGAATCTATTTGCAGGGAAGGAATGGAGATACAGAAATAGAGAATGGATTTGCAGACACAGTCGGGGAAGGAGAGTGGGATGAATGGAGAAAGCAGCATCGACATACATACTACTGTGTGTAAAACAGATAGCTGGTGAGAAGCTGCTATATAACCTAGGGAGCCCAGCCCGGTAGCTGTGATGACCCAGAAAGGTAGGATGAGGGAAGGGAGGGAGAGCCAATAAGGAGATGATATGTGTATAATTGTGGCTGATTTACATTGTTGCACAGCACAAATCAAAACAACACTGTAAAGCAATTTTCCTCCTGTTAAAAAATAAATTTTTAAAGTTTTTTAATTAAAAATAAGATGATGGGAGCAAATTAGAAATGAAAAAAGAAAGAAAATACAGCAAATACTACCATGTACAGCAGGTACTACCATGTTTTAAGTCAAAGTTCTTTTATGTGCAAGGTCCCTACCAGAGTGAGGCCCTGTGAATACATGTTGCTAGACTCTGCAGTTAAAAATATTAATAAAGCCTTACATTTCTTATTTTGCCCTTTTGAATATGCTTTCCAATTACTATCTCATTAGAATCAAATGATTATATCCTCACAAAATACCATATGGGGTAGACATGTCTGAACATTTTATCCTTATAACTGAAAAAACTAAGGCAGAATTAAGAACAGAATCCAAGATTCCTGTCGCCAAGTCTAGAACATGTTCTCTTACACTCTGATGTGGCTTACAGTTTAACAAAGTGATTAGTGATCTAAGAATTCAATTCTCAAACAAATGGGATTAATCAGGCATTGCAGGGAAGAGGTTCCATAAACTAGACCAATGTCATCTCTTCCCTGAGAGTGTCTTTGGCCCATGCTGCCTCCTCTAGGATTTCTTCTGGGACATAGGACATCAGGAGTAACCAGAACTGCTTGGAGAGAATAAGAGCGCCAAAGAGAGCATTTCCGAACTTGTTTTCAACAGATTTCAATCTCTGTGCTCTAGACTCATGAAACTCAGTGTTCAATGAAGGATATTCCTACCTGACTTGGTCTCCCTACACATTTACATCCCTGGTGAATAAACTAATATCCCTGCTGACTCTGGATAGTCCCCATCTGGTTCTTCAGATGCCCTTGCCACCTTTCACTGCCCTGTCCTGTAACAGGAGGCTGACTCCTATGACCCACTGTACCGGGGCTCCCTTTGCCTCAACCAAGCCTGGGCTCAACCACTGCGTGGCACCGGCAGGCCATAGAAGGTGTGAGAAGGGTAATCCTCCCCTGGCCCCTCTGGCCCAGGTCGTGGTTCGCCAGTGGCTGAGCTCCTCTCCCAGCCCTGTGGGAAAGCACAGACAGAGCTCTGTAACTCTCGCAGGACTCTGGGAGTTGCACCCTCCTCTTCAGATCTAGGAGTAGCAGTTCATTTCTACAAAGCAAGTGTAGGTGTACTGTTTACTCTTAAACACCAGGAAGGCTGAGGAGGAGGTGCAGCAAACAGCTAAATTTACTAGTGAAATAACTGGAAGGAACAGAAGGGAAAGAGAGGGCTTCCATTTGGACATGCCCAGCGGACATCTAATAACTACATCTTGGGAAGAGTAGGATGTAAAATGCAATCATCTCAGAAGTTAAAATTTTTATGAGACCTGTTGAGTATATGAAACATAAGATATGCAATCAATAAACCTGAAAGTTCAATGTTCCTGAAAGGTTGGTCAATATAATAAAGAGCTCCATAAGCACATTATAAGTAGGTATAACGTTGGTCAATATAATCCCCCATATCTGAAGATATTTTCAAAGAAAAAATCCTAATGTTTTCAAGACCTAATCCTGGAAGGGGTGTTTTATCTTCAATAAGTTATACTGTATGAATGAGGTCAGTCAGTTCAGATCAGTCACTCAGTCATGTCCAACTCTTTGCAACCCCATGGACTGCAGCATACCAGGCTTCTCTGTCCATCACCATCGCCCAGAGCTTGCTCAAACTCATGTGCATTGAGTCAGTGATGCCATCCAACCCTCTCATCCTCTGTCATCCTCATTTCTTATGAATGAGGTAATCATAGAAAACTGCTGCAGCTGCTCAGTCCCTTCAGTTGTGTCCAACTCTGTGCGACCCCAGAGACGGCAGCCCACCAGGCTCCCCCATCCCTGGGATTCTCCAGGCAAGAACACTGGAGTGGGTTGCCATTTCCTTCTCCAATGAATGAAAGTGAAAAGTGAAAGTGAAGTCGCTCAGTCGTGTCCGACTCTTAGCGACCCCATGGACTGCAGCCTACCAGGCTCCTCCGTCCATGGGATTTTCCAGGCAAGAGTGCTGGAGTGGGGTGCCATTGCCTTCTCCAAATCATAGAAAACTAGAAAGTTCAATTAGCTGAAACAATCATGCCCCAACCTGTTTTTGCTTTGAAGAAGCTGGCAGTAGGCTAGTTGTTATCATTTGGTCAGTGGCAGTCCACTTTCTATATAATATGGTCTCCACATGAAAAGAAGTAAAAGGAAAACAAACAAACAGTGGAGGGGATGAAAAGATGGGGGGTGGTTCCAGTAATCAACGTAAAAATCAATTAATGCAGAAAAGCAGTTCAGATAACTCACCAGTTATCTAGGTTTTATAAACTCCTATTTTCTTAATCTATAAAATAAGGTACAAATAATTAAAAGATGTGCCCAGAAACGAATTTCCTGGTTTAACTGTCCACATTCGCTGAATAATATTAGTTATATTGGCTGAATAGGCTAAAATTTCTGCTTAGAGGTGGTTGAACAACCATATAAAGAGGTGTCAGAGATAATTATTCAATTGAATAGAAAACCTTGTGTTAAGCCCTACACTGCTGAAAAAGTCATGATATTTAGTTCACAGTCAAGTAGTCATTTACATACCCAGAAAGAAGCATATTTAAAGCATTCAGTTCAGTTCAATCACTCAGTTGTGTCTGACTCTTTGTAACCCCATGAACCACAGCACACCAGGCCTCCCTGTCCATCACCAACTCTCAGAGTCCACCCAAACCCAAGTCCATTGAGACAGTGATGCCATCCAACCAACTCATCCTCTGTCCTCCCCTTCTCCTCCTGCCCTCAATCTTTCCCAGCATCAGGGTCTTTTCCAATGAGTCAGCTCTTTGCATCAAGTGGCCAGAGGATTGGAGTTTCAGCTTCAACATCAGTCCTTCCAATGAACACCCAGGACTGGCCTCCTTTAGGATGGACTGGTTGGATCTCCTGGCAGTCCTTGCAGGACTCTCAAGAGTCTTCTCCAACACCACAGTTCAAAAATATCAATTCTTTGGCGCTCAGCTTTCTTTATAGTGCAACTCTCACATCCATACGTGACCACTGGAAAAACCATAGCCTTGACTAGACGGACCTTTGTTGGCAAAGTAACATCTCTGCTTTTTAATATACTGTCTAGGTTAGTCCTAACTTTCCTTCCAAGGAATAAGCGTCTTTTAATTTCATGGCTGCAGTCACCATCTGCAGTGATTTTGGAGCCCCCCAAAAAAAGTCAGCCACTGTTTCCTATCTATTTTCCACAAAGAATAGCAAGGAGAGAGAAGAAAGCCTTCCTCAGTGATCAGTGCAAAGAAATAGAGGAAAAGAACAGAATGGGAAAGACTAGAGATCTCTTCAAGAAAATTGGAGATACCAAGGGAACATTTCATGCAAAGATGGGGTCGATAGAGGACAGATGGTAGGAACCTAACAGAAGCAGAAGATATTAAGAAGAGGTGGCAAGAATACACAGAAGAACTGTACAAAAAAGGTCTTCATGATCCAGATAATCACGATGGTGTGATCACTCACATAGAGCCAACATTCTGGAATGTGAAGTCAAGTGGGCCTTAGAAAGCATCAATAAGAACAAGCTAGTGGAGGTGATGGCATTCCAGCTGAGCTATTTCAAATCCTGAAAGATGATGCAGTGAAAGTGCTGCACTCAATATGCCAGCAAATTTGGAAAACTCAGCAGTGGCCACAGGACTGGAAAAGGTCAGTTTTCATTCCAATCCCAAAGAAAGGCAATGCCAAAGAATGCTCAAACTACCGCACATTGCACTCATCTCACACGCTAGTAAAGTGATGCTTAAAATTCTCCAAGCCAGGCTTCAGCAATATGTGAACTATGAACTTCCAAATATTCAAGTTGGATTTAGAAAAGGCAGAGGAACCAGAGATCAAATTGCCAACATCCCTTGGATTATCGAAAAAGCATGAGAGTTCCAGAAAAACATCTATTTATTAACTATGCCATAACCTTTGACTGTGTGGATCACAATAAACTGGAAAATTCTGAAAGAGATGGGAATACCAGACTCTGACCTGCCTCTTGAGAAACCTGTATGCAGGTCAGGAAGCAACAGTTAGAACTGGACATGGAACAACAGACTGGTTCCAAATAAGAAAAGGAGTATGTCAAGGCTGTATATTGTCACCCTGCTTATTTAACTTCTATGCAGAGTACATCATGGGAAATGCTGGGCTGGATGAAGTACAAGCTGGAATCAAGACTGGTTGGAGAAATATCAATAACCTCAGATATGCAGATGATACCACCCTTATGGCAGAAAGTGAAGAAGAACTAAAGAGCTTCTTGATGAAAGTGAAAGAGGAGAGTGAAAAAGTTGGCTTAAAGCTTAACATTCAAAAAACAAAGATCATGGCATCTGGTCCCATCACTTCATGGCAAATAGATGGGGAAACAGTGGAAACAGTGGCTGACTTTGGTGCGGGGGGGGGGGGGGGGGGGCTCTAAAATCACTGCAGATGGTGATTACAGCCATGAAATTAATAGACACTTACTTTTAGAAGGAAAGCGATGACCAACCTAGACAGCATATTAAAAAGCAGAGACGTTACTTTGCCAACAAAGGTCTGTCTAGTCAAGGCTATGGTTTTTCCAGTGGTCACGTATGGATGTGAGAGTTGGACTATAAAGAAAGCTGAGCGCCAAAGAATTGTTGCTTTTGAACTGCGGTGTTGGAGAAGACTCTTGAGAGTCCTGCAAGGACTGCCAGGAGATCCAACCAGTCCATCCTAAAGGAGGCCAGTCCTGGGTGTTCATTGGAAGGACTGATGTTGAAGCCAAACTCCAATCCTTAGGCCACCTGATGCGAAGAGCTGACTCATTGGAAAAGACCCTGATGCTGGGAAAGATTGAGGGCCGGAAGAGAAGGGGAGGACAGAGGATGAGATGGTTGGATGGCATCACCAACCAGTGGACTTGGGTTTGGGTGGACTCTGAGAGTTGGTGATGGACAGGGAGGCCTGGTGTGCTGTGGTTTATGGGCTCACAAAGATTCAGACATGACTGAGTGACTGAACTGAACTGAACTGATGGGACCGGAGGCCATGACCTTAGTTTTCTGAATGTTCATCTTTAAGCCAACTTTCTCACTCTCTTCTTTCACTTTCATCAAGAGGCTCTTTAGTTCTTCTTCACTTTCTGCCATAAGGGTAGTTTCATCTGCATATCTGCAGTTATTGATGTCTCTCCTGGCAATCTTGATTCCAGCTTATGCTTCCTCCAGCCCAGCATGATTTAAAGCATTCAGTTCAGTTCAGTTCAGTCACTCAGTCATGTCCAACTCTTTGTGACCCCATGAATCGTAGCACACCAGGTCTCCCTATTCATCACCAACTCCCAGAGCTCACTCAGACTCGCATCCATCGAGTCAGTGATGCCATCCAGCCATCTCATCCTCGGTCGTCCCCTTCTTCTCCTGCCCCCAGTCCCTCCCAGCATTAAAGTCTTTTCCAATGAGTCAACTCTTTGCATGAGGTGGCCAAAGTACTGGAGTTTCAGCTTTAGCATCATTCCTTCCAAAGAAATCCCAGGGTTGATCTCCTTCAGAACGGACTGGTTGGATCTCCTTGCAGTACAAGGGACTCTCAAGAACCTTCTCCAACACCACAGTTCAAAAGCATCAATTCTTTGGCACTCAGCCTTCTTCACAGTCCAACTCTCACACCCATACATGACTACTGGAAAAACCATAGCCTTGACTAGATGGACCTTAGCTGGCAAAGAAATGCCAGTTCAAAGGAGGAAGAGATTATACCCAGTTAAGGTGGAACTGCCAGGGTTCAGAAAGAGTTTTATGAAGATGGGCTTTCAAGGATGAGAGAATTTAAATGGGTGGAGAAAAAGAAAAGGCAAAGGGACAGACTGGAATATACACACAGCAGTCAATGGTCAGTAGAGACCACACTAAGAGTGCCTGGCATGAAGGTTTTACAGTCCCAAGACCTCACCTTGAATCCCAGCTCCCTCTCTTAACAGCTGAGTGACTTTCAGCAAATTTCTTAACCTCTCCAAGCTTTAGTTTCTTCTTCTATAAAATGGGAGTGGTAATAGCTACCTCTGGGGATTGTTGAGAGGATTAAAAGAGGCAATGCCTGTTCTATAGCTAATGCCAGGCTCTTAGTTGGTGCTCCGTAAATAGAGTTCTTCTTAATCAACAGCAGAACTGCCGTTTCCCTTCTATCATGTTTACGTTTTTTAAAAATTGATACCCTAAAAAGACATCTAAAAGGTTCCTCAATTTTTTTCACTCCGGTGGGAAAGATCTCTTCAACTAAATTTGCAACAGCCTAATACTATATTTTAGGAAAGGAAACAGAATTTATCATTAATGTATGAAACACTGTTCAGTCATTGAAACAACCAATTAATAGGAAACTCTTTGAGTTATAGAAAATAAACCCCTTTTTATGCCAGGAAAATTTCTTAACTATTTTAATCCTAAAAATAAATAAATAAACAAATAAATTTAGCCTGAATGCCTATGAATGACTGGAAACCAACGTTTCTCCCAAAATATTAGAAATCCAACCCACTATTTATGAGTAAACTACTTCTTTTATGATTCAAATTCCTCTTTCCAAAAGAATGTGGTTAAATGCAAACCATCCTTAAAATAAGTGACTAAAGTAGCGAGTAATGGACTCAAATATCTTGTTGACTTTCCTATGAAACAACTCAAAGCTTTTTTCAGTGGAAAGCTTCATATGACTCCTCAACACTATATTAAACATGAAACACTGACTTCCAAATTCATCCAGCTTGTAAATAAACAGGTGACCTCAACCTTAGGAACCAAAATAAATTGGTCAGATTAGTAAACATTTAGTTTATGGGTTGGGAAAAAAAATTAAGTTAGCCTTAAATAACTTCTCCATGATTCTGTAGGAACTGTACTTTTCTGTGACCTCTCCTCATGTTCAAAGCAGCAAATGCAATTTGTCACCGTGTTTATCATGATCGTGTGTCTGTCAGGAAGAGCAGCTGAAATAGCAAATGTTTCCTGCTTCAAACACAAAATCAATTCTTGTTCTGGGCTAGTGAACATGGTTATCGGCTTGAGGGAATTTTTAAAACACCATGTAGAAAGCTGAAACGAGATTTCGTGAAACTCCTTTGTATTTCTAGTGTGGGGTGAGATGAACATCTGCCTTTTGAGCAAATCTCAGCAACTTAATCACAGGGCTGTAGACCCATGTTGGTCAGCACTGGCTTATCAGGAAATGAAGCATATTCACCACTGAATTTTCTATACACATGAAATTGATCCCTCCTGAAACCAAACACTTTTAAATGTATTATTTCAATGAAAATTATTCTAAAATAAAGTGAACAATGACATTCTGTGAAAAGGAGTTATTATATATCACTTTATTACTATTTTATATATGTTAATAATAGCAGTATAGTACAATGCATTCTTAAATATAACTTTCTGCATAATTTTTTTGTTTGGTTTTTTGTCTCTTCAGGGAGAAGCAATCAGCTCTCCTTTCTTATATCATGAGAAGGCAAAGCAAGACCTGAATGAGCAAAGATAGGGAAAGAGGCATCCTGGCAGAAAGGATGAAAAACACAGAAATAGAAAAGCACTATTCGGGCATTGAAAACAGCACAGAATTTAATTAGGATGGAGCTGAGGCCATACAAAAGCAGTAAACACTAGACTGGAATAAAATTGAACTCTTCCACCTAAGACTCAGTGCGACTCAGAATCAGGGCTGGCCTCATAATCATGTAACCAGTGCAATTGCACGGGGGCTCCCTGCTTGAGGCTTAATGCTGTGGCTGTGTGAAATTCTCAATAATTTTATCTTTGAAGTCATGCTTTGTAAATGAAGTCCAATAGGACAATGGTGTATGAGTCCAGAGCTCACAGTCAGTCTCCCATCCCACTGCCTGCCTACGACTGGTTCTTGGCCACTGATTCTTACTGCCTGGTACCCCAAGCCCCACCCAGTATACCCCTTGTCAGCCCTGCCCTGAGACCAGAAGCCCCAAGCAGTTGGAGGTGAGGCCCAACTGATTGGCCATTGCCCTCTGCTCCTGGCTGGGGTCGGGGTGGGATGGGGCAAGGGTCAGGTGCATGCCCCACTCCATCATGAAGAGGAACAGGGCGGTGGTCATCCCCACCCAGAGCTGGCAGCTCTACGGCACATTCAGCAGGCAACTCAAAGGGGCCTCCCGCTCACAGTCAAGGTACTGAGAATTTCTCAGCATGAAAGTTGAAACCACTTGAGGGTCACACATCTGCTGTGGGTTGGGGCAGCAGACCCTTGGGAAGGCAATATTGCCTTCTCCATCTCCAGCCAGGCTCCTGCTTAATCATTTTGACTGAGCTCCACAAATTATGTAGCTGGCTCCACTTAAAATCTCTACTCATTCAAGCTTCTCTTTCTATTGTTAATGACAGCATTACCCTTCTCCATATTTCCCAGGTATAGAATCTGAGTCATCACTAACTTCCCTCTCTCCTTGCCCATATTCACACCTGCAGGACATCCCCACATAATTCTGCTGTCTTTTCCTACTTTTCGTGCTTTAGTGCAGCAGTTCATCTGGCTCCACCATGCCGTCATAATAATTCCAAATTATTTTCACAGTTTTGAGCCTCTCCTTGTTCAGTCTATTCAGCCACTGCCACCAGGTTACCCAAAACACCATTCTGACCATGCTAAAAAGTTCTCAAATGTTTCCTGTGGCTTACTATTGTTGTCTTTGTTTAGCCAACTAAGTGATGCCCAACTCTTTTGTGACCCCATGGCCTAGAGCCCGCGAGGCTCCTCCATCCATGAGATTTCCCAGACAAGAATACTGGAGTGGGTTTCCATTTCCTTCTCTAGGGATCACACCTATGTCTCCTGCTTAACAGGGGGATTCATTACCATTGAGCCATCTGGGAAGCCCCATGGCTTACTGTTAGGGAAGCCCAAATTCTTCAGTCAGGTGCTCAAGAGTCTTTCTTTTGCCGTCACCCTACTTTTGCATACTCATCCTGTAGCATATGCAATACTTTGGCCAAATTAAACCACACACTCTCCTCTATACACATTTTGGGTTGCCCGGTATTGTGTTTCTGCTGAGGTCATTTTGCTAGACCTGGATGCCTTTTCCTACTCCACAACTATCTCCAACAGTGAAATCTAACCCTTGTCCCAGTTTGAATGACACCTCCTCCATGAAGTCTTCTATAATGAGCCAAGTCACAGTGTGACTCCATTTTCCTCTGTAACTAATGCCATTCGGTTCGTGTCATTTATTTAGTACCGCTTGGCATTACTTGTTCATGAACAGTTCACAACCTTGTACTTGGAAGTACCTGGAAAGCACGAAGCAAGTCCTCTTACCTCTGTACACCCACAGGCCCCCTAGCTGGGGCTTAGGTATAACAGGCACTCAGTGCATGTTTGTTGGAACTGATGAATAAATGAATCTGTTATGTAAACAGATCAGGTTTTCTGAAAGCCTGGCACACCTGTTTAACTCTTCTGCGTCATCCCCTTTACTCCTCTCAGCTCACATAACAAAACATCCTGACTGGTTTTCAAACCCAAAGCCTATCAAACACCTGTAGCATCATTACCAACACTAACTAAAATATCATCTCACACTTTTTATTAATGTTTAAAGTGCTATACTCTGAACGCGTAGAATAACTTCAAAGAGAACACCTGTTATTTGAGTGCTCTTATTTTCAACCTCTTGAGGGCAATTTTTTCATTACTATATTAAAGTGGGTTGTTTAATAACTTATAGCTGACAGGGGAAAAGGTAGCTTGCAGTCACTGTGAGCTACACTGAATATGTAAGAGGAATTTTTTTTTAATTTGCAATTCTTTGTCTCCTAATTTCAAGGTGAAATTAGGACTAATTGAGGAAAGTAATGAAAAATAATGAAATAAACTAAGGAGTATTTTTGCTTTCAAAACTTTTACTCAACTTTAATACCTCATTAGTCTACTCTTGACTTCAGGATGCCATGCTTATTATCATAATGTCATAAGCATTTTCAGTGCCTTTCTCTCATCCACATACTGAACCTCTAAGGGGATCATCACTTTTATTAAATAATTAAATTTTCAAATTCCATGTGATAAGTTCATCTCCTGAAGGAAAAAAGCACACTCGTTGAACCTAAGCAAGAAATGCCTTACAAATATAGTTAATAAAAAATCAGAGAGGATAGTTATATTTCCACATAGGAACTTCAAGATATTTACATATATGATCAGAATTACAACAATATTTTGATAAGAGAACATGCATTTGGAAGGTTGTCAGTTTTCATTAAGAGAAATCTATAAGAGCAGGAAATGGAAAGGATAAGGGAAAATACTATAACATGGGAAGGATGCGATATCAATACAACACTATAAAAAGTTTTAAATTGCATGAGCTCTAAAAGGAACAAAATGTAGAACTTTTGATAGGATAAGATATGGTCAAGAATTTTCAATCACAGTTAGAGTAATCTTAAGCAGAGGGTGAAAGACTAGACATTTCCATATTCCTTGAATGAAAAGTTAGTTCTAGAATATTTAATTTAAGGGTGGAATATGACTTAAGGAAAGATAAGGCTGGTCAATATGTGCTGAGTTCATATCTCAGCCCCAGATAAGAAGAAAAACAATTAAAAATGAGAGAAAGAGGAAAAAGAAAAACACTAGTAAACCAGATATCACTGTTGTCATCATAAACTGTTACCATTTCCTGAATAACTGAAATGTGCCAGGTACTGCTGGGGGGGCTTTAATGCAGCATCTCACTTTATTTTCAAAACAATTATCTTTACTGCTGCTACCGCTAAGTCACTTCAGTTGTGTCCAACTCTGTGCAACCCCATAGACGGCAGCCCACCAGGCTCCCCCGTCCCTGGGATTCTCCAGGCAAGAACACTGGAGTGGGTTGCCATTTCCTTCTCCAGTGCATGAAATTGAAAAGTTAAAATAAAGTTGTTCAGTCATGTGCAACTCTTAGCAACCCCATGGACTGCAGCCTACCAGGCTCCTCCATCCATGGGATTTTCCAGGTAAGACTACTGGAGGGGGGTGCCATTGCCATCTCCGGATCTTTACTACAGAGGTGTTATTATTCCCATTTCACATATGAGTAAATTGAGACTCAGAAATCAAGAAATTCTCCCAGAGTCACACTAATGGTGACTAGTGTACCATAGTAAAGAAAAAAAAGTAATTTTATCAAAGAAAAGTAGTGAAATAAAAATGAAGAAAAACACACCAGGACAAAAAAATATATTTTGAAAGAAACCAATGGAGAAAGACAAGAGAAATTTCCTAAGCAGATCAAAATGAAGACAAGGAGTGGATCAAGATCTCAAACTCTATAATTTTTTAACTTTTTCCCTTCCTGTCTTTGGCCAGTTCTCCCACCAACCCAGTCTTTACAGCCATCATTACTACCTGGGGAAGGTAAAAAGAACTCTTCATTCTCAATGTCAGTTTCCAATATTAAAAGGTAACTCTGCTTTACCCTCTGTCTTCAGAATAAGAGTAGGGCCCAGAAGAAACATCCGCTTCTGAAAGCCTGATTTTCTATGCCTGTGATAACACCTCTAGCAAAATACTAGGCAGCAGAAAGACAAGTTAGCTGCTGAGGAAGCTGAGAATTATGCTATTGAAGAGAAGACAGTACATATGAACAGTACTAAATAGAAGTTAGGAGCCAGCAGAAGGGAGTAAAAAATAAAAGCTACAGAAATGGGGGAAAATCAATTGGGGAAGAATAAGAAAAGTAAAAGCAATAGAGAGAAAAGGCTGCAATTCCAGGCTATAACAAGCATCATTCTACCAGGAAGGGATTTTTTTTTTCACCCAAGCACACAATAAGGATGTGGAAATAATGAGAAAGAAAAGTTTGTGATTTTTCAACTTTTTACAGAATCTTCAACATTTCAATTATTAAATGTTTTTATTTCTTCCCATGGTTTTCTAGGGTTATAGAGAAATAGACACCTATTAAAGATCACCCATTGCTTGTCTGTCCTAAACTGATCAAAGTCTTTAAGAAGGATATAATGAATAATGAATCTAATCAGTAAATAAGTTAACAAAAATGGTATTGTGATAGGCATTCCTTAACATTAAAACATTATATTGATAGACATCCCACAAAAACAAGAAACTTGGTTTCAAGACAAGCTCCTCAATTTTCTATGTAATATTACCAACTTTCAGATGAAACAGAAAAATATTTACTTTTAGGGTCCTTCCCACCACTTTTGCTATTCTGAGCAACAGCATCAAACTCAAGAGAAACCTGCAGCTTTATTAGATAACTAGAAGTGCTCATCAAATGACAACAAAACTTTCATGACCAAGGAATAGAGCTGTCCATTATTATGAACCCCAAAGAAGTCTCCTAGAAAGTGGCATCCAGGTTCATTATGTTCAGGGAAGTGATACTGAAGAAATTAGAATGGACTGACTTTCAGAACCATGATCTAATAGCAAGTTCAAATCACTGTGAAAATGAAAGGCTTAGGAACACCAGACAACAGCATGATGGGCTTCCTTCTCTACCTGAATCCAGCACATTCACCATGCTCATTGCCTTTGGAATTGCTAGACAATTATCCATTTTTCATTTGCTTCACAAACTAAAAACCTACTTGCTCGGTCAAGAGCCCACTGCAGATAATGCTGGATTCAAACCTAAATAACTCTTCAATTTGTCCAACTTCTCTCAACTCCACAACAGAAGCAGTTAGAATAGATGCTAAAAAAAAAAAAAAAAAAAAAGGGGGCATAAATGGATCCGAGGCCCATTCTTCCCTTGACTTTTCTCCTCTTTTCTTCATCTTCCTTACCTTCGAACTCATGTAAGAGAAGGGGCTAAGGAAATAGCTAGGCACTTTGATCCCCTCCCAATCTGGAATGAGAATGAAATGCATTATGGTCCCCAAATGACATCAGAGACACCAATATACCCATTTTCTTCAGACTAACACTGGAATTCTAGAGTAGACATCTTCTTCCAGCACCTAAAAAGAAATGCATCCTAAAACCATACACTGATATTCTTAAAGACAAGGTCCCTTGACAAAGAAACACAAGGTATTACTGGATACAAAAATGTATCCTTGTGTGTTATATGAATTTTCCACAAGCCACTGTGTGTTAGTAAAAGACCATTCTATCAAAGAAGGTATAGTAACATTCAAACTAATCTAAACTCAAAAGGAATTTAAATAGCAAAATTCATACAGTAAAGAATCTAAGTTAATGTGTTTGTGGATGCCCATGGGTAACAGAAGGCTTGGCTCCCAGACCAATGGGGCTCTGGAAGGGGACAATGCAAAGTCCTACCTGGTAGGCATCAGGAATGTTGACCGTCTCTCCATGCTCCCCGACATAACCAATGATACCTTTGCCCCAGGGGACCTGCACCTCGTTTGAGTTTTCTGTGCTGCTGCAGGGCAGCAGTGGGGTTCCTGCATGCACGTCAAAGAATTTGGAGACCAGGCTCTTCTTGCCAGCAGCCGCCCCTTCCACCAGGAAGAGAGAGCAGCGGTCTGCGTCCACCATGAGGCAGACGAAGATGAGGATCTTGTAGCTCAGACTGGTAAGATCAAGGTCATTGGAGATATCCTTGACCAGTTCCAGGAAGAACTGTCGCTCGTTATGCTTTTTGAGGTGGCACTTGTAGTCCATGGCCGTAGGGGGATACTGAGGCAGATTCACCCGAGATTCCAGCAGGGCACTGAGAATGTGGGCGGTGGTGGGGGGCAGGGAGCTGGCCTTCCGGAGGAGCGCCCTCCGCCGCACACTGCTCAGGGGCTCCTGGGCCCGGGCGGTCACTTGTTCATCGTAGGTCCTGTTCACGTGGATGGCCTTGGAGCGGGCAAAACTCTTCCTCAGCTCTTTCTGAGAAGCTCTCCGCTGCAGGCTCTCATCGCCCCGGTTGCCACTGGCCCAGCTGGGACCCATGGGGGCCCCCCTACACTCCCCGCCGCCCGGGGTGGGCTGGCTGCTGGCAGAGCCGTCGGGTCCAGGGCCACCGCTCGTGCTGGCGGCCGGGGTGGGCCTCGGGCCTACCGCCCCCTGACCCTGCCCATGCCTCTGCATCCACTTCTCCACCATCTCCTGCTTCCCCTTCCGCATCAGGTAGTCTTCCAGCAACTCTGGGTGCCTGTCCAGGAAAGTTTCCACCTCCCCAAAGTCCAGGCGGGAGGCCGTCATAGTCCCAGCCTCAGCTTTCCCTCCGCCTCTCTACACCGGGACCAAAGGAGCCTCTGCTCCGGCCTCTAGCTGGTCCTGCCCATGGCTACCCCACCAGGATGCCGGCCCCGAGCTTCTGCCACCAGAGGAATCCCAAGGGGCTGGGAGGCGCCCGTTCCTTCGGGCTCAGACGGCGGCTGGCAGGATCCCCACACCCCGGTCCTGCTGCTTGCGCGCCGCACAGGTGCCCCCACGGCGCTGCTGCCGCGGCTGCGGCTCGCGCTGAAAACCCGAGCGACCGCGGCTCTCGCTCCGCCTGCCGCCGCCGCCGCGGCTGCCTGCACCGGATGAGTGGACCGCTGTGGACGCGAGGCAGGGCAGGACACGCCCCTGAGTGAGGCGCGGGTGCCCCGGGGAGCAGACGGCGGGAGGAGGCAGACGCGAGCTCCAGCCCCGCCAGCGTCCCCGGCCGGGATGCCCGGCGGTTCCTGGAAGAGTCCCTGGCCGGCCGGAATCGGCGCCCGGGAACACGACCCGCAGACTCCTGACTGGGACAAGATTAGAGGCGAGGCGCACCTCGTTCCGTCCCCCTCCGTCCTTCCTTACCTCCCCAGCTCCCTCTTCCCCGCGCCTCAATCCTCCAACGTTTCACGGAGGCCCCGCGGGAGCCCAGTGGGAGCCCAAGTACTAGGAAGTGTTTATGTTTTGCAAGGATCAGACCCAGACGCTGACTCCGAGGAAATGAGGGTGCTCAGAGACAGGGGGATTATTTTTCTGGAATGTGACTGTGGATTCTTGGCTCCTAGGCTTCCTGGGACTGCCCGCTAATACTGCCCAGCTCCTTGTGGGTGTTCAGTAAATAGGTGCGGAACTGGATTTACGGAAATTACTACATGAAGTTCCCCGTCTGAGCAATTCATGACTTTAACCAAATTCATGGACCCGGGGTTGGGAACAGGAGGGTGGTACACGGAAGGAGGCTGTAAAACACAGTCCCTTGGATTCGGAACCCTGCCGAGCGGGAGCACGCGGAAAAGTAGACTTAAGGGCCTCGGGGCTTCCTTCCAAGTCAGTCCTGCACACAGAGTGCCTACTCTTCTTTTCCTGAACGACTTGCCATCTCCTTCTTTCTCCACTGAGTTTGGCAAAGAAGGCAAGGCTCCCTTTAATTTCAGTATCCAAGGGCTGTGGGTAAAGTTTTCTCCTCTGTAGGAGGCTTTTCTTTCTCTAGCCGGATGGATTCTCCAGATCTGGCTAGTCTCAGCTAGTTAGGCTAAGAATGACACCAGGTTCCCCTTGGGCGTTTTCCAACCTACTTGCTAAGCTTGGGTAATTTCCTGGCAAACAGACTCAGCCTGGTGACCCCTTCTTGAAGCCCAAGGGTCTTCTCTTTTGTGAGAAACAAGAGCAGATGGAGAACCATCTAGTTCCCTGGGACAGCAGGACAATCTAGACGAGCTCTTACAGAATGCCAGCAACCAGGGTAATAGAAAAGCTGCAGAGGAAACAGGTAGTGACATTTTTATGGGGCTTCCACGTGGCGGGACACGCAGGTGACCTCCACAGAAATAAAGCTTACTCTAGATGATGTCCTTGCAGCAAAAACAAGCGTACCAAACACTTGCTATGTTGATCACTTTAAACTAACATGTTAATCTTCACAACAAATTTATGATGTGAGGGCTCTTATTATCTTGTTCTAAAGATGGGAAACTCTGCGAAGTTGTGTAATGTACCCAGCACACAGAGTGAGGTGGTGCCAGAGCAGGGGTGCAAATCTACTGAGATTGGCTCCAGAGTGAGGCACACTCTCAGCCACATCAGTGGGTTGTCTCCCACCTGTGTCAGAGGAATCCTAGCTCTGCTGGTAACAAAGATGCAGGGGCTGGTGCAGAATGATCTCTAAACATTCCTCTCACAGCCACGGGAGGAGCAGGGAGGGAGAAGAGAGGCACTTGTTCAAAAATTCCAAATATCCCCGCTTAGTGCTATGATTAAGGGCACAGCCTTGACACTGGGAATGCAACTGTGAACAAAGACCCTGCCTTCATGGAGCTTACATTATGCTGGGGAGGCAGCCAGTCAACAAATGAAATACATACAGTTGACCCTTGAACAGCAGATCCACTAAAACACTGTTATTTTCCAGCAGTAAATACTACAGTACTACACAGTCTGGGGTTGGTCAAATCCATGAGTGCAGAACCACTGATACAGAGCCAACTATAAGTTATAGGTAGATTTTCAACTGCACAGGAGCCAGCATCCCTAACCCCTACTTTGTCCAAGGGTCAGTTCAGTTCAGTCGCTCAGTCGTCTCCAACTTTTTGTGACCCCATGAACTGCAGCACACCAGGCCTCCCTGTCCATCACCAACTCCCGGAGCTCACCCAAACTCATGCCCATCGAGTTGGTGATGCCATCCAGCCATCTCATCCTCTGTCATCCCCTTCTCCTCCTGCCCCTGTCAACTGTATACAAAATCAGAATTTCAGTGATAGGTGCAATGAAGAAAAACAAAACTTGGCAAAGTATTAAATAAAGCGATGAGGTGGTGAAAAGGTCTCTACCTGAGTAGAGATCTGGTAGAAATGAGGAAATGAGCTACGCTAATATCTGTGGAAAAGAGTGTACCAGGAAGTGTGCGGAAGTTGTGAGATGTAATGTGTTGGGAGCATTTATGAAACAGCAGAGAGATAAGTTAGGAGACAGTGAAGCAAGCATAGAATATTGGTAGTTGGGAGCTGCAGACTGCTAAGGGGATGGGTTGTGGTCAAGAATTAAATGAGGTAAAGTTCTTAACACAGTGCCTGATACAAATAAAGTGCTCAATAAAAGTCCCCTGTTGTATTACGTTTATTCTTATCATTATTATTCTCCTAAAATAATAATGGGGCTTCCCCAGTGGCTCAGCGGTAAAGACTCTGCCTGCAATGCAGGAGCCGCAGGAGATGCGATTCGATCCCTAGGTCAGTATTGGTGCCTGGAGAATCCGTGGACAGAGGAGCCTGGCTACAGTCCATCGGGTCACAAAGAGTCGGACATGACTGAAGTGACTGAGCACACACACCCACAAAGTAATAGTGTATGGCCACGTCTCTGGTAACCTGAGTGACTCGTCAGCAGAGATGAGCGGAGTGGTACACTGGAGCTGGCTTGCAGGGGCTCACAAGAGCCTGCTTTAGCATCTCTCCAACTTCATGTTCAGTGACATCATGTAGCTTGCAATCAGCCATGACGGGAGTATTTACACCATGAAATCAACAAATGCTATGAATCAGGACTTCCCCCGCCCCTGCCCCCGATTGCTGGTTGTTAAATGCCTGCTAGAATTCAGAGGAAACAGTTCAATTGCCCACCACCTGATGAATGGATCAATAAAATGTGGTATACCCATACAGTGGAAAAAAATGTATATGTAACAAATGAAATACTAAAATATGCCACAACTTGAATGAAGCTTGAAAACCTTGTGCAAAGAGAAAGAAGCCACTTACAAATGACCACATACTGTATGATTTCATTTATATGAAGTGTCCAAAATAGGCAAATCCATAGATTAGTGGTTACCAAGGGATGTGGGCAAGGGAAGACGTAGGAAAGTTGGGGGCGGGGGGTAACCACTAATGAGTATAAGGTTTTTGCAGGAGTAAATAAAATGTTCTGAAACTAAGTGTGGTGATGGTTTCACAGATCTGTGAATATACTGAAACCACTGACCTGTACACTTTAAAAGGTTGAAGAATTGTATGGAGTGTGAATTATATCTCATTAAAGCTGTTATTAAAACAACAACAAAAGCCATTTACCAGCACTCAACTGGTGAGAATAGAGCAGCACTGCTGTGCAAGGAGGCAAGAAAAGCAATGAGCTTCAAGGAAGGGAGAGAAGCAGACCACCCCTGGGCTGCCTGGAAACAGAGCTTAATAAATGGACATTTCCTCGGTTCCATCTTCCATGTATTCATTATGTAAGCACTTGCTGAGCATGTATTATGTTCCAGGCTCTGGGAACAAAAGACGAGCAAGACGAAACCTCTGCCTCTGATTGAGAATCTCAGTCTCCTCCGCCAAGAGGAGTGGGCGTAGAATACTGGGAAGGGTAGGAGGGGAAACTGAGCATTTCTGGCTGGGTTTTGAATTGGCTGGAGCCTCATTCCCTGCTTGGCTCATGAAGTCACTAAAGGAGTCGGTTTCAGGAAGACAAAGCAAAGGTGGCAGACAGCACGATTAAGATGGTCCGAGGCTGTGGTGGAGGGCGACACAGTAAGCTGTGTGGCAATACGGCCCATTGCCATTTCCTCATCACGCTCCATTTGTAGGACAGCATATGCTCTGGTCAAGATTCCAGCGGGAAGCAGAGTGCACTCGAAGTAATTCTAAGAGGGTAAATTCACAAAGGGACTCATTACAAACGGGAAGTATATAGGTAAGCCACAGCGACCGTGAAGGGACTGGGGCTCACAGCCACAGGGAAGTCACCTCCCCTAGACCTGATGAGAGCAGGAAAGAGGCTTGCAGACTGACTAAGCCTGGAGAGAAGCAGTGGCAGCCGGTCAAATGACATGGACAGCTCAAGCTGACCTCAAAGGAGGGATATCAGGAATAAATAACTTTATCTCCTTCTTCCCCGTCTCTCCTATCCTGACCAGAGGCTAGGAGCTTGTGGATGGAATCCATATGTCATCCCACCTGGGCAGAGAGTAGAGCAGGAGTTGAGTAATATCTGGAGGGGCAAAGGAAAAATATTTGGCCCAATATGGAACCTTGAGGAAGTCTCTTCAGGAAATACTGGATGCTATAACTCCGAAGAATTTTCTGTATAATTCTGCCCTCTTCTGCTCCCTGCTAATTCCATCAGAACTGTCTATAATATACCCTACACCCACATTTGCAGTCAACAAAACCCTCTATGGTACTCACCCTGAAAAGATATGATATTGTGAAGAGAGATCAGTCATCTCAAGGGAGAAACTCTGCAGGCTCCTTCCCTATCTATACTTCCACCAGACTAGAAATATCGACCAAGCAGCCCCTCACTGGACTAGATCAAGGGGTCTTCCCTTCCTATTCCTTTCAAGAATAACTCATTTTCAAGTATAACTTGATCATTACTTTATCACTGTCATTATCAATCAGCATTTACTGAGCAACATGCAAAGCACTGGGTTACTTCCAAGGTAACTTTTGTTATTCGAAAGCACACCCATTAAATTTTAGTACTGGATGAAGCCTTAGAGATTATCTAATACTCCACTTTCATTTCACACCTGTGGAAATTGAGATTCAGAGCAGATATCTAACTCTTCCAAAGTCACCAGCCAAGTACAACCTCTGATCTGCCCTTGGTTCCACCCCACCTCTACATCCAGAACTCAATACCAACCTCTTGAAGCCAATGAACTTCTGTTGCCTAAACTTGTCTCCTAATCATTCCATCTCCTAAAACAGACTTTCATTTTGTGACCATTAGACATCATCAGATAGGTTGATCCAACCTTCAAAATGAAACCTTCACTTCAAAAATAAAATTGGCATCATATTCTTTTAGGAAATAGGACTCCACAGGATCAAACAGAAGACAGGTTATTCCCCTTCCAAAAAAGATGAAAACTTCCACAGAGATGTTTATGGAAATTTCATAAGTGATCATAGTCTATATCAAATCTATACCAAATCTATACATCATAAATGGTCATAGCCTATACCAAATCCCAAACCTGAGGTGCTGTATCACTCAGGGTTCTCCAGAGAAGCAGAACCAACGGGATTATGCTGTTCAGTTTGGTTTTAGCCACTAAGTCATGTCCAGCTCTTTCACGACCCCATGGACTGTAGCCCACCAGACTCCTCTGTCCATGGGATTTCCCAGTCAAGAACACTGGAGTAGGTCGCCATTTCCTATTCCAGAGTACCTTCCTGACCCAGGGATCAAACCTAAGTCTCCTGCTTGGCAGGCAGAGTCTTGGACCACTGAGCCACCTGGGAAGCCTATACAGAGAAAGAAAAGAGAGACAGAGACGTTGATAGAGACAGAGATAGAGGTAAAGATTGATTTATTAGGGGGAATTGGCTCATATGATTAGGAGGCTGAGAAGTCCCACAATCCGCCGACCGCAAAGTAGAAATCCAGAAAAGCCAGCAGGGCGATTCAGTGTGAGTCTGAAGGCCTGAGAACAAGAGGAGAAAATGATGTAAATCCTAGTCAGAGGGCAGGAGAAGATGAGATTAAATGTCCCAGCTCAAGCAGTGAGGCAGAAAGAAAAGGGTGAATTCTCCTTCCTCCGCCTTTTGTTCTATTCAGTGTAACATCATTCCACTGATGAGGCCTTCAATGGAATGGACAGTGCCCACCCACATTGGGAAGAACTACGTTGCTGAGTCAACCAGTTCAAATGTTAGTCTCAACCAGAAATACTCTCCTAGGCACACCCAGAAACAATGTTTAATCTGGGTACCCAATGGCACACTCAAGTTGTCACATAAAATTAACCATTATAGGAAACTTCAGTTCAGTTCAGTTCAGTCGCTCAGTTGTGTCCAACTCTGCGACCCCATGAATCGCAGCATGTCAGGCCTCCCTGTCCATCCCAACTCCCGGAGTTCACTCAGACTCAAGTCCATCGAGTCAGTGATGCCATCCAGCCATCTCATCCTCTGTCGTCCCCTTCTCCTCCTGCCCCCAGTCCCTCCCAGCATCAGAGTCTTTTCCAATGAGTCAACTCTTCGCAGGAGGTGGCCAAGTACTGGAGTTTCAGCTTTAGCATCATTCCTTCCAAAGAAATCCCAGGGCTGATCTCCTTCAGAATGGACTGGTTGGATCTCCTTGCAGTCCAAGGGACTCTCAACAGTCTTCTCTGGTTTTAAATTTTGCAAGTGCCTTTTCCCTATTCTATTTGTGTAGAATCTCTACATGTGCCTGTTTAAATTGTCACTGTCTATCCTAGTAATTTCACCTTAATCCATGAAACTTGATAACCCACAGTAACTCACAAGAGAATGCTAAGTATATAAAGCAACAGTGTGGGTTTATATACACCAGGCAGGGTAAATTATACTAGCACTGTCCAGCTAGGCATCTGGGAATGAAGTCTGTTTCTTTTACTGAAGAAGAAGAAGTTGTGCATGTAAATTCTGAAGCATGTATTTACACACGAGTGTGCCAAGTCACTTTAGTCATGTCCGACTCTTTGTGATCCTATGGACTGTAGCCTGCCAGCTCCTCTGTCCATGGGATTTCCCAGGCAAGAATATTGGAGTGGGTTGCTATTTCCTCCTCCAGGGAATCTTCCCTACACAGGGATCAAACCCGTGTCCCTTATGTCTCCTGCATTGCCAGATGGGTTCTTTACCCCTAGCGCCACCTGGGATTTACACACCACCTAGATAAATGTGGCTCCCCTCATAGCTCAGTTGGTGAAGAATCCACCTGCAATGCAGGAGACCCTGGTTCAATTCCTGGGTTGGGAAGATCCGCTGGAGACGGGATAGGCTACCCACTCCAGCATTCTTGGGGTTCCCTTGTGGCTCAGCTGGTAAAGAATCTGCCTGCAATGTGAGAGACCTGGGTTGGGAAGATCCCCTGGAGAAGGGAAAGGCTACCCACTCCAGCATTCTGGCCTGGAGAATTCCATGGACTAAGTCCATGGGGTTGCAAAGAGTCGGACATGACTGAGCGACTTTCACTTTCACTGGACAAATATAGCTGCGTTTACGAAGCATAATTGACCTAATTCCTGGTATCACTAATCAAATTAACAGGTTGCCCTCAATAGCTCTTATATTCTTAGCAATAATCAAAGACAGTATATTACAATGGTACACGTATTGTTTAAAATATTTTAATATTAAATTTTCTTTCTTACTCCATTTCAATTGTTTTCTCCCTCTCCCTTCACTATTAACATTTTTAGCTATTTCTCCAAAACTTATCTTTGAACAAAATATTGCTCTCATATTTAACCTACAAGGACCTCAGTTTCCTTAGATTGAGTGCTCCTAACACTGTGCTATCCCACATAGTGCCCACCAGACACATGTGGCTAACTAAATTTAAATGTTAATTAATTAAAATTAAATAAAATTATAAAGTCAGTTCTTTAGGAAACTACTCACATTTCAAGTGCCCAATGGCCATAAGAGGCTAGTGGCTACCATGTTGGATTGCGTGTACTTTAAGAAAGTTCTATTTGAGAGTGCTGCTCTAAGACCATCTGTAGTGCTAAGATTCTGCATTTATTTACCAGTGTCATTCAATGGCCTCCCAACTGTCAGATATAATGGCCCATTTTAATCTTCATACTAGTTTTACGATCATCCTCTGTTCATGAAACTTTCTCTCAACAGCACCATTTCCCAATTCTGTATTATTTGAATGGATTTGAATTACATTCTCTCAAAACAGTGACTAACCATCATGTCTCAGTTTATTTCACTGGTTTTTACACTTCCTGTGGCCTTCCTTAACGGCTGCAATTACTCATTTAAGGTCCATCCCACAACTGTAGTTACCACCTCTTGTTTTCACAGTCCCCAGTCCATACGTCATGTTACAAGATGATTCTGTTTTCTATCAGCGGATGCTATCTTACTTAGCTGGGCTCCCACAACAAGATATCACGGACTAAGTGTCTTAAGCAACAGAGATTCACTTTCTCACAGTTCTGGAGGCTGAACGTCTGAGCACAGGATACTAGCATGGTTGTATTCCAGTGAGAGCTTACTTCCTGGCTTGCAGATGGCCACCTTCTCTCTGTGTCTTCACATGGCAGAGAGAGCACGCTCTCTGCTGTCCCTTCTGATTAAGGCACTAATCACTTCAAACCAGGGCCTCACTCCTAAGACCTCACCTAACCTTGATTACCTCCCAAAGGCCCCTCTTCTCAGTGCCATCTCATTGGAGGTGATGAATTTTGCAGGGACACAAACATTTAGTCCATAACACATTGTACAACAAACCACCTCAAAACTCAGTTGCTTAATACGAAGGATTTGTTTGTTTGTTTACTTATCGCAGTTGTGTGGGTTAACCAGTGGTTCTTCTGTTTCACTTGGAATCAGCAGGAGTCAATCCTGTGGCTGCATTTAGCTGGCAGCTGTGCTGCACAGGAAAAGGCCTCTTGCACACATCCAGGACTGGGGCTGGGGCTACTCAGTTTTCCTCCAAGAGCTTTCCTCTACCTAGTGTCTCGTCCTCAGTTCTTCTTCATATGGCTTGTCTCTCAAGAAGGACAGCTTGTCCTTCCTTACTGTGTAGCCACTGGGTTCCAAGGAAGAGTATTTCCAGAGGGTAAGCCCAGTGTGCAAGAGCTTATTAAGTTTTCTGCCATACTTAATGTCCCATTGGCCAAAGCCAACCATATAGCCAAGCTAACTGCAGAGGAGGGACAGGAATGTGAATCTTTACTGGGGCAGTACCCTGGGAGCCACCAGTCAACTACACCGGCTCTCTCCAGAATCTCCTACCCACACTGCCGATTGCTGCAAGACATTTGCTCCTAAATGTCTTACAGGCACTTCAAATTAACATTCCCAACATCACTTTCACTCCTCCCCACCTTAAATCACTCAATTCCATATATTTCACTTTAGAAATTTCTCTTTGAAACCAGATTCTCTTCTCTTAACCTACTTGCCTTAATTCAAGCCTTCATTAACTGCATAATTCTCTGCTGAACAGTGCTGTCTTATAATAAGTATGATAATGGCACAGCCTTGATTATAAGCTCTTTTATTTATAGACTTCTGCATTCATATATGTTAAGTCGCTTCAGTAATGTCTGACTCTTTGTGACCCCATGGGCTGTAGCCTGCCATGCTCCTCTGTCCACGAGATTCTCCAGGCAAGAATACTGGAGTGGGTTGCCATACCCTCCTCCAGGCGATCTTCCCAATCCAGGGATCGAACCCATATCTTGTATATCTCCTGCACTGGCAGACACATTCTTTACCACTAGTACCACCTGGGAAGGATTTATAGACTTAAGTGAAAGTGAAAGTGAAGTCACTCAGTCATGTCCGGCTCTTTGTGAGCCCATGGACTGTAGCCTACCAGGCTCCTCTGTCCATGGGATTTTCCAGGCAATAGTACTGGAGTGGATTGCCATTTCCTTCTCCAGGGGATCTTACCAACCCAGGGATCTAACCCAGGTCTCCGGCATTGTAGACAGACGCTTTACTGTCTGAACCACCAGGGAAGTCCAACTTAATAAACTTAAGTTTATAGACTTAAGTCCTTGTCAAAGCTAAGTCCTTGTCAAAGCTATGTAGGGGATTGCATGACAACCTTCCACAAGATATGCCATCTCAGAACCTGTGAACATGACCTTATTTGGAAAGAGGGTCTTTGCAGATATAATTAAGGATCTCAAGATAACAGCATCCTGGACTTAGGCCTAAATCCAGTGACACTTTTCCTTATAAGATAGAGAAGAGAAGATAGAGATATTAGAGAGAAGATATTGTGAAGACAGATAGAGATTGGAATGATACTTCTCTAGGCCAAGGAACATCAAGGATTGCTGACAGCCACCACAAGCTAGGAGAGAGGTGAGGGGTGGATTCTCCCTCAGAGCCTCCAAAAAAATAAATCAACACTTTCCCATACCTTGATTTTGGAGTTCTGGCTTTCAGCACTGTCAGAGAATAGTTTCTATAGTTTTAAGCAGGGAGACCCAACCAGTCCATTCTGAAGGAGATCAGCCCTGGGATTTCTTTGGAAGGAATGATGCTAAAGCTGAAACTCCAGTACTTTGGCCACCTCGTATGAAGAGTTGACTCATTGGAAAAGACTCTGATGCTGGGAGGGATTGGGGGCAGGAGGAGGAAGGGGACGACAGAGGATGAGATGGCTGGATGGCATCACTGACTCAATGGACTTGAGTCTGAGTGAGCTCTGGGAGATGGTGATGGACAGGGAGGCCTGGCGTACTGTGATTCATGGGGTCGCAGAGAGTCGGACACGACTGAGCAACTGAACTGAACTGAACTGAAGCCACCAAGTATGGGGTAATTTGTTGTGACAGCCCTGGGAAATAAATATAAGACTTTCCATCACTGTATCTCTATGTTTCATCTCTGTTCTCATCTTCTGCTACTCCCTACCTCATAGTCTCCAAGCAGATGCCTTCTGTCCTCTTGTCTTCTTCCTGAAAAGTCCTTCTCCCCTGCCTTGCCCTTTAACATCTCTGTTCTGTGAAGACCTATATTTGAAATGTCACATCCTAAATGAGGTTTTACCTGTCTCCACGGTGAGAAGCAGTGTTCCATCTTCCTGTGTGGCCTGTCCTCCTGCTTTTATACATTCTGGTCATATATCTACTATAAATCATTCAATAGTTGGTCTCTATTTAACACAACGTGATGCATTTAATTCTCCATTTTAAAAGGTTTTATCTCAAAGCACATTTTAGTATTCTTTCACTTCTCTTTTTATTGTCAATTTAGAAATTGAAAAAACTCTAAGCAAAAAGTCCACCTGCATTCATAACTGTATTAAAGAGTAATAAGTACCTAGAAGATAAATTTTTTAAAAATGTAAAGATACCTAGGTGAACAATAATGACCCATGAGAATAACAGAAAAATATGCAGAAAATAACAAAAATATTCCATATCACGCCATAAATATTTTCTATATTCTATTTTCTCTTCGTCTCCTTAATATCAACTGAGTATTTTATCTCAGAATAAAAATCAGAAATAATCGAAGTATCTTGCTGAAGAATGATTTGTTGATAAAATAAATTGACTGGCTTTCGACTGTCTCAAAGTATTTCCTGTGCATTTGGAGATTCAGACAGCAGATAATGGACAGATTCAATATTCTTAAAATTCCTTAAATCTTTACAAAGGTAATTTGGCTAAAAATATCTTAAACAATCAAATGTTTAGTTAAACACTGAGAATATAAAACAGTCAAAGGATCATCCCTTTCTTCAAAGAATATTACCTATAATCTAGCTAGAGAGATAAGATATTTACATACTGAAAGTCACTCAGTCATGTCTGCCTCTTTGTGACCCAGGCCAGAATACTGGAGTGGGTAGCCATTCCCTTCTCCAGGGGATCTTCCCAACTCAGGGATTGAACCCAGGTCTCCTGCACTGCAGGCAGATTCTTTACCAGCTGAGCCATCAGGGAAGCACAATTGACAATACTAGATACTACTGATGGAGTAGGAGAGACAAAGAGATCTATAAAAGAAACCAGAAGTATTCTTAAGTGTCATATGGTATTGTTTATATTTAATAATAATTCATAATTAGTATTAATATTGAAAGGATAGGCCTACTAATACCAGAACAAAGGAGGTAAAAATTGAAGGAAAATTCAACAATAGATGGTTTAGTTTTCATTTAGGGAATTAACATAAGAAGAAGGATAGAAATAAATATTAAATAATGATGACTTTCCTCTCTCTCTCTTTTTTTTTTTTTTTGGCCTTTCAGGGCAGCTTTCAGGATCTTTGTTCCTGACCAGGGATAGAACCCATGCCCCCTGCAGAAGCATGGACTCCTAAACACTGGGCAGCCAGGGAATTCCCCTGATGCCTTTTTTCTTAATTGCCATGCCTTCATTCACTAAATCAAAAGTAATCAATCATTCCAGTTATTGCTTTACATGTCTTATAGGAAGAACACTATAAGAACAGAATAAGGATGCCTTATCATTTAAAAGACAGTCTCCATTTGTCTCATACTGTTATTTATGGTTTGATTCAAGGATAAAATATTACTCCCCAGAGTACCTTTAACAGCAACTAACACAAAAAAGCAAACATGTCAACTCCTAATTATTTTTTATTTTTCAAGTGATTATGATAAATGAGGGCAAGGCCAAGCTATAAGTTTCAAATAAACTTTTTTGAAAATATACCACATATTATCCATAAAACATAAATGTTTTAATGTAAGAATTCACCTTCCCCAAAATAAATATATGAAGATTAAAGATAATTTGAACTTTGAGAAACTATGAATCTCCTGCCAAATTAATCTTCTTAATATAATGTGAGATAGCAGCTAACGTAATTAGTTATAATTCCAGAAATGAATTACATCACTGGTATGTGCTTTAAGAACAGCTAATGGGTGTAGCCTGGTGCATGCATGCATGCTGTCTCCAATTTTTTCCAGCTGTTTGCAACCCTGCTTGGGCTCCTCTGTCCATGGGATTCTCCAGGCAAGAATACTGGAGCGGGTTGCCATGCCTTCCTCCAGGGGATCTTCCCCACTCAGAGATCAAACCCGCATCTCCTGCATTGGCAGGCGGGTTCTTTACCACTAGCCCCACCTGGGAAGCCCAGCCTTGTGCCATCATGGAAACTTGTTAATCCAAGATAGAATCTGATGCTGGATATTTCCCCTGAAATTTAGTCTCTGAAAGATTTTCTCACTTGTGTATATTTTTTTTTCCAGCATAAAACCTGCCATCTTAATGAAACTCTATGTGTAGGAAATTTCTTTACCAGTTATTTTACCACCAAGAAATAAGCCAATTTAAATATCTTACCAGATAGCAAATAGATATTTTAAAGAAAAAACAAAAAAGTGGCCAAATTACCAAATTCATGCCACAATATAATAATAAAATAAAGAATGAGGTTAATTTCAGTCTTTCATCCAAATACTCTTTGGAGCAAAGTAAAATGTGTCATTTTCACCCTGGCTGCTTTTTTTTTTTTTTTTTTTTTTTGCACTCTTTCATCCATCTGCTCATTGGCTTCTCCAATGGGCTTCTCCAATTTTTCCCTATTAAATGAGCCTCCAAGGATACTCTGACAATGACCTTGGAGGGAATTTACATCAGTTTCTGTTGGTTTGTTTGCTTGTGATCGTAATTTCATTGTATTGCTTCTAACCTGGTCCTTTCTTTCTAAAATTGCAAGCTCATGTCTTAACTACGTGCTTGGCAGGCTGGTTCTTCTCGTTGAGCAGATTCCCTGATGAAGCGGGGGTGGTGCTACCTGTCACCTTCATGGTCCCAGTGAAGGCCACTGTGGGGAGCACAAGACCCTCTCTGCCAGTGCCCTTTATGATTTTAGGTTGGTCAGAATTTCTACTTTGCATATTTTTCTTAGTTCAAGGAAAACATGAACTTTCCTTCAAGCTGTGACAGGGCAATTTATTTCTCTATGCCTCAGGTTCCATATCTATAAAATGTAATCATTTCCCTAACAGAATTGTCTAGAGGATGAAATGAGTTCATACATGTATAGCACCTAGAACAGTATTTGACACTTAGTAAGCTCTCAGCAAATGTTAGCTATTCTACTATTGTTGTGGTTATCATTATTTGAACCACCAATCCATATTCCTTAAAAAATATAATTTTTGAACACACTATTTTTAAAGACCATAAATGCTAACATTAATAATTATTTTTAAAACCATAATTTCTGCTAGTTGGGAGTAATTGGGAAAAAAATCACTGTAGAGAAAGAGAATTGAACATAACTAAACATGTGAAGGAGCACAATTGTGGCAGGAAATTGAACCAATGCAAGGAGCCAAAAAACAACAAACAAAATATACTGCTTAGAAAGTTGACACACTTGCTTTTCAAAAGAACTGCATGTGCTGGTTTCCCTCCTGTTCAGGGGAGTCTTGCAGATCAACACAATCAGCCCTCTTAGGAAGTATCTGCATCACTACTCCCTGCCACAGTAGCTGGGGAGCCTGGTGGGCTTCCGTCTATGGGGTCGCACAGAGTCGGACACGACTGGAGCAACTTAGCAGCAGCCACAGTAGCTACCATGCCTTCTGAGAGGTGGTATGGCTAACACCACGTTCCCAAAACACACACGCAGTAAGCTTCCCGATGACTCACTATGCACGGAAATGTTCTTCTTTCTAAATTTTTATAAACTTAAATTTGCTGACACACAAAAAGAATTTACAGATTTTACTGTTATATCTGTAACAGAATTTTAGTGCCTTTTTTCTTTTTTATTAGGAAAATATATACTTGTAAAAACTTAAATATAACAAGATTATATAAAAGTAAAAGCCTTCCATCCCTGTTCCCTAGAAACACATTTATCATATAGCATGTATCAACTAGCTGTGTAGACACCTTTACATATACATACTTTCGTATGTGCACAGAAAAAAAACTGTGTATAAAATTGAACAAGTCTATAACATTAATCAGAAGTTTGCTTTCTTTACTCAACAGTGTATTAAAGATATCCTTCCAAATCAGAAAAAATAAAACCTTTCAAAAGAACAAAACTTCAAAAAAGGCTTTTATCTTTAAGCAAAATTAATACTCCAAGAAGGAAGACCATGTTTATTCTATCCAGAATTATAAGAGAAGTGATTGTCTCTTCCAAATCAGAATTTAACTTTTAATGATAAATTATCTTCTTGAGTGGTTCACTAATGTTCTCAGATATAATAGCGGAATAGAATCATCTAGTCCTAGCTACCAAAGTTAACTAATTTTTCATGCTTCAAGTAAAGTTGCTCAATAATTTGATAATGAGTATAGAGTTAATCTAAAATTGGAATTTTCAAAGGCGTTGTTTTTTTCTCTCTCTCGCATATCAGAATTGGAGAAGTAGTAGGAGAGCCAAGGCAGAGCAAAGCTGATGGTTTCACAAGCCAGAATGCAGAACTGAGCAAGCCTGAAATGGGAGCAAGCAAATGCAAACAAGTACAGAAGCTAGAAATAAGAATGCAGCGAAGTTGCCAGCAAAGGAGATCATCAACAAAATGAAAGGCAGTGTATGGAATATAAGAAAACTCTCCAAATCATCTACCTGATAGGGGGTTAATATCCAAAATATATGATGAACTCATACAGCTCAACAGGGGAAAAAAAGGAAAAAACACCCAATTTAAAAAGAGGCAAAGGAACTGAACAGACATTTTCCCAAGAAGACATAGAGATGGCCAACAGATACATGAAAAGGTGCTCATCACCACTAATCCTAAGGGCAATGCAAATCAAAACCATAATGAGACTATTACCTCATACATGATAAAATGACTATTATCAAGAAACAAGAAACAAAAAGTATTGGCAAAGATGTAGAGAAAATAAATGTTTTGTTGTTGCAAGCCCCTAAGATTTTGTTACTGGAGCAAAGGTGACTAATACAGAAATTGGTTCCTAGAAGTAGGGTGCTGCTCTGTGGCCGTACCTTCTGCACCAGATATCAGGTGGCGTGGAAACTGTTATTTGGAGCCAGAAAAATGGTGACTCATGTTATGCAAGTATCAAAAATTTGGTGAAATTTTCACCTGCAATAATGTAAACAACAGGTAATAAACCTAATACATTTATGGCTTTGGGTGAAGAGAATGTAAGACAAAATGGTAATAGTGTACTTTGGTCACTCCTAGCTGTATTTACGGAGAAGGCAATGGCACCCCACTCCAGTACTCTTGCCTGGAAAATCCCATGGATGGAGGAGCCTGGTGGGCTGCAGTCCATGGGGTCGCGAAGAGTCGGAAACGACTGAGCAACTTCACCTTCACTTTTCACTTTCGTGCATTGGAGAAGGAAATGGCAACCCACTCCCGTGTTCTTGCCTGGAGAATTCCAGGGACGGGGGAGTCTGGTGGGCTGCTGTCTATGGGGTCACACAGAATCAGACACGACTGAAGTAACTTAGCAGCAGCAGCAGCTATATTTAACAAAATTCTACAAAAGAGATGAGCTCATGAAAAGAACAGGCCTATCTATAAGCAAGATGCAAGGGAAAATACAGGACCCAGAAATCCTACAGTTGCCATCCTGAGAGCTACAACTGTTTCTCACCTCAATTTCAAATGAAATTTGAAAATACTCTGCAACACAGGTCAAATAAGATAGTCTGCAGGCAAAGAAAGAACTCAGGAAAAGAATAAGACTCTATGAAAGCCCTGATAAGTACAATCAACAAAAAGAACAAATATCAAAGAGATGTTTGGAGATGGTTGTATTTTAAATAAGGACTGTGTTTTATTATTTACAGGGCAGCAATGGAGAAACAGACATAGAGAATAGACTTATGGATATGTGAGATGTTTGGAAAGAGTATCATGGAAACTTATATTACCGTATGTAAAATAGACAGCCAATGGGAACTTGCTGTATGGCTCAGGAAACTCAAACAGGGGCTCTGTATCAACCTAGAGGGTGGGATGGGGAGGGAGATGGGAGGGAGTTTCAGAAGGGAGGGGATATATGTATACCTATGGCTGATTCATGTTGAGGTGCAACAGAAAGCAACAAAATTCTATAAAGCAATTATCCTTCAATTAGAAAATAAATAAAAGAAAAAGGACTGTGTTTTAAATGTTAAAAAGAACTGTGACTGTTAAACATAAGAACAGTAAACATAAAACAATTGTTGGGCAGCAGTCATCTGGGGGCTTGGCTGGACTAGATGGCTCACTCTGTGTGGCCACTTCACAGAGATATCTGAAGTCTCGGCTCAGTGGGACTCTGGAACAGCTGAATCTGTTGATTTTTCTCTCTCACTCCCCCAGTTCAGTCAATCAATCCCTCTCCTTGTCTCTCTTTCTATACAGTTTCAGGCCCTCTCATTCGTCACAAAGTTTCTCCATGTGGTCTTTCCAGCAGGATGGCCAAACTTCTTACATGGTGGCTTAGATCTTCCAAAAATACAAAAGTGGAAGCTGCCAGGCTTCTTAAGACCTAAGACCAGAACTGGAATAGCATCACTTCTACCACGTTCTATTCATTAAAACGAATCAAGGTCAGCCCAGAGTCAACATTTGAAGGAACTGCACAAAGGCATGAGCACCTGCAAGCCAGTTTATTGACAGCCATGTTTGGAGATCAGCTGCCAAGATGCACAATAAATATTTATTAAGTAAGCTCATTTATTAATCGCCTTCCACTGTAGCAGAATGCATTCTTATTGTGGACACAGAATGGTTTAAGATCATCACCCTTGTTTTCACTGTGTGCTTACTCAGTTGTGGCTGAATCTTTGCAACCCCATGGACTGTAGCCCACCAGGCTCCTTGGTCCATGGAATTTTCCAGGCAAGATATTGGAGTACGTTGCCATTTCCTCCTCCACGGGATCTTCCTGATCCAGAAATCAAAACCACAGCTCCTGCGGCTCCTGCATTGGCAGACAGATTCTTTATCACTTAAGCCACCTGGGAAGCCCCTTATTTTCCTTATCAAACAGCATTTATATAGTTAAGATTTTCGCACTCTATTCCAAAAAAAAAAAAAGAAAATTAACCAAAAATAAAGCTCTTGGCAGGATTAATAAAGATTTTATTTCAGATATTTTGATTTCATATCATTGCTGTAGTTTAAGGAAAATTAAATGTGAGGAAGTATGTTTGATAACAGTAATTAAAAGTGTATGGACTTAGCCAGAATCCCACATAAAAAATTGAAAAATCAGTTATTTGGAAATCAGGACCCAGGTTCTAGCCCTAGTTTTTAATTTTTATTGGAGTATGGTTGATTTACAATGTCGTTTCCATTTCAGGTGTGCAGCAAAGTGTCTAGCTTTGAAGACTAACACTGACTGAATGTTTGATTTTGGAAGTCTCTCAACTTCAGTTTTCTCAACTGCAAAATGAGATTATGAGAGCTAATAGTTTCCAAACATTTTCTAGCATTTATATCCTTTATTCAAAAGCAGTTGGAGGTAGGGAAAAAAGATATGGGGGAGGAGGGATGTGTCCAGCCCTTACTCAGTCAGAGCACTATTATTTTACATACTGAGTTTTCTTTGGAGGACTGCATTTAAACAAATGGTCCTGTAAATAAAATCTATTTGAAAACGAGAGCTCTGGCCCAAGTCCCCAATCTTATAGATGAGGAATTTTATAGATTTTGTCCCTTTGTCTTCTTCATGCCTGTCATCAGCTCTTGTTCCTTCAGACGACACCCCACCCTGACAGTGGCTCCTGATCCTCAGCTGCCCTACGAGCATAGTATTCTGGGTTAAATGATGCCCAACTTTGTGGGGAATGAGGAATTCAAGATGAAGAACTGCATGGGATTGTGATGTCAAACTCACAAGTTGGTGACAATGATCAGGGAGTGAAAAATACAAAGAAGAAACTCTAATTCTAAATTCCTACCCATGTTAATATTTTAGAAGTGATAGAGAGAATAAGCCAATAAAATATTTTCAAAATCATGCTCTATTATAAACGACATCTTGTAGGACACAAGCGTTCAATTCAAAAAATTACTTAAGTAATAAATGGTATGTTGTTTCCCACAAGAACCCCTGACCAGAAGTTTACATCTAGGACATACTTCACTCGCTAGTATAAAAAATGTTAAGAATGCAGGAACTAACAATGTTCCACTGTCTGATGAGTTCTCTCTGTTCCTTCTGAGACACACAAATAATTGCCAAGTTAAGTGATCTCACTTTTTCACTCTAATTAAGTAACACTTTATTCTTCCAAATCCTCAAGATATATCATAAAACTAAAACTCATAAATGCACATCTTATATAATCATCCAACTGTCTACAATACTTTTCAAGTATCTTTGCGTTGGAATGCAAACAGTATAACATTTCCTGGTCACTGAAGTCTCCTGGTTCCTGTTAATGGTGCTATAAAGCAAGGATACATACTTTCTCTTACATTTCATAGTAACAAGAATGTGTTCTCTTATTAATGTGAACCCTTCTTTTTGATTGAAGACCTCATTAGATCACTGGAAAGGTAATTATTCTTTGCTAAAGGATCAAAGTTCCTAAGACCACAAAAGAGAGCCAAAGAAGATGACGGGGGGTGACTGGCTCTGCATCTTGGTGACCGACCTGAAGCTGCTGTAGGCCAGCCCAGCAGGTAGTTGGGAAACTGAGGATGGACCATGCAGAGCAAGGAAACGCCCGTGACAAACCGGAGCCAGTGCTGCTTGCTTCTCACCGTTTCGCACCTTGAGTATGTGGGTGACCTGACCCAAGTCTTTCCCCTCGCAACAGCCCAGACCCTGGCCCCTGGCCCGGGACTCCAAAAAGCTGAAAGGGATGTGGTAGGAGCTAGGGGAGCTCAGTGCCTGGCTGCTGCCCCCCACCCAAAGGCTGCTGTCAACAGAGTGGGACCCTGCCCTGACCATTCAAGTGTAAAGGCTTCCATCTAACTGCTGCTCTTCACATCTCAGGCAGACTTCTCATGTGACCAGTCCTAACCAGGAGTCATACAGAGAAGAAAGTTCTGGAAAACAGTTCCAACTTAGCTAGGTTGACACAGTACCAAATTAACCACAGTGCCCAGAAGTTCCTTCATGTAAACTCATCCTAAGATGGACTTAAGCCTCTCAAAGGCAACATATATTCATTCAGTAATAAAGCCTACAATAATACAGAATTTTAATTAATGTGTTTATTTGAAAATTTCCCTCAAAATGTTTTCCCTAATATTAGAAACATTGCTACCAGCAAAGAGATACTTATTTTGCTCTTACCTGGATACTCATAAATGTAAATCAACATTCAACAACTTATCACTAGCTGACAATTTTTGAAATGGAAAAGATCCACCTAATACTTCTCCATTTCCACCAAATGGCTTTTATCATTTCAGCTCTTCTCATACTACCATCTTTTTTACTACTCCTGGGTCAAAAAGTATTTAAACTCCAAACAGGAGGCCTTCATTCTCCTGTGCAACATGGCTTTTTCTCAGTACCACCAAGTTTATCTATCAGGACTGTATAAATCTGAACTATGATTATGAATATGAATTGAGTTCAAGCTCTTTCTCACAGAGCTCTATGTCTCATGCAGATCAGAACAGAGGGTATGTCACCCAGGTCTACATCACTGCAAACTCAAGCAGCTCTGACACTGGTAACATCCTTAATACAGCTGAGAGTCCCTACAGATGTCTCTGACCTCATCAAAGAACTCCTCCAGGGAGACAGTCACAAGGTCAGCTTTGCCTAAGACCCTCTCTTGGCCCCCAGGGACACACTCTCCTATTCAGCAGGGCCCCTGGGCTCCAGGAGGAGTACACCCTCTCCCACTTGCTAGAAGAATTAAGAGTCATCCTAGGCACTTAAAGGACTTAATGGAACCTTCTGGAAATCACCATCTTTTCAACCGTATTCCCCTTCTGACAGGAATATCTTCTTAGCAGTGGCATCTGTTAATGTTAGCTAACATATCCCTATGATACGGTGAAAAGTTATCAAGAATTGGAGTAGAAGATCCAAGTTTTGGTTCTGGCACCAGACCTAAGTCTCACTGTAGAAGGTAAACTTCACCTTATGGTGTATGTGTGTTAGGGGGCGGGGTGGGTGGTGGTGAGTGGAAATGAGATGGGAATTTCCATGTTGTGAAGTGCAAATGAGGTAATGGCTATCCTATCTTCAACTATTATGAACCTAACCAGTCCATTATCCATGCCATCAACAAGGAAGCAGCTTCTCCTTCTGTGGGGCCCTATCATTCGGGTGACAGTACTGGAGATGACACAGCTCATTTCACACCACGCAGAGCCACTGTTCCCTTCTATACAGGCCTGCTGTGGACCTGCCCCACCAGGCCTCACTCCCACTTACTGTGAGGTGGGAGGTCTTTCACGTTTAGGGTGAAGGTTGTTATTCTTTCTCCCTGTCTCTCAGGGTCCCTGCTATCCCTCCCTACAGTCCAGCCTTATATTACTCAGGGTTAGAAGGGCATTGTAATGCCGACAGATAAACGCAGAAAACATGTATGTTATGGATATAAATGTCTATTAACATGGAACATGCTTTTCTCCTTCTCTCTAGGTTTTATTTTATGTCACCTATGGTCAACAATTGCAATTTTCCCCCCAATAACATTCCTAGATAAGATCATATATTTGACTTTATTATCCCTACTTTTTTTTCCTTGAAGTTATTTTAAGTATTGTTTATAAAGGCAAACATATAACCAAAACAGCTTAATGAAAAATTAAACCTAATGTCTGCTATATTTACACTTAAAATGCAGAGAAATAAGTATGTGGAAACTATTTCCATTATCTGCTAGATATATAAAATATTTTGTGCATGTACAGATGACTGAAGAATAGTAAGTTTCAGTTTCCTTCTCTCTCTTCCTCCACCCTGACCTTGCTCACATCCTTAGCAACCAGGCAAAATCAACTTCAGACTCTGAAGGGTAGGTTATACACAATCAAAAATATCAACTTTTATTTTAAAATGTTAAACTTGCTACAGGCTGATCAAGAAAGATCAAATATGAATTTTTTTAACATGTAGTATTTGAAATTGGAAAATTTTGGTTTATAACTAATAATTCTTAAGTTGTAAGAACATTTCATGAAGATGTTGCCTGTTTCAAATACTCAATAAGATCTTCTCTCTCACTCTTCTTTTTAAGACCAGCAAAGATCATTTTAGTTCCAGGGATATATTTCTTTGGGTTCTCCAAATATTCCATCAAAGTCTGCTCTCCCCAGATAATGCCTATAAAGGTGAAAATAAGTTTTAAGTTCGCATAATTACATTTATAAAATTTACTTACTGATGTGATCTACATTCGTGAACAAAACCTTACTTTTGGACTCAACAGGAATGCTATTATAACTGAAAATACTTACAGTTTCTGACCTACAAGAAAATTTCAAAATTAGCCTTTGGTGATCTACTGTTTGGGTTTCTTATAGAAATCCAATCCTGTTTAAGATTATCTAAGGTACACCAATGAACCATCAACCCAGACATGTGCCTAAGCAGTATGCCATCCTCCTAGAGTCACAGAGTTCATCTAGAAAAGATCTTAGAGATCAACTGACCCAAATCCTCATTTTGCAGATAAGTAAATGATGACCCAAAGAGAGGGTAATAACTTACTTTAAGATGGCAAGGCTACACAGAGTCAAGAACCTGTGACTAGTAACTCATATTTCCATGTTTGAGGTGGGGGGTTGGTTGGTTGGATTTTTACCAATCACAGCAAGCTGCCTCTGTCTAGATCTCTACCAAAAACTTATGACTTCAGGAATCCAGTTTTAAAACCAGAGAAAAAAGTTGCCTCTAACTTTTTTTCCTTTCTGAAACCAGTCAAAAAGAACATGAACAAAGAGAAATAGAAATGCTAATTCTACTTTTAATAACATTTTTGAGGGAGTGCCTCTTATTACCAAAGTTTTACAATTAGAAAACTACCACGGACATAACACCTGGACCAGAGTGAGAGGACGCTTGTCACTAACTTCAAGACAAAAGTTCCCCAGAATAGGTGACAAATCCTAAGGGGGCAGAGTCATAACCCTTTGGCCCCCAAAGAGTACAGTATATATCGACTGGCTTTGAAAGTCTAAATTCAATTTGATATCATGGAGGGCCAGGGGAGCCAGGATTAAAGAAGAAAATACATCTTTAAAAGAAAGATTCTACCTTGTTACAGGATAGAAGAGAAAGGTACTGGGTAACCCTGGAACTACCAGACTTGGTCAGCTGAAGAGCCAAATAACCCCTCAGCCAACATTCACACATACACATATCTCTAAAATATAACTGTGGGTAAGGAAGACTTCATAACCAACTGGAAAGCTCAGACCTTCACTCTTACTGACCTTCTGCAAATATCCATCCTGATGAATCGTCCTCATCAAAAGATGAGTAGTAATCAAAAAGGAATCAGCATGAAAGAGTACTAAAAACACATACACACAACGTGCACACACACAGCAGAAGGAAATGAAAAAAAGCCAAAAGATAAATGAAATATACACACCAGAAATTATCAGAAGTATCATGACCACACTCCCATGGATTCAAAAGAGATCTTTACAAAGCAAGGGTTTACAGCAGAGCTACAAAGGGTCAAAGAGAAAATGATAAAAACAGAAAACATAAATGACAGCAAAAAGAAAAAAAAAATGAAAAGTTTAAAACAATCAAAGGAAAATAAGTTACAGAAGATAAACAGACAAAAGATATCCCAAATATGTACAACTGATGGCCCAAGTAATATTTCTTTAAAAAACAAATGAGAAAGTATAACATTTTTAAAACATGTAGTCAAGAAAACTTTCAAAAATAAAAGCTCTGAGTCTACCAACTGAAAGAACTATCCCAGGAAAGTCTGAAACAGATGAATCAAGGCTTATAACACAACCCAATAAGTTACTAAATTTTAATAAGAGTTTTATTGAAACTTAGGGGGGAAAGAATAAAATAAAAATAAAACCAATTAACTTATAATGGAAAATAATCAGGCTGGCTTCATATTTCTTCAAAGAATAATCCAACACAAAGCATACAAAATCTTGAGGAACTAAAAGAATCATCCAATTATTTTATGTCTAGCCAAAATATTCAAGTGTAATGGGAATCCATGGATGCTTTCAAACATTAAGAACTAAGATAATATGGCCCCAGTAATTCTTTCTTAGCATAACTACTGATAGATAACCTTCTACCAACCAAAAGATAAATACAGACACTGTGGTAAAAGCTGGGAATAAGCACTAATCCAATCTAAATATAGGACAAGTGTTAAAGCAACTATGGTAATTATAATTACATAGGACATAAATTATATACATCATGTCAGAGCAGAAATAAAAACGTAAGTAGCAAGAGTTAAGAGACAGTATGGAAAAAATGGGAGGTTGTACAACTACTTTGATTTTCTCATCCTCCAGAGTGAAAAACAGACAGATATTAAGCAGTTAAAGAAAATAATAGAGGCATGTGATATAACTTAAAGTATGAATATGACCACTAAAATTATGAAGATGATTCAGCTCAGTTCAGTCACTCAGTTGTGTCTAACTCTTTGCGACCCCATGAATCGCAGCACGCCAGGCCTCCCTGTCCATCACCAACTCCTGGAGTTCATTCAGATTCACGTCCATCGAGTCAGTGATGCCATCCAGCCATCTCATCCTCTGTTGTCCCCTTCTCCTTCAGCCCCCAATCCCTCCCAGCATCAAAGTCTTTTCCAATGGGTCAACTCTTCGCGCCAAAGAGTTGATGCTTTTGAACTGTGGTGTTGGAGAATTGATGCTTTTGAAGATGATTACCATATAAAATTAGTCGGTGAAGGGAAAGGAACAGGGGAGGACAGGGAGACATGAGCATCACTTATATGGTGAATATCCTGTGGAACCATTTGAATGTTCAGATAGTGTAAATGATTTCAAACTATTTATTAAATGATTAGTACATTTATGATTTTATGTGTCCTACTGTCTCTTTATGATAAAAGGAAAAAGATTAATCTCTAATAAGTTAGTTTAGCTAATATGTTAAACCCATGATATGACTTCATTAAAGGTCCAAGAAGAACTGAGTTTGAATCTGAGTTATATCACTTGATAGCACAGAATCCTGGGCAAATCATGAGTTAATTTATTTCTAAAATTTACTCAATTATCATTGCCCTCCAAAAATATTATTTTGACAATAATAATTCTTATCAAGTCTGTCCTTGATCAAGCTGCGCTAAAATATTTTTCAAATCTTTATTTTATTCTAAATAACATTACTTTAAAACCCTGTTAATTTTTACCAGCTTTAGTGAGATATAATTGACGTATAACATTCTCTAAGTTTAAGGTGTACAATATGTTGATTTGATACATTCATATATTGATTTTTCATTACCACCATAGCAAGAGCAAAAAACTCCATCCCATCACATAATTGCCATTGCTTTTTGTAGTAAGAACATTTAAGATATACTCTCTTATCAACTCTCAAGTATATAATACAGCATTATTAGCTATAATCACCATGTTATACATTAGATCCTCTGAACTTGTTAATCTTGTAGCTGGAAGTTTGTATCCTTTGACCAATATCTCTCCATTACCCTAACTCCCCACCCCAGTCACTACTATTCTACTCTCTATTTTCCTAAGCTTGGCTTTTCTAGATTCCACATGCAAGTGATATTATACAGGATTTGTCTTTCTCTGTCTGATTTATTTCACTTAGCATGATGTGCTCAAGATTCATCCAAGTTGTTGCAAATAGCAGGATTTCCTTCTTTCTCGTGGCTGCATAGTATTCTGTTGTGTATAAATAGCATATCTTCTTCATTCTTTCATCATTGATGGGCTCTAGGTCATTTCAATCTCTTGGCTATTGTAAATAATGCTATAATGAACACGGTGGTATAGATACCTCTTCAAGGTTCTATTTTCATTTCCTTTGGATGTATACCCAGGAGTGGGATTACTGGATCATATGGTAGTTGTATTTTTAACTTTTTGAGGAAACTATATACTGTTTCCCACCAACAGTGCAAAGGATTCCCTTTTCTCCACATCCCTGCCAATAATTGTTATTTCCTGTCTTTTGATAACAGCCATTCTAAAGGTGTGAGGTGACAATCTCATTTGCATTACTGGGTTACTAGTGATGATGGCCACCTTTTCGTGTATCTGTTGGCCATCTGTGTATCTTCTTTGGAAAATATCTATTCCCTTCCTCTGTAAATTTTTTAATTTGGCTGTTTGGTTTTCTCTCTATTGAGTTGTATGAGTTCTTTATATATTTTGGATATTAACCCCTTATTAGATACATGATTTCTAAATATGTTCTCCCATTCAGTAGGGTGCCTTTTAATCTTGTTGATTGTCTCTTTTGATGTTCAGAAGCTTTTCAGTTTGATATGCTGTGCTGTGCTTAGTTGCTCAGTTGTGTCCAACTCTGCGACCCCATGGACTATAGCCCGCAAGGCTCCTCTGTCCATGGGGATTCTCCAGGCAAGTATATTGGAGTGGGTTACCAGGCCCTCCTCCAGGGGCTCTTCCCAACCCAGGGATCAAACCCAGGTCTCCCACACTGCAGGCAGATTATTTACCAACTGAGCCACCAGAGAAGCCCAAGAATACTGGAGTGGGTAGCCTATCCCGTCTCTAGAGGATCTTCCCAAACCAGGAATCGAACCACGGCCTCCTGCATTGCAGTGGATTCTTTACCAGCTGAGCTACCAGGGAAGCCCTTAGATTAATATAGTCTCATTTATTTTTGCTCTTTTTGCTTGTGCCTTTGGTGTCATATCCAGAAAAACCACTGTCAACCAATGTGGAAGAGTTTTCCCCTATGCTTTCTTCTAGGAGTTTTATAGTTTCTTTCTTTTTTTTCTTCTAGGAGTTTTATAGTTTCCAGTCTTACATTTAAATCTTTAACGCATTTTAAATTAATTTTTGTCAGTAATATATAAGAGAGTCCAATTTCATTCTGCTACTTATCATTCTTATTTCATTAGTAAAACTAACACTCATATTATATGCCCAAGTAAGTCACAAATACTACTTACACAATCTCACTTGGGAAAATTTTATTTCTAATTGTTAAATAATGTTAAAGACAAGCCTTATAAGCCTTTTATCTTTGACAATAGCCTATAATAAAAGATATACTTGTGATGTTTTAATATGATTTCAAATCAATATTAATAAGCGAAGAAAATGTTAAAAAGAAAGTTTTAAAATGTTGGCAGGTAGAGGGACAATAATAACTGTTCTAAAAAGCAGAACTTTAAAAGTTGACTGTTCTTATAAGAGGATAATGAAATAAAGACACTATAGAAAAATATTACTTGAAAAGCTAAAGAGCCATATAAATGCAAATAATAAATGCAAGTTTAAGACTTCCTGTAATAAGCACAATTCAATTCTCACACTAACTGTGCAGAGTCAGCACAGACTCCAAAGTTTCCAACAAGACTGCCTCACTTTAGACGAGTTGCAAGTTCAGGGTACCCAGCCCATCCAAACTTCTAACCAACTGGCTGTGAATTTAAGGGTTTCCAGGACCCCCTTAGGTACGATAATTCAGTAAAACAATTCACAGCACTCAGGAAAGCACCACTTAAAAATCACAGTTTTACTACAAAGGATACAAATCAGTACCTGCCAAGTGAAGAGACCCATATGGTAAGTTCTGGGAAAGTCACAAACACAGAGGGTCCTGGACCTGTGGAATCAGGACTCATCACCCTTCTAGTACATGGATGTGCTTACCAACAGGAAGCTCAAGCAGAGCTTCCAATTTAAAGCAGTCAGAGTTTTTGATTGGGGTTTCATTACATAGACTTGACTGACTGCATCACTCACTGTGTGCCTGAACTCAATCTCCAGCCCCTACCCCCTATACCTGGAGATTAGACTGATATTACCTAGTCTGAAGTCCCAATTCTCTAATCAAAGAGTTGGTCTTTCCAGCTTGGCCAGTCCCAGCCCTATCAAGAGCCCTACCGAATTTTCTCATTAGCATAAATTCAGGCTGCAATCTCAAGGCCCAACATTGAACAGCAAAGACACTCGTGTGTGTGTGTGTGTGTGCATGTGTGTACGGTTAGTCTCTCAGTTGTGTCTGACTGCTTGTGACTCCATGGACTATATATAACCTGGCAGGCTCCTCTATCCATGGAATTCTCCATACAAAAATACTGGAGTGGGCTGCCATTCCCTACTCCAGGGGATCTTCCTGACCCAGGGATCAAACCCAGATCTCCAGCACTGCAGGCAGACTTTTTTTTTTACCATTTGAGCCACCAGGGCAAACCGTCTTATCACTGGGAAATTCCATTGTTTTACAGATCCCTCCCAAGAACCTGAGATAAAGACCAGACAAATTCTTTATTAAAGAATATCTACTAACCAGCATTTCTACATATACTAAATACAATGATATTGTATTATAACAACTATGCTTCTCAGGTGGCACTAGTGGTAAAGAACCCACCTGACAATGCAGGAGACCTAAGAAACGCGGGCTCGATCCCTGGATTGGGAAGATCCCCTGGAGTAGGAAATGGCAACCCACTCCAGTATTCTTGCCTAGAGAATCCCTTGGACAGAGGCGCCCAGTAGGCTAGAGTCCATGGAGTCGAAAAAAGAGAAATGACTGAAGTGACTTAGCTGAATGTAAGTAATTGTAACAACTACACAGATGTTTTAAAAAGGTGATAAACACCCTTGACTTGACAAAGATTAAACTTTATGTTGCTTTAATATAAGAATTTTTATCAATTGTCTATATATGTATTTTATATGTATGTGGCCATTTTTTGTCGGTGTCCCCTGAATAAAACTGTGTTGAGACCCCTAACCTCTGGTGCCTCAGAATGTGGCTTTGTTTGGAAATAAGGTCATTGCGGCTGTGATTAGCAATGATCACAACTGAAAAGTAAGACAGGCCATACTGAGGAGGACAGGTCTCCCAATCCAGTATTACTAGTATCCTTGCTAGAAGGCCATGTGAACGCAGACACAGGGGGACAATGTAACAATGAAGGCAGAGACAGGAGTCATGCAGCGGAAGGCCCCAAACTCCAAGTTTACTGGCAAACACCCAGAAGCTAGAAAGAAGTAAGGGAGGACTGTCCTCAGGTTTCAGAAACAGCATGGCCATTCCGACTTCCTGATTTACACTTCTAGCCTCCAGAGCTATGAACCCATAAATTTCCACTATTTTAAGCCACCTAAATTATGGTACTTGGTTACAGCAGCTCTAGGAAACTATTACCGCCCTCCAAGGCTAAGATGTAGCGGTAGTGCTCTAAACAGACTTAGCATACACTTCCCGCCTCATCAGACTTTGCCTGGGAACCCAAGTCTAGGAACAAATGGCTTTGCCACTTTTCCATCCTACTAAACGGCATTGCTCTCAAGGCTCTGAGAAAATGAAAAATATCTTATTTTCACATATACACAGAAAAAGCTGGCAATCTAGATGTGTTAATTTTCTTTTACTCAAACCATTTGACTATCCATAAGGTCTCTTTCTCCAAAATTCCAGATAACAAAAATTTCACTACATCTTATCTATCTGTAGTATAAGTAACTCACAATTAATCTTTTTATTGTAATATAAGTGCTGAACATTAAGCTTTCAATTGCTGAGGCAACTCTTTCAAATATATACATTTTGAATAAATGCACTACCAGCTACACAGAGTCCCTTGGACTGCAAGGAGATCAAACCAGTCAATCCTAGATGAAATCAATCCTGAATATTCACTGGAGGGACTGACGCTGAAGCTGAAGCTCCAATACTTTGGCCACCTGACTCTAAGAGCCAACTCACTGGAAAAGACCCTGATGTTGGGAAAGACTGAAGGCAGGAGAAGGAGGGGATGAGAGAGGACGATTTGGTTGGATGGCATCACCCGGCTAAATGGACATGAGTTTGAGCAAGTTCCGGGAGATGGTGAAGGACAGGAAAGCCTGGCGTGTTGCAGTCCATGGGGTCATGGAGAGTCAGACATGGCTGAGCAACTGAGCAACAACTACCCAAGTAGATGGAGAGCCAGGTTGCCCACCCATGAAGTTCCCTTTCTTCAGAAAGTTCTGGTAGACCCACATACCTATTTGACTGACCTTGCTTTTTCCTTCCCATGCTTTAATTTGTGCTTTTATACTTTAAATTCACCAGTAAAGAGTGAACCCATAAAACCCTAGGCAATCCATCCTCAACCCCAATAAAAGCAAAACTCCAAGCCCGTGCTCTCTCTCTCTACCTGCAACCACACTGTGTGGCCCCAGGCATGCTGTGTACCCTCAAGGATCTGTGAGTAATAAACTTTGGTTTTTTCCAGTTTCCTGATATTGTTGCTAAAGTAAAGTGCACCTTGCAATCATATTAAGAAATATAATAGGCTGAGACCAACCCCAAACACTATCTTACTAGAAACATTAATACAGGTTGAAATAAGTAGAATCCTTCTTTTGACAAAAAGCAAGCTATTACATGTGCACTCGAAAATAAAAAATAGTATACAAGATGCCAACTACCCATATTAAAGTCTTTCTCCTACAACATGGTCTGCAAAGCTCAATCAAGTAAGGTAATTTAGTTTATGTTGTTGTTGTCATTTAGTCGCTAAGTCGTATCTTACTCTCTTGCAACCCCATGTACTGTAGACTGCCAGGCTCCTCTGTCCATGGGATTTCGCAGGCAAAAATACTGGAGTGGGTGCCATTTCCTTCTCCAGGGGATCTTCCCAACCCAGAGACTTAACCTTCATCTCCTACACTGGTAGGCAGGTTCTTTACCACTGAGTCACCAAGGAAGCCCAATTTGGTCTATATAAGCAGTATAAAACCTACTAAGAAAATTTTTAGTACTAAATTCAAATCACTAATGAAAGGACTCATAGCTGCCAATAATCTATATTTAAAACTTCTTCAAACACCAAGTAAAGACATCACAAGAAAATGACAAACCAATTATCTCTCATGTAAAAATCTTCAACAAAGTACTAGCAAGTTTAATTCAACAGTACTGTCAAAAGAATTACACACTACAACCAACTGGGATTTATCCCAGGAATGCAAGAATAGTTCAACACAGGGAAATCAATATAATAAAAACATTAATAGAGCAAAAGGAAAAAAAAACACATGGTTATCTCAACAGACACAGAAAAAGCATTTCACAAAATCCAAAACCTTTTCATGATAAAAAACATTCAGCAAACTAGCAATAGAAAGGACCTTGCCTAATGTGAAAAACAGAATTTATGGAAAACCCACAGCTAGCACCATATTCAAGGTAAAAAATGGAAACCTTTCCCTCTAAGATCAGGAACAAGATAAAGATTCTCACTTTTACCAGAGCTATTCAGAACTCTACCAGAAGTCTTAACCAGAGCAATTAGGAAAGAATAACAAATAAAAGCTACTCAGGTTGGAAAGGAAGTAAAACTATCTCTATTTACAGGTGACATAATTCTCTACATAGAAAATGATAAACAATCACAAAAAAAATCTACTAGAGATAATAAATGAATTTAGCAAAGTTGCACAGTACAAGATCAACATGGCCTCTCTGGTGGTGCAGTGGTAAAGAATCCACCTGCCAATGCAGGAGACACAAGAGACATGGGTTTCATCCCTGAATCAGGAAGATCTCCTGGGGTAGGGAATGGCAACCCATTCCAGTATTCTTGCCTGGAAAATTCCACAGACAGAGGAGCCTGATGGGACACAGTTCATGGGGTCACAGAGAGTCGGATGTGACTGATTGAGCACCCACGCCAAAAAGTGGAAAGGCATCCCACGTTCATAGAATATAATGTTAATACCGTTAAAATGACAATACTCACCAAAGCAACTTACAGATATTATGCAATTTCTATCAAAATTCTATAGGCCATTTTTGCTGAAATGGAAAAATGATCTTCAAACTCAGGAAGTTACAAAAGGTCCTGAAAAGCCAAAAAAAAATACTGAAAAATAAAAACACTGTTGGAGGGCTCATCCTTCTGAATTTCAAAATTCATTAGGAAGCTACAATAACCAAAACAGTGTGGCACTAGTATAAGAACAGAAAGGCAATAGGCTGCATTGCTGTATGTCTGCAAGAACAGACATACAGACAAATGGAAGAGAACTGAAAGTCCAAAAGTAAACCTCAACTGATTTTCAACAAGTGAGTAAACTCCATTCAACTGTGAAAGAATGAATCTCTGCAACAAATGGTGCAAGGACAACTAAATAACTACATGCAAAAGAATAAAGTGGGACCACTACCTCACTCTATATAAAAAGTTAATGATAATTAATTAGAGGTAAGACAGTGACCTAAATATAAGAACTAAAACTATTAGAGGAAAATATAGGGTTAATCTTTATGACCTTTGATATGGTGACAGATTCTTAGATTTAACATCCAAAACACTAGCAACATCAACAATAAAAATAAACAGACTTCATACAAATTAAAAACCACTGTTCATCAAAAGACATTATCTTTAAAAATAAAGACAATCTACAGAAAAAGAGAAAAAACTGCAAGTCACTTATCTGATAAGAGTTTAATGTTCAGAATACATGGACACCTCTTGCAGTGCAGTGCAGCACACGTGTGCTCCGTCGTGTCCAACTCTTTGTGACCCCATGAACTGTAGCCCATTAGGCTCCTCTGTCAATGGAACTTTCCAGGCAAGCATACTGGAGTCTTGCTGCCATTTCCTACTCCAGGGGATCTTCCCAACCCAGGGATCGACCCTATGTCTCTTGTGTCTCCTGCATTGGCAGGTGGATTCTTTACCATTGCACCACCTGGAAAGAACTCTTAAAACCTGACAAAAAGTCAACTCAAATGAAAAATGGGTAGAGAATATAAACAGACATTTTTCCAAAGAAAATATACAAATGGCCAACAAGCACATGAAACAACGTTCAACACTATGGATCATTAAGGAAATACAAAGCAAAGCCACCAACGCTACTTCCGACCCACTGTTGCTGTTGTTTTTAGTTGCTAAGTTGTGTCCAACTCTTTTGAGACCCATCAGCTATAGCCTACCAGGTTTCTCTGTCCATGGGATTTCCCAGACAAGAATACTGAAGTGGGTTGCCATTTCCTTCTCCCAGGGATCTTCTCACCCAGGGATCAAACCCGCATCTCCTGTATTGCAGGCAGATTCTTTACTGCTAAGCTACCCGGGAAGCCCTCATATCCACTAAGATGGCAGTAAAAGAGAAGAAAAGGAGGAAATAACAAGTGTGGGTGAGAATACAGAGAAGTAAGAATCCTCCTCCATGCCGATAGAAAAGAAAAACGGTGTAACCACTGTGGAAAATAGTTTGACTTTTCCTCGAAAAGGTAAGTGTAGTTAACTGATCCAGCAATTTCACTCCCAAATATAGATTCAAGGTCACTGAAAACAGGGACTCAAACAAACACTTTTTCACAAATGTTCACAGCAGTACTGTTTAAAATAGGTACAAGCTGGAAATAATACAAACGTCCATCAATTGATGAATGAATAAAAACAATTATATATATATATATACAGACACACATATACATGCAATGGAATAGTACTCAGTAATAAAAAAAAAGTAATAAAGTACTGATACATGCTTCAATTTCAATAAAAATATGCTAAGCAAAAGAAGCCAAACACAAAAGATCATATATTATATGATTCCTTTCATATGAAATATCCAGAGTAGGCAAATCCATAGAGACAGAAGATAGTTCAGTTCAGTTCAGTTCACTTCAGTTGCTCAGCTGTGTCCGACTCTTTGTGACCCCATGAATCGCAGCACGCCAGGCCTCCCTGTCCATCACCATGTCACGGAGTTCACTCAGACTCACGTCTATCGAGTCAGTGATGCCATCCAGCCATCGCATCCTCTGTTGTCCCCTTCTCCTCCTGCCCCCAACCCCTCCCAGCATCAGAGTCTTTTCCAATCAGTCAACACTTCGCATGAGGTGGCCAAAGTCCTGGAGCTTCAGCTTTAGCATCATTCCTTCCAAAGAAATCCCAGACTTGATCTCCTTTAGAATGGACTGGTTGGATCTCCTTGCAGTCCAAGGGACTCTCAAGAGTCTTCTCCAACACCACAGTTCAAAAGCATCAATTCTTCTGTGTTTAGCCTTCTTCACAGTCCAACTCTCACATCCATACATGACCACAGGAAAAACCATAGCCTTGACTAGACGGACCTTTGTTGGCAAAGTAATGTCTCTGCTTTTGAATATACCATCTAGGTTTGTCATAACTTTTCTTCCAAGGAGTAAGTGTCTTTTAATTTCATGGCTGCAGTCACCATCTGCAGTGATTTTGGAGCCCAAAAAAATTAAGTCTGACACTGTTTCTACTGTTTCCCCATCTATCTTCCATGAAGTGATGGGACCAGATGCCATGATCTTCGTTTTCTGAATGTTGAACTTTAAGCCAACCTTTTCACTCTCCTCTTTCACTTTCATCAAGAGGCTTTTTAGTTCCTCTTCACTTTCTGCCATAAGGGCGGTGTCATCTGCATATCTGAGGTTATTGATACTTCTCCCAGCAATCTTGATTCCAGCTTGTGTTTCTTCCAGTCCAGCGTTTCTCATGATGTACTCTGCATATAAGTTAAATAAGCAGAGTGACAATATACAGCCTTGACATAGTCCTTTTCCTATCTGGAACCAGTCTGTCATTCCATGTCCAGTTCTAACTGTTGCTTCCTGACCTGCATACAGATTTCTCAAGAGGCAGGTTAGGTGGTCTGGTATTCCCATCTCTTTCAGAATTTTCCACAGTTTCTTGTGATCCACACAGTCAAAGGCTTTGGCATAGTCGATAAAGCAGAAATAGATGTTTTTATGGAACTCTCTTGGTTTTTCGATGATCCAGCGGATGTTGGCAATTTGATCTCTGGTTCCTCTGCCTTTTCTAAAACCAGCTTGAACATCAGGGAGTTCATGGTTCACATATTGCTGAAGCCTGGCTTGGAGAATTTTGAGCATTACTTTACTAGCATGTGAGATGAGTGCAATTGTGAGGTAGTTTGAACATTCTTTGGCATTGCCTTTCTTTGGGATTGGAATGAAAACTGACCTTTCCCAGTCCTGTGGCCACTGCTGAGTCTTCCAAATTTGCTGGAATATTGAGTGCAGCACTTTCACAGCATCATCTTTCAGGATTTGAAATAGCTCAACTGGAATTCCATCACCTCCACTAGCTTTGTTCATAGTGATGCTTTCTAAGGCCCACTTGACTTCACTTTCCAAGACGTCTGGCTCTAGATTAGTGATCACATCATCATGATTATCTGGGTCATGAAGATCTTTTTTGTACAGTTCTTCTGTGTATTCTTGCCACCTCTTCTTAATATCTTCTGCTTCTGTTAGGTCCAGACCATTTCTGTCCTTTATCAAGCCCATCTTTGCATGAAATGTTCCCTTGGTATCTCTAATTTTCTTGAAGAGATCTCTAGTCTCTCCCATAATGTTCTTTTCCTCTATTTCTTTGCATTGATCACTGAAGAAGGCTTTCTTATCTCTTCTTGCTATTCTTTGGAACTCTGCATTCAGATGCTTGTATCTTTCCTTTTCTCCTTTGCTTTTCGCCTCTCTTCTTTTCACAGCTATTTGTAAGGCCTCCCCAGACAGCCATTTTGCTTTTTTGCATTTCTTTTCCTTGGGGATGATCTTGATCCCTGTCTCCTGTACAATGTCAGGAACTTCATTCCATAGTTCATCAGGCACTCTATCTATCAGATCTAGGCCCTTAAATCTACTTCTCACTTCCACTGTATAATCATAAGGGATTTGATTTAGGTCATACCTGAATGGTCTAGCGGTCTTCCCTACTTTCTTCAATTTGAGTCTGAATTTGGCAATAAGGAGTTCATGATCTGAGCCACAGTCAGCTCCTGGTCTTGTTTTTGTTGACTGTATAGAGCTTCTCCATCTTTGGCTGCAAAGAAAATAATCAATCTGATTTCAATGTTGACCATCTGGTGATGTCCATGTGTAGAGTCTTCTCTTGTGTTGTTGGAAGAGGGTGTTTGCTATGACCAGTGCATTTTCTTGGCAAAACTCTATTAGTCTTTGCCCTGCTTCATTCCATATTCCAAGGCCAAATTTGCCTGTTACTCCAGGTGTTTCTTGACTTCCTACTTTTGCATTTCAGTCCCCTATAGTGAAAAGGACATCTTTTTGGGGTGTTAGTTCTAAATGGTCTTGTAGGTCTTCATAGAACCATTCAACTTCAGTTCCTTCAGCATTACTGGTTGGGGCATAGACTTGGATAACTGTGATATTGAATGGTTTGCCTTGGAGACGAACAGAGATCATTCTGTCGTTTTTGAGATTGCATCCAAGTACTGCATTTCGGACTCTTTTGTTGACCATGATGGCTACTCCATTTCTTCTGTGGGATTCCTGCCCGCAGTAGTAGATATAATGGTCATCTGAGTTAAATTCACCCATTCCAGCAGATAAGTGATTGCCAAAGGCTAGTAGTTAGATATGAGGAGTGATTATTTAATGGGTACAAGGGTTTTTCTGGGATAACAAAAAAGCTTTGAAACTACAGAGGTGGTGATTGTACAACTCTGTGGATACAGTAAATGTTTCTGAATTTTACACTTCAAAATGGCTAGTCGTATTTATCTGAATTTCATCTACTAGAAAAATAAAAAGAAATATAAAATAAAGTAAAATAAAAATATTTCTAAACAGTAGTATAGTAGTGATCTGAAATTTGGAAAAGACTTTGATGCTGGGAAGGACTGGGGGCAGGAGAAGAAGGGGATGACCGAGGATGAGATAGCTGGATGGCATCACTGACTCGATGAACGCGAGTCTGAGTGAACTCCGAGAGTTGGTGATGGACAGGGAGGCTTGGCATGCTGCGATTCATGGGGTCACAAAGAGTCGGACACTACTGAGCAACTGAACTGAACTGAACTGAACTGAAGAAATGCTGAGATCCCAAGAACAGTTCAAAACAGAGCAGTACTTTATTTTTTAAGTGAATGCTAACTATATTTATAAATATATATAGATATCTCCAGGAGTAATAAATTGCTTTGCAAACATATTACAGTCTTTTGCAACTATTTTTAATTTCAACCTAAAATTCACTGCCATCTACATACCTTCTATCAACAAAGAAATGACTGACTATACTTTGTCAAGCTGAAATATAACTGAATATACTTTTTCAAATTGAATATACTATTTCACCCTGCTAAGAATCACTAGCACAAATAGAAAATTACCATTATGCCATTAAAACATAATTTGATTTTTTAAATTTAGTTTATGCTTTTTCAAAATAAATGTATTACAAAAAATGAAGTGCCTTGTATAGGCAAAAAATTAATGCTACAGAGGATTGCTAATTTTGCTGATAAAAACATGACCAGTTATCCAAACACAGATCTTTTGATATACATTAATATTTCTGTAATATCAACATGTGGATTTTGTTTTTAATACTGCAAATTAGGAAATTATTATAATATCAAATCCTGTGCTTTCTTCTTTGTTACAAAGTTTCTGGTTCGCTCCAACAACTGCCTAGCTTTTACCTTTGTTTTTGTTTGCCTCAGTATAAGAAAATCCTGGCGCTTGTCCTGTTTTTCTGCCAAAAAGGCCCCAGAGATTTGGACCAGTCTTGTGTTTTCCACCTTTCTCCACTGTGTGGCACTGAGCACATTTTTGAATAAAGATCTTCTTGCCTGCCTCAGCATCTGCCATTTTGTTCTGCAATGAAACATTAAAACCACAGACCAAAGAAAATATCAGATTTGCAAAGCTGGAGAAAAAGGAATTTCAACACTTTGACTGAAGTATTAATGATATTAAACCAAAATATAATTTAAAGCATGTGCTTTGAATTCTGAGTGCTCAAAAACACAAACATAGCATTGAGTTTTATAAAGAATTATCTCATTTATCAGATTTATTTTTAATTTCTAGCTATAGCTACTTTAGAAACTGCTGTTGGTATAAGCCTAGTTTTACATCGGCCTTCAGACAATTATGGGCTTCCCCGGTGGCTCAGATGGTAAAGCATCTGCCTGCAGTGTGGGAGACCTGGGTTCGATCCCTGGGTTGGGAAGATCCCCTGGAGAAGAAAATGGCAACCCACTCTAGTACTCTTGCATGGAAAATTCCATGGACAGAGGAGCCTGGCAGGCTATAGTCCATGGTGTCACAAAGAGTCAGACACGACTGAGCAACTTCACTTCTTCACTTCTTCAGACAATTATAGTGATTTACATAAATCAATTATCTTCTATTTTTCTTTTCACTTCCAAAAAGTATGTGTGTAAAAAATTATGTGAAGCACATGCCTAAACTGGTGCTTCCTTACTTAAAAATAAAGATAGAACAAGTTGGAAAGATGATTAAAAACAATATTTATTATAAGTACTTATATGCCTGCAATAATAGACAAAACAATAAAATACCATGAAGAATGAGGCTACATATGGAATGAGGCAAGATACATATAATATATAATTTCATGTTTCCTTTACACTCTAAGCAGTAAACAAATCTACCAAGACTAAATCAAGCATTACCTGCAAATAATTAAATAACAATACTGAGTTCAGTCAGTATTAGTATACATAGCAGAAAATGTGTGGTCCTAAGTAGGAAAGATTTTATTTTACAGTGATAGACATACACAATAAATTCTATACAAAGATATTTTTGTTAAGACTGCCAAAAACTCTCCTGTGTACCTAAATAAATGCCTCATCCATCTAAAATGATATAAAAACTAAAATAATTTGAACTTATTGAACAAACGTAGCTTAAAATGCTAATGGCTGCAGTACCCTGGTTTTGTTTTCCTGCAGCTTCTGTTCTTTGAAGAATGGGTGCTGGGGCAGTGGAAGTGGGGATGGATTCCAACGTTAAGAGTTACTGTTACAGACATCATGAAAATTCCTAATTCTTTGACAGGTTCTAGGCACATTTTTACCTTCATAGCTCAATTGAGAAATAGAAAATGTTTGTGGTATTCTGATGATATTGAAAAAACAACATTATTTAACTAAAGTAACTATTCTGGAGAAGGGCATGGCAACCCACTCCAGTATTTTCACCTAGAGAATCCCATGGACAGAGGAGCCTGGCGGGCTACAGTCCATGGGGACACAACTGAAATGACTTAGCACTCAAAATAACTATTACTGTGAAGCTAGTATTTCATATGTAGGTACCATGTGCATGCATCCATGCTAAGTAGCTTCAGTTGTGTCCAGCTCTGTGGGACCCTATGGATTGCAGCCTGCCAGGATCCTCTGTCCATGGGATTCTCCAGGAAAGAATACTGGTGTCAGCTGCCATGCCCCACTCCAGGGGATCTTCCTGACCCAGGGATCGAACTTGTGCTCTCCACTGGCAAGAGATGTAGCTACTGCATTGGCAGGCAGATTCTTTACCACTACCAGCACTACTAGAAATACCACGACTATTTTTTTTTAATCTATGTAGAAACCCAAATCAGTGTCAATAATCCACTTAAACGGAAGACAGAAATTTTCTTTGGGCAGTATCCAAAACAATTCAACTGTTAATCAGTGCTTTAGGTCTAATACAAAGGTAAATAAGAAAACATTTTATCCAAGAGAAGATTACTTTAAAATTCCAAACTTAAATCAGAATACTGTATTCAATTTATAATTAGGTGAGTGCTATCAACTTTCTGGATAGGTACAGAATTCACTGAACCTTTGAATAAAGGACATAGAGAGGAAAACCTGAGTCACAAAAACAAACATAAGGCCTTTAGTAAAATGTATTCACTATACCAGTAAAGCTTATGTAATATAAAAACGTTAGGGAGGGGACATATGTATACTTATGGCTGGTTCATGCTGTTGTATGGCAGAAATCAACTCAACACTGTAAATCAATTATCCACCAATTAAAAATAAATTTTAAAAAAGAATCTAAGAAAATCCAAATGTCATCTCAGTACTAAAGGAAACTTTCTTTCCAATTTTTATATAAAGCAGAAAGATCAGATTGATTTTTATACCAATTAAATTTTACCAGTAATTCAGGAAACTAGACTTTTAAAAAAGGATAAAACAAAATATATTGCTTATTCACACAGATTTTACATGCAAGTCACTAAGAAAATATATACTGTCACTGTTCAAACTATCAGTATTTAACACAAAACACTGCTGCTGTCTTTAATCACTGCTGTGCAAGTATCTAAGACCCCTCTTCAAAGTGCATTAAAACCAGTAGATTCAGCAATGGCAGCGAGGGAGGTCACAGGAAGACCAGGAAGGATCTCAAGGGAAGTCATTTTGTCTTATAATCATTTGGCACTCTACTGGTACTTAGTAATTAAGAAGAAATATCTCACTGAAATAGACAAAGATATGACATCTGGTATGAGAATGATCACTCATCCAAAAACGAATTCTAAAGCTAAATAGACCAAGATAAGAGTAGCAAGCAATTACAAATGCTTACTTAATGCCAGGCATATTCTAATGTGTAAGCCTGTACACATTATTAATGTATTTAATCTCCACGTCAGCCATGTGAGATAGATACTATTACCATCTCCGTTTTTTATGGATGAGAAAAATGAAGCACATAGAGCTCGTTTCAAGTCATAAGCTGATGAAAAGTAGAGAGAGATGGTGAAAGATGAGAGAATTACATCTATAATCCTAGATTTTTAATTTCAATGATTCCCTTCTAAGAGTGATTGAGGCAACCCTGTGTGGAACATAATGTCTGACACACTGCAGCTGCTAAAATGAGTGAAAATACTTAATGAGGAGTAAATGAAAAACTTTTTAATACTGGTACATACCACTGACATTTCTAATTTTTGCCCATAAAAAGAGGAATGTGGTAAGAACAATTAAGATACCATTAAAGTCTAAGAAGTCCATATAACTGAAGTGATGCAAGAGGAAACAGAAGCTCACTGGAATATTTTAAGGATGAATACTACACTGACTTTAAAAAACTAAGTGGGATTATGCATGTTGGAGTGGGAAAAAACACTGGAGTGGAGTGTATCACAAAGATGTGACCCTGGGTAAATCGCTTCATGTCTATGAACCACATGCATAGGTGTTTCTATAGCCTTTCTCCTTTCTAATCTGCTGTACTTGAACCTGTGAATTGGAACAAGAATCCAGCTTTCCAAACTCCTAATTGCCAAAGAAAGTTCAAACTATCGCACAACTGCACTCATCTCACATGCTAGCAGAGTAATGCTCAAAATTGTCCAAGCCAGGCTTCAGCAATATGTGAACCGTGAACTTCCAGATGTTCAAGCTGGGTTTAGAAAAGGCAGAGGAACCAGAGATCAAATTGCCAACATCCACTGGACCATCGAAAAAGGAGGAGAGTTCCAGAAAAACATCTACTGCTGCTTTATTGACTATGCCAAAGCCTTTGACTGTGTGGATCACATCAAACTGGAAAATTCTTCAAGAGATGGGAATACCAGACCACCTGACCTGCCTCCTGAGAAATCTGTGTGAATCTCAAGAAGCAACAGTTAGAAGTGGACATGGAACGACAGACTGGTTCCAAATTAGGAAAGGAGTAGTCAAGGTGGTATATTATATTACCACCCTGCTTATTTAACTTATATGCAGAGTACATCATGCAAAATGCTGGGTTGGATGAAGCACAAGCTTGAATCAAGATTGCCAGGAGAAATATCAGTAACCTCAGATAAGCTTTTGAACTGCGGTGTTGGAGAAGACTCTTGAGAGTCCCTTGGACTGCAATAGAGATCCAACCCGTCCATCCTAAAGGAAATCAGCCCTGAATATTAATTGGAAGGACTGATGCTGAAGGTGAAACTCCGATACTTTGGCCACCTGATGCGAAGAACTGACTCCTTGGAAAACACCCTGATGCTGGGAAAGACTGAAGGCGGGAGAAGGGGAGGACAAAGGATGAGACAGTTGGATGGCATCACGCACTCGATGGACATGAGTTTGAGTAAGCTCTCGGGGTTGGTGATGGACAGGAAGGCTTGACGTGCTACAGTCCACGGGGTCGCAAACAGTCAGACACTGAGAGACTGAATTGAATCTCAGCATGCCACCACCTCCTTTTGGAGGCTGACTTCTGCTAAACATAGGCTCAAAATCAGTCCCATCCAGAAATCAGAAAGGCTGCAGCGAGGCCCCTGGTAGAAACAGTCTTCTGTTGTACTTAGGACTACTCAGGCCCCACCTGGCTAGGGCTAAGGGAGAGCTTCTTACTACCCGGACGGTTGGGATACTCCTCTCTGAGTGAACCCAGGCCTAAATTGTATCGTGGTCCATAATGGTGCTCAGATCACGAGGTCGCAGGTCACTCCCTCCTAGTTAGTCCTACTTACCTCAGGGCCAGCGGCTCCGTCCTCCGCCTCCCTGCAGAACCTAGAGCGTCAACGTGCAGCTGCTGAGCCACAGTCTGTCCTGAGATCAACGCTGGCGATACCGCAGCAGCGCCTCGAAGACTGTACTGCGGGCCCAGCCCAGCATGTGCTTCCGGGACGACGCCAGCCAATGGAAGGCAGGGCTCCGTCGGCACTGCTGATTGGTCCTCAAATCCCACAGGAACGCAACTCTCGCAGGAGCAAAAAAACCTGGCGCTGCAGGGTTGTTACTGATCGAGTCTAAATGTGCCAAAATGTTTATTTCTTTAACTTTTACCTAACTTATGAGTTATCTGTGTATATTCACAGTATATACCAGTTCTTGCTTGAGGTAGGAACTCAACATTTTATGAATGATTCATTAGTGTTTGACTGTGGGAGTCAAATCATGTCAATAAAAGAATAAGGCAAGTGCTTACTGGGGGCAAGACGCTGTGCCAAGCACCTTGGAAGGAAAAACTCTGAAGTTCCAATTATCCATGAGGTATAATCCAGCTGGGGCAAGATTAAAGTACATTAAAAGTTAAGTCATTATAAATGAGCTACATAAAAGTGCAAAAAATAAGAACGGACAGCAAAGTTGCAAGCTGCCTGTTTAATCGCCAAAAGAACAGCAGACTAGAGTATAAATAGAAACAGAATGAGTCCTGGAGGAGCGAAGGAGGGAGATATAAGGGAGAGGACTGAGAAAGCTTTAAGAAGACGAGGGCATTGAAGGCAGACAGGTGAGAAAGCCAAAGCTGTGTTTAGGAAAATGTGAGGGGGAAAGTAGTTCACCTGTGGTTACACGATTACCTCAGTGAGATGTGAGTGGTAAAGGCTATTAACAGAGAAATAAAAATATTAATCTAGCTTATTAAATTTTGTGTTAGGTAAGTGCAAGATTTACCCATATTCTCTGGAGTGCTGTCCAATAGAACTTTCTACTATGATGGAAAATTCAGCGTGGACCCCATCTACCAGCTGCAAGTAACTTTGAGCACTTTAAGTGTGACTCATGTGACTAACTGAATTTTTTATTATTTTAGAGTTAACTTTAATTAATTTTAAATTAAATAGCCACAATTAACAGATGGTTGAATGAAACTAAGTGGTACCTATGTGTTCTGTCCCGTGAGCCACATATTTAAAAGATGTATGTCATCAAATTGAGTCAAAAAGAGAAAAAAATCTGGTTTTAAATATTATTCTCAAACTCAAAGACGACCAAACTCAGGAAATAAAAGGAGACTACCATTTCTTGAGTGCATACCAATGCCAGGTTAGGCACTTGCATACGTTATCAGTAGCCTGTAGACTTATAGATGGGAAAATGGAGACTCTGGACCATATTCATGCAGAACAATCTGAAAGTTACTAATTGATCACCAATAAGTATCAGTGAAAATATTTTAAAATCCAGTAAAAAATTTGCAAATAAGGCAAAGCATTTTTACTTAATTAGATAAATAATTATAATTATACATCCCTGGTGGTTCAGACAGTAAAGAATCTGCCTGCAATGCAGAAGACCCAGGTTCAATCCTTGGGTCGGGAAGATCCCATGGAGAAGAGCATGGCAACCCACTCCAGTATTCTTACCTGAATAATCCCAGGAACAGAGGAGCCTGTTCATATATGTGTGGTCATTACCACAGTCCATAGGGTTGAAAAGAGTCGGACATGACTAAAGCAACTTAGCACACAAAGACTAATATCAATAACCAATAAGCCTTACTGTAATTAGATCATAGTTTAGAGAAATTTTGGAAAGCAATGACAATAATTTATTGTTTTATCCTTGCATTTCAAAAATAAGTTACAATATCATCACTTTAAAACAGATTAGTAAGAACTTATTAAAAATTTCAAGTCAAATCTGAATTTCATGTGAAATTCAGTGTCTATCATTCTAATAATTGTGCATTGTAGGCTACATGTTTTATTTCACTTAATCTGCAATGGCCTAGCATATCTTTTCTCTAATATAAGACAAATTAGTAATCATTCTTTCAAATCTCAGAATTTTCAACTGTTTTACTTCCATGCGATTCATGGTCAAATGTGACTTTATATGATTTGAAACATAAAAAAAATCTGTCATTATTAAGTGATGAAAATGTTCTACAACTGTGGAGATGGTTGCATAACTCTGTGAATACTAAAAAGCAATTAACTGGATTCTTTAAATGGGTGAATCATATATTTGAATTATATAGCAATAAATCTGTTTAAAATAGACAAGTCAAAGAAAAATTTATTCACTATAATTTATAAGTAAATTTCTTATTTTCCTTGAATATGTGGTATTATTTCACATGATTAAACGGTAAAGAAATTTTGCTTTCTCAGCATCACCCAATATTTCTGACTCTGGCTTTGTTCTCTCCAATCTTTCATTCCTTCTAAAATAAAATTAACTATTCTAAAATTCTCAGGATACAAATCAGTAATCTCGTTTTACAAAGAAGAGAGACTTCCCAGAAAATGCTGTTTAAAAAAATTATACATTTGCCACTAGATGGCACTAGTGTTCAAATAGTATTGCTATTATACTGCACTTTTCTTTACATCAATAAAATTATTCTCTTATGACATTGTTTTCATTCACTTTGACTGGTCTGGGCAAGACAAAGAGAAGTGGAAAGTTAAGATTTTTCCTTAACTTGTTAAGCTCCAGTGTAAACAGATCCCTCATTTTGCAGACGTGGGAAGTAATGCAAGGAAAAATTGTACCAATTTTGTGCTAAAGCCTGAGTGAGAACCCAGAATCCCTAACTAGTTGCCATCATACAACTATACAATATTAAGAATGGAGGAGTGTACACCATAGACAAATGGAATAAGAAATTAAATTTCTATCGTACATTGTACACATCTCATTTGATCACTAGGCTATTAGCCCACTATATCTTATCTCAAATAATCCTATCTCGAGAAGCCCAATCTATTAATTTCATAAAGTAAGGAGAGAATCATTTAGCACATATCACTCAATTATAGCACAGTGCCCAACACATAGCAGACCGTCAAAAACATTCCTGAGCTAATAGAATGGATGAATTAATTAAGCTTGCTTATGTGCTAAATTGCTTTAGTCATGTCCAACTCTTTGTGACCCTATGGACTATAGCCCACCAAACTCCTCTGTACATGGGATTCTCCAGGCAATAATACTGAAGTGGGTTGCCATGCCCTCCCCCAGGGGATCCTCCCAACCCAGGGATCAAACCTGCATCTCTTGTCTTCTGCACTAGGCAGACAGGTTCTTTACCACTAGCACCACTTGGGAAGCCCTAATTAAGCTCAACAACTATGCTATTTAGTAGGGTATATTATTTCTGCTTTACAGTTGAGGAAACTGAAGTTGAAAACTTGAAATAATTTGCCCAAGCTCATACACTTCAGTGGCAAAACCATTTAACACAATCTGGTATTAGTTTGCACAATGTATTTTCTTACAAGACTTCCACAATAGAAAAGAAAAGCTCTCTGAGAGCCAACATCATGTCTTTCCTTTTCTCCATTGTATGTCCAGATCCTTACAGAGAGCCTGGATTATGGATGGTACACAATAAACAGTATTTATCTGTTTTCATTCATAGCAACCCAGGTCTTCAAGTTCCATTAACAACAAGCTTTAGAAGTCAGTACAGATTTCCCACTTTACCTGAACTGTAGGGCTTCCCTGGAAAAGGTCAGTTTTCATTCCAATCCCAAGGAAAGGCAATGTCAAACAATGCTCAAACCACTGCACAATTGCACTTATCTCACACGCTAGTAAAGTAATGCTCAAAATTCTCCAAGCCAGGCTTCAGCAATACGTGAACCGTGAACTTCCAGATGTTCAAGCTGGGTTTAGAAAAGGCAGAGGAACCAGAGATCAAATTGCCAACATCCGCTGGATCATCGAAAAAACAGGAGAGTTCCAGAAAAACATCTATTTCTGCTTTACTGACTATGCCAAAGCCTATGACTGTGTGGAGCACAAGAAACTGGAAAATTCTGAAAGAGCTGGGAACACCAGACCACCTGAACTGCCTCTTGAGAAATTTGTATGCAGGTCAGGAAGCAACAGTTAGAACGGAACATGGAACAACAGACTGGTTCCAAATAGGAAAAAGAGTACATCAAGGCTGTATATTGTCACCCTGCTTATTTAACTTCTAAGCAATGGAACCCCACTCCAGTACTCTTACCTGGAAAATCCCATGGACAGAGGAGCCTGGAAGGCTGCAGTCCATGGGGTTGCTAAGGGTCGGACACAACAACTTCACTTTCCCTTTTCACTTTCATGTACTGGAGAAGGAAATGCCAACCCACTCCAGTGTTCTTGCCTGGAGAATCCCACGGATGGGGGAGCCTGGTGGGCTGCTGTCTATGGGGTCACACAGAGTCGGACACGACTGAAGTGACTAAGCAGTAGCAGCTGCATGCAGAGTACATCGTGAGAAACGCTGGGCTGGAAGAAGCGCAAGCTGGAATCAAGATTGCCGGGAGAAATATCAATAACCTCAGATATGCAGATGACACCACTCTTATGGCAGAAAGTGAAGAGGAACTAAAAAGCCTCTTGATGAAACTGAAAGAGGAGAGTGAAAAAGTTGGCTTAAAGCTCAACATTCAGAAAACGAAGATCATGGCATCTGGTCCCATCAGTTCATGGGAAATAGATGGAGAAACAGAGGAAACAGTGTCAGACTTTATTTTTGGGGGGCTCCAAAATCACTGCAGATGGTGACTGCAGCCATGAAATTAAAAGACGCTTCCTCCTTGGAAGGAAAGTTATGACCAACCTAGATAGCATATTGAAAAGCAGAGACATTACTTTGCCAACAAAGGTCTGTCTAGTCAAGGCTATGGTTTCTCCAGTGGTCATGTATGAGTGTGAGAGTTGGACTGTGAAAAAAGCTGTGCACCAAAGAATTGATGCTTTTGAACTGTGGTGTTGGAGAAGACTCTTGAGAGTCCTGCAAGGAGATCCAATCAGTCCATCCTAAAGGAGGTCAGTCCTGAGTGTTCACTGGAAGGACTGATGTTGAAGCTGAAACTCCAGTACTTTGGCCACCTCGTGCAAAGAGTTGACTCACTGGAAAAGACTCTGATGCTGGGAGGGATTGGGGGCAGGAGGAAAAGGGGACGACAGAGGATGAGATGGCTGGATGCCATTACCGACTCAATGGAAGTGAGTTTGAGTGAACTCCGGGAATTGGTGATGGACAGGGAGGCCTGGCATGCTGCGATTCATGGGGTCGCAAAAAGTCGGACACGACTGAGCGACTAAACTGAACTGAACTGATGACTCAGAGGATAAAGAATCTTTCTACAATGCAGGAGATCCCTGTTGGAACCCTGGTTCAGGAAGATCCCCTGGAGAAGAGAATGGCAACCCACTCCAGTATTCATGCCTGGAGAATTGTATGGACAGGGGAGCCAAAGGGTAGCAGAGTCTGACAGGACTGAGCGACTAACACTTTCACTTTAGCTTTCACATTTCTCCTAGCTCCACAGTTGCACTCTTTTTGCCCTCAAACCACGCATGGTTGCTTGTGGGAACCGAGTACATCCCTGGTGGCTCTAATAGTAAAGAACCTGCCTGCCAATGCAAGAGACAAAAAAGATGTGGGTTTGATCCCTGGGACCTGAAGATCCCCTGGAGTAGGAAATGGTAACCCACTCCAGTATTACTGACTGGAGAATCCCATGGACATGGGAGCCTGGTGGGCTATAGTCCATAGCGTTGCAAAGAGTAGGACATGACTGAAGCAATTTAGCAACACAAAGATGGAGTTGTTTTCTGGTTAGGGCTCTGCTGTTTGTATTAATATTTCCGTTGCTTTTTGTTATGCAATGGGCCCCAATTCTTCAACTCAATCTTCTCAACAATAAGACTGGAGTTAGATGATTGGCAGTGAACAGTTTTCAGTTCAGTTCAGTCGCTCAGTTGTGTCCAACTCTTTGAGACTCCATGAATCGCAGCATGCCAGGCCTCCCTATCCATCACCAACTCCCAGAGTTCACTCAGACTCACGTCCATCGAGTCTGTGATGCCATTCAGCCATCTCATCCTCTGTCGTCCCCTTCTCCTCCTGCCCCCAATCCTTCCCAGCATCAGAGTCTTTTCCAATGAGTCAACTCTTCGCATGAGGTGGCCAAAGTACTGGAGTTTCAGCTTTAGCATCATTCTTTCCAAAGAACACCCAGGGCTGATCTCCCTCAGAATGGACTGGTTGGATCTCCTTGCAGTCCAGGGGACTCTCAAGAGTCTTCTCCAACACCACAGTTTAAAAGCATCAATTCTTCGGCACTCAGCTTTCTTCACAGTCCAACTCTCACATCCATACATGACCACTGGAAAAACCATAGCCTTGACTAGACAGACCTTTGTTGGCAAAGCAATGTCTCTGCTTTTCAATATGCTGTCTAGGTTGGTCATAACTTTCCTTCCAAGGAGTAAGCGTCTTTTAATTTCATGGCTGCAGTCACCATCTGCAGTGATTTTGGAGCCCAAAAAAATTAAGTCTGACACTGTTTCTACTGTTTCCCCATCTATTTCCCATGAAGCAATGGGACCAGATGCCATGATCTTCGTTTTCTGAATGTTGAGCTTTAAGCCAACTTTTTCACTCTCCTCTTTCACTTTCATCAAGAGGCTTTTTAGTTCCTCTTCACTTTCTGCCATAAGGGTGGTGTCATCTGCATATCTGAGGTTATTGATATTTCTCCTGGCAATCTTGATTCCAGCTTGCGCTTCTTCCAGCCCAGCGTTTCTCATGATGTACTCTGCATAGAAGTTAAATAAGCAGGGTGACAATATACAGCCTTGACGTACTCTTTTTCCTATTTGGAACCAGTTTGTTGTTCCCTGTCCAGTTCTAACTGTTGCTTCCTGACCTGCATACAAATTTCTCAAAAGGCAGTTCAGGTGGTCTGGTGTTCCCACCTCTTTCAGAATTTTCCACAGTTTCTTGTGATCCACACAGTCAAAGGCTTTGGCATAGTCAATAAAGCAGAAATAGACGTTTTTCTGGAACTCTCTTGGTTTTTCGATGATCCAGAGGATGTTGGCAATTTGATCTCTGGTTCCTCTGCCTTTTCTAAAACCAGCTTGAACATCACGAAGTTCACGTATTGCTGAAGCCTGGCTTGGAGAATTTTGAGCATTACTTTACTAGCGTGTGAGATGAGTGCAATTGTGCAGTAGTTTGAGCATTCTTTTGCATTGCCTTTCTTTGGAATTGGAATGAAAACTGACCTTTTCCAGTCCTGTGGCCACTGCTGAGTTTTCCAAATTTGCTGGCATATTGAGTGTAGCACTTTCACTGCATCATCTTTCAGGATTTGAAATAGCTCAACTGGAATTTAGTCCTATGAAGCTGTTCTAGTGGGCTTACGACCAAGATGGCAGGTTTGGTGGAAGAGTCCATGGGTTGTAGAGGAAGGGTAGAACCAGCAACAGGAAAGCTCTCCCACCAGACAGGGCTCTTCTAGCAACAGGGAACCAGGGTCGAACGCCTTATGTGTGGGCCTTGGTTCCACGCAATTGGGTGCCTGGACTGCGTCGGGCTCCCCCGGGCCGCTAGGGCGCGCTGCAGGCTGCCCACCACCCCTTACCCCGGAAGCCGTCTCACTGCGCGTCCGGCCTGCGCCGGGAGCCAAACTTTTCAGTCTTCCGGAAACGGACCCCGGAGCGGCAACGGCTGGGTGTGGTGCGACGGTCGTGGCTGGCACGGCTGGAGCTAGGAGGAGTAAAGGGGTGCGAGCCTGGATTCCGCCCCGGGTGGAGCACCATGGACGAAGCGGGCAGCTGTGCAAGCGGCGGAGGCTTCCGCCCGGGCGTGGACAACCTGGACGAGCCGCCCAACAGCCGCATCTTCCTGGTGATCAGCAAGTACACTTCCGAGTCGGTGCTGAGGGAGCGCTTCTCGCCCTTTGGGGAAATTCAGGACATCTGGGTGGTGCGCGACAAGCACACCAAGGAGTCCAAGGGCATCGCCTTCGTCAAGTTTGCCCGCAGCTCGCAGGCCTGTAGGGCCATGGAGGAGATGCATGGCCAGTGCCTCACCCCCAGCGACACCAAGCCCATCAAGGTGCGGGTGCCCGGGACCGGGGTGTCTCGGGGGGGGGGGGGCGGAGGGGAGCGGTTTCGGGGTGCGGTAAGGGCAGTGCATTCGCTCGCGGGGGCCGTCTGGGAAGCACCTGGCATTCCGGGGCGAGGCGGGGGAAGGACCACGTTGCAGAGGATTTCCTAGGACCTCCCTGCGCGAAAGTCTGCTAGAGGGTGCGGGAGATACGGGATGCGGAGAGAACACCCGCTTCCGGGTCGGACCAGGTATCTGCGGCTACTCGGGCTGCAGAGCTGCGGTGGCTGGGCCTTCCCCCACTCCCGCCGTCACTAATTCAGCGCCCAACTCCGACCGGATCTGCTATGAGAACTTTTCTTACCCTCCTCTCTCAGACGTCTTGGTTTACCACGTATAAAAGTAGTTAACTTTACTTTTCCCCACATCGGTAAGGTGCTTAAGAACTTGATAAAAGTAGATTTAATTGTGGCCCTCTGAAGTTAGGCATTTTCCCAGTACCAAACACAAGTATACATGTATATAATATTTAAGTGCAGGTAATTAAAACTACTACTGTTGCCTATTTATCACACTTATGTAAAAATTTGTAATTTTTTACAAATTATTATAAATAAACCCCTTTGTGAAGGTATTAATGTCATAGGTTTTGTTATTGCCACTTCTCTTTGAAAGCAGACCAAAATAAACAGCCTCAAAAAGAGCCAAGTCAAAAAAAAAAAAAGAGCCAAGTCAAAATAACAAATAAACAAAAGGAAAACGAGCCAAATCATGGAGATGATAGTGTAAATTGTATTATTATTATATGCTTCTTGGCATACTCCTAATTCATTTTGAAAGTGAAAGTGAAGTCGCTCAGTCGTGTCCGACTCTTTGCGACCCTGTAGACTGCAGCCCAAAAGGCTCCTCTGTCCATGGGATTCTCCAGGCAAGAATACCGGAGTGTGTTGCCATTTCCTTCTCCAGGGGATCTTCCCAACCGAGGGATCGAACCCAGGTCTCCCGCATTGCAGGCAGACACTTGAACCTCTGAGCCACCAGGGAAGCCCATAAATTCATTTTGGTAGTATTTATATTTAGTTTCCACATCTAATTTATCTGTAAAATTAATATACTGACACATGGCAGGAACGGTGATTTTGAGGGTTATCTGATTTAATCTATCCTTTTAGCACAGGGCCTGGTACAAGATAAGCCCTCTTGTACCATGTTTGTGCATAGCAACAGTCTCTTCCCTTTACTTCTTTAGTAGAAAACAAAGGAGCCGGGAAATGCCGACCACACAATAGGCTTTCTGCCTCCTCCCACCTTCTAAACCGTCTGAAATAAGTCAAAACAGATAATCAATGGAGTTAAGTGTAAGGACACAGCATGTAAAATCGAGGGGACAAACTTTCTATAAAGAGTCAACAAATATTTTAGGCTTTGTGAGTCACATACAGTCTCTGTCATACACTCTTTTTTGTTTTTTAACAACCCTCAAAAAAATTTAAAAGCAGTTCTTAGATTATGGACTATAGAAAAACAGGAAGTTGAAGTTTGTTGACTCCTGCACTAGGTTGATAATTTTCATCTTCTTTCAGTTATGATCTTAGCAGAGAGAATTTCTGTACTTTGAATATAACCACAGACGTCTCCTGGGAAACTTTGCTAAATGCCCCAAATTTGAAACATAATGACCCCCTCTTGCCCTGATTAAATTCCTACAAGAGAAGTAAAAGTCTGAACACTAAAATGTATCCTTCCCTTTTAGCCACAGAGAAATTCAATGGTTCCCAGAGATAAAGTTTAAATTTTGGTTGTCATATTGTACACTCAGTTTCAGCCAGCGGGTTTTTGGACTACAGTGCTTAGCTGGACAATCTTCACTCTTCACAGCGTTCACCGTCTTCCACTGCGTTGTAGTGGGGGTTTTTTTGGTGTGGTTTTTTTTTCTGTTTTTCAGTATTTCCAGTTAAATTAATTCAGCTTCAGTTTTCTTCCTGTACTTTGCTTTTGTAAAGTTTCAAAAGTCCTACAAGATAAATAAGAAAATTTTAATAACAGGATTACAGCCAGAAAGGATTGTGCAAATGAGAATCCTGTAAGCGATCAACTATATTATCTTGAGGAAAAGGGTAAAACCTAGAAAGTGGAAGAGTAAAATCTTAGGAGAAATCACCAAGTAGGTGGTTAATTATTATACATATCTACTTAGATATTGTCTCCTCTATCAGAAATTTGAAATGCTCCAATCTTCTAAAATTTAGAAATTTGTGATCTGATGGCAACTCCAGTCACAGAGTACTCAAGACTTTTTTCTCCTGGTGTCTTCTCGTATACTTAAAGGTTCCCTATTTGTATTTCCCTTCAGACCATCCATTACTTAATATATCCCCTGGACTAACTTTCTAGTGGGCTATTTCTGTGTTATTCAGTACTCTCTGCTCAATATCTTACACAGTGTTGGGCGTATGGTACATTTCCTGAAGGAATAATGTGGGAGTAGACGCTCTCTAGGGATGTCTCCAGCTATATCTTGTAAGCAAGGGTCTACACCTCTGTGACAGCTGCTTTTCAAGCACATATAATTACCCTCTTTCAGGATTTCTAAAATGTTTATAAATTCTTTGGTTTTTTAGTTACTGCCAGGTCCTACTCTGGAATTTCATAGGTTCAGGTTTTCCCCACTGAGTGGTGTACAGCTCCTCTTCAAAGACAGAAGAAGAAGACAGAAAAAATTCAAGGGCCCTGTATTATGGTGATTTGCATTAATTCTATTACATTTCTTCAAGTTATGAAAAATAAACATAGCCATTATGCTTGTAGCTCTATAAACAAATCCATAACCGTAGTTAGCACATTCTTCTAGAATAATGTAAAACCAAAGACATTTTTGAAATAAAAGCAATACCACAAAGCAAATTGCACTCAAAATAATAACCTAATGTCACGGATGATATTTCAGTAGGACTAAATCACTAATAGAGAAATAGAGCCTCAGTTCATTGTGTGCATTTTCTTGCTCACATAAGTCATTCAGGTGGTCACTGAGATGATCCAGAATATAGCTGGGTTCTCTTTTTTAAGGATTAATATTAGAAAGCAAACAAAAATATGGCCATCTAGACTTAAATCCAACTCTATCGATATTAAACATAAACTGGCTCCTATTAAAAGTCAGGGATTCTCAGGGTTTTTTTTAAAGGCCAAACTAAGTGCTGTTTACAAGAGATGCAGTTTAAGTATAAAGATACATAGTGGTTGAAAGTATTGAATAAACGAATAGAAAAAGCTGGTAAAAGGACAAGGAAAACTGGTATGGTATCAGACAAAAATGGTCTTCAACAGGAAGAGTATGAACAGAATAATTTCCTAAAAATAAAAATACCAGTCAAAAAGTACAAAATAATTCCAAATGTTTGTGCAGCCAATAATAGAACTTCGGAATACATGAAGCATTATTAATAGAACTAAAAGGAGAAAAGATAAATGCATAATCATATTTTTACACTCAGTCTCTGATAGGAAATGAAGCATGTGTGACATTTTAGTAACACTGTTAATCAGCTATGTAACTGACGTTTATTGAACACTACCCAGCAATCACAGAGTATACATGCTGTCTCAGTGCACTGCCTCTTGCTCTTGGTGTGTGTGTGTGTTAGTCACTCAGTCGTGTAGTCGTGTCCAATTCTTTGCGATCCTGTGAACTATAGCTCACCAGGCTCCTCTGTCCATGGAATTCTCTAGGCAAAAATACTGGAGAGGGTTGCCATTCCCTTCTCTAGGAGATCTTCTCAACCCAGGGATTGAACCCAGGTCTCCCGCATTGTGGACAGATTAAATACAAAAGGAAAAAAAATTTTGAAAAAAATGTAATGTGATTAGTGTTATCTCATAAAAGGTGACTGCAATAAAATTTGCTTTAAAATGTTGTTTGATGAGATGCTATCACATTGTATTTAACCTAACATCAGTCTTACACTAATAATGCAGTAAGCATTCTTAAGAAACAGAAAAACAGTTGCCTGATATTTCTGCATTTTTCTTTGGGTTTTGTTTGTTTCTTAGGTTTTCATTGCTCAGTCCAGATCATCTGGAAGTCACCGAGATGTTGAAGATGAAGAACTTACAAGAATATTTGTTATGATACCAAAGTCCTACACAGAAGAAGATCTACGGGAAAAATTTAAGGTGCTTCTAATAGCTGATGTTTGTGATAATTTACAATCTTAAATTGGTTGTAGAATTAGTAAATCTTATGTTGTTTGAGTTCGATCATTAGATTGGTGGTGGAGAATTAAATAACTTTTTAAGCCACTTATTTCGATCTAGTTTATAAATATTAAAACTAAAATTTTTTTGAAAATATATAAAACCTGGGAAATATTAGTGATGGTGTTTCTCCCCCATTTAGCAAAAATGCAGATTCAGGACATTGAAGTGTAAAGCTCAAGAGTTTTAAGTAAGGTCACATACGTAATTATGTGGTGGGGCCATTATTCATGCCCAGGCTGTCTGAATCCAGAATCTGCTGTTGGTCTTGAAAATTTCAAAGCACCCTCTTAACATTGCTCTCTATTGCCTCTCACAGAGGTGCATCAGGCAAGCCTGAGTGTATGAACTGTACTATCTCACATTTATTGCTAGCTTGTGACGTGTTGATGTACTTATTCACAGAAAGGCTTATTCTTTATAGTTTGTTTTAAAATTAGGCCTTTGAAGGAGTTATATTGAAAGAAAAAAAAATTACCTATAGCTCTCACTTTAGCTACTTTAGTCAGTGAAAGTTATTAGCTATTGTAGTCAGTGAAATTTGGAGACGACTTAAAATCTCTTTTTAGCCATTGAATTTTATATGCAGTGATACACTTTCACAAAAACTATTCAAAAGCAATTTTAAAATTGTCTTTTGAGTTGTAATTTTTTATTATTTTTCAGTACCTTCCCAAGTACTTGTGGGCAACAAGCAAGAAAGAAAACAAGTAATAAAAAGTAATTTTAAAACTTCCTCTGTCCTACCCAAATGAGGATTGAATAAATTACTTCAAAAATAGCAAATACTAAATATATATACTCCATATTTTCTCCAATAGTAAGGAAAAGGTTCATACATTATAAACTTAACAAATTTTTATCCTTTTCTGAGTGAACACATGGCATTTTTATCTACATATAGTAAAGTTACAATTGATATCTATAAAATAAATAATAAACAGGATTTATATCCTGTATTTCTTCCAACATTAAAAGTAAACATTCACCACATATTTCTCACATAGAGTATTAACTTTCTGAGTGAACCAGTATATTTTAAAGGTGTACTTTGAGAAGCACTGCTTTAAAAGAATACATAATGATTTATTTCTGTTTATGTTAAAAGGCAGATAAACAATTATAGATAATATTTACTGAGTGTCGACTATATCCCAGACCCTGTATAGGCACCTTAGGTGTATTTGTTCTTCTAACCCTGAAAACAACCCTCTGGGTAGGTACAGCTATTAGCCCCATTTACCATGTAAGGAGACGGGCTGGGAGAGGGCAACTCAACTGCCCAGTATTTAAGTGGCTGAACCAAGATTTGAGTAAAGACGATTGCAGTCCGGAGTCTCTGCTTAACAATCCCTGAGTAAGGCTTTGAAGCCATCCAGACCATGAACATGCTCATACTCTACCTCCTAGACTTCGGCAAGTAATTTGATTTCTCTAAGGCCCAGTGTCTGTGAAGTGAGCAGTGTAACACATATATCCTTGAAGGACTGTTGTAACAATAAAGTGATATATGTAAAGCAAATGTTCAGTAAATAAAAAGCATCATTATTTTGGTTATGTTATTATTTGGTTTTTATCATCATTAAGATTATTTTTCGAGCACCTTATTAGTTTGTGACATACTTATTCCATTATTAAAAATAGCTGTAAATTCTATTTTCTTTTTTTAGCAAGCAAGAAGATCAGTAAACAAATTTTAAGTTAGTTCTGAAATCTGTTCAGTTTATTAATCTTGACTCCTCTAAGATCATTTCTTTTAACTCTCGTAGGTGTTTGGAGATATCGAGTATTGCAGCATTATTAAGAATAAAGTAACTGGAGAAAGTAAAGGCTTGGGCTATGTTCGGTACTTAAAACCATCACAAGCTGCCCAAGCAATAGAAAACTGTGATCGAAGTAAGAATGTGTTCATTTACCATTGTTATTTGAGAAAGTTCTAATCTAATTATCTTAATAGTGGTTTGTGCTAATAGCCATATCTGCTAATTCAATCTCAGCAATGGTAATTTATATATAGTCTTAGGATGAAAATTATTTGGGGGTTATTATTAAGCGTTCATTGAGGCACTGTTGAAAATTATTAGGGGTTATTATTAAGCGTTCATTGAGGCACTGTCTTGAAAAATATGAGCAATTGCATTAACTCATTAAGTGAAAATGCAGTTGTCCTAGTTTCGTTAGTATTTCCACAGGGTTTTAGGGGTTATTAAATTATTTTAGAATTTTAAGTATTAAAAACATTGACCAACCCTTTCAGGTTGGGTTTTGTTTTTTTAATATTTATTCTTTGTATTTTAAAGAAATTCAAGTAGTCTGTAATATTTGTTCATGTATGACTTAGACCCTAAATAGAAGTAAGTATACTAATAAACATAATTAATAAAGATAGGATTTTTAAGGTTTGCTAACTTTGGAAAGTAAATGCACATTGGGTTAATTTCAAGCTAGAGTGACATTACTGTTACTGGTGTACATTCTGAAGAATTAGAATTTTAGAGACCAAGGAAAATATTCTTTGTTGTCATACTTCTGATTATATTGAGCTTTAGAAATAAAATGTAGAATATTTATTTCAGTTAGTGGGTTTTAGGATATTATAAAATAAATACATACTGGAAATAATTATTGTTAATGAGTAGAAAGCTTAGATAATCTTAAGTTACACACCAAAATTTTCTCTCAGATCCTTCTAACTTTATCAATCAGCCAGAATTAATTGAGTACCTGTGGTATATTCATCAATATAACTAGAGGGATACAAGTGGAATTTATATAGCAACCCTGACATTTAAGGAATTTATAGCTATAAATTTAATAGCCATGAATTAAAATTTATAGCTGTAAATTATCTTGGATAGCCAAGATCTAATAGGCAAAAAATAGTTGAAGAGTTAATGGGATTTTTTAAGCTCTTTGAAAGCAAGGTATATGTCTTTACTTATCAGTTTCTGTCACCCCGAGTACCTAGTACTACTGTTAGTAGTACTCAGTATAGTAGTGAGCCCTCAGTTAAGACTTACTGAGATCTCTAGCAAAGATTTTGTCATTTAGAGTAGTCTCAATAAAAATATGCCAAATGAAAAAGTGTTCAAACGTGTGTGATATTGCCTATCAGTGGTGAAAACCAAGTGCACTGGTGCAGCACGAGAACACATCTGGAGTAGGATTTGCACCTAGTGTAGAGGAACCAGGGCAGATGATGAGAGCAACGTCAGTAAAGACATGAAATATCTAGAAACGAATGTCTTTGCCTAATAGTGTGAAGGCAACAATCTGAGTAAACCTTGTTATTCCTGTTGAGAAAGTAATCTAGGTACATTTGGACCATATACGGGAGGTTATGAAAAGCTCAAGCTTAGTCCACATTAGAATTTCCCTTGAAGATTGCTTCAAGAGAAGAAAAATAGCAAAAACTATTTCAGGATCTTTGATCTAAACACAGTATCAAGAGTGAATTTCCAGAGAAAGAATTCAAAGAGGCTGATTTTATCCTTTTTGGAACCACTGAATAATATGGTGAAAGCTGTGAACCTTCTCCCTTTGAGATACGCCACGTGCACATACACACAAAGCTCATTTTTTGACACCTAGTTAAAACTTGCAACCCAGAGACAAGTAGATCAGTCAAAGGATTGTTGTAATTAATTGAAGAGAATGTAATTTTAAAACAGAGGCAGGGAAATTGGAGTAAAACGTAGCATCCTCTAAGTACATTTCAAAGGAAGAATGTTGATGGCAGTTGGGTGTGCAGAAGCACTGTTAGGTTTTGATGTTGAGAAGCCTGAGGGAATGATGATGTCATGTGTAGTAGGGATTGATTGATCAATGAATGAATGACTGTGATTGATGTCATCTGTAGTGGGGATCGATTGATTGATTGGAAAGGATAGCATAGAACCCCTGACCTTTCATGTCTCTCTTGACCCATAATTTGGGATTCTTGCTGTTTCTCATTTACGCTTTGCTATCTTTCCAAAAAACGAAAAAATAGGTAGGTCTGGTGGAGATGGTTGTTGGTATAGATTTTTTAATACAATTATAAAACTAAATCAAGCAGTAGCAGTCGAGTATATTTGTAAGTGTGCTAAATTTGCTATAAAGTTTGAAATTCATAGATTGTCTTTTTCAGGTTATAGGGCAATCTTGGCTGAACCTAAAAATAAAGCATCTGAATCCTCAGAACAAGATTATTATAGTAATATGAGGCAGGAGACTTTGGGACATGAACCTAGGGTAAATATGTTTTCATTTGGTAAGTAGGCTATCTTTACTTTAATGGTATGAGTAGTAAATATTCAGTCTGATTTGGACGGTTTTTTTAATATTCTTTTATCAGCAGTCTACATCTCACACAGTACATAAGAGAATTTATAGGGGTTTTTTAAAGTTGGTCATGATCCCTAATGTCCTTATTATTTAACGTTTATTTTAAGTTATTTCCAGTTAAGGTTTTTTATGGCTAGTTTTGCATTACCTAAGTGTTAAACTATGTCACTGCCATTATGTGAGGGTGAGTTGCTGCTTATAAGTAGCTGATCAAGAAGTATGGAAAACATACATAGCTATCCCCTCAGTGTGAATCCTAAAATTTTATCCCTAAATTACTGATGCTTTAAAAGTAGGGTTAGAGAAAGGAGAGGAATGACAAAAGTAAAAGTTAAAGAAAGGGGGGAAATGTATGATGATAGTAAGACCTGTAACTGTTACTTGGCATAAACTTCCTTTTAGGTGAAACACTTGGCATATTTTGCAGTTTTGCATAGTTCCTGTGAAATTAGACTACACATTTCTGCTTACATTTTTGAATAGAGGCGAGGAAATGGGGAGAGTTGTCTGTTTTCCTATCCTGTCTCTCCTGATAGTGCTGATGACCAGCATATTACAGAAAACAGTGCCTTTGATCAATGCAGAGGACTCAGTGACAGTTCATTTTATTTTCTAGTACTTAAAATGTTAAATGAATCTTTGAATGAATAGAAATGTAAAGATTTGCTTTTTTTTCTGTATTGTTGGAGAACAACAATCTGAATTTTCAAGTTTTGACAAGAATGACAACAGAGGCCAGGAAGCTATCTCCAAACGCCTGTCAGTTGTATCAAGAGTTCCTTTTACTGAAGAGCAGCTTTTCAGCATTTTTGATATAGTACCAGGCTTGGAATACTGTGAAGTCCAACGAGATCCTTATTCTAATTATGGTAAAATAATGTCTTTATTGTTTGTAAATGTACTGTAGTTTGTTAAAATGGCTTTTCTCCAGTGGCACTTTTTGAAATTTTTTATTGGAGTACAGTTGATTTACAATGTTGTGTTAGATTCAGGTGTACAGTAAAGTGAATCAGTTATACATACACCTATATCCACCCTTTTTTTAGATTCTTTTCCCATATAGGTCACTATGATAGAGTGCTGAGCAGAGTTCCCTGTGCTATACAGTAGGTCCTTATAGCTATCTCAATCCCAATCTCCCAGTTTATCCTCATCCCCCAAGAAAAGCTCCTCAAAAGAATGTGAACTATGTGAGTCTGATCCGAGCCCTCTATTCCCTGCTTTTTGGTTTTCATACATTTATCGCTTCTTCTCTCTATATCATTTCAGCTGCCAAGATGACTGTATATTCTTTTCATAGATCACGTGTCATTTCATTTCCTACTCAGTATGATAGGGAAAATTTTAGAATTTTGAAGTTTATTTCATAGAATTGAAATGTTAAGAAAAATTAGTTGGTGTTTAAGGTGTATCTCTGTCATACAGAAAAGCCAGTGTCTTTAAATTCTTTGGACAGAACTTAAGCTAATGATTGTTTTTTTTAAAAAAATGCCTTATTCATGTTTTTACGAAAATCTGGTCCATATTTTGCTTTATAGGAACGCGACTGTTGAACACATGTATCAGATAATTTTGTTTTCTGACTGTTGAACATGTGTATCAAATAACTTTGTTTTCTGATACATTTGATTATATATTATTAATGTTGTGATATTAGTGTCTTTCTATGTTGTTTTATCTTTGTGACAGCACAGACTCTAGGTATTCAATCTGCTTTCTTTTTAATTCCCATATATTCTCTGCTTTGTTCTAGGTCATGGAGTGGTTCAGTATTTTAATGTAGCATCAGCTATTTACGCAAAATACAAGTTACATGGATTTCAGTACCCTCCTGGGAATCGGATAGGTGTTTCCTTCATTGATGATGGGAGCAATGCAACAGAGTAAGTACCATTCCAGGAGCTAGTCTAAAGCCAAACTTTGGGTGTGTGTGCCATGACTGGGAGAATAAAAGTAGAAAACAATTTACCTCTCAGGTGAAGAGGTTATGTGAAGCAAGTTATTGTTGAGAGACTTGAGTATTTCTCGTTTTCTGTAAGTTACCTGTTCTTATCTCCAGTCTCCTTAGGAAAATGGCAACGCAGATGGTAGCTGCACAGCTTGCATCAATGGTGTGGAATAACGCAAGCCAGCAGCAATTCCTGGTAAGTAGGTAAGAATTTAACCTTGCAGTACACCATTAGGGTGTAGAATAAATGTGGCCTCTGTTTATTACCTGTGTAAGAAAATGTTCAGAGAGATAGTGAAAGACCACATAGGTGCCATGATAACACATCTATTTTCAGCTCTTGACTTATTATAAAATCCCTAAAGTGCAGTTTTTTCTTTTTCTCATTTTGAACCTAATTCTTCAACAGCAGTTTGGAGGAAGTTCTGGATCACAGCTGCCTCAAATCCAAACGGATGTCGCACTACCGTCATGCAAAAAAAAAGCTCCTCCTGACACTCCCGTGAAGGAAAGACTTTTTATTGTGTTTAATCCACATCCTTTGCCTTTAGATGTACTAGAGGATATATTCTGGTAAGATTTCAGTTCCATAGAGTTACATTTTATTTTATTTTACCTTATTATTTAAAACTTAAAAAAATTTTTTGGTTACGCAGCACATAGAATCTTAGTTCCCCAACGAAGGACCAAACCCACACCTTCATTGGAAGTGCAGAGTCATCCCAGGACTTCCCTGGTGGTCCACTAATTAAGACACTGTGCTGTATTGCAAGGCATGGAGGCTCGATCCCTGGTGCGGAACTAAGATCCCATATGCTGTGTAGAGATTTGTTCTGTGGTTTTAAAAAGTCTGTGGTTTTATATCACCTTTAAAAATACATAGTTATTTCCTTTTCTCTATTATTTATATGTCTTAAGTCCCCACGCAGAATTTCCTTTTATTTTGTTTTGAAGACATAAAACATATAGTATTGTTTTGTAAATTACATACATAGAATGAACAAGTCATTTGTTTCTTGATAGAAGACACATGTGTATAGATCTGGCCAATAGAATTCTTTTCCTTTTCCTTTGCAGTTATAATTCAACTGAACAATGATTATTAAGCATCTTCTATTTTGTTAGCACGCTATTGGATCCTTAAGGATAATTACATTGAGTAAAAAATTACTTGATTATAATGCTTGCTATTATATATAATAAGTATTCAAAAGGGGAAGACACTCGTTTCCAGTATAACTTCTTTAACCTTAACATTTTCTTTTTGATCTTTTCCTATTTGCCTTACAACATTAGTGAATTAAAAGATAGATAGAAAACTTGTTAGAGTTTCACAAAATAGCAGCAATGTGGTTCAAGTGTTTTGATTTTTATTTAACTAATTTATTCTGTTTCTTTTTTGAACGTCTCTTCTGTACCTACTAAGTACCAGGGACATTGTGTAAACATTATATCAATATTATGTAAACAAGACATAATAGTTCTTGTCCTCTTAGAACTGATCACATGTAAGAGACAGATAAGTGAATAGGAAATTACAACCTAGAGAGGTTAGTGTTGTGAAAAGGAATGTTCAGGCTATGAAATATATGGGAGGGGCAACAGCTATAGAAAGTCAGTGAATGCTTCTTGAAAGAAGAAAAGATTCTTTGGAGGATATAAATAATTTAGCCAAGGAAGAAACTTGGGCATGTGGGTGGTTATTCCACCAGAGAGAACGTGAAATATAGGATTTAAGAGACTGAGGAAAGATGAAGCAGGGAGAGTTCAAGGACCCAGGTCAAGAAAGGCCCACAAGCTGTTAGGGAGTTTATCCTTTCTCTGGGGCATAAAGAGCTGCCAGAGGGACTGTGTGGGAGGAAACGATCCTATTTGTGTTTTAGAAAAATCACTCAGAAGACAGGGTAGAGAACGAGTTGGGGAGGGGTAAGCCCAGGATGCAGGGAAACTAGTGAAGAAGATATCTGTTATTGTTTTTGTTCAGTTGCCCAGTCCGAATCTTTGCAGCCCCACAGACTGCCACACACCAGGCTTCCCAGTCCTTCACCATCTCCTGGAGCTTACTCATACTCATGTCCATTGAGTACGTGATGCTATCCAACCATCTCATCCTCTGTTGTCCCCTTCACCTCTTGCCTTCTGTCTTTCCCAGCATTGAGGTCTTTAGAGTGAGTCAGCTCTTTGCATCAGGTGGGCAAAGTATTGGAGTTCCACTTCAGCATCAGTCCTTCCAATGAATATTCAGGACTGATTTCCTTTAGGATGGACTGGTTGGATCTCCTTGCTGTACAAAGGACTCTCAAGAGTCTTTTTAGCACCACAGTTCGAAAGCATCAATTCTTTGGTGCTCAGCTTTCTTTATGGTCCCACTCTCACATCCGTACATGACTTTGACTATACAGACCTTTGTTGAAGAAGGTATTAGAATAAACTAAGAAAAAGATAATGATGCTCAGAGTGAGGAAAAAGACCTGAATAAGAGTGAAGAGAAATTAACTGATAGAGGAAATGTTTAACAAGAAAGATTGACACATACTAGAGATTGGATGTGGGGAAAGGAGTGGAAAAGGAGTCCAGAACAGATCCTAACTTTTAGACCTGGGCATATATGCTTATCAGTTTCAGTTGATCTCTCTCTCTTTTTTTTTTTTTTTACTTTCAGTCGTTTTGGTAACCTGATTGAAGTTTACCTTGTGTCAGGAAAAAATGTGGGGTATGCCAAGTATGCTGATAGACTAAGTGCTAATGATGCCATTACCACTTTACATGGCAAGATCCTGAATGGAGTCAGACTCAAAGTTATGTTGGCAGACTCCCCAAGAGAAGAATCTAACAAACGGCAAAGAACTTACTGATTCTTTAGGTAAGGTGTTTATAATATAAATTCTAAAACACATTGGCTAAATAGTATAATGAAAGAAATATATAGAGAATTTCTTTTTAAGGATTTAGAAGTTGTTGGTTAAAAACACTGTGACTTAAAAGTTTGCTGATAATTTTTACAATATATTTTTTAAACTTGGACTTTTTACACTTTAAAAAAAAAGTCTTTTATGTTTACTGGGAGAATGTTTTTGTCCTGTGAAATAAAATCAGATTTCAGTTTAGAAAATTAAATAGTACTTGTGTATGTGTGTGAATGTCTTAGATATTAAGAATTGGACTTCACTATATGGTTACATAAACTTTAAAATTAGAAGACTTCTAAAGATTTTTTTAGCTAACATCTTAAGTTATCAATTAAGGTAATTTATGACAGTCTTAGAGAAGGGCATGACAAACCACTCTAGTATTCTTGCCTGAAGAGTCCCACAGACACAGGAGCCTGATGGGCTACAGTCCGTGGGGTCATAGAGAGTCGGACATGATGAAGTGGCTTAGCATGCACATGACAGTCTTTATAAAGTATGTCTTGACAGGCATTAGTGAAATGCCTAAAAAGCAATATCTAATACAGTTGACCCTTGAACAACGCAAGTTTGAACTGCATGGGTCCACTGTGGACATGTGGATGTTTTCAGTAGTAAGTAATACAATTTACTGAGGTTGGTTGGGTCCAGGGTTGGTTGAATCTGTGGACGTAGAACTGTGGGTATGAAATATCCACATTTATAAAAGGGTTCATGATAAGTGATATGCAGATTTTCAACTGTGTAGAGGGTCACCACACCTAATGTCTACATTGTTCAAGAGTCAATTATAATGCATCTTTTTGGAGCTAAATGGTATTTTTCTGAGCTCATATTTGTGAATAAGTACATTAAAAGTACACATTCAGAAATAAGTGCATTAAAACTACGCATTCATGTACATATGTGTATTTTCAAAAATAACCTTGACGTTTACCAAAAACTCTTGTCAGTTATACATAATGCCACATACAACCTTATGAATGCCTTTTTTTTTTACTATTAAGAAATCAAACCTAAATTTCTATATATAGGACAGTTCACATCTCCACAGTTTGGGGAAACATTGTTAAAAGTTACCATTGTTCAACTCTTTCACTGTTTTATTCTGAAAATGAATTTTGAGTTTCTGGGGAAGCTGAGTGCTTCCCTGTTCCCACACACACACCTGCTTCCAAAGTCCGCTGCTGGTCAAACTGCAGCAGGTGGTAAGCACATCCGATTCAGTTTGAAGTTACTGGCTCAAAAACAGTTTTCTTTTCTGACCAATTATGAGAAATGGCGAGTATCAGAATGAATTGTCTGCGTCCCTAGTGCAGATGACTTTTCCTTGGATGAAGCAAGTCACATGATTACTTCCTCCTTGCAGAAGGCACTTGTCGATAGGAAGTGCCCTCGGGCCATTATGAATATCTCAATTTAGAAATATTTTCAAATGTTACAAAATCCACTCCCATTACTTCATACAGTGTAGAAATATTAAATTTGCCAGTGAAAAAGAATTAATAAGTCTTTCTTAAAGCAGTTTTTTGTCTTTACAAGTAAAATGTTAAGAACTGAATTCGCTTTAGACGAGCTTCTAAAATAGCATGCAAACCTGCTTATTCATGTCTGTGAGTCTTTCAAAATATAGGTAGTAATTCTTACTCTTACTCAAAGAATCTTTGTCCTTAAAAGAGGATAATACTAACTTCTTAATATGGGGAAAATATATAAATTACTCCTGTGAGTGAGCCTTTTATAAAATAATTATTTATATAGTATAGAGAATATTAGACTTAAAATCAGAAGATCTGGAATTGGGATTCCAGCTCTGACACTTAGCAGTGATTTGGCAGTTATCTTCACCTTTCTGAGGCTGAGTTTCTCCACAGGGTTATTGAGAGAAAATGAGTTGGCAAAATTCCTTATAAAATAAAATTTTTAAATACTTTGCAAATGTGAGCTAAAACTCATGCATTGATGACTTCATTGAAACTTTTTATGTCGTCTCATCAAAAACGGTCAGAAATTAAGTTTAATGGTACAAAACCACCTGGCTTTGAGAATGAAGCTTTAAAATAACATGTTTAAGTGTTATACTTCATCCAATTCCTTGATTAGAAGAAGTGTGTCTTCTTCAGCATGACTAGTCATGAAATACAAATCTGTCCTTTTTCCCTGTGTTGAGTGGTTATACGTATTCAGGGCAAAGATATGGTAGGGTCAGGTGAGTTGAAAATGGTAGGACATAATGAACTGTATTGGTTTTGAATGTCTTCTAGTTGCAGCACGGCTTTTTAATTTATTTTTGCTTTGAATCCTCATTTACTGTGGGTTTCATAATGAAATTAGTCTCTGAGAAATAAGCCTAAGATTAACTGAATTGTGCCTAGGAAATCGGAGAAGAAACTGGTCTAAGAATATCACTTTGAAAGTTGTTGAGTTCTATTTTGAGATATATCTGATGTGCAAAATATGTTTCTCTTTCTATTTGAGGAAAACTCAAATTTTAGTATTTTAGAGCATCCTGATCTGTGTGTGTGTGTGTGTGTGTGTGTTTTTATAGGTCCATTTCCTTCTGTTTTTAATCATATAAAACAGTTTGTACAACTATTGATTTTTTCACTTCCTCTGTTTTGTATCCTGACATACTGTTTTGAGGGAAATCCCTCTGAACTTTATCCTTGTTTCTCAGTTATGATTGAACAATTATGGTTAATTGAGTATAGCAACCTAAAAGAACAAAATATTTTAGCATACATACTCTAGTTGGACTCATGGTTAAGAAGACAAATACAAGCACCCACTCAATCAGCCTGGTGTGTAGGGATAAAACCCAAAGCTGTCATCCTCAAATCATACATGATTTTTGTATGCATTTTCCCTCCAAAGATTCAGTACCCACTTGCATCATCCTTCTCAGTAAGTTTGGTTTTGCTTATTTGGGGGCATCTGTGATTAAGCAGATAATATTTGGTGTATTGAAATAAGGGAACAACTAACATTGTAAGAATACTATATACAACAGCTCTTTCCTTTCAGGTGATGATTTTCATACTTGTGTTGTGTTCTTTCTGCAGAACAAAGACTAAATAATGACGTAATCCTCAGCTGACTGACTGAAAATGTGACTGGACGCACTCCCTGTGGACAGTTGACGGCTTTTTTTTCAAATACCTGATAGTTTGTACGCAGCGTTGTTTTGTCTGGGGAGTAAGATTGTTGACATGTGTTTTTCAACCACACATTAATGCTAAAACTAATACAGTAGTTGTTTCTTAGAGTAATATGTTGTTACGTGTGGCAGAAATAAAGTTTTCTTTGGTTAACTAAATCATGCCTTATTTATGTCAAAGATAAGAATGAGAAAAACTATTTAATAGACAGTGTTTAGAAATTTGTTAAATGACATTTCATTGATTTTGAGATGCACATTTTTTCACATTTTTATACTTCTGAAATTGGAAATATTTTGATATCAATCAGTAAATAATTGACAGCCTTTTTTTTTTTCTTTCTCTCTTAGTGGAACATAAAGGTGCTTTCTTCAGTCAGTTGCATCTTAGATTCAATGAAATATGGTAATTGCTACTCAGTCTATACATGTAGATTGGCTCCTTACACTTACTCTGAAGCAAGGGCTAAAAGACATATCATTAGAAATATTTTTATACTTTTTTTGTAGTTATACCAGAATACTTTGTTGGTAATGTTGTACAGATCTTTTAAGATTTTAGATTTTAAGATTTACAGCAGTTTGAGTGATAAGGAAAAATTTTAAGTTATTGTTGATAGTAAGTTTAAATAAATACCAATGGCTTTGGTAAGTGGACATTTTTCCTCTATAAATATAAAATGTAATGGCTGCTCCAAAAATACGACCTATAAGCAATTTTTAGAACAAACTATGATAGGAAGAACAGTCGTTTCAAAAAAAGATTAAAAATTAGGAACTTATTCTGCTTCTATTTTGAAAATCCAAGAAAAAAGTTTTATCTTCTCTTGAGATGAATGATACATATCATAAAGGTATAAAGTTGAGAGTTTGACACCTTAAAAAAGACATTAAGTGGTATACAGTTGTTAAATACCACTTAATTGGTTCCTCATGCATCTTACATCCTGAGTTAAAAACAGTGAAAAGATTAAATTCACTAAGCATAATAATGTATTTCCTACTTGGACATCTCTCTGTTAAAAACTTAAAATCCTTTTTTTGAATCAGTAATTTTAACAAATTTAGATACGAAAATATCCTGTCTTATCTTCCCAGGCAAGACTTACTGAACAAGAATTGAGCCAAGTATCTTTCTGTTAGCCAAAGGCCATATTTTAAAAAGAAAGCCAATGATGTCTTTAGAAATGAAAAACTTCCGAAGAGAGTTAGGGATTAATTACCAATAGATTATTCATCCCAAACTCATTTACTGCACATGTAGTTCCATTTTCACAGATTAGAATTAAATTGTGTCTTGAAGTTTATCTAGCTCTACCACTCGATTAATGCTTGAATTCTCCCCCAGATATTCCTGCCAGATGGTTAATCTAAATAAAAATAGGAAGCTCTCTACTGCCTGAGTCCATTGCATATTTGGTTAATCCTTATAATTGACATAAAACCTGATTTCTTGCCTTTTTACTTATTCACATGGGAGCTATCATATACCCTCCAGCCCTCCAAGTTTTCTGTTCTTCATTTAAGGTGAGATAGCCAGTTCCAGCCGGAGAAGGCAATGGCACCCCACTCCAGTACTCTTGCCTGGAAAATCCCATGGACAGAGGAGCCTGGTAGGCTGCAGTCCATGGGGTCACGAAGAGTTGGACACGACTGAGTGACTTCACTTTCACTTTTCACTTTCATGCACTGGAGAAGGAAATGGCAACCCACTCCAGTGTTCTTGCCTGGAGAATCCCAGGAATGGGGGAGCCTGGTGGGCTGCTGTCTGTGGGGTCGCACAGAGTTGGACACGACTGAAGTGACTTAGGAGCAGCAGCCAGTTCCAGCAAACAGTCGTGATTTCAGTAAGATGCCTTGTCTACTTTGAGTTCTTCATATAAATTCTTAAAAAAATAAAAAAGGTATAATAGTTCTCTGCCTGCAAAACACTTCATTGCTTTTACAGTGTGACTTTCTTTTGCACTTCCTCTCCCAATTGCATTCCTCAGTGAATAATTGTTGCTTTGGCTTCCATGTACATTTAATCTTAATCCTCTCAAACGTTTTGCCTTGTTGCCACTTTCCTGTCTCTTGCAGTTGATCCCTAAAAATTTTAAAGCCAGAATGTCACATTTTTCTTAAAATGAGGAAATTCTAGAACCTAAAAAATAGCATTTAATAATCCAGTGCTTATGTCTTCACCTAAATGTTTACTTCTCAATTGCACTTTTGGTATAAGAATAAAATGTATAGACATTTTGATACCATGCATAACGTCGGTTACTAAAATTGCTAACATAGTGTGGGTTTTATTAGTTTTTTTTTATTTCAAAGAAAATGCTAAGCAATATAGATCAATAAACTTCTCTTTCAAATATATGGTTTGCATAATAAATAACATTTAAAATAAATCCTGATCAGACTTTTTTGTAAATTCATCGTCAGATCTTTTATGGTCGATCACATACTGAAAGCAGCTCTCACTCAGATTTGCTGCTTCTAGAGGTCATGTTCCAAACTATGTTCCTTGAAACACTATTGCCTTGAAAGAAGTCAATAAGTATTTCTTTTGGAAAGAAATTTTCATGGTCCAGTATATTTAGGAAACGTTCAGTTGTTATTAGTTCACAGGTTTTTTTGACCATGAAGCTTCCAGAGCCTTTAATTTGCTGGTGTACCCCAGCCCTGTAACTCTAAAAAAGACCATAGTTTGCACTGTGAATTAAGTGTTTTTAGAGGCATACTACAAACAGGGCATTAGTATTAGAAGGAGTAATTTTTAGGCAAGATTCTCTTGGAATATAAACTATTTTTTATTCATATGGTATGGTGTGGTTTTATTTACAAGCTTTTTTTAAACTTTTTTATCCAACCCTAGATTAAAAATTAATACAAAATACTAAGGGAATTATTACTCGAGAATTTTACCCTTCTCAGAAATGTGTTCTCAACCTACTCAATATTAATGAACAGAAAATAGAAATGAGAGACCTTACCACTAGGTGGTGGTAAAATTGCCACTCAGAAAGTGCAGCGTTCCAGTGGTATCTAAGGTATTGAGCCTGACGTGCTAGAATTTGTATTGTCTAGAGCAGTGGTCCTTAAACTTTGGTGTCTACAAGAGTCACCTCAGGTGTTTGTTTAGAATGCAGGTACACTGATTTTGTTAGGTTTGGGTTGGGTTTTTTGACAAGGTCTCTGAGTGACTGCGCCATTGGCGTTGACTTTGTGGTATACTGACCTAAAGAGATTCCATATTTGGACCTTAGGTTGGACTATTGTAAAAGTAAGACACTGAGAAGTTGCCAAGTTGTTTACCTCGAGCATTTTTTAGAATTAAGCATCTGCTTTCCCTCAATTTATTATCAATAAATATGGATTACCATAAGAAATTGAAAAACGTAAGCCATCTCACAAAATGTCAGGCCAGCTTTTTCCTCTTGGCAGATGTTTTTCGATGTTTCTGAAGGATGGTAATTATTTGCTTTATGTCATTCAAAGCTTCTACCTAATTTTATTTTCTATTTACATTTATTTTGAAGTGAATTATGTTAATAAGTGAATCAGATTTTGGCTCTGAAGAACTTCCTAAATCTGTGTATTCTTTTTAAATGGCAAAGAGCTTGAAGGTGATATCATCAGTATGTAAAAAATTGAAGTAGAAAAATCACAAGGGTACAGAAATCATGTCTGCATATGTGTGTATTACTACAGTCCTAAAGTGAATCTTATAAAATGAATGTTTTTTGGTGCACCTCAAAAATCTTTTGATGTGTTAAGTGCAGTTTACCTGTCAATAACTTCTTATGAACACATAAAGCAAAATATCAGTAAAGGCAGAAACAAGTGAAATATTTATATAGCCTCTTTACCCAGCAATACAACCACATGCAAGTTTTATTTCTTCCATATGTGAGTGGTAAGCTCTAATAATAGTCATGGCTGTTATTTTTACATATGATTTCAGTAAAGAGAAAACATAATGGTCATCCTTACTAGGTAAGAAGCTCCATTTTAATACCTGAATTCTAATAAATGGATTGCATTATTTCCTTTTCTAGAAACAGTAACTCAAGAACAGTGGATCCTGTGAACTGAAGGTATGGTATTGCTAGGGGGTCAAACAGAAACATTTAGTTACAGTATGAAATTGCAGTTCATTCATTACAATGACCATGCTGTATTTAGTCAGAATTGCCCTCAGGAGCATGTGCAGGTCCCACTACACTCAGCAAGTTAACAGGTCCTGTGAGAATCCGCTTGAGTGGTTATCACAGGAAAAGAAAGTCCACTGGCCATCTTATATGAATTGTAGCCACAATCTAAACGTCCAGGTCCACGGGAGCTAGCTAACCTGTGAGCTGACCAAGACTGCGGCTCCTATGGCGTCCTAGAAACTGCCTTCCGACCATACTGCTACAGAAGTGGTGGGAGGAAGGCCTTAGCAGACTGTTAAGGAAAGTTATTGGTGTTTCAGATGCATAAGTCAGGAATGTATGAAAAGGCAAGTTCTGTTTTTCGCAAATAATTGGGAAACTGCTGGGTACAGTAGGGTAACCACAGTGCTTACTCACAGATATTCCTGTTAATCTACACTCTGAACTTTCCTGCCTCTCTTTCCGTTTCTGATCTTGTAGGTAAATGGTGTTACTAGTAATTTTCTTGTTCAGATATTACATTTTCCAGTGTTATTTTATAGGTCACAGCATTTATTAGCACAGAGTTCTTAGGGATTTTGTTTCTTTTATTTTTGTGGGTTTTTTTTTTTAATGCTAAAGTAAGTGATTTAAAGTCATCTAAATAGAGTTATCTACTACTTTACAGGAAGATCTGATATATAAAAATACATAATGTTCCTTTCATCATCAACAAACTCTGTTATTTTGGTTTGGGGCCCCAGTTAAGCACAAAAAAACTTTCTTCCTCTTCCCACATTAGTACATTAGTAATTTAAGAACCGTAGGGGTAAAAAAAAAAAAAAAGAACCGTAGGGGTCCATTGACATTGGAGGAAGGTAGAGAAGGGATCACCTTGCCTGGAGAATCGCAGGGACGGGGGAGCCTGGTGGGCTGCGATCTGTGGGGTCGCACAGAGTCAGACACGACTGAAGGGACGCAGCAGCAGAGAAGGGATCACAGTTTGTTACTTGTAGGACTGACTTTAGGAAGAACCTATAGTAGACGAGGAGAGCCCTGGGACTGACGGACTGACCAGCTTTGTCCGTGTCAAGATTGGATCGACAGTGGCAAAGAGAAAGTACACTTGAAGAGAGTACCCATCTTTTCTTTACCATTGCAAACTCCTGTGAGGGTTCATCTCCCATTAGTACCACATTGGCTTAATCCTTTCATCAGAACTCCAGCAGGGTTCACTGTCTACCGCTTGTGCCCCAAATCTGGAAACTGTAGACACTGTAATATGGTCCCATCTTTCACCCAGCCCAGTCTTAGGTTACTGCAGTGACTCAGTAAGTAATGATAAATAAAATAGAATGGAATTAGATCTCCTTACAACATCCTGCAAGATTAGCAGTGTGCCTGAAATAATACCCAGCTTCTGTTGAATAGCTTTCAGTTACTTGTAATATAGCAATGTATCATGTTTTCTAAGTCTTGTTAATATCTTTGTCTTTAGTTCTCCCAAGAGTGTATTTCATGTGTGATATCAACATGGCCTTTTGAGGCCTGTTTCCTCATCTAGAACATAAAATAATAAAGGCAGTGTAAACACAAATACTTGCAACCCCCTTCTCCCAACTTTCTGCAAAAATACCCTTGAAAACGTTTAAGAAAAAAAATTGGTATCATTCATAGAAACTTGAATAGGTAAGAATAAGTAGATACACGGGTAAGAATAGTAGATACTAGGAGAAATGTTTACTATAAGGCAGTGATGATGTGGATTTTATTTAATAGCCGACTCAAATCCCACGTTGAAAAAACTTGTCACGTAAAACAAGATGATACCTTAGCTTCCCACCTTCTAACACTCCTTATTAACTTGTGTATAAGAAGGCTATACTAATAATTTGAGATAGCTATTGAGAGTCCCATCAGAAAAGGCTTTCATTCTGCATTTCTTAACTAGTGGCCCTGAAGCTGCACCGTCTTGGAACTTTTCCTTAACCAAGAGAACCACAGCTGACATTCACTGGGGTGGAGAGAGTTGTGGAAGAGATCCCACCTCTGACCAGAAGAGCAGTGCTGAATGACAAAGGCAGCGCAAGCAGCCCAGGAAGATCTTCTGCTCATCAGCAGATTTAGAACACTTAGAGCAGGACTTTTTAGAATTCTCATCCTCTATCCTAAGAACTTTGGTCTTACTGCATGAAAATCCCTTAGCCTTTTCCACCCTAAGCCTAGATCTACAGACATCCTTGCGTTTCCTGGAGAAATGGAATGGGCCTGCTATTTCAGACAATGTGCTGGATATCACATCAGCACTTTAGTGAACTCTAAAAGAGCTTAAAGCAGTCCCTGTGGTCTGCCAGTTCTGAAATCAGCCTGGCTAAATGTGTCCTCATTGAGAAATGGGCAAGAGATTTACGCTACTGGCACTTCACAAAAGAAGGCCAAGAAAGGATTGCAGTGTCTTTTGGCAGAGGAAGGGAGGATTGGGTAAATTCTTTAGTCTTTGTGAAGAAACATTAAAACATTCTCTCATTAAAACATTTTTTACTTTGACATTTAATGTAAGTTGAATCTTTAAAATCAGTTAAATGCTCAATAATGCTAGTCATCAAGGAAACATTAAAACCACAGTAAGATACCCCTCCACTGATAAGAGCAGCAAAAATTAAGGTATCAGCAATACCAGATGTTGGTATGAGTGTGGAGCAACAGGATCTCTCATAACCTGCTGATGGGAGTGTAAATTGGTTCAACCACTTGAGAAATATTTGACAACTACCTGTTACTGTTAAAACACACATCTACCCTCAACTCAGCAGTTCCACTGCTAATGTGTGTATCCAAAAAAGAAGAATACATGTACCGAAGACATATGAACTTTATTGGTAGCTCAAAGTAGAAGCAACCCCTGATGTCCATCAGCAGAATGGATACTGTGAAGTACTCTATAGTGAGGAAATGAGCTAACTTGCTTGCTACATGTAATAATTTGGATGAATCTTACAAACATACTGACCAAGGAGCCAACAAAAGAAAATGCTATATGATTCCCACTTGTGAAAGGGTTCAGAAACAAAACTTAAGCAGAATTAATTGGAGAAGGGTCACAGAGGGATAAAAGGGGGCTTATGGTATACTGGTAACCTTGTCTGTCTTGATCAGCGTGGTGATAACTTTGTGATAAGCTTTTTGAGTTGTGCTTTTTATGTTTTATGCATTTTTTGTATTTGTCTTACACATCATTTTAAAGTTTTGGTTTCTTAATGTATTAAATAGTATCAACATGAGGCTAATGAAACAGACACTCCTGCAGTGTAAGAGAACAGCAGTAGTCTGAGGCATTTAGAAAGAAGGGCTTTCTGTATCCATCCAATACATTTAAAGCAGGAAGTATTAGAAAATACCTGCATCAGCTCCTACTCTGGTACAACAGGGCATTATGACAAGGACACAAGAAGAGAGAGAGAAGGAAAAGACAGGGAGAAGCTAAGTTAAAAGTTGTGTCAGAAATAGCAAACAGTCACAGAAAATCTAACCCATAATGAAGAACAGTAACTATCACACTGATTGCAGAATCTTACAGGTTCTCATGAACCAGCAAAGGGAAGACAGAGGGGTTCCCCCAACTTGTTATCAACCAGATTAAAGCTGTCTTCATCAGTGTTCTAAACTGTGCTTAATAAGCTCTCCTCGGAGGAATTCTGCAACTTAAATAAGTTACAATAAATCAAAAGCACCGACACATGAATATATTGAGAGAAAAGGTGGAGATACAAAAGGCTGATAATGAAGATGTATCCTTTGAATAATAGATGTTCCCAAAGAAGGCAAGATGCATTAAACAAAAAAATAGTTTTGGTAGAAGAAACCTTGATTTTTAAAAGGGCTCAAGTCTGAAGATCATCAGCACATTAGATGCCAGCTGGAATGGAACAGTGTCTATAGGGTTGTGTAGTTCAGGATTTCTTTACTCCAGATGTGAAGGTAACAAAAGGATTCTGTGATGTTCATTGTACTGCTGATTTGGAAAAAAGTACTATATAGGAAAAAAGTACTTGAATATAATCAATACACTGCCAGAATGAATCAAAATTCAGAATAAAAGAATGAGGAAAGATGAGTCAATGAGTATTGAAATCAGTGCAACTGTTAGAGTAATACGGGTAATTATTGTAAATCTAAAATTGAAAGCACAATTTATTAAATAATCTTAATCTTTGAGTGAAGGTCAAGAAAGTATGGAAATTTCCCTTTTTTTGTGGGGGCTGGAGAATGAAGTGAAGAGAAATTCTTTTGTAAAGAAAAATTAAAAGTTACTGTGTTTTTTACTTGGAAAATTAAGTGTAAATTTAACAGTGAAATCTGTCAGGGTGGATAACAATAACAGAATGTCTCTTGTCAAAGTCCTTGAAAAAGACATGAGTGAAACTGTATATGAGACAAAAGTAAAAAGGAGCATTTAAGATCAAAACTTTAGATGATTTAAATTCTAAAAAGAAAGTGAAATAATTTGCTTCTTCCAAGAGACTTTTAAATCGAATCTTGTCATGTACATGTGACACAAAAAGTATCTCAGAGTAAAATTTACAGGAGGAGGTATAAGGCTTAATAACAGCATGTACACTAATACAGTTACACTCAGTAGTGAAGACAGCAAACCTTAATATTTATATGCAGGATAACAGGATTAAAATATAGAAGTACAAAAATGGTTTAGAGATTGTGCTGAAGACTTACCACAATTGCCTGTGAATTGTAACACTAATCAAATAGAAGGGAGAAATTACTCTTAAAAAGAAAAAAAAAAGATACATATGGTGATGAGAATTACATTTTCTCAAATAAAATAGTTTACAAATTGATCAGATCGTAATATTGACAAATAACAAAGCCAGCAGAGGAGACCCAGAAAGATAACTTCTGAATACCAGCTGATTTAGAATATTTAACCGCAGGATTAAAAACAACATGGGGGGAAAAAATCCTTAAACTTGTTCTTTTCAGCCTTTGTCCTAAAGACAAATTGCAAGGAAATCACCCTTTTCTACACTAAGCCTAGATCCTTTGCGCTTCCTTGAATTTCCCAGAGGAATGAAATGGATCATTGTTTGTTGTCCATATGGTGGACATAACATCACATCTGAGTGGAGTGTAAAAGCTGAAAGCAGTCCTTGGAGCTTCAAGATTTCCCTGAAGTGCATGTTAAAGGGCAGAAGTTGTGCAGGGCATGTTCTTTGATCACAGGATAATAAACCCAGAAAATAATAAAAGCACAAGCACCTGAATAATAATTTTTGAAAAACTCTTCTAAACAGCTATTTTGTCAAGAAAAGTATGGTAAAACGCAGTGAAAACAGCAGAAATAGAGGCTAACATGTAATGCCGAAAGGCAAATTGATGGTCACTCATAGAGTGAATGAATTAAACCTGCAGCACTAGAAGCAAAAGTAACAAAGATAGGATTGACCTTGCTGCTGCTGCTAAGTCGCTTCAGTCTTGTCTGACTCTGTGCGACCTCATAGACGGCAGCCCACCAGGCTCCGCTGTCCCTGGGATCCTCCAGGCAAGAACACTGGAGTGGGTTGCCATTTCTTCCTCCAATGCATGAAAGTGAAAAGTGAAAGTGAAGTCGCTCAGTCGTGTTCGACTCTTCGCGACCCCATGGACTGCAGCCCACCAGGCTCCTCCACCCATGGGCTTTTCGAGGGAAGAGTACTGGAATGAAGTGCCATTGCCTTCTCCAGGATTGACCTTATCTGACACCAAAACTTAAGACAATTTAGTATCAAAGTTATACCTTCTGAGTTCACCCAGTAATACAGATGCAAACCTAAGAATTCTAGAAAGTACAAATAATACGTCCAAAAAACAATTTACCATTTCTATGTAGGGTTTATCCTTCAGTGAAAAAGCAGCTTACTTTAAAAATCAAAACCGTTACTTTAATGTATAGCTTAACACAGCCATAATGAGATCTGTTGACCTGTTGGTTGCTTGTCCATTTTTGTGATCACACGAATGCCATAGACTTTTTAGGATATGCGTGGTTTACTCGAAACAGTCACTGGCTGGTGGGGTAGGATTAGCCTGATTTACTTCAGTAAATCAGTGCCTAATCTTCATCTCTAACTGTATGACTCCTGTATAATAAGACGGCACAGAATGGCTATTGGTGAAGCAATCAAAGTGTTTAGAACTATTTCTTAGAAAAATAGCTAAATTTACTGAACTCTTAACTATTTGCCAGGCTAATTGGTTTGCATGCATTTCAAAACCTGTGAAGTAGGTACTATTATTCCTGTTTTACAGAAAAGCTGAAATACATTCAAAGAAATGAGTGGGAAATCATCTTTTCCAAAATCACAAGTGGGGAAGCGGGTCATCTTATGTAGCCAGTCTTCATCAAAACCTATGCTCTTAACCTCTACACCAAGTATCAACGGCTGTAACAAGGAATTCAGAAACTACTTCACAAATTTATATTTATGCAGCAACAGGAAGTCCTTCTAAAATTATGGAATAGCATTGGAATAATGTGTAATATTTAGTGAAAGCAAGCAGGATACAAAATTATATACATAGTGTGATTTATAATTTTTTTAAGCTAGAATGAGTTTGAAAACCCAGCGTGTGTGTGTTTGCTTTTCACTATTGTCCCTGCTTTTTTTTTTAATCTAAAATGTATAAAGTCTATTGTGTCCCCTATAAGATCATAAGTTTTTGTAAACAAACTCTTTATTTTTGTAACCTCAAGCCGAGCTATCCTGTTTACACATAATGGGTGCAAAATTTTTGTCCAACTGGAATACAACATAAAGGAATCCTATGTGTGTTTCTTACTAGAGATTCTGTAAAGTCCATATTCTCTATAAATATTCTAATATTTATATGCCTTTTTAAAAACTGGGGCCCTACTTATGAGATTCATTTTCAAAGGTTCTGCTAATTTTAATTTCAAGTTTATGTTTTTGTTCTTTTGCGTTCCTATTGGAGACTAAACAGTCTACATACAAATCTCAGTGGTATTTAAAAATAATAGCATACATTGAACTCTATGTCACTACTGTTCTAAGCACTTGTAAACATTTTCCCACTTAGCTGTCATAACAGTTCTATAAAATTAATACTGTAAAGAACAGGGAGATGAACTTGTGCTAGGACACGAAAAAATACTGAAGCTTGGATTCACAGGAAGCAAGATTCCATGTTCTGATTTAAGTTTATATACTGTTTAACTCAGCCACTGTTCTTTGTTTAAGAATGAAGTGTAAAACCTTTATTGTATAAATGGAGCATGAATAGAGAATTTTATTCCATTGTATGACCCCTTGAGAAAGTGAATGGAAAAAAAATAGAGGCGCCTAACTGAGATGGAAGCAAGAAAGCAAAGAATTACAGGTGGCAGGAAAAAGCGAATGACTCAGTGGTTTGGGGTTCAAGGGACACAGTGAAGTGGAGAAGACTTCCTTCCACTTAGGTAGCTTAGTCTAATTATGTATTTTGAAAAAATGTTGTAACATGGAATCAGATGCCACTTGGGTAAAGCAGGTTGGTTGCTTCCAAATCTACTACTTTCAAAGGACTCGCCAGAACCAAAGAATTCACCTCTTCTGCCCCCCTTAATTTGTCCACACTTTATTCTCTTTCCTTTGTTTGTTTTACAAGATCACTTTGCCTTGTTTTGGAGATTAAATTACAGTGCAGTGCACAAGTCATAAACGTAGGGTTCAGTAAGTTTTGACAGATGAATACATTCGTGTAACTCACTGTAAGATACTGTTCCCATAGATCCCTTACAAGTCTACATTTCCTTTTTTTTTGAAGTTTCACATATTTATTTCTGAGCCTCATAGACTGCTAGTGAAGAAACCGGAAACATCAGGAGCCAAGCATCCCATCTCCCCCATAAGCTGTTCAGACAGTAGTGATGTTCTCACTGTGACTTGGTTGCTTAATACACAAGTGATCTTAACACACAGCATATGTGCCACTTTATATCGGAGGCTTTTTGTAGACCCAGCTTGGTTCTTCTCCAGTGTCTTCTCTTGGAGTTGTACCTGATTTTATTACCAGTTTTCATTCGAATCCATTGAGGAATGGGACAATTCTGCTTTTGTTTCTTGGCCTGGAATCACTTGATCCTGAAAGTCTTGTGAAGACATGGTGATGAGCGAGCTCCCACGTCTCCACTTCGTGCAAGCAGAGGTACTGTCTCTCTCTTCAGGAAGGTGTATACAGTGAACAGGCTTAGGAAACAGTCTCCTGGAGCAAAAGGCGATTGGTTTACTGTCCGGTATAGTAATGTCTCCTTCCAGGGCAAAGGACAGGTAGACTTATTACCCTTTATAAAAGACTTAGGTTCCCTAACCTTGAGGTTCATCAGTTCTGTCATAAAAACATAATCATTGAAATGAAAAACTTAATGGGCAATCTAGACTGTATACAGTCTTTGTATTAGAAGGCATTATGAAAAAACTACTCCAAAATATGACAGAAAGAGATATTTAAAAATGAGAACAACTAGTGACAATTTTGAGGGAGTATGGTTGTCAAGAACTCTGAATCAGAGTCTGAAATTTTACCCTGCTTGCAAAATAACCAGTTAACCTGCCACAGTCTCATGGATGTGCACAGCATGCATCTGGGCCCCTCACTGTCCCCTCCTGTAACACTTCGGAGGTGAGAGGAGGCAGCTCAGACTGCCAGCTGCACTGTGGATGATAAAGTCCTTTGCCTCTGACCCAGGACCTTCGAGTTTTCTGCCAGCATCCATGAGACTGTGGCAGGTTAACTGGTTATTTTGCAAGCAGGGTAAAATTTCAGACTCCAGAGTTCTTGACAACCATACTCCCTCAAAATTGTCACTAGTTGTTCTCATTTTTAAATATCTCTTTCTGTTTTATTTTGGAGTAGTTTTTTTCATAATGCTTTCTAATATAAAGACTGTATACAGTCTAGATTGCCCATTAAGTTTTTTATGTCAATGATTATGTGTTTCTAATTTTTCTACTCTTTACCCATTACTGAAATGTGTCTGATTTTGTTTCCTAATGTCTTATTCTTTTGAAAGATGTGTGTATTGCTTCATCTCTGAGAATATGAAACTTTTAAGTTGTGCTATTATTTCAGATTATTTTTCTGATTATTGATTTTGTGGCACTGTTTCTTAATGGTAGATTTATGTGCTTTGGAGCTTTGATTTTCATGTTCGTTTTGAGGGGGAAGAGTGGTTTTGTAACCTGCATCTACCCATCTAAGGATTTTGCAGTTGGCCAGCAAGCTCCAAGATTCTCTAATCTCAAACCAGATCTTCCACTGACAATTTGAAATTTCTCCCTCGTATTCATTAGTTATTGCCAGTACAACCTCAAAAGCTCAGTAGTTGACAGTAAGCATTTCTTTTGCTCACAAGTCTGTGAGGTAGCGCTGATTTAAGCTGCGGGTCTGCAGTCAGCCGGGCCAGTTCCAAGTGTGTTCATTGCTGCGGTCAGGCTAAGGGAGAAGCAGCTCTCTAGGGGAAAGTCATCTCCTGATACAGGCGAGAGCACAGTAGGGCAAGACCCCTTGTACAAGCATTTCAAGCCCCTGCTTATACAACATCTACAGATCCCCCAATGCCAAAGCAAATCCATAGTTGAGCCCCAAACCAAGGAGCAGATAAGTGTACATGTACTTGCCTTTGGTGGAAGGAATTTCAAAGTTACAAGGTAGGGACTTCCCTGGCTGTCCTGTGGTTAAGACTTCACCTGCCAGTGCAAGGGGTAGGTTTGATCCCTGCTTAGGGAGCTAAGATCCCACATGCCTCAAGGCCCATATATATATATATATATAACAGAAGCAATATTTTAACAAATTCAATAAAGACTTAAAAAATGGTCCACATCAAAAAAAATCCTTAAGAAAAAGAAGGCAAAACAAACTCACCCTTAACCCAAGACCCTCAAAAGCCTCATCCAATCTTGGACTCGGGATCAAAATCTAATATTTTATGATATATATCAGATTTGAATGTGGTTCTCCTTGATCTGGAAACGTATGAACTAAAATGTGTGCTGTGTGTGTGTAATCTTTCCTTCACCCTTACCGTACATGGAATGATGGAACAAGGATATATTAGGTGCATTTAATACTCTTGATCAAAAAGGGGACGATCAGAAGATATTAGCATTCACCACTTCTGAAATACCCTGGGAAAAATGTAGCCTGTCCCTCTGCTCTGGAAGTAAGGCGTTTTTCTGGGTTAGACCATAATTTTGCTCCCTGGCAGTGGGTCTCCAGTCTGTTGTTCTCTGTTGCTGTTGATTTCGTGCTCTCAGGAAGTTTAGATTTCTGTCATTGTTATTGATCACTTCCAGAAAGTGCATTGGAGAATATGCCCCTTTTCACACTAAGAAGGTTTCTCAGCTACTTCCTGCCTATGAAATGTTGTTGGCTCAGAGGTCTTTTTATATCTTTTTTGAGAGAGACAAAATTCTGTCAAAAACATGGATTTTTTAAAATGTATTTTGTTTTCTGTAAACTGTACAAAGCCATACCCACAATTCCTTTGGGGACATGACATACTAGACTATTAAAAGGAACTTCCACCAATTAGCCTTCTGAGAGATCCTGCCCTTAAGTTTTCTAGAAGCCCCATTATCTCGCTGAGGGGATCTTCTAGGCATTGCCTTCTTTCAGATGTCTTGCTAAAGGAAGTTATAGCAATGCCCTTGATTATATTCCCCCTCCCTCCCCTCCCCCCCCCCCCCCCCCAAGCTGAATCTGAGGTTTTTCCTGGCTGGAAATCAAGAACTTTGCTTTCCAGATAAGCACGTTCAGGGCTCTTTAAACCCCTCTGAATTCTTGCAAGTTGTAAGGTTTTTGTTTTTGTTTTTCCTGAATTCGTCTCTTTCTTACAGCACCTTTTAAAATGGATCTAAAAGTAGCATGCTAATAACTTTCAACATAAGCCTAGAAACCACCCTTAGTCTTTCATGGGACCACAGGCAGCATTGTTACCAAATACAAGTTGCCATTTTTCCAGCTTCTGTAATAATGTTCATGCCATCTGCCACCTGTTCCCTACACTAATAGCATATATTTTACGTTCTTAATACAGTAGCGTCCCAGTATTAGGTTTTCCATATCAGCTAGCTGTGCTGCAAAACAAACAACCACAGAAACTCAGTGGCATATAACAATAAGCTTGAGTCTACAGGTCAGCTAGAGAAGTTCGGCTCCACATCACAGTCTGTGCAAGTAGAGCAGTTCTCCACAGATACTCGTCTGGGCTGGGTCCCAGGTTGAGGGTAGCAGAAGTGTAAAAGCACAAGCCCCATTTGTGCTCAGTCGCTACATCATGGCTGACTCTTTGCAACCCCATAGGCTGTATGCCAGGCTCCTCTGTCCATGGAATTTTTCAGAATATTGGAGTGGGGTGCCATTCCCTTCTCCAGGGTATCTTCCGGACCCAGGAATCTAACCCGTGTCTCCTGCATTGGCAGGTGGATTCTTTACCACTGAGCCTCCAGGCAAGCCCTGTAAGCCCCACTAGACAAGCACCCTTCAAAACCCCTGCTTTCCATCACATCTACTGATGTCCCACTGGCCAAAGCAAGTCCCACTGCTGAGCCCAAAGTCAAAGTGTGAAAAAGTACACTCCCTTTTGTGTAAAGAACTTCAGAGTTAGAATGGTGTAGGATATGGATAGGAGGGAAGAAGAATTGGGGCAAGGAATTTATCACATCCTGTGTGGTAATATGTGAGTTACTGGTTGCCAGGCTGCGCTTCTGTCCTGCTTCAAGAAATATACAGCTTATCCAAGACCGTAGTGCCAAGCCGGAGTAAGCAGCAGCTTTTTAAAGATTCCTCATGAAGAGGTCAGGGTAAGTGAGGGTCGCCTAGCACAGCTCCTAGTTGGTAGGCAGTGAGCTTGTCTCTTATCTCGATCTCATCTAGTGTACTTTTATTCTCTATTCCTCAAAAGGATACAGACTCTCAATTGCTTCTGCCTTCTTCACCACCTATGGGCCTGCAAGCCCACGACTCCACCTCCTTACTTTCTTAATTGCATTTCTTTTCTGTTCTTGGCTCACAGAAATGTTTAACTTATTAAACAAAGTTTGTCTTTTTCTTTTCTAAGCTGTGTATATTGTTTTCTTACATATCTCAGCTTTAGATTTGGAGCAAGGAGATACCCTGAACCTTGAACTTTCAACAGCATTGCCACTCAGAGTCCTAGAATCCTGTGTGAAGCTTCTCTTATTTTCCGTGATGGTCTTTAAACATAAAATGTGTTTTAAAATCTCGTGGCACTTAAGTATGCCTAAGTTTAGTGCACCACAAAAAATAAAGTTTCTTGAAAGATGGACAAGATGTTCATATTCGGTACATTTTTAAAAAATGAGCAGGAAAATTATATAAAGCAAAAATAGAAAATAGTCCTCTATTCTTGCCAGTAAATCTGATCACTAAAATAAACTATGAATACTTTTAAATGTATATTTTAAATAGTAGTATATTTTATTACAAACCTGGTTATCCCATTCTCTTATCCAAACTTTCATCTGTTGTGTTTTTTTTTTACTCTTTATTATATAAAACTTATTATAGGAAAATTCAAGTATATAATATACACAGAATAGTGTAATGACTTCTATATACCCATGACTGAGCTTCATAATTATTTGTCATGGTAAATCTTGTTTCATTTATAGCAGGGGTTGGGAAACTATGACCTACATATTAAATCCAGCCTACTGGCTATTTTTATAAATAAAGTTTTATTAGAACACAGTCATGCTCTTTTGTTTAAATGTCTATGCTTGCTTTCATGCCACAATAGCAGAAATGAGTAGTTACAGTAGAGATTGTATGGCCTGCAAAGGCAGATCCTAAAATGTTTACTATCTAGCAGCTTACCAAAAAAAGAAAAATATTTGCTGACTGCTGGACTATATACTCTCATCCACTTCCCTCAGCAAAAAAATATCTTCCACGTTTCATTTTAATACTTTAGTATGTATTCTAAATGAAAAAGTTTAAGTTATTCAGTCGTGTCTGACTCTTTGCAAACCCATGGACTGTAGCCTGCCAGGTTCCTCTGTCCATGGAATTCTCCAAGCAAGATTACTGGAGTGGGTTACCATTTCCTTCCCAGAGGGTCTTTCTAACCCAAGGATCAAAACTGGGTCTCCCACATTGCAGGCAGACTCTGCTGTCTGAGCCACCAGGGAAACCCATTCTAAAAGGTAAGGACTCTAAAAAGTAATACCACTCTCACACTAAAAATTCAGTAATTCATTAATTTTATCTCTTCTATAAAATTTCCACTGAATAACAAGTGGGAATTCTTGAATATTTCTTTTTTTTCCTAACTCATTATCCAGGTCCACTCATAGTTTTAACAAGCCACTTTCTTACCTTTGAAAGAGCTACAGACTTTTCTGTATCTCATTAGTAGTTTATTCTCAATAATTTCAATAGCTTAACAAACACTTTATCTGTCAACCCCAAAGAATAAAACATTCTGAATTTAACAAAGCATGTGAGAAAATTAATAAGCAACAATAGCACAATCACCAGACTTCAACAAAGTTACAATTTGAGATATGTTAAAGGTCCTATAAAAAATATGGCATATCAAAGCAATCTTGCATTTTTAAAAGGCTAAGAGTTTTTTTTTTTTTTTGCCACACTGGTTTTTCTTTTCTTGAGACCAAGGAGTTCTCTTAGAAGTTTTAACATGTAAGTGATTATTAGAATTTCTATGTAATGTTTTATATTAAAATATCTTTTTACTGTTCACATGTCAGTTTTACAGGAGCTATCTCATTTAATACTTACAGCAACCTAGTAAGATAGAGATTATTTTCATGCTAAATGATTCTACTGAGACACAAACCCATATTGTCTGCTTGAAGTCCACCAACCACACTGCTAAACTGGCAGTCACAGATTTTACCATAGAGCAGTTTCACACAGATTTAATCACCTTTTATAGGCCTTGGTACTATAAATGCACTATGCTATGCATGGAATTATTAACTGCATTGCTTCTTAGATATGGTAAAGATAATCTGTACAGTGAAGAAATTGCAGTGAACTCTTATGAACCTTTACATATTTTAGGAGCTTAGAATTTCCAGCACAGAGCATGTATCTTTCAAGTTCAAAGAGCAAAAAGCAAAAAGTAATCCATTACATAGTTTTCATAAATTCTTCTACATGCTTGTGATGGGTCCAGAGTACTAATAGAGATGGGGCCTTAGTAGAGGCTTAGAAAAATGGCTGATTTCACAGTTAGGGGGCTTCCCTTGTGGCTCAGCTGGTAAAGAATCTGACTGCAATGCTGGAGACCTGGGTTCGATCCCTGGGTCAGGAAGATCCCTGGGTCAGGAAGATTCCCTGGAGAAGGAAATGGCAACCCACTCCAGTACTCTTACCTAGAAAATCCCACGGATGGAGGAGCCTGGCAGGTACAGTCTATGGGGTTGCAAAGAGTCAGACATGACTGAGCAACTTCACTTTCACTTCACAGTTAGGGCAGAGGAAGTACAAGTAAACCTGGAACATCTCTTTTTGTGCTTGAAATTAAGGAAATGCCCTTCAGAATGATGAAGGGGACCATGTCAAAAGAAAACATAAATCAACTTGAAGTGAATGCCCCTAGATAAGTCTGGAACAATTTGAGCACCAAAATAACTAATAACAGTAATAAGTTATAACCCATTGAGTGAAATATGAATCTGAGTCATACTGATATAAATAAGTTGTAAGTTTGAAAAGAATGAGACACTTACATGGCCTCAAAGTACCTGCCTATAAAATACTTATGGATTGAAAAGGGAAATGGGGTTACTTCATAATAGAGAGGCCTGGAAGACATTATTTTAATCAAATGATCAAAGTGAACACCCTAGTAATCAAGTAATCAGACAAACTAAGAATGTGGAACCCTCCTTCCCACAATAGGAGATACCACTTTATCACATCTGAGATTTCCTGCCAAAGGGGCATAATCTTTTAGGTAGGGTGACATTAGAGCCACAGTGGGAACATTCTAAAAATTACTTACCTATGATCTTCAAAAGTGTCAAAGTCATGAAAATCAAGGAAAGATGGAGGAACTGTTCCAGACTGAAGACTTCTAAAGAGACATAGAACTAACTACAACACTTAATTCTGGACTAGACCCTTGGGCTATAAATGGCAGTGAAACATCTGGTAACACTTGAACAGGGTTGGAAAGTTATGACCAACCTAGACAGCATATTCAAAAGCAGAGACATTACTTTGCCAACAAAGGTTCGTCTAGTCAAGGCTATGGTTTTTCCAGTGGTCATGTATGGATGTGAGGGTTGGACTGTGAAGAAGGCTGAGCACCGAAGAATTGATGCTTTTGAACTGTGGTGTTGGAGAAGACTCTTGAGAGTCCCTTGGACTGCAAGGAGATCCAACCAGTCCATCCTAAAGGAGATCAGCCCTGGGATTTCTTTGGAAGGAATGATGGTGAAGCTGAAACTTGAGTACTTTGGCCACCTCATGCGAAGAGTTGACTCATTGGAAAAGACTTTGATGCTGGGAGGGATTGGGGGCAGGAGGAGAAGGGGACGACCGAGGATGAGATGGCTGGATGGACATGAGTTTGAGTGAACTCCAGGAGTTGGTGATGGACAGGGAGGCCTGGCATTCTGCGATTCATGGGGTCACAAAGAGTCAAATACGACTGAGTGACTGAACTGAACTGAACTGAACCGAAGGATTAGATGGTAGTAATGTGTCAATGCTAGTTTCCTCATCTTGATTGGTTGTATTATGGTGAGATAAGAGAATGTCCTTGTACATAGGAAATACACACAATAGTATTGAAGGGTAATGGGGCAGTAGGTTGGGAACTTACTCCCAAATTATTCAAATAGCAAAAATTCTTAGTACTGTTTTTTCAAGCATCCTGTATGATTGACATTGATTCAAAATGAAAGGATTTTTTATGAAAATACAAAGTTAAATGTGCACTAAGTTACAGCAAATTCTCACAGATCGATCTCTCTCTCTTTTTTTTTTTGGCCATGCAGCATGCTGGATATTAGTTCTCTGACCAGAGACGATTGAACCTGTAACCTCTGCCTTGGAAGCTCAGTCTTAATCACCAGGGTTGACCCTGTCACATTCTTTATTACAAAGATTTCTTGCTAGGCTTTCTACATAACAAAAACTAGTATCTGAGGGCAGTTGTCTGTAAAAGCTTTAATAATGCCACATTTGTTTTTCCATTGGGAAGGGGTAAGGAACTGAAAAACAAAACAATAATATATTCATCTATTCAAAGCTGTTTGCTGAGTGACTACACACAAGACTCTCCGTGGCAGGTATGGATTTCCTCTCTGTAGTGGACACTGATACACTACCGAACACTATCCCAATCCCCTTTCAGGACTGAAGGCCTTATTCCCCCAGCTGCTAGGAGTGCTGTGGACAAGACGGTCCTCAGCTGTCAGCCCCATTCAGGGATTGCCTTAACTGAAGAGAGTTTTCTTCCCTCAGGCCATGTGCCCTTCCCAGGATGGTCTGCATGCAGTCACTGGTCAATGGAAGGGTGTGAAGGCCTGGCCCCCTTACTCCAATTCAAGCATCTCCAAGGGTTGTCTCATCTTCAGACAGTTCCGAAGGGCTGTTTACCGTGAGAACCCATCACAGCCCAGTTTCCCCCTCTGCCAGTCCTTTCCCTTTCCCTGGCCTTCCCTGGCCTTCCCTTGCATAGGCAATGACCCTAGAATGCTCTTCATGAACCTCCTTGCCTGCTAATCTGCTCAGAGTCTGCTTCTCAGGGAAAGCAATCTGTGCCATTCTCTCTCAGTGGTTTTCCTCTGGAGTCCAGAAGGAACATCACTTGTCAATTTTTTTACCATTAAACAAGGCGATATTTTCTAGCATTAAAATTTTATGACTTGCCCTCTTGCCTTATCCACTTTCTGCTTCTTGATCAGCTAGCATATAATGAGGAGAGGCAGGGACTAAGAATGGCTCAGAAAGAATATACGCAGAAGCCAAAGTCTGTCTTGGAAGGCAAGACTGACAGGTAGGACAAGTTTGTTTTGCCTCTGCCTCCGTTTTCTCTGCTGTTGTCTTTCCCTTTCAATCCTGGCCTCCTGGTGATCTGTGTCCAGTGTACTCCTATTGGATGGCTCTTCCTTTCTCAAAAGACTAACTCATTCTCACTGAGGTGTTTGGACTTCACGTGTCATGCTCCTCAAAGAGTTTGCAGTAGAAAGACTCCAGTGGTTTTTTCGAGGCTTACTATGGTTCAGAGCTGGAAAAGGAAATGGCAACCCTCTCCAGTACTATCGCCTGGAAAATCCCATGGACAGAGGAGCCTGGTAGGCTGCAGAGCATGAGGTCGCTAAGAGTCAGGCACGACTGGGCGACTTCACTTTAACTTTTCACTTTCATGCACTGAAGAAGGAAATGGCAACCCACTCCAGTGTTCTTGCCTGGAGAATCCCAGGGATGGGGGAGCCTGGTGGGCTGCCATCTATGGGGTTGCACAGAGTCGGACATGACTGAAGCGACTTAGCGGCAGCAGCAGCATGGTTCAGAGCACTTTCCAGAGAGTGGCAGAAGCAAGGTAACTAGTCTGTCAGCGTTAGTAAGATGGATGTTTTTGGTACCCTACTGAGTCATCCACACAGAGGGCAATCCTATTCTCCATTTATACATCAATTGAAGTTTTTGTAAAATAAGTCCTTGGGGAAATACCTTGGGAAAAATAGTATTTGGAGCTACTTCTATTAGAAAAATTGTGATAAATTCTTTACCACAAGCATTAGCAGATGAAAACATTTTTTTTTTTTTTTTGCAGAAACAGAGTGAGGTTTAATTCTTAGAGACATATTTCATTTGTTAACATCTATTTTCAGTGGACCATGGGCAATACAAGTCAACGTTTAGGTTAAGAAAGCAATAATTTATGTTTAGAGCAGTGAGATATAAAATTCTGCCAGATTAGGTAGTTTGGGATATCTCTAGATATTTTTTAAACTGTTCAAGTTAAATGTGATATGCTATCTGTTTTACAAATACCTTCATTTCCATTTTTTTTTTTTACTAAGACAAAGTATTATTTGAATATTGTAACTTAATGCTTCAAAGTCTTGTCTAAACAGAGCACTAAGCTTGTTGCTTTGTGTTTGTCCAATTATCTCTTTTCTGTTTTTTAAGTTGGCCATTTATTGGTTATTTTTCAGTTTTTCCATTAGTCCCTGGCATTAACAATATGCCAGGTGGCACAGTAGTAAAGAATCCACCCGCTGATCCAGGAGACACAGGTCCCATCCTTGGGTTGGAAAGATCCCCTGGAGAAGGAAATGGCAAGCCACTCCAGTATACTTGCGTGGGAAATCCCATGGACAGAGGAGACTGTCAGGCTACAGTCCATGGGGCTGCAAAAGAGTCAAACACGACTTAGCAACTAAACAACACAACAATGAAAGTGATAGCTAATGGTTCCACCGTTAGTGTTTTATGTGGATTTTTTTGCGGGGAGGGAGGGTGTTTGTTTTTTTGTAGTTTAAGATCATTTTATTGAGCAGGGAGAGGTGGGCTGAGGCAGGGCAAGTATAGCTCCTCCAGCCTGGCCTCAGGGGGACAATACCCCCTCCCCGCCCCCCATCCCTTTGTCCTATGTGTTTTTGATTACCAGGACATGGGTTTTGTCAAATCATAGACCTCAGAAATCAGTTGTGTAAAACTTTGTTTTGCTTTAAAATTTAAATTAGCCTCAGCTCTTTCATTTTAAAAACTGTATCACTGGTTCTATTTAAGAATTGGGGTTATTTAATATTCCTCATTCTGTGAGATTTTAGATCTACTCATGTAATCTCAGGTATCAGATTGATTTTTATATTCCAGGACGGTTCTCAAGGAACCAGCTGAAGATTGACATAGCTTTTTTTTCTCCATTAGCGATTTATGCATGTAGTGTTCTAATTAGTTTAAAGAAAAATGTCAAAGACCTTTCCCCAAAGAGTTTCCATCTACTCATGTAAGTAGAATCAGATGTACAGCACAAAATTAATTTGTAGTGTCTAGTTCTCATTACCCAAGTGAGTCACTTTTTAAAAGATTTTTAGGAGGTTACAAGGTAGTAAAACATGTGTTAAGACTGGAATTCAAGTGAGGATTAAGAAGGGGTTTGAACAACAACAAAAACAGAAAGTGTTTATCGAAATAGGGTAGAGATTCTAGAAACATGGTGATTATTGAAATAGAGTGGAAAATAAAAGTTTGCCTTCAGATAACTTTCTACTCTGTTCATGTTTTCACTAGTAGAGAGCATGAAAGTCACGTTTAAATCTTAGTTTCTGTTAACAGAAATGTCAGTAAAGTCAGTGCATTTTACTAGGTAATAAAATGGCTGCATTTTCCTTTATTTCATATGTGTTGTGTCTCAAGGAGAAAACCAGAGCAAAAGGATATTGGTGCTTTAACATTTTGAGCATATTGTAAAAATTTGCATTATAAATTTTATGATTTTAGATCTTTTTTCTTCAATACTACACCATTCATCTGGGAATGCTGACTTTGGAGGATCTATAAGCATTTCACCTATGCCAAAAATAATCTAAACTCCATTGGAAAAAAGCACAATTATTATTTTAATGCCTGCTTTTTAGTCTTTTTTTTTTACATCTTTTTATCCCAGGCTTATATCTTTATAATTTTACACAAATGATATCATACCACTCATTTGATTTTAAAAGTTATTTTTAATTTAACTATATAAGATGAATATTACTCCATGTTTTTATTATTCTTCTGCAACATAATTTTAAATAGCTATAAAGTATCCTATTGTATGGGGCTTCCCAAAGAAGAGCTTGCTGGTGGTAAAGAAACCGCCTGCCAATGCAAGAGATGTGAAAGATTCAGTTTTGATCCCTGGGTTGGGAAGATGAGATCCCCTGGAGAAGGGCACTGACCTCACTCCAGTATTCTTGCCTGGAGAATTTCATGGACAGAGGAGCCTAGTAGGCTACAGTTTATAGGCTTGCAAAGAGTTGGACAAGGCTGAAGCGACTTTAGCACACACATCCTATTGTATGAGCTATCACCTCACACCAGTCAGAATGGCCGTCGTCAAAAAATCTACAAACAGTAAATGCTGGAGAAGATATGGAGAAAAGGGAACCCTCTTGCATAGTTAGTGGAAATGTAAATTGATACAGCCACCATGGAAAACAGTATGGAGATTTCTTTTTGAAAGAAAACTAGGGATTAAACTGCCAAATGACCCAGCAATCCCACTGCTGGGCATATGCCCTGAGAAAACCATTATTCAAAAAGACACATGTACCTGTGATGTTCATTGCCACCCTGTTCACAATAGCTAGGGCATGGAAGCAACCTAGATGTCTATGCACAGATGATGAGATGAGTAAAGAAATTGGGGTAAATATATACAATGGAATATTACTCAGCCATTAAAATGAATGAATTTGAATCAGTTCTAGTGAGGTGGATGAACCTAGAGCTTGTTATACAGAGTAAAGTAAATCAGAAAAACAATTATCGTATATTAACACATATGAGTGGAATCTACAAAAATGGTACTGATGAACCTATTTGCAGGGCAGGAATAGAGATGCAGTCATACAGAATAGACTTGTGGACACAGCAGGGGTAAGGAGAGGGTGGGACAAGTTGAGAGAGTAATGTTGGAACATGTACATTACCATATGTAGAACAGAGAGCTGGTGGGAAGTTGGTGAACAACCCAGGGAGTTCAAGCCGGTGCTCTGTGACAGCCTAGAGGGGTGGGACGGAGGTTCAAGAGGCAGGGACATATGTATACCTGTGTTGATTCATGTTATTGTATGGCAGAAACCAACGCAACAGTGTAAAGCAATCAAAAAATTTTAAACAAGTATTCTATTGTAGATATGACCACAATTTATTTAAAACGATTAACTTTTGTTGGACTTTTAGTTTGTCTTCAATTTCTTATTATTATGAATGACACCAAAATCATCAGAGATCAAGTTTATAGCTGAACATTCGGGCTACAGGCATATTTCAGAAAGATAAATTCTCAGATGTGGACTAACTGGATCAAAGAATGTGTATGTTTTTCAGGCTTTTGATATATGTCACTAAGTTGCTTCCAGAAAGGCTGTACCAAATGATATTCCAATGAGCAATGTATAAAAGTATCTGTTTCCATACCTTCCCCAGCATTGAATTTCATAATTCAATTTCACATTTTTACAGTCTTTGATAAATGAAGAAAAAAAACTGGCATCTTATTTTTCCTAACTAAAAATTAGTTACCAGATTTTCTAATTATGCCAATCAATAATATTCATTACAGAGAAATAGTTTAATATATTAAAGATTAAAAAAAGTAACCATAATGCCAAGAGCAACAGAAAACCAGCATTAACACATTCTTCATATATACAGACATTTTGTTAATGTCTTTTTCTTTTGACATCATGCTTACATTAGATAGATTTATACCGATATTCTCTTCTAATAATTTTAAGAACTGCTTAATTTTCATATTTCTAATTGTGGTAAAACATTGATATAAAATTCACATCTTAACTACTTTTTAAGTATACATTTCAGTATTTTTATTATATTCACATCATTTTGCATATGATCATCATAACTTGTACATCTTGCAAAATTGAAACTATTGGCATTACACAATTTTCCCCTTCCCCCAGCCCCTAGCAACCACTTTGTGTTTCTATGAATTTGACTACTTTAGGTACCGCATATAAATGGAATCATATAGTATTTGCCCTCTCATGACTGGCTTATTTTGTTTAGCATAACATCTTCAAGTTCAACCATGTTGTACCATGTGTCAGAATTTCTATCCACTTTAAGACCGGATAGTCCATTGTATGTATACGCCTGTGTGCTCAGCCTCTCAGTCACGTCTTACTCTTTGGGACCTCAAGGATTGTAGCCTGCTAGGCTCCTCTGTCCGTGGAATTTTCCAGGCAAGAATACTGGAGTAGATTGCCATTTCCTCATCCAGGGGATCTTCCTGACACGGGGACTGAACCCACATCTCATGCATTTCCTGCATTGGAAGGTGGATTCTTTATCACTGAGCCACCTGGGAAGCCTTTCAGCTCCTTTAGTCATATAAGTAGAATTAATGAATCATATGATAATTTTATTTTTAATATTTTTGAGGGACTGCCATGCTGTTTTTCCATAGTGGCTGCACCATTTTACATTCCCATCAACAGTGCATAAGAGTTCCAATTTCTCCACTTTCTTGCGAACACTTGTTATTTTCTGTTTTACTTGTTTTTTATGGTAACAATCCTGATGACTGTGAGATGATAAATCATTTTTCTCTGTCTGCTTCTCCCTCTTCCTCTTTCCACATCTTGAGTCTGCTTCTCTTTAGTCATTAGCTATATGATTTTGGGCCTGCTTTTATGCTATACACATAAAACTAGAAACGTGATCCCTGATGCATCCAAGCTCATCCTTATAACTTTTTAACCAAACAGAAATAGTGCTTCCTTTTAACCCCAGCTTGGAAAATCTCAGGAAAGGACACTGATTGGCACAGACTAAATCATACACCCATCCCCTGGACCAGTCACAATGGCCAGAAGGGTGTAGTGTGATTAACTCATCTTGTTCCACATTCATGTCCTTTGGGGAGGTGCAGGTTACTGTATAACCGTATGTCACCTCCCAGTCAGAGCATAAAGAGGATGAACAGCTTCCTCCAATGAGGAATGTGTGAGGAGGACCATTTATAGAATCACTGTGAGCTGGGTAGCCAACTCAATGTGTGTCTGCTACACAAAGAAGCCGTAATAGTTGTATCTAATATACATTTGAAACCTTGATTACTAGATTTTAAATTCTTCATTCCCTGATGTCTTATTTTTCTCCTCTTTTGTAAAAGAGATATGAAAGAGAAGCAGACAACTCTGATAAATGATTTTCTTCATTGCAAGCTGCCTATCTTCTTTCAAGTTCATTGTCTAAAGACAAAGCCTGGTATTTGAAGAGGGGTGTCTTGCCTGGAAACTCCCATGGGCGGAGGAGCGTGGTAGGCTGCAGTCCATGGGGTCTCGAAGAGTCGGACACGACTAAGTGACTTCACTTTCACTTTTCACTTTCATGCATTGGAGAAGGAAATGGCAACCCACTCCAGTGTTCTTGCCTGGAGAATCCCAGGGATGGGGGAGCCTTGTGGGCTGCCGTCTGTGGGGTCGCACAGAGCTGGACATGACTGAAGCGACGCAGCAGCAGCAGTACTCTATTTGAAGAGAGTTTTTGACTAGGAATTGTATATTCACCTGCAGCATTTCAAAATTTATGTTTATACTCTTGTTCATGTACTTTTCAATTCTATCATCTCTGAGAAGGTCAAGTATTACATACCATCTGTTTCTATGAATAAAAACTATGTTTTCTGATGAACAGAGCTTTTTGTCACTAAGAAAATCAGACTTTTTTTTTAAGTAACATGATTTTAAACCCCTGTGGTAGGAAACCAAATTATATAATTTAGTGTTAAATGAAACAGAGGTTCATCTACTGCTATTGCTAAATAAATGTTATATTTAAATTTAATGCATTAATTTACTTCCTTAAAAATGAAACCAAATTTAATTTATGTCAAGGAAATTTCTGTTATCTTGTTAAGCAGTTAACAAGTGCTTATAATTTTTAAAATCATTTGATATAAAATAAAAAATAAAAAAAATAAAATCATTTGATATTAATACTCTTCTATATATCAAATGAACTTGCTTAAAATTATTTTTTTAATACATCAAATTATTTAGCTCCTGATTCTGAGGACGTAAACCTTCAAAGCCATAAAACAGTGATAATGGTTAATGTAAATTAACTTGTGGAAAAAGAGATACAGGAAAAAAAATCTCCAGCGTCTCAGAGTGCCTGTAATGAAACAGGAGAATAAAGTCAGATTTTCTTGATGTCTCCATTCTGATGTGGATCAGTTTCATTATAGTATTATTAGAAATTGTACTTCCACTAAATATAAGACAAAATTAACATGAGATTTAAAGTGAGCAAGATATTAAACTACACATTGGCATAAAACGATAATAATGCTTTCCCAGATAAAGGAAAGATAACTAATTTATGATGATAATGAGTATAGTAGTCAATGTTTCTTATTTAATTATAAATAAATTATAAATCATTATTGAAATAATGTCATAACTGGCATATTCTTACTTAAGATACTATGTTAATCACAAATCAGACCTCTGGTCAAATTGGGTTGAAATGTCTAAAATAATATATAATAAAACAGTTGATTAGGGATAAGGCCAGCTTTGAGCATTTGTTGTTATTACAAATATGTTCACTGTGTTTATAATTTCTGTATTTCAAAAACAAATTTAGGCTACTAAAATAAAATACGTCATCAACTATAACAAAGCAAGTAATGAAAATGAAAGGAGTTGAGAAATTATCAATTTACACTTTTCTTTTTGAAACTGTCAGTTCCTCAAAGAACTGTGACTTTCACATCTTACTCATCTCGGTATAATCAGGACTAGCACAGTACTTGGCTTATGAAGGCTCTCAGGAAATGCGTGTTGAATGAAAGGAAGAATGAAAATAACAACCGGAAAACAATTAAAAGGAGTGAGAAACATGGGAAGAGAGAACAGAAAAGTGGGGAGGGAGGTGGGAGAGAGGTGGAAGATCTTAAACTTTTGTTTTTCAGTTTCATTGTGGGTCTAATGTCACTTGATTAGAGAAAGCACACCAGAGTCCCTAAGACCTGGAGGCAGGGGAAAGGAGAATTCTAGAGGACCAGATACCAGAAGGCACCACGATCCTCCTGCTGGGACCTCCTACATCTCCGCTGAAGACAACTGTGTAAATAACTACTGACAGGACAATCTGAGGAGCCTAAACCTGTCCACCTCTTGGTCTTTTTTTGAAATGACTGCTTTGTACATTGAATTCTCAAGGATTTTCAAAGCCAGAAAAGTGAGATAATGGAGGGTGCCATTCTCAATTCCTCCCCGCAACCCCAACCATCACCTCCAAATCTGATCACTCACTATTGAATATTGTTTCCAAGTGCCTATCACACCTCTTTCAATTCTAATCTTGGGTCTTTGATGTTAAAACAGGACATAATATCCTGAAAACGTTATTAAATCTCCAAATTTATAAGTACTTCTCAAGTAGGTATTAATAGATTCTCCCATAACATATAACTGAAATTTTTAAGTACCCCTATCAGAGTCTTGTGGCTCAGCTGGTAAAGAATCCGCCTGCAATATGGGAGACCTGAGTTCGATCCCTGGGTTGGGAAGATCCGCTGGAGAAGGGAACGTCTACCCACTCCAGTATTCTGGCCTAGAGAATTCCACAGACTGTAAAGTCCATGGGGTGGCAAAGAGTCAGACATGACTTAAGTGTCTTTCACTTCCACTTTCATCAGTCTTAATAATAAATGCAGGATTAAGGTTCATTTCTAAGCTCTTAGCATTAATTCAAGTACCAAAATAAAGTGTATTCTATATTTCCATTTTATCATTATTGTGATAACACTACTACCAAGTCCATCCTGAGTCTGTCTACGCGATGGGGAATGCCATTCTCACTAAGATGCACGCAATGCTTTCACATTAGTTATCTGATTCATATCAGATCTATCCAAAAAGCAAAAAGTTCCCTAACAAATTGTGTTATAAAGAGCTTGGGAAACAAACACTCTCATCCTTTGTGACTACAAATTCATACAAACACTTTGGAAGACAATTAGGCAATTTTATCAAACTTTTAAAAACATATACCTATAGACAGCAATTCCACTATGGGAATTTATATTATAGATATATTTGCATGCCTGTGAAATAATTTACATACTAGAACACATGCTAGCCAAAAATTATAAACTAACTAAATAGTCATCATTCAGGAACTGTGATGCAGTTCATTTTATATGTCAGTTTGCTTGGGCCATAGTGTCCAGGTATTTAGTTAAATATTATTCTGAATGTTTCTTTGATCATGTTTTTTGATAAGATTAACATTAAATCAGTGGACTTTGAAAAAGCAGATTGTCCTTCATAATGTGGGTAAGCCTCATCCAATCACTGAAGACATGAATATAACAAAAGATTACCTCATATAGGAAGGAATTTTATCAGTAATGGCTTTTGGACTTGAAATTCAGCAGCATAGCAGCCCTGATCGCCAGCTTGATGGCCTTTGGAAGTGAACTACAGCATCAACTCTTACCTGGGTCTCCAACTATTTAATCTGAGTTTGAATCGTATCAGTATGTGTTATGGTATGCAATATTTTTTATATTCTTCATTTGAAACAGTATTATAATCATTTAAAATTTTAAATTGGTATATACATTAGCTGCATTATAAATATATGATAAAAATGCATTTTCTATGCAACTTACATATTTGTAATTTAAGGTATGTCATTAAAATGCAAACATTTACATTATATGCTTTCACAAATTCTTAATGTGTTTATTTCACTTCTCTAATTATTGTTAATGCAAGATTTCTTTTAGCCCTTTTATGTTTCAGTTCAGTTCAGTTCAGTTGCTCAGTCGTATCTGACTCTTTGTGACCCCATGAATTGCAGCACACCAGGCCTCCCTGTCCATCACCAACTCCTGGAGTTCACTCAGACTCACGTCCATTGAGTCAGTGATGCCATCCAGCCATCTCATCCTCTGTCGTCCCCTTTTCCTCCTGCCCCCAATCCCTCCCAGCATCAGAGTCTCTTCCAAAGAGTCAACTCTTCACATGAGGTGGCCAAAGTACTGGAGTTTCAGCTTCAGCATCATTCCTTCCAAAGAAATCCCAGGGCTGATCTCCTTCAGAATGGACTGGTTAGATCTCCTTGCAGTCCAAGGGACCCTCAAGAGTCTTCTCCAACACCACAGTTCAAAAGCTTCAATACTTCGGCACTCAGCTTTCTTCACAGTCCAACTCTCACATCCATACATGACCACAGGAAAAACCATAGCCTTGACTAGACGGACCTTAGTCGGTAAAGTAATGTCTCTGCTTTTCAATATGCTATCTAGGTTGGTCATAACTTTCCTTCCAAGGAGTAAGTGTCCTTTAATTTCATGGCTGCAGTCACCATCTGCAGTGATTTTGGAGCCCAAAAAAATAAAGTCTGACACTGATTCCACTGTTTCCCCATCTATTTCCCATGAACTGATGGGACCAGATGCTATGATGTTAGTTTTCTGAATGTTGAGCTTTAAGCCAACTTTTTCACTCTCCACTTTCACTTTCATCAAGAGGCTTTTTAGTTCCTCTTCACTTTCTGCCATAAGGGTGGTGTCATCTGCATATCTAAGGTTATTGATATATCTCCCGGCAATCTTGATTCCAGCTTGTGCTTCTTCCAGCCCAGCGTTTCTCATGATGTACTCTGCATAGAAGTTAAATAAGCAGGGTGACAATATACAGCCTTGATGTACTCCTTTTCCTATTTGGAACCAGTCTGTTGTTCCATGTGCTTAATAGAACTTCTGAATGGTAACTATAGTCAACAGTTCTGTATCATGTATTTGAAAGTTGCCAAGAGAATGGATCTTAAAAGTTCTCATTCATACAAAAATTGTAACTGTGTGAGATGATAGATGTGTTAACTAACCTTATTGCGGCAATCATTTACATATATATATATGAAATTGTCACATCATACACCTTAAATTTACACAATGTGATATGTCTAATATATCTCAATAAAGCTAACTGAGGGGTAGACGGGCGAGAACTTTTAAGATTTTCATCCAGCTCCAGTAATACTTGCTAGAGACAAATGTCACAGTGAAATCCATCAAAACATGCTGCTGTGTTTGTCACACACACAAATGATACCTGTCATCATTTTACAGCTGTGCTACTGTAATTCAGTCAAATTGGTTGTGAATCATGAATGTTCTATTTTTTAGTCTAATTTGAACAGTTAATGAAATTTAATCTAGTGAAAAAGAATTCATTCTGAAAAAGGCATTCCCAATCATCTCTCAGACACCCAAAGTAACTTTTTAAAAGTCTTCTCCAATGTATACTTCTAAAGGCAAAGACAGTGTTTTTATATTTAAAATCATGAATATATGGTCAACTCAACATAATTACTATTATTGTAAAAGCCTCCTGTTTAGGATAAAAAGACAAGAGATAGCTTCAGTTCAGTTAGTTCAGTCGCTCAGTCAATGTCCAACTCTCTGCGACCCCATGAATCGCAGCACGCCATGCCTTCCTGTCCATCACCAACTCCCGGAGTTCACTCAGACTCATGCCCATCGAGTCGGTGATGCCATCCAGCCATCTTAGGCCTAAAAATTTCTTTTAAACTATCCAAAGAAAATGAGAGTAATTGAAATATCTGAGTATTCTGTTAATGAGTAAGGCGTTTGGTACCCAGTATGCAAGTGAAAGAGGAGACTGTGAAAAAGTTGGCTTAGAGCTCAACATTCAGAAAACTAACATCATGGCATCCAGTCCCATCACTTCATGGCAAATAGATGGGGAAACCGTGGAAACAGTGGGTGACTTTATTTTGGGGGGCTCCAAAAGCACTGCAGATGGTGATTGCAGCCAGGAAATTAAAAGACGCTTCCTCCTTGGAGGGTAAGTTTTGACCAACCTAGACAGCATATTGAAAAGCAGAGACATTAGCCAACAAAGGTCTGTCTAGTCAAGACTATGGTTTTTCCAGTGGTCATGTATGGGTGTGAGAGTTGAACTATAAAGAAAGCTGAGCGCTGAAGAATTGATGCTTTTGAACTGTGGTGTTGGAGAAGAGTCTTGAGAGTCCCTTGGACTGCAAGGAGATCCAACCAGTCCATTCTAGAGGAGATTAGTCCTGGGGTTCATTGGAAGGACTGATGTTGAAGCTGAAACTCCCAATACTTTGGCCACCTGATGCAAAGAGCTGACTCATTTGAAAAGACCTGATGCTGGGAAAGATTGAGGGCAGGAGGAGAAGGGGACCACAGAGGATGAGATGGTTGGATGGCATCACCAACTCAATGTACATGGGTTTGGGTGGGCTCCAGGAGTTGGTGATGGGCAGGGAGGCCTGGCGTGCTGCGGTTCACGGGGTCGCAGAGTCGGACACAACTGAGCAACTGAACTGAACAGAACTGAATCTACAATAAACCGTGTGATGTATATTTAAAAATTGTTGACCTCTTACATGGATTCCAGCATACAAATATCCAGCATTCTTTATATAACAGCAGGTACCAGAAGCCCTTAATACACATATGCCCAGATAAATTAATGTCCCCTTCTTAGACAGCTCATCTGGATAATTTTATGTGCCAAAAAAGAAAACAAATTAGAGGAGGGGGAGGCAGGAAGATGTAAGGTGTAACACAGCATTTTATGATTTATCAAGATTTAAGACACCATTATTTCATTTTAAATGCTGCTGAAGAAAATAATATACCTAGCACCATTAGCACTTTTGCTAACTTCTTATTAAACATTGTTTAGTAACCACAATACTATTTGGTATTGTCCCAGTTTGTGAGAGTAGATTAGCAACAGCTACTAATGTTAAGAACTAAGATATCTAATCCTCCTTTAGTTACTTTGCTTAGGTAGACATTTATTTATTGCTTACCCAGCATTCACTCCTCCTCCTTTCAAACAGCATTTAGATTTTCTTTTGGGAAAATTACCCCTTTTGTTTGAATGGTACTTACCTCAACCCTTGCCCCAGGTCTTTGGACCTGACTGGCCCATAACTTCATCCTTTGGCCACTTTGATTGCTTTAGGAAGAGTGGTTTATGTATTCATTACTGTATACTAACTTTGTAACTAACAACTTTATTGTATTCTCTTAAGAGTTTTTGTAAGATTTCCTGGGATTTTCCAAATATTCAATCACATCATTTTTCAAATTTTTGGGGGGTTTTCAAATATACAATCATATCATTTGTAAATTATAATAATTATACCCATTTTATCCCCTTTTTTCTAACTATATTAGCTAGTACTTCAAAAAAGTGTTAAATAATGTTTAGTTTTAACTTCTAGAACATCCTTGACTTGTTCCTGACTTTAACAAGGATGTTTCCAGTATTTATCCATTCAGCATAGTGCTGGTTTTTAGGGTTTAGGTATGAGTATCTTATCATGTCAAGCAAGTTTTCTCCTAATCCTATGTGGTTGAGAGGTTTATTTTCTTAAACCAATAATAAATATTGAACATTATCAAATATCTTAATAGCATATATGAAAATTATTTTCTCATTAGATCTATTGATATAATAAATTATTCTATGTTAAATTTCCTAATATTGCATTATCCTTATATTTTTTTAGATTAAATTTTACTTGGTCTGATATATTGTAGTCTCAGTGTGATACTGAATTCTTACAATTTTTTAAAGGAATTTTACAGTCATAGTCATAAGTGAATTTGGTTTACACTTTTTAAAAACAGTTATTAGGGTTCATTAAAATAATTTAAGGGGTTTTCTTCTTTTAATATGCTCTGAAGCACTTTAAATAACAGAATTATCTGTTCCCCTATGCGTTTCATGTGAAACTTCTGGGCCTGATGTTTTTCATCAAGAGAAAGGAAAACGGATTAGGTTTTACACAACATTTTCCTTCTGTGGTAAAATGAAAGTGAAAGTGAAGTCGCTCACACTTTGCGGCCCCGTGGACTGTAGCCTACCAGGCTCCTCCCTCCATGGGATTCTCCAGGCAAGAGTATTGGAGTGGGTTGCCATTTCTTTCTCCAGGGGATCTTCCCGACCCAGGGATCGAACCCTGGTCTCCTGCATTCCAGGCAGACATTTTATCTCTTCTGGAGTCAATTTGGGGCAATTATATATACATTATAGTATACCTAAATAATACCATAAATAAGGTATTGTTAAAACGAGGCCTATAGCTAGTTTCAAGTGTCTGTTCATTTCTGTATCCCTGTGTCCAACTTTATATTCATAGATACAGTTATCTATGACAGGATTAAGTGCAGTCCCATGATTCTTTTCGTTTCCTTTGCCTAAGTGATTATTTCTCCCTTTTTGTTTCTTATTCTGTGTATTTGTGCTTTCTACATTTCCTTGTGATTTTTTAAGTTTATGCTATATTGTTACTGTGTTTTTCTTAAAAGGTAGTTTTTGTATGTATTTATTAGTTTCACTACTTTAAACTTTTCTAACTTATTGATTTCTGTTTTATCTATTCATTTTTTTCTCTTTCCTTAAGACTAATTTGTGATTTACTGTATAACTTATTAACTCATATATGTTTATTCTTTCCTTCTTATTAGAAGTCCTATAAGATACCGCTGTGCAGTACTTTACCTGTAACTCATTGGTTCTAGTTTTTCATTGTCCTTATTTCCTATATAGTCTCCAATTTTAATTTGAATTTCATGTATCACCCGAGTTGAGAGAGACTGCTTTTCAAGTTTCTAGGTAATAATGGTAGAAACTTGATGTAATCTGGTTTTGCTATTAATTTCTATTCTTACTGTATTGTGATTGGAGAATATTGTTCACATTTTTCCTTTCCACAATTTGTAGAAATTTTCTTTATGGCTTATTCCATGGTCAATTTTTATAAATTTCTTTTGGAAACTTGAAGATATATTCTCTGTTTTAACAATAAGGACTGTCTTACTCACTATATTATTTATTAAATTTTACTTATTTTTTGTCTTCGTGACCTATTGTGGGCCGAAGTGACTAATTTCCCTTCATTGATGCATTTCTATTTCTTATTGCATCACCTTGGATTTTTGCTTTATGAATGTTAATGCTATTTTATTTAATAATAGATATAAATTATTCATATTTTCTAGTGAATTGTACTCTTGAATGCTATAAAGAGCCCTACTTTTTTCTTTTAATAGATTTCCCCCTGAATCCAACCTCGTCTGCCATAAGATCACAATCTCCGCTTTCTTTTCCTTTGTATTTGCCCAATTTACTTTGGCTCATCTTTTTTTGTTGTTTTATACCCTTACTGAATTACTTTGTTTTAGGTATATCTCTTGAATTCAGCACTGAATTCACTTTGTGATACAAACAAAATATCCGTTTTGGAAAATAGGTGAGTTTAACCCACGTGTATTCACTGACTGGACAGACATTTGGTTTCAGTTTTTTCATGTTATTTTGTAATAGTTTTCTATTTTTAAGATGATGTAACTAGTAGTCAGTGTTCTTTGATTTTTTCCCTTGTGTATTTCTTATGCTAAATAGAAAATTGATATTGCTCTAGTTGTTCTCTTCTCAATTACAACTTTATAGAATGCCCCAATCCTCTCTTCATCAGACATATCTACTATTTTCCTACTGTAAGCATTGATTAATATTTTGTCTTCCACCTCCTACTCCTTTTCTACTGCATATTTTAAATTTTTTATTTATAATTGACTTTCAGCTATTAAAAATAAGGAAATTAACATATTTATGTGCAATTTACTTTCTTTCCCCTTGCCCCTGGTAACCCTTATTAGTTTTTCACTTTTGCATTGTCAGGCATATAAGCTTTACCTTTTGTTCTGTCACCCTGATCCCTGTTCTGTTTTATTCTTAGATAAATATAGCCATTGCTCCCCGCCAACCCTCTGTAGCAGTTTCTCAGGTCATCTCTTGTTTAACCTGTCATCAGATCGAAACATTAAGTAGGGCTCAAGGGAACAATATGCATGCTTAAAACTTTGCTTTATATTTTTACACTTGAGCAACAATTAGGTAACATCTTTGGCTTACATCTTTTTTTTCCTTAAAGATTTTCTAGCATTTATATTGCTATGGAGAAGTCTGTAGCTAGCTCAATTTTTTTTTTACTGATCTTTCAAATTCAGCAACTTTAGTAGGCTACGTTTGAGTGAGTTTCTCCTTGAACATATTGGATCCTTTCAAGATGTAGGTTCAAGTATTATTTTATTTTAAGAAAAATTTCCATTATTATATCTTTAATTATTATTTACTTTTGTTTGTTTTCCTCAGACATCAATGACACGTTTGGCTCTCCTTTGCTTGCCTTTTCTATCTCCCATTACACTCTTTTTATACATTTTTATTGAAGTATAGTTGATTTACAATGTTGTGTTAGTTTCTGCTGCACAGCAAAATGAGTCAGTTACGCATATATCCACACCTGTTTTAGATTGCTTTTCCAGACAGGTCATTACAGAGTATTGAGTAGAGTTCCTTGTGCTATACAGTTGATCTACCGTTACTTTCTAATCCTTTAAAATTTATTTTCATTTCCATTTCGTGTTGCTTGCTTCCTCATTTCCGTCCAGTTTGTCCCTTTCTGTATTTTCACCAGGATCTATTGGCCCATGTAGTTTTCACCTTTTGCTTTCACAATGGACCCTTTTTTTCTTTCACTTTTCCATGTACCCTATCAGTTCACATCTCATTTCTCCCTGTTGTGTTAATATCTGTTTCATGAGCTCTTCTATCTCTGCTTTATGGTTTTTACTTATAGAGGAGATTCATTTATTCTCTTCTGAAGATTCACAGTAAAATGTTTGATCATAATTTCTAGCAGCTCTGTGGAAAATTTTTCTGGTAAGTGTGCTTTATTAACCCTCTTTTTTTTTTTCTTTGAGTAGTATCTATGTATGGATACTATGAATATTCCTTCTTGATTACTTATCTCTGCAACAGCTGAATTTTTCCTATGCCACTATTTGCAAGAGGTTCATGTAGTAGAAAGAGTGGGGCCAGTCCCAGGCTAGCTTAAATGTCTTTATAACCTTAAGTTTGTGTAATTGTGTTTAACTTATGCTTCTGCTCAGCCAGAGGATGCAGGCAGTGGATTTTCACCATGCAATTTTCTGCTGTGCCATAGAGACAGACTGCTTCCTGTAAATATAGCTTGCCACAATATTTCCTTGTTTAGATCCTCTTGCACTGCTACTCATAACCAAACAGATCCTTGTACTTCCATGCCCAACATGTGTACTTTGTCCTTCCTATTATAAACAAGGATTTTCAATGTGGGAAATGAAGATGTACCTGTCACCGTTAAGAGATGAGCTTTGCCGCCTCTAAGACTTACACTCATAGACCTTCTCTCTGCTTTCTCTAAGTGCACCCCTGCCTGATCTCCGCTGCTTTGGGAGAACTACTCCTCCCTTTTTTTATTTTGTGGTTTTGGATTTCAGCTATTTCCTTAGTATAATGGGAAATATGGCTGGTGAGTTTTTTCTAGCTTTCCTTTTTTCTCCTTCCTTTCCCCCTTCCTCTCTTCTTTTCTTCCCTTCTTCCTTCCTTCCTTTTTTCTTTTCTCCTTTCTTTCTTTCTTCTTCTTATTTTTGCATGATTTCCAGTGAGAGAAGAGAGAAATGGCAACCTCACATTGACTTCTTATGTGTATTTGAAAGATAGACACAGGATTTGATGATTAATTAGATATGAGAAGTGAGGTTTCTAACTTGAGCAATTAAGTGGAATGTGGTATCATTCACCAACAAGAAAAACCCTAGAGGTTTGATGGGACAAAATTCATTGAGTTCAGTCTTACACATGTTAAGCTTGAACTGCCTGTGAAACATTAAATGGAAAGGTTTTAGTAAGAACTTGGAAAACTATGTTCATAACTCAGAGAATAGGTTTAGACTGGAGGAATTACCTAGAGAAGAGAAGCACTTGGGGCCCTGGATGAACGCTCAGAGAACCCCAACATTTAGAAGTTGGTAGAAGAGGAAACCATGAGAAAGTTGAGAAAAGTGCAGTTAAAAGGTCCAGTAAGAGGTCGATAAAAAGGTATGCATTGGATTTCACCACATGGAAGTCACTAAGAACAACCTATGGTATTTAGTAAGAGCAGTTTGGGTGGACTGCAGAGCTGAAGCCAGACTGAAGAGTCCTGTGGAGGGAAGGGGAAGTGAAGAGGTGGAGAAATTTTGCTGTGAAGGTTAATAGAGAAATGTACAGTAGATGGAGAGATGATGATAAGATCAAGGAAAGCTTTTTAGAATGGACACTAGGGCATGTTTTTATATTGTTGGAAATGATCCCAGGAAGAAGGAGTGGTTGATGAGAGATAGAGTGGGTAAGTCAAGGAGCAAAGTCCTTGAGGTTTCTAGAGCAGCTGGGATCCAGAGAACATGTTTTGGCATTGATGGGGGTTGGGGCGGTAGGAATCCACATTTGTTGAAAGCTGAAAATGGAAAGCACAAAGCTTCTGTTCAATGATGTCTATATTCTTGACAAAGACTGTTGTAAGATTGTCAGCTGAAAGTTTGGAAGTGGCGTGAGATAGCACATTTGAGCAGGGAGAAGAAAGCATGAAATAGTATTTTCAAGAGCCACAGAAAGAAAGCTATCAGGAAAGTAGTGTGTTGGCTGTATTCTATAAAGAGCGCTTTTGAGGACTAAGATTCCAAAGATAAAGTGAGGCCATTGTGTCATTTTCTTCATCAGTGTTCAGCTGCTCAGATGCAGGACAGGAGAAAATAGGGTAGTTTGGTTCTTACAAGGTTGGAATTTAGCCCATCAGAAAAAGCAGTGCAGAAATGGAAGTTACCAGTATTTTACTGGAGAATTATCAGAATCAGACTGGACGAAAAGAGACATGAGAAGCAGGAGGGCACTAATGAATAGTGAGAAAGTGGTGGGGTGGATGGAAACGGTCGCTTGTGTTGGCTGTCCTCCACCAGCAACTAGGCACACATTTGGTGTTTCTTCTTTTAAACTCCGCTTATCTCCCTTTGACACCTAGGCTGCTATAAACTAAACTTTGTACAGTATTTTCACTTCACTGTAGGCTGAGAATGGGCTTCCCTTGTAGCTCAGTCAGTAAAGAATCTGCCTGCAATGCTGGAGACCTGGGTTCAATTCCTGGGTTGGGAAGATTCCCTGGAGAAGGAAATGGCCTAAAACAGTTCTGTTGAATTCTACCTATAACTGAGGAAGGAAGTCATAAGAACACTCAAAATACGTTATAAAACTTGCTACATCATGGAGTGGGGGTCGCTTCAAAATTAATTGTGTACATGTATGTCCAGTATTCTTGCCTGGAGAATCCCCATGGACAGAGGAGCCTGGTGGGCTACAGTCCATGGGGTCGCAAAGAGTGGGACACAACTGAGTGACTAAGCACAGCACAGCATGTGTCTACGTATATGGGCTTCCCTGGTGGCTCAGCAGTAGAGAATCCTCCTGCAATGCAGGAGACGCAGGAAATGCAGTTTGATCCCCGGGTCTGGAAGATCTCCTGGAGGAGGGCACGGCAACCCACTCCAGTATTCTTGCCTGGAGAATCCCATGAGAGGAGCTTGGCTGGTTATAGTCCATGGGGTCACAAAGAGTTGGACACAACTAAAGTGATGGAGCACACACACACACACACACACGTCTATTTATAATTCTTCATTTCATTATTTAAGAAAAGAAAATATACACTCTTCTGCTTCTCACACGTAATCAAATTCTGGGTCCTTCATCAAGAGTGGTCTAGTTCAGGAGCAGACCTGTGCCTGATCATCCCATAGCAACAGGCTTATCAAATGCATAGGAGATGAATGGTTTGTAGCTGTTTAGTTGCCAAGTCGTGTCCGACTCGTGGGAACCCCATGGACTGTAGCCTGCTAGACTTCTGTCCAGGGGATTTCCCAAGCAAGAATACTGGAGTGGGTTGCCATTTCCTTCTCCAGGAGATCTTCCTGACCCAGGGATCAAACCTGGGTCTCCTGCATTACATGCATATTCTTTACTGAGCCAGCAGGGAAGCCCAAATAAATGGTTTAAGAGCAACCAAAATATGACTAGTGATAGCTGGTCCTCAAAAGAATCAATTTCTCAGACAGAAACCTTGAGAAAGATGAATGAATTAATGAAATCTTATATACCTGAACCATACAACATAGATAATATATATTTAAAGGTAATGTGAATTAAAAGAAAATAATTAGAGGCAGGTAGCATCAAAAGCAGGTCTATATGCTTTCTACAATTTATATTTTCTATTTACCTTTTCACTCCTGTAGTTTTCATAAAGAAAATCCTTCATCTGATTTTCCACCATCCTGAACACTCTCTGATATCAGGTGTCATTTTTTTCACTTTATACTACTTTATGAAATAATTAAGCAAAATCATATGTATCCAACTATAAAAGGCAGGTCCTGGGGTTCTGATATTAATTTATAGAGTCCCTTCTCCTAAAGAACTGGCTGGATCTCTTAGTCAGATATGGCTACTAAGACAGTAATATCTTTTTTGGTTTAGTCTCAATCTCTATTTTCTGGTTTTGCCAATTCTCTCTTCTCCATTGCCCCTAAATTGGTCTGCACTGGACTCCGCTTCAGACATCAGGATATTTATTATTGCTCCCCATTTATGCACCTTAAAATTCACTTCAGTGTAGATTTTTTTTTCTTATTTATCAGTTGTGCTTCCTTCCAAAATGTTCCAAATGTCCCGAAACTTGTCAGATAGTAAACAAACAAACAGAAAAAACTAAGCTTCCTTCCTTTTCTATGTTTGAGGCCCTCAGTTTTTAATCTTATTCCTGAGTGTTTTGTGTTCTGCCCAAGACTGTGGTTCTAAGCAAAACATTTTAAATTCTATTCCTTTTTAGTGGTAAGAATACCTTCTGGATCACCATTGTCCTATAGAACTTGCTTTGATGGTGGAAATGATCCATTCTGTGCTGTTCAATAGAGTAGCCATAAGCCACATGTGGCTACTGAACATTACAAGATGGCTGATACAACTGTGGAATTCAATTTAAATTTTTTATTTAATTTTAATTAATGTCGATAAAAATTTAAATAACTGAGTGTGACTAGCGCATACTATATTGATAAGTGCAGTTCTAAATTGTATTCCATTTTATTTTTATTTATTTTTTGTCCAGAAAAATTTAACAGGTTTATTTATAATTGTTATAAAGTTGAACTGCTGAAACTTGTTCACTGAAACATTTTGACTTTCATTAATGCTTTATGTCCCTACCTTCATATTAAAAATTCACACACAAATGAAAATGGAAAAACTGCCAATACCTGATTTCTGTCCCCTATTTTCCACTTGCAATCATATACTTAGGTACCTTTTGACCCCATGGAAAAAAAATATCTAACGTTCAGAACTACCAATAACAGGAAGAAGAGAATTTTTTTTTTTTTAAGAATGAAATGTTTCCCATCATAGTGGATTCTTAAGCACGTTCTCCATGTATGCGGCGTGCTAGCTGGATGTCTTGGCATAATTGTTACGTTTGGCATGGATAGCACACAGGTTGGTGTATTCAAAAAGGCCAACCAGATAGGCCTCACTTGCCTCCTGCAAAGCACCAATTGCTGCACTCTGGAAGCGCAGATTTGTTTTGAAGTCCTGAGCAATTTCCCGCACCGGACGCTGGAAGGGAAGTTTGCAAATCAGAAGTTCAGTGGACTTCCGATAACGTCTAATTTCACGGAGTGCCATAGTACCAGGCCTGTAACGATGAGGTTTCTTCACCCCTCCAGTAAAGCATGCACTCTTGTGAGCGGCTTTTGCAGCGAGTTGCTTCCTCGGTGCTTTACCGCTGGTCGATTTGCGGGCAGTCTGCTTTGTACGAGCTAAGGTTATAGAGACCTCCTTACTTACCCACCTTCTCCTTCGGCTGGAGCTCGGCGAGCTAGAGGCGGCGCTGGCATTGGAGAGTGACGGCGGCAGAGCGGCGGCTGCGAACACAATTCTGTATTCCATTTTAAAAGTCTATCCCGATTGGTCAAAAAAGGGAGGGCTATAACACTTGCCAACAAAGGTCCATCTAGTCAAGGCTATGGTTTTTCCAGTGCTCATGTATGGATGTAAGAGTTGGACTGTGAAGAAGGCTGAGCGCTGAAGAATTGATGCTTTTGAACTGTGGTGTCGGAGAAGACTCTTGAGAGTCCCTTGGACTGCAAGGAGGTCCAACCAGTCCGTCCTAAAGGAGATCAGTTCTGGGTGTTCATTGGGAGGACTGATGCTAAAACTGAAACTCCAGTACTTTGGCCACCTCATGCGAAGAGTTGACTCATTGGAAAAGACCCTGATGCTGGGAGGGATTGGGGGCAGGAGGAGAAGGGGACGACAGAGGATGAGATGGCTGGATGGCATCACCGACTCAATGGACATGAGTTTAAGTGAACTCTGGGAGTTGCTGATGGACAGGGAGGCCTGGCGTGCTGCGATTTATGGGGTCGCAAAGAGTCGGACACGACTGAGTGACTGAACTGAACTGAACTGAACTGATAACACTTTATTCATAGTAATATTAAATGTCTTCCCTGGCTGCAGTGACTGAGATAATTCCCTTTTCTTCTACTTTAAGGCAACACTCATTTGGGCTACACTATGTTTCTGCTAATGCTCACACATTGTTCTGTGATCAGTATATCCTCCTGAGAGCTGATAATGGATGAGTTCATTGCCCTGCTATTGGGGAAGGGAAAAGGGTCTCTTCTGTGTTCTTCTTTTGCAGAGAGAGCTGAGCAGTGAAGTTTATCTATTAATAAATCAACAAAAGCCTCAATTTTTCAAGAAACTTTTCTTTCCAGCTGGAATCAGGGCCTCTGTGAGGGAATCCAGAGGAATCTATGAATATGCTTCTGTGTATGTGATGCCTATCCAACAGGACAGAAACAAATGGATGATTAAATTGTTCCTGGTGAGCTGGGAAGGTGAAATGGAGGCAGAACTCCCACCCCTACCTCCTGCCCCAGCCAAGAGAGAGGCAGGAAGTCCTTGTGGAAAGCTACCTGGAAAGTGATAACCTGTGGTGTTAAAATATAGTTCATTAATTCAGAACCAGGAACCTTGTCCTAGAAGTAAGGCCATATTTAGGTTATTCCTAACTGAGTCTAGTTATTTCCTTTACTTTGCCCATACTGTCTAGTGAAGATATTTTGGAAATGTCAGTGGGTGACAGCTCTGCTGAATGGAACCAAAGAAGAGAATGTTGTGTTTGGGCCAGAATTCCTGGGAGTCAGGTGTGGATAAGTCAAGGGAATCCAAATGAGAGCACCCCGGGAGTTGATGATGGACAGGGCAACCTGGCCGTGCTGCAGTCCATGGGGTTGCAAAGAGTCGGACACAATGGAGACACTGAACTGAACTAGAGAGGTATCTCTGTGAGACAGACCCAGGCCCTCCCCCCAATCTTGACTTTTACTTCTCGGCCTCTTCAATAAAAGCCTGGGCAGTAGGGTATATTGTTTCACTCATCTACATACATTTAGCCTTCAGATGTCAAGGCTCCTGTCCCTAAAGGGAAATTGGTCTCCATCTGTTTAGTTTGTGACTTAGGTTTTGAAAAAAGAAATCTAGATCTTATGAATTACTTCTAATTTCCTTTCTGTAAATATTGATTTCCTCTATGTTGATGAATTTGACTACCACTGTTTATTAATATCTCCAAACCAATATAAAACAATAGTTTTTGTTTTGGAAGTTAAGACATATGTAGTGACTTGAATATTTTTACAGTCTTATGATTATGGAATAGAGCTTTATAATAAAGTAAGAAGATTGTGAGGTTTCATATCTATGAGGAACTGATTTGACAGGTTTTTCTTGCCAGGAAATGCTTAACGGTTGAACAGTAAATATATGTACAGTTCAGAACTGCCCTTGTGTTAGCTGAGGCAGCCGTAGCTCTGGACCTCGTACTTTAGAGGTCCTTTGTGATCCTCCTTCAGCCACATGCTCCCCTTGAGGCACAGGATGTGCAGGACCCAGCTGGCATGCCCACCAGAGCCTTTTTTTTTTTTTTAGCAACCTTTGTACTTTATTATCTTCAATGGAAAGTTCAAATATTTTAATTGCCTTAAACTTCTGGAGTACCCACCAGAGCCTTTGCCCCTCTTCTACACCACACTCTGGATTATCAGGACCCTGGTGCCAAGGAGCAGCTGCTTGAGAGAAGTAAGGACAGAGCTTAGATGTGGGGGCTGGATTGTCTTCCTGCGTGAGCATGAAGACCCTCTCAGAATGGGTGAGAGCTCGAAGCAGGAGAGAAGAGGAGCAGGACACAGGTGCCAGCCTGGGTGTATCTTCATGCACTGCTAAGTCATCTGGTTAGAACTAAAGAATTTGAAAATTCTGAATACCTTCTAGGTAGTCACAACAAAACAGTTGTCAAGGTAGACCAGAAAATATTTCATTAAACTGTTTGTTTGATTTACAACCTTTGATTATTTCTATTTAACACATATGGCGTCAGGCCTCCATTTGTATACCTTCCCAGGTCTCTAGGACAGTGTACCTCACCCAGGGAATGGAAAGATGCTCAAGGCCAAGAATGGAGTTCTAGAGCTTCCATTAATCAATGTGACAGTGGGCAAGTCACAATCTCAGTGCCTCAGTTTCCTGTTACGTCAAATCAAAACCTTACCTGTGTATTTCACAAAGTGGCCATGTAATGAGAAAATGAAATGTTATATCTGAATAAAGCCACGTAATCTGTGTAGCAATACATACTGCTGCTGCTGGTACTGCCCTTACACCTAACACTACTACATAGCTCTTTTTTTCTGTATTGTATATCAGGTAAGACATACTTACATCTCATGAGCTAGTTTGATATTATGGTACAATCTTAAGAATCTTACCAATGTAAATCTGTCTTGACACCAGCTTTGACAGCATAAGCCAAGGGCAGATAATGCTTTTGATGACCATTTAATCTAGTGTTTCCTACTACTTTCAGTGCAGACTCAATATTGCTGTAAAAGCAAGCAAAGAAAAAATCGTGGGCTAATTAGTATACTATTCATTGAGAAGAAAACCATCATAACTAAAACCTACTATGATCTTAGTCATACTTTTAAATGAATTCTGTTTTATTAACCACAAGAGCATCCACATACATTTGGAAAATTGTAGGTCATATTATGTGTGAGGTTGTGATTCTGTTTAGGGACAATACCTTCTGTGCATACAGATTTTCAGGCTGTGCACTGGTAAGTCCAAGGCCTCCGCGTGGTCGTTAGCAGGCTGAAGATAGAGGGAACAAGGCAAGTCCGGCTGAATGTGGGAAGAACACAGGAAGCACTTGGTGGACACTGCGATCACTTCCAAATCTAGCGGGGATCAGCAAAAGCTTCATGAAAAGCATGACATTGTGATTCATCTCCAAGGAAGATTTTCGGAAAACAGAGATAACCCAAGTAATATTTGCCTAGAGCCTTCTATATAGGAAGCTCTTGTAAAATGTTACTGTAATAACCCTTACAACAACCTTACTAGGTTTGGGAAATGTTTTTATAAAAAAAAAGAACCCAAAACTTAGACAGAGTTTCAGAAACATGTTCAAAGTCAAAAAGCTAGGAAAGACTGGGCTTAGAATCTCAGTCTTCCTGACTTTTCTCTTTCCAATTTACTGTTTGTTTTTGTTTTTTTTGCTCAATTTTCAGTTGTTATCTTACTACTTTTCTGACTTTTGAGAGAGGCATACTGATGTACCATCTACAGTATTTGTTATCTAGTATGTTTTAAATAGACTTTTAAAAATATTCTTAAATGAATGCATTTTATGAACAAACTATATCACAAGCTACAAACAGAATATAACTCTAAAATTAAGTGTAATGAAAATCAACAAACATAAAATTCTGGAACCATCCTACCAAGATCAAAGGCTCTGAGCCTGGGGTCTGCTTGCTGTTTGTAACATTTTCAAGTGTTACAGGGAGATATTAAAAACATATAAGCACCAAATTGAGTCTTGCTTCTTGAGGCAAATCCTCCCCAAAAAAAGATGAGAAAAAAAGCAATATTAACTCTGTAATTCAATTGCTTTAAAATACATGTCTGGGCACTGCCTAAATTATCTCACCACACTTTTGGCACATGCCCTATTCTTTGTAATAGAAGAAAATCTAGAGATAAACACTGAGAAATGACCCTCTCAGAGAATTGGAAGGATATCAAGTGCCTCAGTTTAGCAGCATCCATCACTATGCTAATTATCCTTAGGGAACTTTAAACTTCCTTAGCATCTGTGTCCATCAGGAAAGTTGAGTTAGTTCCCTTTGCCCCTCTGGAGAGGAAGGAGCCCTCAAATAATAACAAGGACACTTTTATTAGGATTGAGTCCTCCCAAAGGGCCTGTGGGCTGAGAAAGTATGTTCTGGGTCTGAGTTCAATTACAGGAAAGTCTTGTTTTTCAAATTAGGCCCTTGGCTATGAAGCAAACTGGATTCCCTTTTGCTGATTTTATTCAACAATTTTGGAGGGAGACTTCATTTTAAATTTTTGTGCTTCTAACGGGTCTGTCGTGTTTATGCCCGACAGTCTGTTTTGAGCATCTGTGTTTGTGTGTGTGTTTTACGAAAGCCCGGTGAATGGAGTACTGCTGTGTTGCTGGGCAGGAAGTGGTATGAGTGCTGGTTAACAGTCACTCTCAAGCATTAAGATCTTAGCCAGTGATCAGCAGGCCCCAATATCCGGAGACAGCAGGACCCCATGTTTCCTCCCACAGCCTCATTAACAAATAAAGAGTACAATGGAAGTAAGTCAATCATAACTCATGCAAACACTTATCAGTAAGTACAATCCAATCCATCAAAATATCCAGTCAGCTCTACCTTTAAAATGCAGGTGAAATTCAACCCCTTCTTACCTTCTGGCCTGATCCACTTTATCATTCACTTGAATGATGGCACAGCTTCCCCCCTGCTTACAGCCTTGCCCCCTAGCACCTATTCTTGACACAGCAGCCAGAGCAGCTCTTAAAACAAGTCAAATCATTTCACTCCACTGCATACACCTGTGATTGGCACCCATCTCTCTCAGAATAAAACCAAAGTGCTCACAGTGGCCTACAGACCCTCTGTGATTCAGGCCCCATTACTTCTCTCTCCTCATACTCCCACACTCATCCTGTTCCAGGCACTCTGGCCTCCTTGTCCTTTCTGGAACATACCAGGCATGCCCACTCCCAAGGTTTTGTAGTGGCTGGTCTCTGACTGGGATGGGAACCTCCCATGCCCATACATCTGCGAGACTAACTTCCTCATCCCCTTCAAGTCTTTCCTCAAATGCCATCTACTCAATGAGACCTAGACTGACTACTTTCTTCAATATAATAAGTCACTTACATATGAATGAATCTCCTTCCAGGAGTGTGTTCATAAGTCCAATAAAGTTAGCCTGCTGCTGCTGCTAAGTCGCTTCAGTTGTGTCCGACTCTGTGCGACCCTATAGACGGCAGCCTGCCAGGCTCCCATGTCCCTGGGATTCTCCAGGCAAGAACACTGGAGTGGGTTGCCATTTCCTTCTCCAATTCATGAAAGTGAAAAGTGAAAATGAAGTCGCTCAGTCGTGTCCAACTCTTAGCGACCCCATGGACTGCAGCCCACCAGGCTCCTCCATCCATGGGATTTTCCAGGCAAGAGTACTGGAGTGGGGTGCCATTGCCTTCTCCAAAAGTTAGCCTGCTACTGCTGCTACTGCTAAGTCACTTCAGTCATGTCCAACTCTGTGCAACCCCATAGACAGCAGCCCACCAGGCTCCGCGGTCCCTGGGATTCTCCAGGCAAGAACACTGGAGTGGGTTGCCATTTCCTTCTCCAATGCATGAAAGTGAAAAGTGAAAGTGAAAGTTAGCCTAGGTACCCAATTAACACAGTCAGCTACATAGTACTGTAGTGTAATAGGCTTATAATACTTTCCACACAAATAATACATTAAAAAAAACCCACAGAAAATAAAACATTTTTTATCCTACAGTACCATACTTTGAAAAGTACAGTAGTGCAGTACAACAGCTGGCATACCATACCAGGGCTGGCATCAAGGGAACATGAAGGAAGTTACAGGCTGGAGGAGGGAGAGGAAGTAGGAGATGGCAGAGCTAAAGGACCTCAGCAGCAGGAGACAGGGCAAGCTGCAGTTCCACTTATGCCTGACGCAGATGGCACGGTTCTGGTACTTGCTGGATTCAATTCTATGTACCCTCTTGGGGGTGAAAAAATGATCCAGTGATGTCTTGGTAGTAGCACGTTTGCATGTTTGAAAATTCTCAACTTGAGGATTCCTATGTGGGGAGCTTACTGTACAGCGACTTGGCTGCCCACCTCCATCTGTCTTAATGTGCTCATATCACTTGATGGCTTCCTAATACATCATGCAACTTACTAATCTATTTGGTCTATAGTTGATTGTCTGTCTCCCTCCGCTGGAATGTAAGCTGTATGAGGGCAGGCTCTATGTTTTGCTCACTCATATCTCAAGCACCAAAAATAATGGCTAACAAACAGCAGACACTCAATAAATACTTATTAAATTAAATGAACGAAGCCGGTACCAAAACGACCTCAACCCCTACAATTTATAATCGCAACAAAATCCAATTCTCAGTCCTTTTTAGGCATCTGATAAGCACTCTGAATGAATGGTTCACTCTGAAGTGGAGATAATATTCTGTGGTCTGGATCAGCAAGTCATCTGAGCAGATCACAACAACGTGGGGAAGAAGGGTTTGGAACTAAATTGGAGTTTGGGACATGGGGGTTAAGCTTCTGAATTTGTCAGACGTTTATACAGCAGTTCTTTCTTTTAATTGAAGTATAGTTGATATACAATAATATATAAGTTGCTGCTGCTGCTGCTAAGTTGCTTCAGTCGTGTCCAACTCTGTGCAATCCCATAGACGGTAGCCCACCAGGGTCCCCCGTCCCTGGGATTCTCCAGGCAAGAACACTGGAGTGGGTTTCCATTTCCTTCTCCAATGCATGAAAGTGAAAAGTGAAAGTGAAGTCGCTCAGTCGTGTCCAACTTCGCGACCCCATGGACTGCAGCCTACCAGGCTCCTCCATCCATGGGATTTTCCAGGCAAGAGTACTGGAGTGGGTTGCCGTTGCCTTAGAAATGGACAATATAATGATTCGCAATTTTTAAAGGTTATACTGCATTTGTAGTTATTATAAAATATTCACTATATTCCACATAGGAGTTCTTGATAGCAATATTCTTACTAATAAAGTTTCAACGATGCATTGATTTTTATGAAACTTTGTAGAAATTGAAGGTGTGGGCAAGTGTATGCACATATTCAAAAGCAGCACCAAGTCTGACAGACAAACAAATTTCAGGTAAGGATAGATCAAAGCCCCTCACCCTAGAAGCACAAGAAGCACCCTTTCTGCAAGAATTCATTATTTCCAAGAGTTTGCCTTTTGATTTTCTCACTATGTTCTTTTTGTATTGTAAAATGGTAAATTTGTAAAACAAAACAAAACAAAACAAAACAAAACAAAAAAACCCTTACTTTACAAAGAGTAAATTACAAACGGATTGCTCATCTTTATGCTCAACTTTATACACGGATAGGATGCTTCCATAGCTGGGGAAAGAGACTAGTCATAACTTTCTAACTGAGAATTGATTTATTGTTTTCCATTCAAGGAACCAAAATGATGTTTTAACAAAGGTAAAATGAGCCATTGCTCGTTTTGATAATGTGGGAGTGATTCACTAAATTAGGTTAATTTAGTATAAAAGTAGTGAATAATTTAGCAATACTAAAAATATTTTCAAGGCTGAACACTCTTAACGAACAAACACTAAGCAAATTATAAATATTAGTGTTGCTTATATAGGACACAGCGAGAGTACCTCCCCAGCTTCTTTTGGCCTCACATTTCTCCGGGTCTCCGAGATATGCCTCAACTGCTTCAGCTGCCACCCTCCCCGCCGCCCCCAGAGACTCATGGAGCAGAGCAGCCCACCAGGGTAGCCCACCAGGGTCCCCTGTCCCTGGGATTCTCGGTTTAAGCCCTCAACAATGTGGTTCGATCAGGGAAGCAGAAGCCCTCTGAGAATGTTAAAGAATTAGACTTCCGCACTTGTGGGAAGAGGTGGGTAATTATGAGACTGAAAAGTGATTGCTGAAAGATCAGAGACCCAGCCCTGACATTAGCAAAGGAGTCTGAGCTTGTAGGGAAGTCTGGAAGCGAGGCACATTCAGCTGCTGTGGCAGGACCACATGGACGGCCAGTATAGGTGTCTATGGAAAAGTGGTGGGGTCTTGGTGATTCCCACCCCTGAGTCTCTGTGAAGAGCCCATTGGCCTGACTGCTGTCACAGCTGTCTGGCCAAGGAGAACACAGGACAGAAAAGAGTGAGAACAAGAACTTTCTTACATCCAGACGTTTGTCTTTTGCCACATCTAACCAATTACAACTTTCAGAGTTGAATGGCTGCTGCTTCACTGCTGTTTAAATGAAACTCAAACCTCAGGCAACTTCAGCTTTCTCCACCCAGACAAACACAAACCTACGAGTTTCCAGAATAAACAATTTGCCTATAGAACACTCCTGCAGAAATACCATACCATGCAGAGGATGGGGTTTGTTTCTTTTTACCAAATGGATCAGATGACTCAACTTGGAAGCTGGGAGGATTAACCACCAGCCGGATAACTTTTGACCAGTTGGGGACAGGAATTGGGAGGGAGCTTGCAGGTAAATTTCTTTTTTGGTCCTTGCTTTAACAGACAGCTCCCACACATGTTTTCTATAGAGCCTGCTTTGGCCACCTGATGGGAAGAACTGACTCCCTGGGAAAGACCCTGATGCTGGGAAAGATTGAAAGCAGGAGGAGAAGGGATGGAAGATAAGATGGTTGGGTGGCATTATTGACTCGATGGACATGAGTTTGACGAAGCTCCGGGAGCTGGTGACAGACAGGGAGTCGTGGTGTACTGCAGTCCATAGAGTTGCAAAGAGTTGGCCATGACTGAGCAACTGAACTGAACTGTTCGTAGACACATCACGTGGCCAAGGAACTGGCTGCATCTCCTCAGGGTCATGAAGCACAGACCAGGTTGGCAATACACCACCATGTATTTGCTTCCTGTTCTTTGTTGCACATGTTTTTTTCCCTCACTCTTGATGCCCTGGGATAGCATCTTTCACTGAAGCATTAGCTTTTCAGTATGCCTAAGAAATCCCAGCTAAAATTATACATGTAGAAAAATTGCAGTGAAAATAAAGTGTGAGAGTGATATGAAAAGAATTGATGGTGAGGGCTATGATTCCAGTTTATTTCCGTATCCTGAAATTATGGCATTAATAGAAGTATTTAAGAATATCTTTATCTTCTTTCACTGAAAAAGTCTATGAACAAGTATTTCTGAGACAAACTGAAGGACTGAATCAGGAAACGGAGATCCTTTTTGCCAACATATGACTTGTGACCTAATCTCTCAACAAGAGTACACTTAACGAAAACATTGCTTTCTGGCAACTTCTGAGTAATAACCCTGTCATAGCTCAGAAAGCAGTGAAAAGCCTATTATTCATATTTACATATATATGCCAGTCTAAGTTTTCAAAATATTGTGATACACAGACTGGAAAACCTGCCTTTGTATTATTCCATGTCAGCTCTCTTCATTACACCCATATCTCCAAATGGATGGGTATAGTGCCCTCACAGCTTATTTGATCATTACTCAATAAGACATGTAGGAGACTTGCCCCCTAATATTTAAAACCTATTTTTAAATAATTAAACGAGAAATCCCCTGACAGTTCAGTGGTTAGGACTCTGCGTTTTCACTGCTGAGGGTCCAGGAACTAAGATCCCACAAGCTGCGCAGCTGCCAATAACTAACTAAATAAAATAATACAACAGAGATACTATGGAATAGGTTGAAAGCATACAAGTGTTCTTAAGGTAAAACATGAGATTTAGGGTGTGATTGAAAAGCAGAGGTATTACTTTGCCAACAAAGGTCCGTCTAGTCAAGGCTATGGTTTTTCCTGTGGTCATGTATGGATGTGAGAGTTGGACTGTGAAGAAGGCTGAGCACAGAATTGATGCTTTTGAACTGTGGTGTTGGAGAAGACTCTTGAGAGTCCCTTGGACTGCAAGGAGATCCAACCAGTCCATTCTGAAGGCGATCAGCCCTGGGATTTCTTTGGAAGGAATGATGCTGAAGCTGAAACTCCAGCACTCTGGCCACCTCATGTGAAGTTGACTCACTGGAAAAGACTCTGATGCTGGAAGGGATTAGGGGCAGGAGAAGGGGACGACAGAGGATGAGATGGCTGGATGACATCACTGACTCAATGGACATGAGTCTGAGTGAACTCCGGGAGTTGGTGATGGACGGGGAGGCCTGGCGTGCTGCGATTGATTCATGGGGTCGCAAAGAGTCGGAGACAACTGAGCAACTGAACCGAACTGAGTCCCTTTACCCTCCCTAATAGTTTATGGTTCTCTGCTACTAGAGGTTCCCTTAAAATATTTGAGCATTTCTTTAGGTTAACTACTCTGTGTGTGCTCTCTCACGTCCTTTCACACTTGTATTTTCTTATATATGGGATTTACCTTTTTTTTCTTAAGAGAGAGCAGGAGCCATTTCAGTAGAGTTTCTATCAATAAAATCCAGATGAAAGGGGTGAAAATGTGGTGATGGTCAAGTGAAGGTCAGCACCCCAGTTGTCCCCTTGAGGAGAATTTCTTCATAGGGAAGGAGTTGAGGTGAAACTGACACGTCACAGGGTTCAGCATCTATTATTTTTTGATAGGAGGATATGAGAATGATGTTAGGGTGGAAGTTGCGAAACCAGAAAGTGAGATTGGAGAGTCAAGAGTAATTGTGCGAGAATGAGTATATATGATTATGTTTCATAGCAAAACATGTTTTGTTTTTGTTTTTAAATCAGCACAGAGAACGGTGAAATGCCATCAGAATTGCCTCTGTGAGTAGCACTATCTTAAATTTTTAAAGGCATCGCTACTCTCCTTCATCCAGTCCGGAACCTCAGAGAGCCCACAAAGCACTCCAGCGCTGCATCTGTAGTAGCTCCTGTGACAATCCGTGTTCTCGGGATTTTTTCACCTTAAGATGGTGATGACAGAAATGTCTTGAGATACTTAGGATATTTCCTCAGTCATCCATCTACAGAAGAAATCACCCCGTCCTTCCTAGCATATTTGCCTTTAGGTTAACCAGCTCTGGCACAGGCTGGGAGCGGTTTAAGAGCAGAATGTAAGAGGGTGGGAAGGGTCCTAGTGAGGTGTTTCTCCGGGCCTGAGAACTTTTTGCTCGCGAGTGTCAGGGACGACTGGGAGCAGGCAAACAGTCCTGTCTGTTTACTGATCACCTGAAGGAAGGCCCGAGACAGGGGCTGGGCATCGTCTCCGGGGAGGTGACCCGGCTGCTGTTCTCTTCCGAATCCGCTCTCCCACGGTGCTCGAGCGGCTGCTCTCCGGGCCCCGAGCGCTGGGACCATCTGGGCCAACCGTGCGAGCCAGGGCTGGTCCACCTCCGCTGGCTGGAGCTAGGGCGAACCGGGCCGTTTCTAGGAGCTCAGGCCCGGGTTTGCCGGGTCAGGGGCTCCACGGCTGTGGTCTCTGGACAGCAGGCGTGTTCCCACCGGGGCCGGCCAGGGGTGAGCCCAGGCAGTGAGACCCCCGCGCGTCCCGAGGCTCGGCGCGCCCAGCCCGTGGCTCTCCGGGAGGCTCGGAGAAGGTGTCCAGCGGGTCCAGCGAGCGGCGGTTCCACTCCAGCTCCGCCAGCCAGCGGGAGCCGGGGGCGGGGAGCCGGGAGCACCGCCCCGCCAGCGCGCCCCGCCCGCGGGAGAGGAGGGGCTGCGGCGCCGCGGACCACTGGAGGCGCACGCCGCCGCCGCCGCCGCCGCGGTGGGTGCAGGAGACCGCGGCTCCACGCAGGCGGCGCCCGCGCCTCGGCTCCCCGGCCGGCCCGCGCGCCCGTCCGCCGGGGCCGTCTCCCGCCTCCCGTCGCTGCCAGCGCACCATCGGGTGCACCGCTGCTCGTCTTCCCGGTAGGTGTCCTAGCTGCGGAGGGGACACCCGGAGCCGCACGACGGTGCCCGCACCGCGGCCCGGGGGCATTGTGCGCGGCCGGAGGGCCGAGGACCCTCAGGGACGCGCGGCCGGGCAGCCTGGCTTTGGGCCCCCAAGGCATCGTAGCCTTCCGGGGGTTCCCCTGGCTGGAGAGCGGGAGGTGGCGGTGACAATCCCGCCCCGTGGCCGTGACAATCCCGCCCCGTGGCCGTGGTGGGAGGGGGCTTCTGGGCCATGGTCCCCGCTCCCCGCCCTTCCCCCCGCCCCCGTGGTGGGGAATTCCGGGCGCCCGGCTCTCCCGCCCGCATGCTCCCCGCGCCCCGGCTGCTGGGTTGGAAGCTGGGGCAGGGACAGGGACTGATGTAATTGTCGGCGGAGAACCGAACCCGCGCGCCCGCGCCCGCTCCAGCTAACGCCTACGCCGCACCTTTCTGGGAAGCTGGGGAGCCGAGAGGAGCGGCTGGGAAGTTGTGCATTGGGTTTTATTGTGCGCGTGCACTGCGGACTGCCCTCTCGGGGCACCCCTGCCCACCCGCTGCTGGCTCTCCTGCAGCCTTCTCTGCAGCCTTCGTTCACACCCCCGGCCGGGCCCGAGCCTGCCTTCCCTGGTTCAGACCGGGACAGGGTTTGCATTGCAGTCAAGACGTGCTTCCCCTGCATCCAGCCGGGAGCTGCCCGCAAAACGCGTGGCCGGAGATGCTGGGGAGGAAGGGATGGGAGACCTGGGGAGGAAGCCGGGGAGAAGTAATGACACCAGCACATTTTTTTTTAAAGCCTCTGCTGAATACAGATATATCTGCATGGCATCTTTTGAGCTGTTTTTGAAAGTTATGGCCAGATACTGATTTTGTAGCAGTTCTGTTATATACCTGAAGGTAGCTTAAACATAGAGACTTAAAGCTGGGGAAAGCATTACATAATGGACGTGAAGCAATTGACACGAAACTAAGTGAACCCACAGGGGTGCCAGATTATTTCTTTCTCCCGGATGCAAAGTCCTAGAGGATTTTTCCCTATACGAATTTCCATTTTTAAATCGCTGGACTAGTTTTAGTAAATTGTGATTCCCCCCCCCCCCATACCAATTTTTTTCTCGATTATCTTTTCTTAAATTTAAAAATTGTATGCTAACGGATAGTTGTATTTCACAAATATGGTCTCTCTCCAAAAGTAAAATAATTTAATAGGCCATCTTAATATCATTAACTTTATTTTCCTCTTGGTAGTATTTTTTCCCCCCTCCCTCCTCCCTTTTTTGCTTTTTGGAAGCATTTCTACAGTTTTAGGTACTGCGACCTCGCAATGTTGATATTCCTATCCAGTGCTACAGCATTGCAGATACAAAGACTAATAATAAATGAGACAGAAGACCTCGCAGTAACTCAGAATGAGCAGAGTTCCCAAGGTCGAAGGGAAGCTGCAGTGTAGCTGGGCTATAATCACCTATAGAGAATATGTATGCATAGCCCTCCTTTGGTTATAAGGAAGGCCCTGATAGGCGGACTATTATTCCTATCCTTCTTTTACCCAGAATGTCATGTGTTTCCCCCTAAAAATAATGTGTTTTTTTTTTTTTCTCCAAGTAGAAACACAGCATTTTGAAATTAAAATCTTTGCTTTTAGAAAGCCTAAAAAATCCAGGGTTTGCCTATATTTTCAGTTTTGATGTTGATAGCTCAATTATACAATCAGTGAATGAATTCCTTTTGGGGTATGTTAGTTTCAGATTATGATGATTTATCAGTTGTCCCTTGGCTATAGTAAAATGTGATTCTGTTAGACTTTTACAGAATTGCTTAAAATAAGTTTTCTCGTCCTTAGATTGCTTTAACCTTGTGTTAGTTAACTTTATTCCAAGAAGAAAGGTAAAGTCCTTCCAAGATGAAATATTTGTTGTTGGATATCTGTAGCATTGTTGAAGAATTGTATAGAATTATACATAATTCTATAGTTAGGTTAATGCATAAGTAGATAGAAGTTTGTGGTCCTCTATGGAAGGATAAAGCACAGATTCTCAAAAGAGGATTTTTGTTGTTAACTGCAGAGCTTAAGTAATAATTATAATACCTTTTTTTAGTTTGTTTTTGATTTCAAGAAAAGGTCTCATGTACTATCTGTTGATGTGTGAGACTTTTTTCCCCACTCAACATTATGTCACTATGATTCGTCTATGTTGTATGTAGCTGTAGTTCATTGACTTACACTGCTGTACAGTATTCCATCATGTATCTGTAACAAAAAGTTTCCCTGCTCTCCTACCAATAGCTCTGTTTTTTTTTTCTTTTTTAAGAAGATTGCAGAATGCTGCTTTGCTCATTCATATTTCCTGGGGCACACGGGCAGGTGTTTCCCTTGGGTGAATACCAAGGTATAGAATTGTTGATTGTGTAGGATGTGTGAGTATTCAACTTATAGAAATTGCCAAATTATTTTCCAAAATCGTTCTACCTTACAGAAGGCAGGGAAACAAGCAAACACAGATAATCCAATACAAACAAGCATACGTGCCTGTGTGTGTGTTAAATTGCTTTCCCTTGGCGTAGTGATTTGGAGAACATCTTGCTGGTAGTTCCAAAAGCAGTTGAATGACAATGTAGCAACATCTTTAAGACAGAAAGAGAGAAGAAAGACCTCCCAAGAAAAAAAACCTTGTTGCTTACCAATAAACTCAGAAGTTATCAAAAAAGAAGCTCATAAGGGAATAAAGGACTATAAACCTCAAATATTCAGGGATGATTATCCACACCCCCTGCCTCAGCTATACATTCCTTACATCCCCTGAATAGATATATTCAGTGATTTGAAATTCAGAATGAAGTGAGTAGCTTTGATCAAGAAAATGAACTAAAGTTAATTTTAGGGATAACTGACATGATGTATGTTACTTCTGATACTGACATGATGTCAGTTACTGAACTTGGTGGTCTGCCCTTCTGGTGTTGTTCTGAGTCTCCATGAGCTTTGAGGGTAGTTCTGTATCCATTCCTGGGCTTCCCAGGTGGTGCTAGTGGTAAAGAACCTGTCTGCCAATGTAGGGAACTCAAGAGATGTGGGTTCAGTTTAGGGAAGATCTCCAGGAGGAGGGCATGGCAACCTACTCCAGTATTCTTGCCTGGAGAATCCCCTGGACAGGGGAGCCTGGCAGACTATGGTCCATAGGTTCACAAAGAGTTGGATATGACTGAAGCTACTTAGCACACACGCACACTATGTCCATCCATTTGATTGCCAAACCCTTGGCTGGTCACCCCTATGGGTCTCATGTGGCAGTGATATTGCATGTGCTTCTTCATTCAGCCTGCGTTTACTGAACACCTAGTATGTGCCAGATGCCTTGTTAGGTGCTGGGTCAAAAACATGCCTGCCCTTAAGGATCTGTTCAAAACAGCATCTACCAAAAACAAGTCACTGTTGAATATGTATGCATGTGTGTGGGGTGGATCTGGCTTTGGTTTTAGAATTTGCATGAAATGTCTATTTTTTCTTTTGTTCCCTAAACTTTTTCCAGATTTATGTTTAGACCTCGTTGAGTTGAGAGTGCTTTGGGGGAAAAATGCAGTTCTTGCAAACAACAGTTACTTTAAATACAGTTTTATTGATTTCTTAAAAACAGAAGCTTTAAAAGGACTTATTCATGGTTAAGTCCTATTGTCATGAAGACACATGTTATCAAGTAGGAGAAAGACAGAGATCAGGGAAGGAATAGTTGGGTGGTTGAATTCAGATTTTTTGGGAATGGAACATGACAGTGTTGAATTGATTTTTAAAGAGAAAAATAGAAAATAGACAAAGATGAATGGTTATTAAGAGATCCAACTTGGGTATTACAGGAATCTCAAGAGTATATTAAATCTTGATGGTTTCAGGATGAAGTTCCTGGTGGATTATGTGAAATGTTTTCTTGTAAGTGGGTATTCACTTACATTGTGTTTGTATGAATGTAGTTTTTCTTGAAATATAGTATAAAACAAATGCTAAATATCTATAACGGAGAAGGCAATGGCACCCCACTCCAGTACTCTTGCCTGGAAAATCCTATGGACAGAGCAGCCTGGAAGGCTGCAGTCCATGGGGTCGCTGAGGGTCGGACATGACTGAGTGGCTTCACTTTCAGTTTTCACTTTCATGCATTGGAGAAGGAAATGGCAACCCACTCCAGTGTTCTTGTCTGGAGAATCCCAGGGACGGCAGAGCCTGGTGGGCTGCCATCTATGGGGTCGCACAGAGTTGGACACTACTGAAGTGACTTAGCAGTAGCAGCAAATATCTATAAAAGGATAATGTTAATAGAAGGATGAATTATGAGAAGCAGAAATGTCCGAAGACTTTTTCTTGCGGTGGTTTTGCAGATTACTTGTAAGTAAAAACTACCCCAGGTGAGAGAATTCCAATGGATAGGGCCAGTGTCTCAGAAAATCTATATAGTAAGTTGACAAAGGACAGAGCTACTCTTAGGAGGCCACTCCAACTAGTTTGATATCCAAGACTATCTAAGGGATAACTGGGCTAGAGAGAACATTAAGTATGTTACTTAACCCGTAAAATAAGCTTAAGTAAATAAAAAAATAAGCTTAAGTACATAAAAATAAGTTTAAATAGGTAAAAATAATTAAGTAAAATATTGGCAGATTATCATTTAGCATAATATCATTTAATATCACCAGCATTATGAGGCTGAGTACAAAGAATTCATGATTAATATATAAAAGTTCATCTTCTCCTTTAGAGATGATGGATTGTATGTTTTTCTATTCAATAAAACCTAGAGGTCAAATCATAAAATATATGAAGAAGGTACCCAGACACTGAAAATACTTATATTTGCTTGATGTGCTGATTCTTGAAAGATGTTTATATTAGATAAGGTGTTAGAGGGCTTCCCTGTTGACTCAGATAGTAAAAATTTGCCTGCAATGCCAGAGACCTGGGTTCAGTCCCTGGGTCAGGAAGATCCCCTGGAGAAGGAAATGGCAACTCACTCCAGTATTCTTGCCTGGGAAATCCCATGGACAGAGGAGCCTCACGGACTATAGTCCATAGGGTTGCGAAGAGTCAGACATGATTGAGCAACACACACACACACACACACACACACGTACAAGGTTTTAGAGGTGTTCAGTTCTGTTCAGTTCAGTCCAGTTGCTCAGTCATGTCCGACTGTTTGCGACCGCATGGACTGCAGCACGCCAAGCCTCCCTATCCTTCACCAACTCCCGGAGTTTACTCAAACTCATGTCCATTGAGTCGGTGATGCCATCCAACCATCTCATCCTCTGTCATCCCCTTCTCCCACCCTCAATCTTTCCCAGCATCAGGGTCTTCTCAAATGAGTCAGATGTTCACATCAGGTGGCCAAAGTATTGAAGTTTCAGCTTCAACATCAGTTCTTCCAATGAATATTCAAGACTGTTTTCTTTAGGATGGACTGGTTGGATCTCCTTGCAGTCCAAGGGACACTCAAGAGTCTTCTCCAACACCTCAATTCAAAAGCATCAATTCTTTTGTGCTCAGCTTTCTTTATAGTCCAACTCTCACATCCATACATGACTACTGGAAAAACCATAGCCTTGACTAGATGGACCTTTGTTGGCAAAGTAATGTCTCTGCTTAATGCTGTCTAGGTTGGTCATAACTTTCCCTCCAAGGAGTAAGCGTCTTTTAATTTCATGGCTGCAGTCACCATCTGCAGTGATTTTGGAGCCCCCAAAAATAAAGTCTGGCACTGTTTCCCCATCTATTTGCCATGAAGAGAGAAGGGTTTAAAAAATCTTTTATTCCAATTCCAACCTCTCCCATTTTACAAGTGGAAAAACTGAGGCTCTGAGACTTGCCCAGTGAGGTGCCAGCTCCATTAGAAGATACTGTGCCAAATAATTTACTTCTGTTGGTGGTAACAGGAACCCTAAATTATGGGTAGGAGAATAACAAGATGAATCAATAGCAACATCTTCAGTGGATTTTAAGCTTTCTTTCTGTCATTTTCTTTGAGTGGTTGGTATAGGAAGTGAAATTGAACATTTATTCTAAAGTTTTTCTTAGATTTTTAGAGAAAAGTCTTCATTTTTGAGGGTGTGATGAGGGATTAAATAAATATCATTATTTAAAATTTTTTGATGCTTGCTATTTTGATACCCATAGTTTTGCCTTTTAACTCAATGGATGGGAAAGGATAGGGGAAATTAAATTAGCTTGTGCTTGTCTCTTTTCCTTTGTCATTCTCTTTCCATAAGCTAATATGAGACAAAATTGACGTGTAGAGGGAATTGTCAGGAACAGGCCATCAACTCTTACTTCTTTACCTTGCATCTTATTGAGGCAATTCTTACTATAACTCTTGAGACAGACCTATCTACCGTTTGAAAAGTGTGGAAGTAGAAGAGAGAACAGCAGCAGTGTATTTTTAGAATCTTTTTTTTTCTAAAGTCAAATCTAAAATAAACGTGGCCTCAATTTCCAGCAATAGCTTTATTTCGCAGCTCCTAAACCAGTACTTAAGTTTTATCATAAATTTGAAGTTACCTTGGTATATTTTTATACATAATACAATGTTGCCACCAGTAACATACTATGATCAGCTACTAAAGTTTAAAGAATAAAGTATCTAAAGGAACATTGCAATTAACAATTTTTTGTTACATGTCATCTCTGGAGACAAAGAGGAAAGTCTGATTTATTTTAAATTAAGGTAACATTTTTGCTTTTTGTTTGTCTCCAGCAGCTAGACAAGCTTTTACATATTCACACCCCATCAGGCAACAATCTGAACAGTTTTTGTGGTCTAATTTCCCTAAAATAGAAAAAGTAGCGCAATTTGAATGGCATGATTATGAAAAGCCATTAATGAAATTCTTTTTGATCTCAATAAACTTCAAATTGAGCAAGAACTATAAAAAGAGTGTGATCTCCAAGGTAGGTCAAGCAAATATAGGAAACTTTAGGAAGAAAGCAGGGAAAAGAAGAGATCAAATTCTATAGAAACTCAGTAAAATGGAACAGGAAGGTCATGGAAGGAAGTAGATGGATATATTATATCCCAGTTTGTCTTCCAGTTTTATTTTTAAAAATGCCAACAGAAGAAATAAACATGTAAATCTAAAGAGATGGTCTGTAGGTGATGGCTACCCTGATCGCTCAGTTGGTAGAGAATCTGCCTGCAATGCAGGAGACCCGGTTCAATCCCTGGGTCGGGAAGATCCCCTGAAGAAGGGATAGGCTACCCTCTCCAATATTCTGGTTGGGAAGATTCCCCTGGAGAAGGGAAAGGTACCCACTCCAGTATTCTGGCCTGGAGAATTCCATGGACTGAATAGTCCATGGGATCGCAGAGTCAGACACAACTGAGCAACTTTCACTTCACTTCACTTCATTGTAGATGTCTATTTCTACACTTAAAAAGAAGTTTTTAAACATCTTAAAGAAAAAAAAAGGCATAAGATGGAAATTGATAAATTCATTTCATTTAAGAAAAGGTAGTATGTATAAGAGGAAAGAGAAAACATCATCACACCAGGAAGAAACTATTTTTAATGTGTCATAGACTAGGGTTTACTTCTTAATATCCCAAGAGCTCCTATGTATCAATGAGAAAAATGACCGTTACTCTAATAGAAAAGGGGGCAAAGGAAATGAAGAAACAGTTCACAGAAAAGGAATTACTAGTGGCACTTACAAATATAAAATTATGCTCAACTCATACAAGAAATGCAGTTTAAAACTATTTAACCTGTTAAATTGGCAAAGATCTTAATGTTTGTTAATTCCTTGGGGTTGCAGGGCTTCACAGAAACTGACAGGCTCATACATTGTTAGTAGGGGTACAAAATGGCACAGCGTCTGTGGATAGCAATTTGGCAATGTCGCCAAAATTAAGAAGCCACCTGTCTTCTCATCCCAGGAAACCTAAGAAATTTTGCTACAGACGTATTTGTACATTGCAAAATGAATTTCACCAAGACCTCCATTGTGGCATTGTCTGTAACAACAAACAAAGATTTAGAGAGCAAGAGATCCATCAATATGGGGTTGGTTAAACAGGGAGCAGAAACAAGACTAGGTAGCTGTTATAAAGCTGATGTGGAATGATCTGTATTTGTGGAGTGGTTCTGTATTTGCTGACGTGGAATGATCTCTAAGAGGTAAGAAGGGAACAAATCAAGGTGCAGAGCAGTTTGTGGTCATTGATGTTAAATCTGTGCTTATGTTTGTGACTTTGGAGACTACCTCTTGAAGGTGACACAATGAACTAGTAACAGTGATTAGCTCTGAGGAAGAGAACTGGGTGTTTGGTGTGGGAATGAGAAGGACACTTATTTAGCATACTGTTTAAGTATACCTCCACTACTATTTGAACTCTTAAATATCTGAACATATTATGTATTCAAGCCAAGATAATTTTTAAATTTCTTGAGGATCCCTTGTGTTGATCAAGAATGTTGAGTAGTTGTAACCAATAGCGATCCTTTGCAACTTTGTGTCCTATTCTGTGTTGATAGAGGAACATGATAGTTGTCATAAAGACTCACCCTCACTACCACCCTGACAGGCAAAAGTTCAAAGAGGAGGGAAACTGGCAACGGTTGCCCTTTGGGACAGAGTTGGCACGACCTTGGTTCTCTGCAGTTGCCCTGCCCTTGCCACTGTGGCCTAGCTAACAGGTCTTCCTGGGAAGGAGACTCAAGGGAGTTGGTTAGGACCAGGGTGCAGATGAGAGTTCAGGGGGAACAGACATCAAAGAAGGTGTGGCAGAAGCCTGAGGCTGGTAGAACACAGAAAGAGAGATGGTAGTCATGGCCATCTGAACTTCATAAGATGCAGCTGACATGATGAAGTGGAGGGAAAGTCATTTTATAGGTCATTTTATAGTCATTTTATAAGCAGAGGCTTGAGGTCCTCTGCTACCCTTGAGGTTTGGTATGGTGTCCAAGAATGTGCATTTTTTAAAAGTGCCCATTCTAGGAATCACTGTCTCTTCCACCTTCCTTGTTTTATAGCTAAGATGATTCCCTTCATCCCTTGAAAAAACCATTTCATGAAATATTTTTCTAATGACTTCTGAAACCATTTATGATATTCTACTCTTAAACTCATGCGTTCATAGGGTGATGGTTTCATCTTGTCCTTACCCCCCTAATACCCGCAGAGGCATCTAATACTAAGTTATAGAATAGTAAGAAAGAGAAAGCTGAGGAAACAGTTGAATGGTTATTGGGTCATAACTTTGGGAAGAGTAATTATGTGCTGATATGGCTTTTAAAAGCAGTAATGTGAATAACCATGAGTTATACTAAAGAAAAGGAAAAACTTGGTAACTACCAGAGGTATTATACTGCAAAATAATTTTCCTTAAAAGAAATAAAAATAGTTTTAATTATCATCATTCATACATATTTATGCAAAGTTAATAGACATAGCTTTCATTTGGAATTGGTCATTTTAAATCAGGAATGCCACTCACCAAGTATACAGTGGGGAAATGTTACATCAGTCTTTGTCTTTTAACCTTTAGAAGTTAGGATTAAATATGTATCCTGATAAATGAATCAGCTAAATTCATGCCTTACTTTTCTCTTTGGAAGTTCTGATAGTTGAGTAGCTATGGTCTTTTTCAAGTTTGTTTAGAAACTAAGGGGAATAGGCAGCAGCCTCGAAGGGGCGTACCGTGAGAAGAGTTGGGTGTCAGAGTGGGGTGATTTGAAGAGCAGCAGAGAATGATAGAGGTGAGTGGAGAGAGGTCAGAGAAACTCTTTATCACACAGAAGAGGCACTGGCCGGCTCTTTGGGGCATGTGTGTCAGTATCTAAAGATTCCTTACGTAACTTTCCTTGGCCATTGAAATTTCAGGATGCATTTGATCCTTAATCTGTGTATCTCATGTGTCTGACTCCCAGTGGGAGTTAGGAGCAGGTTTAGTTTGATGTGTACGAACATTTATATTTCTATAAGAGATTCAGTAGCATATGTTAAATAAAATACACGTAAACATGGTATTGTGCTTCTTCTTGCCAGACATTCAACTTTTTTTCCCCCCCTTACTGTATCGCTCTTTGAAAATGGCCTGCTATCTTCTGGTGCTTTTTATCACAATACCCACTTTGGAGAGGCAGTATATGTTTGACAGGAAGAGCCCTGGAGGAGGTCTTAGTATCATGGATACCCAAGTTCTGTTCCCAGCTTCTCTGCTTGTTAAGCATCTGACCCCGGGCCAGTAACACCTGGGAGCTTCATCTGATAAATGACAGCAAAACAGTGGTTGCTGGAGTGACCATATTTCCAATTCGTACATGAAAACTTGGAGAACTATTAAGTCTTAATGAAGACAGAAAGTACAATTATTAATCATACCTCAATTTCCCATTTGCCTAAAATCCAAATAACCAAAGACCAAAATAACTACAGTTTTTCCCTAGACTTGTCCAGTGATAACTGATTCAATGCCAACCTGCCCTGTGTCCCTGTAAATTCAGAGCTGACTTGGAAATCAAATACCAGCTTCAGTTATATTCAGCAGGTTTTTTTTTTAAAACTGGTCCTTTGAAAATTAGTTGATTATATGTGGAAAGTCAAAGTAGAAAAATCCCAGTTTCTGACCAGTCTGGGGTAAAGCAGTCATCAGTCACAAGGTCAGCCCGCCTCTGGCTCCTTGCCAGGATGCTGCTCTGCCCCTTCCCAATAGCGGCCTTTTGTTCCCTTGCAGCCCCCGGTCGTGCGGCCATTTCGCCTGGGCTGCTCTCTTCCCTTTCTGAACCCCGCATGGCAGTCAGAGTTCTTGCAGCCCAGTGGCTTATCCTTCTCTCCCAGGTCCACTGTGCGACTGCATTTGGTTGCCTTCTTGTATGTTTTGCTTTCCCAAGTTAGAAGGGCACCCCTTTTTTAGGGCCATCGTTCTTTCTCATTCCTTTCTGTCTTCAGAGCTCCTTAGGTGTCCACCCTGTGGTTGCTTCACACTTCCCTGCTTTGCAACTCTGTGTTTTTCTAACATTATCAAGGAAAGAAGTGTTTCCAAAAAGCGACACCCCCGTTAATTATGAACTCCCCTTCTAATTTTAAGCCTCTTCTTTTTTTGGAATAGAAATCTCTCTAGAATGTTTTCTATACTTCACGTAAAAAAAATTGCACATGTAGGACCCCCCCCCCCTCGCCCTGCAACAACAAACAATAGAGTCCAATAAAATGACAATAGTAACTCTAGACTGAGTGTACGGTTTAATTTTTTTTTAAATTTTTGGCTGTGCTGGGTCGTTGATGCTGCGAAGGCTTTTCTCTAGTTGTGGGGTGCAGGCTTTGCATCACAGTGGCTTTTCTTGTTGAATAACAGGGGCTCTAGGAAAGAGGGCTTAAGTAGCTGTGTGCATGGGCTTAGTTGGCCCAGGGGTGTGTGGAGTCTTCCTGGACCAGAGATTGAACCTGTGTGTCCTGCATTGGCAGGCAGATTCTTAATCACTGGACCACTAGGGAAGTCCTCTCTACAAGTGTACATTCTGGTTCTCCTCTTTAATACAGAAGACGTTGGCTGTGGGGCTGCATGAACTGCTCCTTTACCAAATAACCCTAGAAATCTTCTTCTACTTTGACTTCTGACTGCCTCCACTCCTCCCCAGATCTTTGCTTTCTCCTTCCATTGAGTCAGCTTTCTGATACCTGTGCGTGCTGCCCTTCCAGGATGTCAGTCTATCTTCTGACATATGGGAAATACTGAAGTAATTTTTTTTCAGCCACATCTTTGAAATAGTAAGTAGGGAATGTTTTTTACCCCCTATTTTTCCGAAGTTGTTTTTCTTTAGCTCAGGGGTTCATTTTACAGATAGAGCAAGATAGTTAAGATGGCATGAAGTCTTTCCCAGTGCTAGTTAGATCTGGATATTAGACTTTGTTTTTAGATAATGGAAGGGTTTATAGTTGCTGTGAATATTGGCAATGAGTTACCATTCTCACCTTCTCTAATCTTAATAGGAGGGTTAATTTCTTTAACAAAATATTTGTGCTTAGAAATCAGAAACGGTCCCTGCTCTCCTATAACTGACATGATAATGGAGACAGTCAGTGAAAGTACATTGCTGTTTTAAATGGCACTAAGAACTATAAGGACAATAAAAGTGACCAGTGGGGCAAGAGCATTTGGTGGTGGTGGTGGTGGTGGTGGGTGTATTAGTTTCCTAGGGCTGCCATAACAAAGTACCATGAGTTGGCTGCCTTAAAACAATAGAGGTACTTTTTCTCAGTGCTGGAGGCTAAAAGTCCAGAATCAAGATGGCTCCTTCCTTGCCTTTTCCACCTTCTGGCAGCCCCAGGAATTCCTTGGTTTGTGTTAGTCAGCATTCCTTGCTTACTAAGTATAACCAGTCTCTGCCTCCTTCTTTACATGGCCTTCTTTGTGTCTGTTTCTGTGTGTCTCTCCTTTATATAAGGACACCCGTCATAATTGATTGAGTCACCCTACACTAGTAAGACCTCATCTTAATTAACTACCTTTCTACAACCCTTTTAACAATTAAGGTCACGTTCTTAGGTGTTGAGGGGTTAGGACTTGAGTGTATTTCTTTTGGGGAGACGATTCAGCCCTGAACAGTGGCATCCTTGGGTGGACTGACCAAGCAAAGCCTTGCTAGGTGGTAACATCTGAGCTAAGCCTGAATGATGGGAAGGGTCAGACTGTGGAAAAGTCTAGGGCAGATCCTTTCCTGGTAGAGGGAACAGCAAGTGCAAGGACCTGGGAGTGAGCCTGTTGGAGGGGAAGGCATGTACATTAGGTTTTACACTCCCAAAGGAGCAAAAAATGTCTGGTTTGGGGAGGTTACTTTTAAGACAAAGGAATTTTGCTTTTGAGCACTTTTGGATATTTTTACTTTTGGTCAGGCAAAGACTTAAGACAGTTTTTCTTAAAAAAAAAATTAACTGCTGAGAAATCAGGCCTTCCAGCAGTAGCTAATCACATATTAAGAATTTTGTTGATTAGAAGTTCACTTTGCATTTTAATAATATAATTCTCTATTACAATATTTGAGTTTATTAACCTAAGAGCTTTAAGTATTGCAACATCTGAGAATTAAGCAGACTTTGTGATAGTGGAGATTATCTTCTAGTGGTAGAAAATTAATTAAGACTAAATATTCTCTAAAAACCTGACATCATAAATTAAATTGTCATTTTCAGCAAGATTGTAACATTATTGTGGCTGTCCAATGTGATACCTATGCTAAGTAGCATTAGTGTGATTATTGGTACATATTTATGAAAATTCTTAGTTTTTGTTGAACTTAAAAATAGATACAGAATCTAGAGAAATCTATATGGAAATGTAAATTTCCCAGTACACTCAAGAAAATTCCACATGGGTTGATAATACCATTAAGCATTCAAAAGTAGGATAAAGTAACTTAAAATATTGTAATAGTTAATGCAGAGCTGACATTATGAAGTATGCATCAGTGCATTGTATATGTGTACTTTTAGCCAGAACTTGGGCTTCCCTGGTGGCTCAGATGGTAAAGAATCCGCCTGCAAAGCAGGAGACCTGGGTTCAATCCCTAGGTTGGGAAGATCCCCTGGAGAAGGGAATAGCAGCCCCCTCCAGTATTCTTGCCTGGAAAATCCCCTGAACAGAGGAGCCTGGTGGGATGCAATCCATGGGGTTGCAAAGAGTCAGACATGACTAAGCAACTAAGGACTTACTCTTCACTTGGTGTAGTTAATACAGATATATTTGTTTATATAACAGGAAAAGTATATTACTTATGGATAACAAGTTTCTATAAAAAGTTCTAAATGAGTTTTAAAATGCTTATGTAAAATTAGATTTTTATGGTGAATGACTATTTAGATAAAGTTCCGGATTACAAGTAGACTGGAGTGAAGACCACCTGGGTTTAAATCCTGACTTTGTTTTGTGCAGCTGTGTGACTTTGAATAAATCATGCAATTTTGAATAAATCGTGTGATTTTGAAAAAATCATTTAACCCTTCTCTGCCCTAGTTAACTCACTTGTAGAAGGGGAAATATAAAAATAATACCTAACTCAAAGCATTGTTGACAGGATACAATTAATGCATATACATTTCCTAGAAAGGGCACATATAAGTGCTGTGTAAGTGTTAGCTGTTATTATTTTTAGCATGTTAATTGAAAATTAGATATATTAATATTCATTAATTAGAAAACTCATTGTAAAAAATGTAGATACGGCCAGTGTCTCTTATGCCTTCTTACACATCAAAAGTTAATTTGAGAGAGATAAGAAAATTGTCAACAGAATCTGCAAGGCTCTGTTAAACTGTTAATAATGTTAAAAGTATTTTATATGCTTACTCATTTAGTTACTTATAGCAATGACTATGTTCAAGAGACTTTGTTAGGTCTTAAGGGAGAAGGAAAGATGATTAAGCTGTTGATCCTGCTTTCAAGAACCTGCCTATCCAATGGGGAAGATAAGACATAATTTAGTATGACATGAAATGTAATGAGGTAAGTGTCATGCCAAGAATGTGATTTTGTACTATGAGTATCTCTGGAGGCTGGGAAGCTTCTGAGGAGGTATTGTGGATAAGAGGAGCCTGGACAAAAAATGTAGGAATGATGACATCATTAAGGGATGGGAAGAATAGGAAAAATCTGACGTAGAGAAGGAGTAGTTTGATAAGTAGGCAGAAGACCAAGACTCGTGTCCCTGTCAAGAGAGGAAAGAATTTCTAGGAAGAGAAATGGGGTGTCACAAATACTATAGAAACTTTATTTAAGGAGAGTGAAAATTGAAGGAAAATCATGAAAAGCATTTCCTCCTCATCTTACTTGGGGCCAGAGAGACTTTGTTGGGGATTCATTGGCTTTTCTTGACAAAATAGTATTAAATAGAATTTCTAGGACATGACATATAACTGAAAAAACATCACATAAGTTAAGGTATAGTCTGTTTGATATGATTCAAACATTGTGAAATTTCTGGGAGGTTCTAATTTCTAACTCCTTAAAGAATACTTTTAAGACTACCTACCATTCATTTAGCATTTTTGGGGGGGAGTGGTCTGCCGTACATTGTCTGAAACATTCAAGATAGTCATCCTCTCATTTAAAGCCTTTCAGCTGCTTTTGCAGCAGGTATTATTACTTCCATTTTACAGATATGTAAGCCATGGTCCAAAGAGGAGGTGACCAGCTCACAGTCCTTCCATCTATGATAAGCGACCAACCTGGAATCAAACCCAGCCTGCCTGGCCCCAAAGCCTGAACTCGTCACCAGTTTTAGCTAAAAATTGTTTAGTAATCTCAAGGCATTTTGATGGAGAGTTAAGGCCAACACTTACTGGTGAGCAGCCACATTGGCTTCCTTGCTGTTCTTTAAGTAAAGCCGGGCTATTCCCAGCTGAGGGCCTGCACACTCTCTCTTTTCTTCCTTTAGAACTCTTTCCACCTCTTTGCCTGACGGGCTCCTCCTCGCCTTTCAGCTCTAATGGCAGAGGTGCCTTCCCCAGCATTCTGGTGAAAGACGTCCGTCACCCGTGGTGCATCCTAGTCTGAGAACAGCTCCCTTCTGAGTGTTTACCTGCTATTGTTTGCCTCGTAATATTCAGTGTCTAGCTTAGGTGCGGCTCTATTTCCAGGCCCCAGATCATATTTCAATAAATATTTGTGGATTGAATGAATGCATAATATCTATCTCAAAGCTACAGGGTTTTAAATTGGGGAGATTTTTTTGGTTTATGGAGATGTTAGAAGTATCAATTAATGTCAGTGATTATTTCTTTTCTATTTAACTACGTGCCTTCTTTCAATAACTTTGAATTGAAAACTGGGTAATATTTTAAAGAAAAGTCCTAAACAGTTTTTATGTGTTGAAAGTGATACAACCTCATTGTAGGACAACTTGCAAACTCAGAAAAGTATATTGTAAAGTCAATACATTTTACCTGAAGGTAAATTTTAAAATTCAGGTATATTCCTTTAGTTCTTTACAAATTGCTTTCTTTCGTCAGCAGTGTATCGTGAGTGTTTCTTGTGTTATTCAGTATTCTCCTAAACTTCATTTTAAAAATAGAATTTCATTTTTAGGGCAGGTTTAGGTTCAGGGCAAAATTGAGCACAGAGATTTCTTGTGCACCCCGTTTCTCCAAATAAGCCAAGCTCCCGCCATCAACACCCCCCTCCTGCCACCAGAATGGTGCATTTGTTGCAGTAAACATACCTATATTGATTGACACATCGTCATCACCCAGAGTCCATAATTTACATTGTGGTTCGCCCTTGGTGTTGTACATTCCACCGGTTTTGATAAATAGATAATAACGTGTATGCACCATTATAGTATTGTATAGAGTACTTTTTCTGCCTTAAAAATCATCTGTGCTCTGCCTATTCATCCCTCCCTCCCCCCAACCCCTGGCAACCACTAATCTTTTTACAGTTCCCCCTAGCTAAATTTAATTTTTAATACATGCAGAATATTCCATTTTATGCACATGCCATAGTTAATACTAGCTAGGCAGTGAGGTATTATAAATAACTTGATGAATGGCCTTGTGTAGAGATCTTTGTGTACAACTCCAGTTATTTCCTAGAGTGGCTAGATTAAGGGAAATAAGCCTTTTAAGGCATTTGTTACATAGCCCCCGACAGTCTAGCCCTTCAGATTGTTTTTAAAAACCATTTTTTGCTAAGAATGTATGGGAAGGCTTAACAAAAAAATTGTCTAAGCATGGTGAAAATGTAGACACAGTAATAATAGCTGATATATATGCAGTTTATGTGTGACAGGTGTTGTTTTAAGCACTTTATTTAATTAACTCATTTTGTATTCACAGTAAGTGCTATTACGAGTACTAATATTAGCTCCATTTTAGAGCTGAGAAAAATGAGGTGCAGAAGGTTAAGAAATTTGCCCAAGTTATTTCCTTAATTGTAATATAGGGATACTATTGAGGCTATGGTTTCTCCAGTGGTCATGTATGGATATGAGAGTTGGACTATGAAGAAAGTTGAGCGCTGAAGAATTGATGCTCTTGAACTGTGGTATTGGAGAAGATTCTTGAGAGTCCCTTGGACTGCAAGGAGATCCAACCAGTCCATCCTAAAAGAGACCAGTCATGGGTGTTGATTGGAAGGACTGATGTTGAAGCTGAAACTCCAATACTTTGGCCATCTGATCGAAGAGCTGACTCATTTGAAAAGACCCTGATGCTGTGAAAGATTGAGGGCAGGAGGAGAAGGGACGACAGAGGATGAGATGGTTGGATGACATCACCGACTCGATGGACATGGGTTTGGGTGGACTCGAGGAGTTGGTGATGGACAGGGAGGCCTGGTGTGCTGCGATTCATGGGGTTGCAGAGAGTCAGACACGACTGAGCAACTGAACTGAACAGAACTGAACTGATTGAGACCTAAGTTTTAAGTTGTTGTGTTGAGTGTCCTGTACTCTTCTGGCCCATAGAAAAACTAACCGATTGTCACCAGTAGTGTTAGGGAATCATCCCTGTTATAGAAGTGATGATCAAAGACATGACAACTAAAATGATCATAGAGAATATATTAGCTCTTGGTATTTCAATAAATACTCAAACAGAAAGTTTCTTTCAAATTCAACTTTGTCTGAATAACTCAACATTTACTACATCATTGGTGTTTGTGCTGTGTGTGACTACTATTGAGTGACAGCTTATGAATTTTTTATTATTTGCTGAGAGGAAATTGGCAGTTGCATATGTATATTGGATGCTTTGGGTTTTTAACACTGGTTTGGTTGTCTTCAGTGTATAAATACTATCTAGCACATAGGAAAATATGACTAAAATTAGTAATCCTGATTGATGATTAAAAGAAGCAGTGACATAAAACCCAGTTTCCTAAACTCAAAGGGAAGCTTCCACGTGTCAGTATGTAAAGGCAGCATTTCAGTTTTTGACTTTACTATGGAAAGGCTGGGCTGGAAGAATCACCAGCTGGAATCAAGATTGCTAGGAGAAATATCAATAACCTGATATGCAGCGGACACCACCCTAAATGAAGAGGAACTAAAAAGCCTTTTGATGAAGAGGCTTTTGAAAGAGAAAAGCGAAAAAAAACTGACTTAAAACTCAATTCCAAGAACTAAGATCATGGAATCTAGTCCTATCACTTCATGGCAAATAAATGGGGGAAAAAATGGAAACAGTGACAGACTCTATTTTCTTGGGCTCCAAAATCACTGTGGACAGTGACTATGAAATTAAAAGAGGCTTGCTCTTTTAAGTTATGACAAACCTAGACAGCATATTAAAAAGTAGAGACATCATTTTGCCAACAAAGGTCTGTGTAGTCAAAGCTATGGTTTCTCCAGTAGTCATGTATGGATGTGAGAGATGGACCATAAAGAAGGCTGAGCATGGAAAAATTGATACTTTCAAACTGTGGTGCTGGAGAAGACTTTTAGAGTCTCTTGGACAGCAAGGAGATCAAACCAGTCAATCCTAAAGGAAGTCAGTCCTTGAATATTCATTGTAAGGACTGATGCTGAAGCTGAAGCTCCAATACTTTGGCCCCCTGATGTGAAGAGCCAACTCACTGGAGAAGAGCTGACTCATTGGAGAAGACCCTGATGCTGGGAAAGATTGAGGACATGGGAGAAGGCAACAACAGAGGATGAGATGGTTGGATGGCATCATTAACTCAGTGAACATGAGTTTGAGCAAACTCCTGGAAGTCTGTGGAGGACAGGGAAGTGTGGTATGCTGCAGTCCATGGGGTCACGAAGAGTTGGACACAACTGAGCGACTAAACAGCAAGGGAAATTCTGCTTTCAGTTCAGTTCAGTTCAGTTGCTTAGTTGTGTCTGACTCTTTGTGACCCCAAGGACTGCAGCACGCCAGGCCTCCCTGTCCATCACCAACTCCCAGAGTTCACCCAAACTCATGTCCATTGAGTCGGTGATGCCATCCAGCCATCTCATCCTCTGTCGTCCCCTTCTCCTCCTGCCCCCAATCCCTCCCAGCATCAGGGTCTTTTCCAGTGAGTCAACTCTTTGCATGAGGTGGCCAAAGTATTTGAGTTTCAGCTTCAGCATCAGTCCTTCCAATGAACACCCAGGACTGATCTCCTTTAGGATGGACTGGTTGGATCTCCTTGCAGTCCAAGGGACTCTCAAGAGTCTTCTCCATCACCACAGTTCAAAAGCATCAATTCTTCGGTGCTCAGCTTTCTTCACAGTCCAGCTCTCACATCCATACGTGACCGCTGGAAAAACCATAGCCTTGACTAGTTGAATCAACATTCTTTTCCCTCCTCTTTGCTGTTTCCCCAAGCCCCAGCCATTACCCCTTCCACACACCTAATCTCTCTGTTAATTTGTTCCTGAGGATGCTTATATATTTGCTGCTAAGTTTTTCTGGGTCTTTTTAGAGGACAAACTGATTTTACTGCCAAGATTTGGGGCTCCATCCTATCGTTTCCTGGCTTGCAGAGATATTGAGTCTTTAACCTTTAGTCTTTGAGTGACTTGTCACATGTCATGGTGGGCCTTGGTGGTACTGATAACTCTTAGGGTTGTTTTTTATTTTCACTTGTTAAATCTCCTAAATTAATGCTATTCAAGGGCCTTTCATAGAACTGAAAAGCTCAATCTAGTATTCCTTTTAACTCCCACGTCACATTGTCTTGTACATAGCGGGCATTCAGTAAGTTGTTGAATATGTAATTTTTTGCTAATTGATTCATATAAAATTACACTGTACATTGTTTGCTATTATACCTGCTCATTGTAAGTTTATTTAGTTTGTATTTATACTCACGTATTTCAAAGCACTGAAGAAAAAATCTGTAGTTTTTCCTTTAAACTTTAAGAGCAAACACATATTCGGATAGAGTACTGCTGTACTTCTGTTATTAAATGTCTATTATGGGTTAGCTAACTTGCAATTATTTGTTTCACTATTTAAGAAGTATTTTTAAAAAATACCTTGAGAAGAATGCCCAGTTATCCTTTATGAGCAGGATAATGTGAAATAACATAATGTGAAATAACAGTTTAGAGATTACATTTTTCAAAGCCAGGAATAAAGTAAACAAAAGCTAAAATGCATTTCCCTAAGTTGGAGATACTAGTGCTTTTTAGTTGATTCTGTTTGGTTTTAAACACGCCATTTAACATTTCTCTTCATAGCAATAGCTTATGAGTTAAATAACAAGCAAAGTTCTTTTCTTCAGACACTTTAACAACTACCCACAAATCATAAGATAACTTTCTTCATTTCTCTTCTCTGGCATAGGTGTGATGACTGTACTAAAACAGGAAATTAGTAATCTCTTTTTGAGGATGGTGGTAGAAAGTTATCCCTGACAAATTAAATCATATGTCTGCTCCCAGGTTTTAGTTTAAATATGTAACTCAGGTGATAATATTGCGTTGAAAAGTGCTTCGGAACCAATTGGTCCAAAATACTTTCTTCTTACTGAGATTGAGAGCTCTGTTGAATGAGTGACTGGGGAGTTGAGAGTGTTAGAAAGAGAGAAGTTGAAGGGATAGCCTGTGATTAACTAGATCAGGTAAGGAGGGAGTCAGAGATGAAGGTTGATGGGATGGGGAGAAAAAAATGTTGCAGAAGCCTTAAGGTTTCTATGGTTTGACAATGGCTGTGATGGCCTTAAGGAAATAAGGGAGCATGTACTTAGTCTTGGATGAGGACAATGAAAGTGATGTTGGTGAAGGAAGGTCCCCAGAATTTTACCTGATCTTCTAATGAATCCTGACTCTCTGGTAACCATTCCAGGTAGATCACGGACCTGAGAAAGGTGAAACAGAAATGTTCTGGAAAAAGTGAGCGAAGATTTTTAAAAATAAAACATAAAGAGTGTTTATCATCAAGGGGTAATGTATTAAAGTTCTTTTCATTGAAAACTCTGGCAGAGAACAAAAGAGCAGGCAACAGAGTAGAGGATATTTCCAGTACATACATCAAAATCCTTTTTTGGTCAGTTTTACTTGGACGAATGAGAAGTTACATGTCATCATTTATTGAAACACTAAAATGTTTTATTCTTTCTATCAGAAATTCATTAACAAGCACCATGGCTTTGTATATTTCCAGAATTGCTTGTCTAATCCTCTTAAGGGCATTATACCACTAAACAGCACAGCTAAGTGTTTGCTCAGTCTTAATTAGAACGATCATTTGTCACACTTTAGAAGCATTTGGCTCTTGGCTATAGAAGTATCAAGGCTGGGCAAAGAAGTATTAATTCTGCCATCTTTTAAGGTTACATTTCAAACTGTTAAAGTTGGTCACAATTGAGTCAGCTTATAATGTTCAACTATACAAGCCTATTCAATATGCTGGTTAATCAGATTATGCATCTAATTTTTCCACAATATAATGTGTGAAAGTCAGGCGATTAGGCTTTCTCTTATTGACCTTTTTAAGGAAATCAGCATCTATTTTTTGTCCTACATAAGAATTAAAGTTAGTAGTTCAGTCCTGTCCTACTCTTTGCAATCCCGTGAACTGTAGCCCACCATGCTCTTCCATCCATGGAATTCTTCAGGCAAGAGTACTAGAGTGGGTTGCCATTTCCTTCTCCAGGGGATCTTCCTGACCAGGAAGATTGAACACAGGTCTCCTGCATTGCAGGCAGATTCTTTACCCTTCCCACCAGGGAAGCCCATAGTGTTTCCCAATAGGTAGAGGATTGAGGATTCTTGTATTTTTATATAGGTTAAAAAGTTATTGCACATTTTTTCAACACAAAGGAATGTAAGAACTCACAGACGTGTAATATTCAGTGGTCAGAGATTACCAAGTAAGATGTTGCAAAGAGACCAGGTCCAAAGCTGCCTGTGAAAATCAGTGTCACGGCTTGACTGTTTTATGGTAGACCAAAGAGACACAAAGTCAGAGCGTAAAACCATGAGACCACAGTAGTACAGCCTATATACTTAGTGATGTTGTTATTTCTCCTCTGTTTTCAAGGTGAGGAAAGAGTTAGAAAAGTTGATTCATGTTGAATCACTCTCAAAAGGATTTAATTTAGTTATCAAAGGCTTCAGTACCTCTTTACCAACCCTGTCTTTTAGGAGTTGGGTTTTTAAATGAGAATATGCTGTAACTCAGGGGTCCCCAACCTACCTCTGGGATCTAATACCTGATGATCTGAGGTGGAGCTGATGCCATAATAATAAAAATAAAGTATACAATAAATATCACGCACTTGAATCGTTCTGAAACCATCCTCATCCCCCTACCCTCGGTCCATGGAAAAACCGTCTTCCACAAAATTGGTCCCTGGTGCCAAAAAGGTTGGAGGACCACTGGTCTGACTGGTAGGCTCCTACATATACAGGTGGTGCTGAGTAGGTGCCTCTGTGTGTGGGAGTTATACTGAGGTGGTGTATTAGTTGCCTATGGCTGCTATAACAAATCACCACAAACTTCGCAGCTTGAAACAACACAGATTTATTCTCTCATAGTTCTGTAGACCAGCAGTTCGGGCTGAAATCATGGGGTTGGTAGGACCACTGCCCCTCTGGCAGCCCCAGGGGAGAAGCCATTGCTTATCTCCTCCGGCTTCCAGTCTGCCAGCGTTCTCTGATTTGGCTTGTGGCCTCATGTCTCCAAATCTGGTTTATCTCTGCATTGCTCTTTCTTCTGTGTCTGTCTTTTCTGTTTGTGTCCGAACTCTCTCTGCCCCTCTCTTGGAAGGTTACATCTAATTGCATTTAGGGCCCTTTTGGCACAGTGGTAAGGAATCCCCCTGCCAATGCAGGAGACACAAGAGACTCCGGTTTGATCGCTGGGTCGAGAAGATCCCTTAGAGAAGGGAAAGGAAGCTCACTCCAGTATTCTTGCCTGGAAAGTTCCAGGGACAGAGAAGCCTAGCAGGCTACAGTCCATGGGGTTGCAAAGAGTCGGACGTGACTGAGTGACAGCACCCACACAGATAATCCAGGATAAGCATTTCCTCTTAAGATCCTTAACTTAATCATGTGTTTTTTTTTTTTTTTTGCCTTGTATATAAGTAAGATAAGTAGTTTATAAGTATATAAGTAGTATATAAGTAGTTTCTCTTTGGCCATATAAGGTAACATTCACAAGTTCTGGGGATTAGGAAGTGAATGTATCTTTGGGTGGCCATTTTTCAGCCTACCACAGTTGGTTTTTCCAGCTGTGAGTACACCTGCCATCAGGAGATGCCTGTAGAGGTACATTAGTGAACATCTGGATGTCATGAGTATGCAGAGGAAGTCACCCATAAGAAACCCAGGTGTGGTGGGCTGGAGTTATAGCTCCTGGGTGTGTGGGGAGGGAGAGAGATGGAGGTGGAGTGCGTATTTTGAAAGAATGTTGAGGAAAAATAACAAATGTTCAGAGACCTTTCTAAAGCTAAGTAGTAAATGGTTTGAGATAGTCATGGCTTTCAGCTAATATTGAGGATATTTTTTTTTCTTTCAGCTATTTGATGATTAACAAGTAATAGAATTGTGGAGATTGAGTTTGGAGACCTTGTATATATCAAAGTGATGACTAGCACAATGTTATTAGAAATGAAACATTGTCCAGTAGAATGCTTTCAGTATTATTGCTCATTATTTGGTCTTATCCCTTTTTGTTTTTATCACACTCTTTAAAAAATGTTCCAGCACTTTTCAAAATTGTTCTAAGCACTTTTAACATGATTAATTAGCTTTACATTTATTGCACTTTATTGCTGTTTATCTACCTTAAAAAATTCATAATAACTGTAGGAGATGAATATGATCTCTTTACAGACTCATTTGTAAAGAAACTAAGACATTGAGAAGTTAAGTAACTTGCTCGTGGTCATGCAGTTAATAGTGTATTACCAGGATTTGAACTCAGAGTTTATACTCTTGTTTGTAAGGGTTTGGCAGGCTTTTTATTTAGAGTAGAATGGTAATTACTTTAGGCTTTGCAGGCCATGAAGTCTGTTATAGCCACTCAGCTTTGCTGTTACCGTAGTAAAACAGCCATAGATAATAATAACAGGTAAATGAAGGAATGTGGTGGTGTTCCAGTAAAATTTGATTCACAAAACTAGGCAGTGGTCAGACTTGGCCTGTGTGCCCCAGTTTTCAGTGTTTGCACTGTGCTGTACAAAGTTTTTTTGTTTGTTCATGGTTTTAATTTTGTATTTTCAAATAGCTTTAGACTTACAGAAAAGTTGTAAATGTACAACAAAGAATGCCTGGTCCACCTTCATCTGTTTCTCTAATGTCATCCTCTTATATAACTATAGCATGTCTATGAAAATAACCTTGGTATAATACTATTAACCAGACTCTAGATCTCTTTCCCTCTCCTTCCTCCCACCATTTTTTTTCCAAAAGATTTAAGAGGTACAGTATGAAAAACTGTTAAAACTTTAAATGTTAGGATAGTCAAATCTGGTGCTAAAAGGATACAAATTTCTTAATTGTATCATATTGTATTTCTTAATTGTACTTTTAGTGAATCAGTCTGCTTTTTTTCACTGACAGCTGTATTAAAGTCTCCCAGTGTCAGACTTTATTTTTTTGGGCTCCAAAATCACTGCAGATGGTGATTGCAGCCATGAAATTAAAAGACGCTTACTCCTTGGAAGGAAAGTTATGACCAACCGAGAGAGCATATTCAAAAGCAGAGACATTACTTTGCCGACTAAGGTCCGTCTAGTCAAGGCTATGGTTTTTCCAGTGGTCATGTATGGATGTGAGAGTTGGACTGTGAAGAAAGCTGAGCGCTGAAGAATTGATGCTTTTGAACTGTGGTGTTGGAGAAGACTCTTGAGAGTCCCTTGGACTGCAAGGAGATCCAACCAGTCCATTCTGAAGGAGATCAGTCCTGGGTATTCTTTGGAAGGAATGATGCTAAAGCTGAAACTCCAGTATTTTAGCCACCTCATGCAAAGAGTTAACTCATTGGAAGAGACTCTGATGCTGGGAGGGATTGGGGGCAGGAGGAGAAGGGGACGACAGAGGATTAGATGGCTGGATGGCATCACTAACTCGATGGATATGAGTTTGAATGAACTCCAGGAGCTGGTGATGGACAGGCCTGGCGTGCTGCGATTCCTGGGGTCGCAAAGAGTCAGACACGACTGAGCGACTGAACTGAACTGAACTGAACTGTACTTCTGGATTTGTCAGTTTCTCCTCCTAGTTCTATCAATTTTTTCTTTATTAATTTAAAAATGACTTTGTTAGGTGTATGTGTGCTTGTGAAGTCGCTTCAGTCATGTCTGACTCTTCGCAACCCCAGGGACTGTAACCCACCAGGCTCCTCTGTCCATGAAATTTTCCAGGCAGGAATACTGGAGTGGGTTGCCATTCTTTTTTCCAGGGGATCTTCCCCACCCAGGAATCAAACCCACAACTCCTACACTGTAAGGTGGGTTCTTTACCACTAGAGCCACCTTGGAAGCCCTGTTAGGTGTATACTATGTCTGATTGTGCTGTCTTTCTGGTGGATGACCCCTTTATCAGTATTAAATGCTTTAAAAATATCTGTTAATGATTTTGTCTTAAAGTCTGTATTGTGCGATATTACTCTAGCTAAGCCATCTTCCTTAACCCAGGCTTTTACTTTCAGCCTTTCTTTATTTAAATTGTCTCTTGTAAAAAGCATAGTGTTAGTTTGGAAGTCTTTATGTATTTGTTTGAATGTTTAATCCCATTTACATTTAAGGTGATTAGTGATATATCTAGGATTAAATCAATTTCTATGTCCTTTTTCATTTTAAGACCTTCGGTTCAGTTCAGTTCAGTCGCTCAGTCATGTCCGACTCTTTGCGACCCCATGAATTGCAGCACGCCAGGCCTCCTGTCCATCACCAGCTCCTGGAGTTCACTCAAATTCACATCCATCAAGTCGGTGATGCCATCCAGCCATCTCATCCTCTGTCGTCCTCTTCTCCTGCCCCCAATCCTTCCCAGCATCAGAGTCTTTTCCAATGAGTCAACTCTTCACATGAGGTGGCCAAAGTACTGGAGTTTCAGCTTCAGCATCATGCCCTCCAAAGAAATCCCAGGGCTGATCTCCTGTAGGATGGACTGGTTGGATCTCCTTGCAGTCCAAGGGACTCTCAAGAGTCTTCTCCAACACCACAGTTCAAAAGTATCAATTCTTCGGCACTCAGCTTTCTTCACAGTCCAGCTCTCACATCCATACATGACCGCTGGAAAAACCACAGCCTTGACTAGACGGACGTTTGTTGTTTAAGACCTTACATGTCTGTAAATATTTTTACATTATTCTCATTCTTCATTGATAGCTTGACTGGACATAAAATTCTAGGTTGGAAATAATTTTCCTTCAGAATATTTACGTCTTTATCCCCTAGCTTCCAGTGTCTGTTAAAAGGAGCAAAGTTATTCTAAAACTTCACCGTTTGAATCTGATTTCAAGTTTGCTTTTGGTCGAGTCGTTAATATTTTCTATTTTTAAATCCAGTTTTTTTCTGGGTATATGGTGAGCCAGTTCAGACTGGAAAATTCAGGTTCTTAAGATCTGAAACATCTTCTTTAGTTTTATTGATGATTTTCTCCTCTTTATTCATTTTTCTGGAATCTTTTTATTTGAGTAATAGACTTCTAGGATTCACGGCTTTTCTTTTCTCATATGTCTTCATTTTTAGTCTTTTTTGCCTGACTTTTTGAGAAATATCCTTAGCCTTATTTTACAGCCCTTCTTTTGATTTTTTCATGTCTGAATTTCCTTTTTTTTTTTTTAAAGGATTTCTTATTTTATGGATACAGTGTCTTTTCTTACTCCTTTAAGGATATTAATGTTTTCTGTTCCCGGTACAATCTCTGTGTCCTGCATGATGTTTCTCTTCTGTTTGCTTATTTTAGTCTGTCCTTCATGTTAGAGCTGTTCCTTAGAAGTCTGGTGATCCTTGACTGTTTATTTACTTCTCTTTAAGAGTGAGTCACCAGGGACCTGACTGGGAAGCTCCCAGCACTCAAGGAGGCTTCTGAGCTGAGGGTTTTGCGGACAGAGCTAGTTTCATGAGGAAGCCCACTCTCACTGACACAGCAATATCTTTAGGTTTTTTTCAGTCGGTCAGGGAAGATTTCACAACAAGCAAGTTTCCTCTTGAAGGCTACAGATCTGGCTGCCGTTTTTCTTACCTACTAAGTGACTTAAAATGCTTTTTAAGACAATGCCTTTTATCTCTTTTGTCCATATTATTGCTATGTATTCTGAAAAAAAATAAGACTATATTAAAAATAAATGTTGTAGGTACATTAAAAGTTTTTTAAATCAACAAAGACTTTAAAATTCATCTTCCTCTGCAATTAGGACAGACTAGTACTTTACTAGTAGGTGATTCAACCAATTTGATGGCTACCTTTTGAATATTTGGCTTCCCTGATAGCTCAGTTGGTAAAGAATCCACCTGCAATGCAGAAGACCCCAGTTCGATTCCTGGATCGGGAAGATCCACTGGAGAAGGGATAGGCTACCCACTCTAGTATTTTTGGCTTCCCTTGTGGCTCAGCTGGTAAAGAATATGCCTGCAATGTGAGAGACCTGGGTTTGATCCCTGGGTTGGGAAGATCCCCTGGAGAAGGGAAAGGCTACCCACTCCAGTATTCGGGCCTGGAGAATTCCATGGACTGTATAGCCCATGGAGTCTCAAAGAGTCGAACACAGCTGACCAACTTTCACTTTTGAATACTGTGCCTTGATAGTTTTTTTTGGGTTTAGATATCAATTTTGGAAGACTAATAAATATAGACACGATATGCCTTTTGTACACTGGATATATAAATGACCACTCTCTCCTGGGATGGAACAGAGGCTCAGACAAGGACTAGGGTGAAGATAGAACCAAGCCACCACGTCTAAATGGGGCATGACTACACGGATATAATGCCGGGTAAGTCTTGAATCACCTAGAAAATCCTGGGAAGGCCAGGCAGAGAACCTTTCTGTGTACAGATAGAGGAGTAGCTGCATGACTTTTGATCTGGTTTCGGAGACTTTGGATAACAGTCTGTCCTGAAGGGCCAGGGGCCTTCAGTCTTAAGATTAATACCCACCCTTGTCTAGGGCTCACTTCCCAGGTTGTCCCTGGCCCGCTTTTCCCCTCAGGGCTCCTGCTAGCACATGCTTCCAGCACCTGCGGCACACTTCTGACCACAGCCTCAGTCATTTGGGTAAGGAACCCCTAACCCTCCTGGATCCCTACAGCCCTGCTAGGGCTTGAGTCTTTGTCCTGCCCCCCCACCTCCACCCCCCACTTACTCTCTGCATCCTCACCTTTGGGCTTTGGTCTGTCAGTGGCAGCCACTGGCCCTGACTCCCGGCTCCCAACTCCTGTCCTGTCTTTACCCGACTGCCCACATTCCTGGCCTGGAGCCAGATGAGTCCTTTTCCCGCTGCTTTGGGAAAGTGGCATCTTTGTCCGTTTTGGGAGTGCTGCTGAGGAAAGATACATCTTTGGAACACTAAGTTATTTATGCCTGATGCATTTTCTTCACAAAAGCATTGTTATAAATGGTGGTCAGAAGCTCTAGTTAAACTCTTGGGTTTAACGTATGGCCTGGGCTCCACCATTTATAACTTTTAGGGAAAAACGTGTTTCCGGTTCACGTCATAGACTTGGCCCCAGTCCCCTTGATAAGATGGGGGCTGCCTTGTAACAGCATGCAAAGCAGGAAAAATGTCGTCGTCAAATATTCATCAAGTCCCCACTTGAGCACCATACTGTGGTGACTGCTGGATCTGTGGGCCTCTGCTGGGCCTGGTTTTATAAGCCGTAATAAGGCTGCCTTACAAGTTGCCCTCTGAACTTCAACGCACTGTAGAGCTTTCTCTGACATATCTTGTATTGTATTAATGGGGAGGATTAAGGCAAGAAGTGTTCCTAGTCTGAGAAAGTGCAATTTCAATTTAAATGTGTTTTTTCCTGGAGCCTAAGTTCTTTTGGTCACTGAGCCTGCACTAATTTGTGTGATTCTCTTGGGGGCCGGGGCACTCTTCTTACAGCTTTTTAAAATTAGTACTTCCTATTGGTTCCGTGTTTTCTTTCAAGTGAGGCACTCTTAGAATTATGTGGCATACAGTGATTTTCAAAAGATTAAAGCAATGTGTTCTAATGTGAGCCTTGTAACTAATTGCCTCAACTAATTATGCATAAAGGACCGAGTCAGTAGTGTTAATAAGAAGTGACTTCGGAAAGTACGATTTGACCCAAAGACTGAATAACTATTGCAAATAGTAATCAGTGAGGTGGTATTCATTGTAGAAAACACCTTAGCTGGAAATTATTCATGTCGGTTTAAATTGGGTTTTCCCTGAGTTGTTACCTTTATACTTGGTTACTAGTTCCTTTTCAGTGAAAAATGTGCGCCCTTTTGAATGTAAATCTTCTCAATTGCTCCTCTTCAGGCTCTTCTTCCATCCACTTAAAATATCTGCTCCCAGGGCAGTCTTAGTCTTAGGTCTTAGTCCTTCCCTATACTCCTTCCCTGTCTGACCTCATCAAGTTCTGATTACATGCTAGCAAGTTCCACACATATTTGTCTGGGCCGGGTATCTTCTGGATTCGAGGTGCATATATCCATGTGGAAAATCTTACAAGAATTGCAAACTTGTGTGTGCCCAGAACAGATCTTCTCTCCCAAATCTTCCCTCTCCCCACTCCCCTGACCCTGGCTTCTCAACCTGGGAAATGATCCATTGCAACCCCACATCCTGTTGATACCTTTCAGCCATCTCTCTCCATCCCCATCACCTTGCCCTTGTCCATGCCCTCATTGTCTTTTTCTTTGCAGTAGCGAAAATCTTGTAACTACTCTTCCCAAATCCAGTTTGCCTCCTTTCAAATTATGCACAGCTGCTAGGAAAATATTAAAGCGCAGATCTGATCAGGCCACGATCTGCTTTAAAGTGTGCAGTGATTGTTGTTGTTTGTTGTTTTAGTTGCTGAGTCATGTCCAACTCTTTTGCGACCCCCTGGACTGTAGCCCACCAAGCTCCTCTGTCCATGTGATTTCCCAGGCAAGAACACTGGAGTGGGATGCCTTGCCCTCCTCCAGGGGATCTTCCCGATCCAGGGATTGAACCCCCATCTCCTGTGTTGGCAGGCGGATTCTTTACCACTGAGCCACCTGGGAAGCCCGTGGCTGCAGCCTGTTGACACTTCTAATCCCAGCTGCAGTGTCATTCCTCAGTGACATTTCCAAAAGTCCTCCCCAGTTGGTTAGAGTCCCCTACTAAATATGCCAAGAGCATCCTGTATTTCCTAGCATTCATCATAATTATAATTAAATGAGCATTTGTATAATTACTGTTTTGATGCCCGATTCTCTTACTAGCCTGTAAACTCCCTGAGAGCAGGGACCGTGCCTGTCTGGCTCACCATTCACCATTCATTACAAATATTTGTCAAATGAATTTATAATGAATACGGTTGGACAGAAGCCACGGCATATGTTATGTGTATTTGTGGGAATATGGGGAATCTGATGTTCTAGGACTCAAATACTTCCCACTCCATCGTGAAGCAATACTGTGAAAGCTGATTGAGATCTTGTTAACTGTTCAGCTATTACATACGCTTTCCCCCTCTATTCTGGAAGTAGTCTGTCTGAATATCTGTCAGGGTTCTATCAGAGAAACAGAACAAGTAGGAGAGAACAGATTTATTGCAGGAATCAGCCTTCTCACGTGATTGAAGGGGCCAGCTAGGCAAGTACATCTGTAAGGCAGGAGGTCAGGAAAGGCAGGCTGGAATTCTTGGGTTTAGGGCATAAGAAGGCTGCTGTTCACGGGCAGAATTTCTTCTTCAGGGAAGCCCCAGCTCCAACCTTCAGGTCTTGTGAGTGACTGGAGCTGGGCCACCCAGATTATTTAGGATGATCCCCCATACTTAAAAGTCAGCTGATTATGGACTTCAATTGCACTTAAAAAATACCTTCGTAGTAATACCGAGATTGGATTGAATAACTGGAAACTGTAGCCTGAAGCCGACGTGGTACATCAAGCTGACTCTCAAAGAAAACTTTGATACAAAGCACCAGTTTAACACTATAACTAACTGAAAAAAAGAAACCCAAAGAGACCGAACTTGGCACTTCTGGGATAGAGAATGGTAATTAAATATTTATTCATTGGGCTTCTTACTATGTAATTAATACCTGTTTAAAGAAATTTTTACCTGTTCTGCTTATTCCAAATGACCTCATTACTCTGCTACCCAAAACAAGTTTGTTATTACGTGGTGTGAATCAATAATAAAATTCTAGGAAAATTGGCTGTTTTGTGTCTAACAAGTGGGCAACTGTGTCTCAGTCTTCGGTACCTTTTTATTTATTAACACAGAAACTATTACTGAGTACAGAGCTGGGCAGTGGAGATAAAAGAAGAGGCAGAATACTGCCCTGTATTTGGAGGCCTTCTTGAGACAAATAGGTAATCAAATAATTGGAGGCCTGGAATTCAGTGAGGTTGCAGCATGGAAGGCTAGGGAGACGTGGTTTGGTGCCATGCGCCAATCGTGGGGATCCTGCCTTATTCGACTGGATCCTCCCAGTTGAGGAGGAGCATGTTCATACTAGTTAGGAAGAGGCCTGTGGTGTGGAAGATAAAGTGAGGGAAGGAGAGAATGTTAAGGGCAGGAGCCTGAACTAGAAGCTAGATTCTAGCACTAGCAGAGTTTTATCAGCTGAGGGAGGAGAGAGAAGATTTGAAGATGACTTTGTGGCTTATTGGTCAAAAGATGGGGTATCTGACAAGATTAGGTAGATGGAGGTAGATGGTACCAGAGGAGGAATGGATTTTTATTTCTGAGGTGGGTAAAAAGACAGACGTTAACCGTTGCCACTAACTGAGCATCTATGCTCAGTCTGGTGAGTTATACCCATTATCTCATGTCGTTTGAGATGCCAGTGTGACCTATAGCCAGTGTGAGATCACTAAGGAGTGTCCTGAACCAAGGGAGATATTTGAGGAAGATGCTTGGTGCCGAAAATTCTTTTTTACGGCCTGTTTTTTTTTTCCTTTCCTTTTTTTTTAGTTTTTTATTTTTTTAATTTTAAAATCTTTAATTCTTACATGCGTTCCCAAACATGAAAGGCTAGTATAGGTACTCCCTTTTGAAAGCTATCTGACAGTTGATTCTAAGAGGAGATCTGCTTATAATTAAAGATGAATGTCAAAACTAGGAGATTACTGGAAAAGAAAAAAAAAAGCTAGGATTTGTGAATGATTTCTGTGTTGTCTTACCACTCCCAAAGCACACTGAAAAAGAAGAGGGGTTTTTTTGGCACTGAACCTACCTCTGGGTACACAAAATTGTATTCACTGAATCTGCTTTCCAAAGACACAAGCTCAAGGGGCTCTCACAGATCAGATCTGGAAAAACTGGAGCATTAAAATAAATAATGTAGTAATGTATTACAAAGCATGAACTGAAATCAGATTTAATGAATCTATGTTGATCAGTAAATGAATGGGAATGGGGGAAAATAAGTTCTTACAGGAGAATGCCCACCAAAAAATGTAGTAGGGTAGAAAGTAGGAAAGCCATCATTTGGCAAACATCACAATGATGATTGATAAAGCCAGGATTTGTCTGTGTGTGGGTGGAGGTTTGATGAAGAGTGGATACTGGCATAGTCTCAGTATTTTCCACAAAATACTCAGTAATTACGAAGAGGGGAATGGAGACTTGATGGCGAAGTCTGGCAGACACAAACTTACGCAGGTGATCACGGTTAGCACCATCGATGATGGGATGATCTGACATCCTTTGTCTCCTGATGTGATGCGCTGAGAACAGCATAGCATCATTTTAGGGGGTTTCTTGCTAGGAATACAAAGCCCGAATCCATGTTCACCTTGAATCCTCACAGTATTTTGGAGCAGATGTTTTTATCCTCATATTACAGAATGGAAACTTGAAGTACAGAAGTTGAACAATTTACCCAAAATCAAAAATGGTAAGTGGAAAAGCCCAGTTTCAAAATCCCAGGTAAATTTATAAACTGTGGTGCTTTAGTCCTACTGTAAAGCCCGTGGGGGTTGTTAGTTCCATGACGGTTGGGTTCTGCAGATTGTACCTTACAGTCCAAGGGTGACATTTAGAGCAGTATCAATAAAGAGCTACAGATAGTGAATCTTATGTTGCTTATAACACTAGTAGTGAGGGGAGGGAAAGCTGAATTTTATGTCAGCATCTGAATGGCTGGTTCTTAGCGAGTAATTATTTATGATCAGCGCGTGTTGCTGCTGGAAGCCGTCTCATCAGACCCCTTTCCAGCAAGAGTTTCCTGAAACAGGAACTGATTATGCACTATTAAATCTGAGACCCATTTCATATTCAGAGGTTCCAGTGGTAAACCTCATATGTCAGGAGCAATTAGTGACCTTGTGACATGTCATCTTCAATATGCTGAACTGTGGTCAATAAATCCTAGCAGGATGGATGGAATTAAATAACTACCTCCACCATCACCCTAGTGCATCTGAGCAATGCCTTTTCAAGGCCGAAAATGCAGGACATTCTCCTAACTAGTGTCACGAAGATTCAAAAAATGTGAGAATATAGTTAATTCTGAAAGTTTTCAGATTTTGAATGCTTAGGAAAGGGGACAGAGATGTTGGGCAGAGGATGAAGTCAGTATGGTCTGCAAGCAGATCATGGGGGCACTGCTCCGATGCACCTTCAACGGAATGATCACTGTGTGCTGAGGAAATCTGGGAATACAGATAATCAGAAGCCAGAATGTGACAACAGGCTTGGCCAGGACTTAAGAACTAAGTTCTGTTGTGCTAATTGACTATTTCAGGTTAATGGGAAGTGTGTAAGTTGGAAAATGAGTCAACTTCTAACTGGAATTTGATATCTGTTTATAAAATATGTTTCATATTCTTATTTTATAGAGAACAATGAAACAATGAAACCATATTTTTAGAAGTAAGACGTGATGTCGCAGAAGCATCGTCAGCTGACTTGCATACACAGCCGGACTGTCTCTTGTAGTTCTGCTTCTGTTGCTGACATCAGGATTATCTCCTGAAATGGGATTTTCCTGTCGATTTTGGATTTTTTGCATGTTGCCTAGACACTCCATGGGAAAATGCAGTTATAGGAAGTTGCTAGCGTGCAGCTGAGCAATGAAAGCATCTGAAAAGATTGCCCTTGTGGGATCACTGAGCTGTGTCCATTAAGCCAGGTTCTTGCCCCCAGAATGCTGGTTCTGTTATGGGCTTAGCTCAGAGGTAATTGACTCTTGAGCCCACTAAGGCAACTCAAGGACTCCCTGTGGTAAAGAAGCTCTTTGTCTTCCCTGCATTCTGGGGCTTGGCTGTTTCAACTAGACTATTCACATCGACTGTAAATTCTAACCACCACAAAACAAGCCTCTGGAAGTCCCACTTGTGCACAGCCAAGAGATTGCCACTTATCAAACGCCTAAAAATCAAGAGAAAAAAGAAAAGAGGAAATATAAACCTGAACAAAGATGAAGATAAAGAACTTGAGCAGCATTGGTGAAATTTAGGTGAGGCTGGGTTATTGCCAGCTATTTTAGGGTTGGGTAGAAGCATCACTCAAAAATACCTAATAAGCACATCTAATAAGCTTATTATAAGCATATTAGGTGCTACTTGAAGGAACTGCATTGTAAAGTGAATACATAACCTCTTAATAAGTGAGTCTGTCATTGTTGAATGAACCTGGCAGAAAGCACCCTGCGTGGGTAGATGAGGCTGTGAGCATGCTGTTTTGGCAAAGTAAATTCTAAGACTATGTAGTCCTAAACCTATTTGTTGGTTATGCACAGACGTGTGTGTTTGTGTTGTGAAATTTTCACCAGGTAATATACTTCTAAACAGTCCCACAATGACAATAGCTGATATTTAGTTTAAGGATAAAAGTGAACACCGTTCATCAGTCAAGTGCAATGTATTCTTACAGAGATGTGGGTTGGGTTTTCAAAGGAGTGGCTGTGATTAGTGAATGATGCTCACAGGATAATTGATGCAGTCAACCAGCCATGTTTTGCGGGGTAGAAGGGAGCTTGTTTCACAACTGGGGATACAAGCTTGAGATACTTTTACTTGGCAGAACAGGTAAAAATGAATGATTTTGCTTTCCTGGGCTCAGGCCTGTATTGCCCAATGACCTCCCACAGGCACAGAGTTTAGACTGTCCTCACTAGAGGAGACCACCACGGGGCCCTGTGTGTGAAAAGTCCTCTTATTAGATCCCGCTCTCAGACCCCATGTTCTCTGTAGGTGTTGGCTTTTTGTTTGTTGGTTTTTTTTTTTTTCTATGGTGTACATTGAATTGCCGGGGAAAGAGCAAGATATCTGCTGAGGAAATCACCCTCTTGGAGCCTATAACAAGAGAAGGTTTGTAGCATGTTCCCCACGAGGTTCTGATTCTGTGATTATGTCAGCGAGCAACCCTAAGCTGCAACTTTCTCAGATACTATCTTGACTTCTAGGAATTGATGCTGATGATGTCATTTTAATCTCTTGTCCATCCATCTACCTAAAATCCATAGATGTCTAAGGATCTTCTATATTCTAATTTGTAGAGACTCACAGATTACAAAGAGATTTAATAATCTTGGCCTAAAGCAAGTTTGCTAAAAAAAAAAAAAATCTTGATATGCATGTAAGGTAATTACAATTCATTTTAACATTTTAAAACTAAATGTTATGGGAGGTGGTATTTTTCATGCCAGAAAAATAATTAAGATAGACTCTCCCCCAAGAAATAAGAATCACTCATAATCCCACTGTCCAAACTTGGTGTTAAATACTCAGATAACATTTGGTGTTTAAATACCCATATTTTCTTCCCTAGGATTTATATTCCTATATTATTTATTTATTTACAAAAATAGACACATGGTACTTTGTAAACCCTTTCCTTACCCCTTGCTCCAACCAGAGAAAATATCTGAACTGCTGTTCCATATTGCTGACTATATTTACATCACTTAGAATGGCTGTGAAGATTTGCTGGATGTAGGTTGTGTCCTGATTTTTTGCTATAATAAGCAATCCCATGATGAACATCTTTGTATACATGATTGGGCACTTGCTTGATTATATACTGAAGATAAACTCTTAAATACAGAATTTATTAGATCAAAGCGGAACCTGCATTGAAGGCTTAGGAGACTTATTACTAGATAACTTTCCTAAACGTTTTTTCTGCTTCATTAGTAATCTGTCACGTGAAAGGTGATTTCTTATTGTTTTAAATTGCATCTTTGTTTTTCAAGCTGAGCATTTCTCTGCATTGTATTGGCCATTTGAATTTGTGGTCAATTGACTAGTTTGCTTTATCCATTTTCTATAGGAGTATTCCTGTTTTTGGCTTATTATTTTGTGAGAGCACTTCATGTATTAGGGACATTGGATTTCTTCTCTGCATTCGCTCCACTCGATTGGAATTTTGATTGTGATTTAGTCAAATGTAACATTAATTTGGTGGATATGAGCATGTTTTTCAATGTTGTGTCTTGGTATTTGAGAATGATGTTTTCAATACTTCTTATCTCAGGAAATTATAAAAAGTAAAAGGCACAGAGTTACTTTTTCCAGACCCTTCCATTTATAGCCTTGCCTCGGGGTAGAACTGTTCCTAAATCATTTGAGAAAACCCGAGTAGCTAAAGTGTTTTCACCAGCTAAGTGATCGGATTCCATCTGGTTGGTTTTTTAAGTGTTCATTTTGATGATTCTAGCACACTCACCTATTGTCCCTTCTCTAAGCTATATCTTTGGCTCTCTGAAATAGTCTTTCTCGTGGGTCCTCATGGCTTTGGGAGTCTGACAGTTTTATGATTATGCAAATGTTATTGAGATCATCTTGATGGATGCTCCCTGAGCCCTTGGCTGACGGCACAGAGACTGCGCCTTTAACTGTCACGGGGTTGGCTAGTATGACCTTCACATCAGGCTGTGTAAAACACTCTTGCCAGGCATCCTAGGACAATTTGGAGCCGTTGCCTGGGCAACCTCACTTGCTTCTAATCGAATGCCCCAAGTCCCAGTGGGAATGCTACCACTGAAGGGAGGAAGTGAGCGGAAGTATTAATGCATTTGTCTGTTTTAGGACATTCTACTAATGTTGGGGGAAGTGAGGTTATGCCATGATCTCACATGAACTCAGGAGAGGGAGAGAACGAAGAAAAGAAAAGAGAACTGAGAGAGCAGGGACAGAAAAAGACGGTCGAAGAAGAAGGACGCATAGAAGTCAGTGACAGAAATCAAGGTAATAAATATGAGCAAATGGTTCATGCATAAGAAAACAGTATAGCTCAGATTGAGCAGAAAGGAATTCAGAATGAAGACCAGAAAGTTACTCATAGGGGAAAAAATACATGGTCCATAAATGAATATCTGGGGAGAAAAAAGAATAGTGGAGACTTCTGGGAAGTATACAATAAAAATGTTGTTTCACTGAAACAGACTTGCCTATATGATGTATTTGGTCAGCTCTGCTTTAGGAACTCATATTGTTTTCTTTCCAGTACTCTCCATTGTACCTTGAATAAATCATGAGTGATTTTTCTGGAATCCAAATGATGCCACTCGGAATGATAGGGCACGATTTTACTCACTGCTTTCATGGATCAGAACCATCACAGACTGGAAACTAGTTTAGTTAAAGCAGGTTTTTAAAAAACAAAACACATCCACAGTATACCTGGATGGTTATTATGACAGGTGGTGGTGTTTTAGCTGCTCGGATAAGCGGAATGCAGGCTCAGGCAAACAGGCATTGTGTGGTCCTGGGGAGAAAGCCTAGATGGGGATACCAGTGAGTTGACCATTCTCTACTCTCAGAATTGTCAGTCAGGTGCTTAATTCGTCCTTTTAAAAAAGTCCATGACTCATTCTTGAAATAGCCAGACCTGCTCTTAAGAGCCCCCTTTTTGCAGATGTCAAACCAGGTGCAGGAGAGATGCAAATTTTACTCCAGTTGAAGCTAGCATATGCAGCACTTGATAAAATGTCCAAGGCTTACCTTCAGTCAGTGTTGAACAGTGACAGCATTTCAGGCCCTTGGTAAACAGAAGTTTTACTCAGATATTTTCAAGAGATTGGATTTTGTAGTTCCGGATGAGGACAGGGTCCAGAGAACCCCCAGGTTCTCTGGAGCCAGCAACAGTGGAAACCATGACGATCTGTAGGTCAGAAGAAACAAGGGAGAAAGCGGTGTCTCTGGGACCCAGTGAGCGAAAGCTCTGGCCGTGAAACTGTAGGCGTGCAACAGCTACAGGCAGGACAGAAGCAGGCAGGGAGATGGGGGTGAAGGTAAATACCTTGACTCCCCTTTCCTCTCCTCTCCTATCTTCTCTGATCTGCTGGTATTTTTGTAGCGAAATTCATGTGGAAGGTAGTGGTAAGGGATCTTACCCAAGATCCCTTAGGTGATGCAGTCTGTGTGTGTGTGTGTGTGTGTGTGTTTGTGTTTGTGTGCCAAGTCTCTTTAGTCATGTCCAATTCTTTTGCAGTCCTATGGACTGTAGCCCACCAAGCTCCTCTGTCCATGGGATTTTCCAGGCAAGAGTACTGGAGTGAACTGCCGTGCCTTCTTCCAGGGGACCTTCCCAATCCAGGGACTGAACCTGTGTCTCCTGCAGCTCCTGCACTGCAGACAGATTCTTTAGCACTGAGCCACCGGGAAGCTGTGACGCAGTCTGTAGAGGTTAGCTTCCTGGAACACAGAGAAGAGCAAGGAAAGACTGGATGATGGAAGAGCGGGGGAGGGGAGAATAACTAGCGCAGTGTGCAAATCTCTGTTCTCTAAGGCTAGCCTTTACCCTTTGAGAGCATAAGCATTTGGAAGAGAAGTTATTTATAAAGGATGCCAATTACAGGAGCTGGGCAGTGAAAAAGGAACACCAGTCAGTCTTAGATTCTCCCCAGGTAACTGCTCCCTTGTTTGTGCTACGTGGAGTCTAGTGCATATTCTACCATTGCCGTGATTTCTTTAGGTGTGTCTTTCCCCCTCTAGACTTCAAACCCTTCAGATTGTGAACTTCGTTTTATTTGTCTTTGTCTCCCCAGCATCTAGCCAGGTGCTTGGCATTTGTAGGGAATTATGTCTTAAGTCAATGATGGAATGACTCTTCCTAGACTCTTTCAAGATAAATTTGAGTTTGATAGTGCTTTTCATAGTTAAATGGTTAATCATCTTTCTCCAGTGCTGGGTCTTCAGTAGTGTTCTTTTTCAGAGAGGCAGGGAGAATTCATGACTCTCGGTTCCCTACCAACTGAAGCTCCTGCATTGTTAGTGGCCACAGTGGAAATAGTTCTGCTGTCCTTGTGAGCCATACAGTAACAGTTTCATTGAACATCTCCTGTGTGACCAATGTGTTCACTGATTCTTGTTTTTCCAGTAGTCATGTATGGATGTGAGAGTTGAACTGTAAAGAAAACAGCACTGAAGTATTGATGCTTTGGAACTGTGGTGTTGGAGAAGACTCTTGACAGTCCCTTGGACTGCAAGGAGATCCAACCAGTCCATCCTAAAGGAGATTAGTCCTGGGTGTTCATTGGAAGGACTGATGTTGAAGCTGAAACTCCAGTATTTTGGCCACCTGATGCGAAGAGCTGACTCATTTGAAAAGACCCTGATGCTGGGAAAGATTAGGGGCAGGAGGAGAAGGGGACGACAGAGGATGAGATGGTTGGATGGCATCACTGACTCAATGGACATGGTTTGGGTGGACTCCAGGAGTTGGTGATGGACAGGGAGGCCTGGCGTGCTGTGGTTCACGGGGTTGCAAAGAGTCAGACACAACTGAGAAACTGAACTGAAAGCCTTTGACTGTGTGGATCACAACAAACTGTAAAATTCTTAAAGAGATGGGAATACCAGACCACTTTACCTGCCTCCTGAGAAATCTGTATTCTGGCCAAGAAGCAACACTTAGAACAGGATGTGGCAAATGGACTGGTTCAAAATTGGGAAAGGAGTACGTCAAGGCTGTATACTGTCACCCTGCTTACTTAACTGATAGGCAGAGTACATCATGAGAAACGCTGGGCTGGATGAAGCACAAGCTGGAATCAGGATTGCCGGGAGAAATATCAATAACCTCAGCTTTGCAGATGACACCACCCTTATGGCAGAAAGCAAAGAAGAACTAAAGAACTTCTAGATGAAAGTGAAAGAGGAGAGTGAAAAAGCTGGCTTAAACTCAACATTCAAAAAACGAAGATCATGGCATCTGGTCCCATCACTTCATGGTAATTAGATGGGAAACAATGGAAACAATGACAGACTTTATTTTTTTGGGCTCCAGAGTCACTGCAGATGGTGAGTGCAGCCATGAAATTAAAAGATGCTTACTCCTTGGAAGAAAAGCTATGACCAACCTAGACAGCATATTAAAAAACAGAGACATTACTTTGCTGACAAAGGTCTGTATAGTCAAAGCTATGGGTTTTCCAGTAGTCATGTGTGGATGTGAGAGTTGGAATATAAAGAAAGCTGAGCACTGAAGAATTGATGAGTTCAAACTGTAGTGCTGGAGAAGACTCTTGAGAGTTCCTTGGACTGCAAGGATATCAAACCACTTTCCTAAAGGAAAGTGAAAAGTGAAAGTCATTCAGTCACATCCAACTCTTTGTGACCCCATTGACTATACAGTCCACGGAATTCTCCAGGCCAGAATACTGGGGTGGGTAGCCTGTCCCTTCTCCAGGGGTTCTTCCCAACCCAGGGATCAAGCCCAGGCCTCCAGCATTGCAGGTGGATTCTTTACCAGCTGACACAAGGGAATACTGGAGTGGGTAGCCTATCCTTTCTCCAGCGGATCTTCCCGACCCAGAAATTGAACTGGGGTCTCCTGCATTGCAGGCAGATTCTTTGCCAGCTGAGCTGTTGAGGGAAGCCTAAAGGAAATCAGTCCTAAATATTCATTGGAAGGACTGATGCTGAAGCTGAAACTCCAATACTTTGGCCACCTGATGTGAAGAACTGACTCCCTGGAAAAGACCCTGGTGCTGGGAAAGATTAGGGGCAGGAGGAGAAGGGGACGACAGAGGATGAGGTGGTTGCATGGCATCACCAACTTGATGGACATGAGTTTGAGCAAGCTCCAGGAGTTGGTGATGGACAGGGAAGCCTGGCGTGCTATAGTCCATGGTGTCGCAAAGAGGCAGACATGATTGAGCAACTTAACTGACTGATATTAAGTATGAGACCATTACCCATAGAACATGTATGGGGAACAGTCTAAAACTGGATGAGGCTTGAGCGTGGTGGTGCCAATCAAATGCAACATGTTTAAAGAGAAGAGGGGTCAGCAGTGTTCCATTATAGAGTAAGTTAAATCTGAATTTGACCTTAAACGTATGTATAAGATTAGTAAGCAGGACGAACTTGCCCTGCCATATATCAAGACCTGTTATGAGGATATAGAAATTTAATGTGGTGCTGGCATTGGGCCAGGTAACTGACCAGTGGAATAAAATTAAAACCCCAGAAAATACTGTATTAGTCTGCTAGCACTGCCGTAACAGAACACCGAAGACTGAGTGGCTTAAACATTAGAAATTTTTTCCCTCACAGTTCTGGAAGCTGGAAGTTCAAGACTGAGGTGATGCCGGGTTGGTTTCTGGTGAGGACTTCTCCTTGGGTTGCAGATGACAGCCTTCATTACTGTGTCCTCACATGGCCTTTTCTCTGGGCGTGTGCTTCCCTGGTGTCTCTTCTTCTCATAAAGACACCAGTCCTGTCGGATTAGGGCCACACCCTTATGGCCTCATTTAACTTTAGTGACTTCCCTGGTGGCTTAGAGGGTAAAGCATCTGCCTGCAATGCAGGAGACCCAGGTTCGATCCCTGGGTCAGGGAGATCCCCTGGAGAAGGAAATGGCAACCCACTCCAGTATTCTTGCCTGGAAAATCCCATGGACAGAGGAGCCTGGTAGGCTACAGTCCATGGGGCCGCAAAGTGTCGGACACGACTGAACAACTTCAATCATCCATTCACATCCTTAAAAGACCTATATTGAATTACAGTCACACTTAGGATTTCAACATAAAATTTTGGGAGAACACAATTCAGACATTAGCACATGCCTACAAACAGGTTTACATCTTTGGTATATGTCAGATTAGTGGGAAAAAAGAAGGGCTATTCAGTAAACAGAGCTGAGAAAAAAAAAACTTATCCTTAGGAGAAAAGATGAAAATAGATCCTTACTTCATACCCTTCCAAAAAAATAAAAAATCAGCTCCAGAAGGATCAAAGTCTTAAATACCAAGAAAAAAAACATAACTTTAAAATTTCATAGTTGGTCATAAGAAGACATTTCCTAAGGTGTTTTTGACTTTTAGTCTTCAAAGAAGGAGACTTCTTCAGACACAAAAAACACTTACTATAAAAGAAAGGTTGACACGTTGGATTACGTTAAAATAAAATCTAACTAAGCATTATTGAAATTATATGATGCCTGTTATTTGCGTCAATATAATTGGTGGGAATGGAGAGGAATAGAGGTATAGATGAAACAAAATTGGCCATGAATGGATCATTTTTGAAATTTAGTGTTGGGTTCATGGGGTTTGTTATACCAGATACACAAAAGACGAAAGGATTAGTAGAATATACAAAGAAGTCCTACCAATCAAAAAAAAAAGCATAAAGATAGATACAGACAAGGATATACATATGGCCAAGAAATATACCCAAAATGTTCAACGTCATTTATGATTTGGAAGGAAATATGACTCAGGGCCTCAATGAGGCACCATTTTATACCTACTCGATTGGAAAAATTAAAAGGGGTGTTAATGTCAAGTGCTAGGGTAGATGGTGATCCAGAGGATCTCATACCCTGCTAGTAAATTGGTGCAACTACCTTAGAAGATAGTTCTGGTGTTACCCATAAAGTTGACCACATTTCCAACATTCTGCTTTCAGGTATATATGTAAAAGAAATTCTTGCACATATATACAGAAATATTTATGGTGGCAGAGTACACAACATCAAGACCTAGGAAAACCCCAGTGTCTCTGGACAAGAGAGTAGATGAGTAAACTGTATTATATTCACCCTGTGGGAGACATGCCATAATCAAAATAAAGTATAATGAAAGGGTTGCAACATAGATGTTTTCACAATATAAGATGAAAAAATTCTAAAAATATTACATATATTGCCTTTTCTATAAATTTAAAAGCAACTAAAATCATAACCATAGTTTTTAGAAATCCATGTAGATGAGATGATAATACATAGAAAGGAAAGCAGTAGAATCTTGAGTACAGGATTCAGGCTGGTTGTTATCTCAGGAGGCTGAGACTGGAAGGGCTGTTGAGTAGGTATTAATAAGTTATTGTCACAGTCTAATTTTTGATTCGGGTGGTGGGATCATGGTTCCATATTACAACATTAGATGTGAAGGATGAGTGAATGAGGGAAGCCTGTGTGACCCAGAGATATGAAAGTGTTCCATATCAAAGATAGTGATTAAGCCAATTCTGTGCAATTGAGGTTGAATTAAAAAAGAAAAAAGGATTAGAATGAGTGAAAAAGGAATAGTAGCATAGTACATTTGTCACCAGGACTTTGGAAATTGTACATTTTGCATAGGAGGATAACAGGGTTCAGGCTAAATAGCTATTATGAAGAGACTGCAAACAAAACTAACTGCTCATACAAGACAGAAGGTCTGTCTCCCACTTTCTCTTTCTCATTCACATACTAATCTAGATCATTGCCATTCAGTAAAAATGCAGTGTGAACCACGTATGTAACAATATTAAATTTCTTAGTAGCCATGTTAAAAAAGAAATAAGTGAAATTGGTTTCATAAATATACTTTACTTAATATAATAACAGTATTATTCCAGTATATAATCAGGGTAAAATTTATTAATGAAATAGTTTAAATTTTCATCTTAATAAGTCTTCAAAGTCTTATATGTATTTTATCCTTGTAGCACATATCAACTCAGACACTAAATTTTCATCAGAAGTACTTGGTCAGTGTTTAGAGTTCATAAAATATATAATTGAAAAAAGTAGTTCCACATACCCAAGATATTCTTAACATAGTTAAAAGTTTTCCATTAACTGAACCAAATATTGGTACTTAGGTAATTAAAGTTAGCTAATATTAAAGATTCAGCTCCTCAATCTCACTAGCCACCTTTCAAGTGCTCAGTAACCACACGTGGCTAGTGGCCACCCTAACGAAAGAGCAGTTCTGGTTCGTTCATTAGCACGATGTCCTCCCCTAGATGGACCAGCAGCTTTAATATCACCTCGGGACTTTTTAGAAATGCAAATTGTGAATCTGAAATTGGAGACTGGCCCAACACTCAGACTGTGAAGAATCCCCCTGCAGTGCAGGAGACCTGGGTTTAATCGCTGGGTTGGGAAGATCCCCTGGAAAAGGGGATTGCTACCCACTCCAGTATTCTTGCCTGGAGAATTCCATGGACAGAGGAGCCTGGCATGCTACGGTCCATGGGGTCACAAAGTGTGGGGTGTGACTGAACGTCTAACACTTCCAACACTCCGGGCTTAACAAGTCGTGCAGGTAATTGAGATGTACTCTGAAATTTGAAAACCACCGACGTACAAGCCATTTAGAGACTGGTTGCTTTATACCTTCTTGTTCTCCAAATCACTTGTAGCATTAACTTCATCTACAGAGTAGAAACTAGCTGATTAGGGTCGCTTTTGCACCCTACCTGTAGCAAGGCTGGGAGCTGGGGAGAGAAAATAGAGTGGGCAAGCAATTTCTTTTTTTAAAGGCCTAATTGCACACATCCTTCTGCCCAGATTCCGTTGAGTGGAGAGAGCTGGGTGGCCATGTCTAGCTGAAAGGGAGGCTGGGGATTGTAGACAGGCTGGCTGCTGCTGGGTGATTTGTGGCCGTGGAGTGGTAGAGGGAGGTCTGTTTCTGTAAGAAAGGAGGAGAGAATGGACACTGAAGGAGGCTCGAAGTCTCATCGCAGAGGGGTACAGTTTGATTTATTTTGCATCCTAGGACATAGTCTAGGTTTTATTATTTCATTGGCATATTGGGTGGGTTCCTTAAGTCAAATAGACGAAATATGGAAGCATACAGTGCCTCGGGAAATATTAAAGGCGCTATGGAACTGAGTGATATAGGTCAGACAGAGAAGGAGAAATAGTGTATGGTATTCCTTATAAATGGAATCTAAAAAGAAATGATTGGAAAAGGAAATGGCAACCCACTCCAGTGTTCTTGCCTGGAGAGCCCCATGGACAGAGGAGCCTGGCAGGCCATGGGCCATAGGGTTGCAGAGAGTTGGACCAAGCACTCATGCACGAAAAGAAATGATACAAACGAACTTACTTACAAAACGGAAAGAGAGTCAAAGACTTAAAGTGTGAACTTATGGTTGCCTGACCGTATTGCCATATTTAAAATGGATAACCAACAAGGACCTACCATATGTAGCACATGGAACTCTGCTCAGTGTTATGTGGCAGCCTGGATGGGAGGGGAATTTGAAGGAGAATGTATGCATGTATATCTATGGCTGAGTCTCTTTGCGGTTCACTTGAAACTGTCACAACATTGTTTGTTAATCAGCTATGCGCTGTGCTGTGCTTAGTCGCTCAGTCACGTCCTACTCTTCATGACCCCATGGACTGTAGCCCACCAGGCTCCTCTCTCCATGGGGATTCTCTGGCCAAGAATACTGGGGTGGGTTGCCATGCCCTCCTCCAGAGCATCTTCCTGATCTAGGGCTCGAACCCACGTCTTCCACGTTGCAGTCAGATTCTATAATGTCTGAGCCACCAGGGAAGCCCAAGAATACTGGTGTGGGTAGCCTGTCCCTCCTGCAGGGGATCTTCCTGATCCAAGAATCGAACCGGGTCTCCTGCAATGCAGGAGCTGTCAGGGAAGCCCCTAATCAGCTATGCTCCAATACAAATTAAAAAGTTAAAAAAAAAAATAAAGTTGCTCTGAAATATGTGCTCTTGAAAGGTGCCAGGGAGCGTATGAGTCACTAAGATTATCCTTGACCATCCTCCTTTGAAGTGGAAAAGGCTTCGTGTGGCACACTGGTGGAAGGAAAAACTTACCCTTAGGTATGATTGTTCAGAGAATGAATATATGATTGTCCCAATTGCATCCTGTAGAGATAATTGCTATTAACACTTGGGAGTGTCCACTACCTAGACTATAAAGATTTTTAATGGAATTATGCTTTCTCTCTCTTTTGTAATCTGCCTTTCCCGTCTAACTCATAGCATGAGTACATTTTGTACCAGTAATATAGATCTGCATTGTTGAAGACTACATAGCATCCTGTAAGTTAATCATTTCCTGTTGTGGGAATATTTCCATTGCTTGTACCTTCTGTTTTATAATTAGCACCACAGTGAATATCTGTGTGCATTTCCACCTACAACAATTCACCTATCCGTGGTCCTTTCCCCACCTCCTCACCATCTATAACATCCTGTTAAATCTCTCCTGTAAATTGAATAAGCATATTTAGTAAATTTAAACAAATAAGAGGTTAATCTTTGTTCAGATTTACACATCTTTGACATCCGTTTTAGAGTTTCTCAAACTGCTCCCATCGCCTGTGAACTGGACACTGGTGTTCTGGAGTTCACAGCCTTAAACTGGGTAAAACAATAGTTAACTGTTTCTCACTTCACACACAGAATAAAATCACAGCACAGCTTTCCTGTATTTGAAGTTTTTCCTGTATGTTTTTCTTACATGTTTACCGTGTTTTGCTGTTTGCCTATTCTCGAATCTACCCTAAGATAACTTGGTATCACATAAAGATGTATATTACCTTTAGATTTATTTTATCGGTACTTTATGGTGCTTTCGCACGAGTACCTTCACTTTAAAGAGATAAGTTTGGAAACCTCTAATCCAGGAGGCATAGGGCACGGTGACTAAGGGCAGGGGAAGGCTCCAGATTCCAAGGACTTGTATTTGAATCCTAGCTTTCCCCTCCCAGCTGTGTAGCCTCAGTTTCTTCATATGTAAAAATGAGATATAGTATTTATGTTATAAGGTGGTTGTGATGGCTAAATATGAAGATTAGTAGTACCCTTGTCACAGCTCATTAAGCAATTATTAGCTACTATTTTTATTTTCTCATAGAGGAGGAAACTGAGTTACCTAGCTCATTACTCTCAGAGTTTAAATAATGTATTACATTTGCTTTTTGTTTCTATTGTCTTAAATCACATGGGGGCATTGCTCTTTATATCCAGAACGCTGAGTGTCTACTCAGCCCCATGCTTTTTTCTGGATTAACAGCTTCAGACTGGTCTTTCAAAACTCGCCCAGCAACACCCCTCTTTAGAACCTTTCCCTTCGGTGTAATGGAAGCAGGACACGCCCCTATGCCCCAGGTCTTCTTGTTCAGCTGCTGTGAGAAGGTTCACAGTGACTCAGCACTCCTGATTTTTTTCAACTATCAGATAATTTTTAATTGCAACTAACATTGGATAACAAATCATTATATGAGAAAGATTTCCTAAAGACTTGACTAGAAGCTGTCATGGTGTACTGCCTGGGATGTATTCATTTTCATAACATTAGGAATTGTAAATTATTATTTTTCACATTTTATAATTTTTCAAGCAACCTAAAGCAGCTGATTCAAGAAACCTGTTTAATAGTCCGAGTGTAAAAATAACAAGACTTACTTCTTCAGTCTTTAAGTTTGGAATCAGGGTCTTCCCTTTAAGAAAAAAATTGAGAAAATACTCAAAAGAAATCCTTGAATTAGCTTCAGAAGTGAAATACACCATAGAAGTGAAATTTAGAAATCAGATAACAACCACTTCCATTGAATTTCTAGTTCTCATAAAATGGCCTTGCTCTCTGAAAGATTATAGCCATTTCCACATGGCACTAGTGGTAAAGAACCTGCCTGCCAATGCAAGAGATTAAGAGACATGGGTTCATCCCTAAGTTGGGAAGATCCTTTGGAGGGGGACATGGCAACCTCTCCAGTATTCTTGCCTGCAGAATCCTTGTGGACAGAGGAGCCTGAGAGACTGTGGTCCATAGCGTCACAAAGAGTCGGATACAACTGAAGTGACTTCGCACACACACGTGAAAAAGAAAAATGAAGAGAAAATACTCAGAAGGAATGCTTGAATCGAGGCTTCCTGTAAAACGGCCTTGCTCTCTGAAAGTTTGTAGCCGTTCCCATCTGTTTTGCTTGGCCTTATTTTACCATGGCTGCTTCCTCTGAATTGGTCAAGGCTTCTCAGTGGGGTGTGAGTTTCAGCGTTAATCCATCTACAGTAACTGGAATTACTGTGGACATTATTATATACTCTAGTTGGTTGTTAGAATGTTTGGTGTCAAATTACAAACTTGATCAGAAGCCCGAGCTCCTAATTTCTCTGGCATTTTCAGAGCAGACCTGGGGTATCCCTGTTCTGGGAATGTAAGGTGGTGATGCTGTGGCGGGGGCAGTGGCAGTTGAGTGTTCAGTAGTCGTAGCATGAGTTCTAACATCATAGGAGCTCTGGTCATGGACGAGCTATTAAATCTCTCTCTTTACCCATCTTCCATAACAGTACCCACCTCATGGGTTGTATATATTAAGAAAGATGATCTACTTATGATGAGATTATTAGCACAGTATCTGGTACATAGTAATTCCCTTATGATTGCTATTAATTAAGTAGTAGTATTATTCACAATAATTGAGATACTGAAAATACTCTTGCTGGCACACTATTTAATATATTGAGACAGTTCCTTAGTGCCAGCCAGTCTTCTTCTTTTCCCTATAACTCTATTAAGCTTTTGAATAATCTAGTTATAAAGCCTTAAAAACTAATATTTGTTCAGTATTACATTAATAGGAGAAAATGGAAATATTTTCCTGACAGTTCTTAATGTTAACTACTGCATATGTTTGAAGTCATATAATTTATTCAGTTTCTATGGTGTATGTCGTAATATGACTTCAGAAAGTGAAATGGTAATAATAATGACAACAGCATTAAACATCTGAATTAATATGAAGAGAATGCCTATGCCATTCAGGTTAACATTGTTGAAGATTTCATAAGTTGTGAGTTGTCAAGCTTTGCTGGTTGATAACACTTTAAAATAAATACTATTTCAGGTTGTAGTATAACTCACCAGCTTATTATCAGTGTGATAGCTAGACAGACAGGTAGTCATTTAAAAATTTTTTTTGTTATGAGATAATTATAGATTTACAGGAAGTTGCCTAAAAATGTACAGGGAGGTCCTGTGTATCTGTCTCTTAGGGACGATCTTACATCACTATAGTATAAAACAAAACCAGGAAATGACATTGATGGCAATCCACAGAGTTTATTCATATATGCAAATATCAATAATTTTCCAGTCTATAACTTGTCTTTCCATTCTCTTCAAGGGGTCTGTAGAAGGAAATGGCAACCCACTCTAGTATTCTTGCCTGGGAAATCCCAAGGACAGAGGAGCCTGGCAGGCTACAGTCCATGGGGTCACAAAGAGTTGGACACGACTTAGTAACTAAACAAGGAGTCTGTTACAGAGCAAACATTTTTAATTTTAGTAATGTTCAATTTATCAGCTTTTCCTTTTTATAATATAGGGTTAAGTTTCTCAAAAGGTGGTCTGCACATCACCTGCTTTGGAATCATCTGAAGTACTTGTCACAAAGCCCATTTGCTTGGGCCCCAAATACTCTGAATCAGATTCTCAGGAATGGAGTCTGGTAGTCCCTTTAATTTAAGAAGCTCCTTAAACCTGAGAGCCACTGATTCAGAGTTCGGCCTTGGGTTTTTTCCTTTTTGCTCTAACTTGTCTATGGGCTGTCCATTCACTCCTACCTCTTATATTATCAGATGTGTGGAGAACTTCTGCACAGCCTCTCTAATGAGCTCCAGGATTGCTGCCTTGCTGGATACTCTCTGCTACTGTACACAGAAAGTCTTTAATAAATAGAGTATTGGATAGATGGGCCGCTGTGAGTAAGATGTAGTAGAGTAAAAACCATCCTAGGAAATGGCAATCTACTCAGGTATTCTCGCCTGGAAAATTCCAGGGACAGAGGAGCCCGGTAGGCTACAGTTCATGAGGTCATAAAGAGTCAGACATGACTGAGCACATTATAATTTTATAATTATTATTTACAGATTGTCTGTCAAAAAGCCTAGGCACTGGTCTTGGTGTTTGAAATTACTTAATTACATAATATTTGGGGGGGAAGTTTAGTTATAGAGATCTATAAATGGATATTTTATGTATATATATACACACACACACATATGTACATAGTCTTGGGGTTATTTGCCTAACAGAAGCAAAAGATATAAAGAAGTGGCAAGAATACATGGAAGAGCTAAACAAAAAATATCTTAATGACCCAGATAACCACGATGGTGTGATCATTCACCTAGAGCCAGACATCCTGGAATGTGAAGTCAAGGGGGGCTTAGAAAGCATCATTATGAACAAAGCTAATGGAGGTGATAGAATTCCAGTTGAGCGCTAGTGGAGGTGATGGACTGCAGTTGAGCTATTTCAAATCCTAAAAGATGATGCTGCGAAAGTGCTACACTCAATATGTCAGCAAATTTGGAAAACTCAGCTGTGGCCACAGGACTGGAAAAGATCAGTTTTCATTCCAATCCCAAAAAAAGACAATGCCAAAGAATGCTCAAACTAGTGCACAGTTGTACTCATCTCACATGCTAGCAAAGTAACGCTGAAAATTCTCCAAGCCAGGCTTCAACAGTACGTGAACCATGAACTTCCAGATGTTCAAGCTGGTTTTAGAAAAGTCAGAGGAACCAGAGATCAAATTGCCAACATCCGTTGAATCATCAAAAAAAAGCAAGAGAGTTCCAGAAAAACATCTATTTCTGCTTTATTGATTACTCCAAAGCCTTTGACTGTATGGATCACATCAAACTGGAAAATTCTGAAAGAGATGGGAATACTAGACCACCTGACCTGCCTCCTGAGAAATCTGTATGCAGGTCAAGAAGCAATAGGTAGAACCAGACATGGAACAACAGGTTCCACATTGGGAAAGGAGTACATCAAGGCTGTATATTTTCACCTTGCTTATTTAACTTATATGCAGAATACATCATTTGAAATGCCAGGCTGTATAAAGCACAAGCTATAATAAAAATCGTCAGGAAAAATAGCAATAACCTGAGGTTATTGAGATATGCAAATGACACCACCATTATGGCAAAAAGCAAAGAACTAAAGAGCCTCTAGATGAAAGTGAAAGAGGAGAATGAAAAAGCTGGCTTAAAACTCAACATTCAAAAAATGAAGATCATGGCATTCAGTCCCATCACTTTATGGCAAATGGATGGGGAAACAGTGGAAACAGCGACAGATTTTATTTTCTTGGGCTTCAGAATCACTGCTGATGGTGACCGCAGCCGTGAAATTAAAAGACGCTCGCTCCTTGGAAGAAAAGCTATGACCAACCTAGATAGCATATTGAAAAGCAGAGACATTACTTTGCCAACAAAGGTCTGTATAATCAAGCTACGATTTTTCTAGTAGTCATGTATGGATGTGAGAATTGGACTATAAAGAAATCTGAGCTCTGAAGAATTTGATGCTTTTGAACTGTGGTGTTGGAGAAGACTCTTGAGAGTCCTTTGGACTTCAAGGAGATCCAACCAGTCAATCGTAAAGGAAATCAGTCCTGACTATTTATTGGAAGGACTAATGCTAAAACTGAAGCTCCAATGCAAAGAGCCGACTCATTAGAAAAGACCCTGATGCTGGGAAGGGTTGAAGTGGGAGGAGAAGGGGATGCCAGGAGATGAGATGATTGGATAGCATCACTGAGTTGATAAACATGAGTTTGAGCAAGCTCTGGGAGTTGGTGATGGACAGGGAATCAGGCGTGCTGCTGTCTGTGGGGCCTCAAAGAGTTGGACACAACTGAGCAACTGAACTGAACTGATTTGTACCTCCTCTTCCATTCATTGGAGCAGATAATTTGATGCACATTTTATTTGGAGAAAAATTTATATCACTTGATATCTGTATTCCTGAGGCTTAACAGCATAATATTTAGATGTTTGGTTGCTGTTTTTAAAAATTTAAACTGGTTCAGTTCAGTCGCTCAGTCGTGTCCGACTCTGCAACCGCATGAATTGCAGCACGCCAGGCCTCCCTGTCCATCACCAACTCCCGGAGTTCACCCAAACTCACGTCCATCGAGTCGGTGATGCCATCCAGCCATCTCATCCTTGGTCGTCCCCTTCTCGTCCTGCCCCCGATCCCTCCCAGCATCAGAGTCTTTTCCAATGAGTTAACTCTTCGCGTGAGGTGGCCAAAGTATTGAAGTTTCAGCTTTAGTATCAGTCCTTCCAAAGAACACCCAGGACTGATCTCCTTTAGGATGGACTGGTGGGATCTCCTTGCAGTCCAAGGGACTCTCAAGAGTTTTCTCCAACACCACAGTTCAAAAGCATCAATTCTTCGGCGCTCAGCTTTCTTCACAGGCCAATTCTCACATCCATACATGACCACTGGAAAAACCATAGCCTTGACTAGATGGACCTTTGTTGGCAAAGTAATGTCTCTGCTTTTGAATATGCTACCTAGGTTGGTCATAACTTTTCTTCCAAGGAGTAAGCGTCTTTTAATTTCATGGCTGCAAGCACCATCTGCAGTGATTTTGGAGCCCCCCAAAATAAAGTCTGCCACTGTTTCCACTGTTTCCCCATCTATTTGCCATGAAGTGATGGGACTAGATGCCGTGATCTTCATTATCTGAATGTTGAGCTTTAAGCCAACTTTTTCACTCTCCTCTTTCAGTTTCATCAAGAGGCTTTCTAGTTCCTCTTCACTTTCTGCCATAAGGGTGGTGTCATCTGCATATGTGAGGTTATTGATATTTCTTCTGGCATCTTGATTCCAGCTTGTGCTTCTTCCAGCCCAGCGTTTCTCATGATGTACTCTGCACAGAAGTTAAATAAGCAGGGTGACAATATACAGTCTTGATGTACTCCTTTTCCTATTTGAAACCAGTCTGTTGTTCCATGTCCAGTTCTAACTGTTGCTTCCTGACCTGCATATAGATTTCTCAAGAGACTACTTTATTTTTTAAAATGAAATTCTCATTGTGTGTTTTCTTCTGAATTATTTGCTCACGTTTCTAGCTGCTGCAGTCCCTTAAAAATTAAATTGTTCCTTTAAGATTCTAGGATATTCTGGAACAGGTCTCATGCTAAAAGACAGCAGCCAAAATGATGAAGCTGTTTCTTGTATCTTCATCTTGGAAGAAAATGATAAATTTAGGGAACAGTGCTTAATGATGTTTGTATCTTCAGACAGAGTCCAGAGGGCAAGAAATTAAAGCCAATGTTGCCTTGATTATGGAGCTGGATCCAGTCATCACCATGTTAGAGAGTAGCGATAGCTGTGGGTCATGATGTACATCCTGCCATAAGGAATATTATGTGCTGTTCTATCATGATACCATCTTCCTGCATGTGCAGCTCTCAGGGGAGTTTGATGTCAGAGAGGTTTGAGTTCCACGTGGGCCAGCTAACCCTGGTGACTAACTTCAGATGGCCATGTCACTAATGTGCGCTGTGGGATACACAAGGAGATCAAGTGGTAGTGTGATTGGTGAACCTTAGCAGAGATAATTCTGATCAGTAAGTGATCTCTGAAGACTGATGCTGGTAGGAATATATTATGGATGGTGCAATGAAGAATTGATGCTTTTGAACTGTGGTGTTGGAGAAGACTCTTGAGAGTCCCTTGGACTGCAAGGAGATCCAACAGTCCATTCTAAAGATCAGTCCTGGGTGTTCTTTGGAAGGACTGATGCTAAAGCTGAAACTCTAATACTTTGGCCACCTGATGAAAAGAGTTGACTCATTAGAAAAGACCCTGATGCTGGGAGAGACTGGGGGCAGGAGGAGAAGGGGACGACCGAGGATGAGATGGCTGGATGGCATCACTGACTCGATGGATGTGAGTTTGGGTGAACTCCGGGAGTTGGTGATGGACAGGGAGGCCTGGTGTGCTGCAGTTCTTGGGGCCGCAGAGTCAGACACGACTGAGCGACTGAACTGAGCTGAGCTGAATGTAGGATGCAGTCCTTCCTGCCCCCACTGGATGTCAGAATTAGTCTGCAGCCATGGCTTGGTCTTGGACCTCATCAGAATTTAAAACAATTTATCCACCAACATGTGAGACCCCAAAGAGTTACTATCTTTGACCTTGGCTTCCTACCACTCTTTCTCCCTTCATTCTTCCTCCTACCCAACTGGGTGTCTGTCCGTCCCGTGGCAACCAGCCTCCTTTCTGTCTTCTTTTGGCATCATTACCATAGCTTGGATATCATGTAAGCCAACTCAGCAGGGCTGCCTAGTTTTCTTACCTCTGGTCCTTCAGTGATCCATCTGGCCAGTCCTGACCTTGAGAAAGCTCTGTCATTCTGCTTTTCTTTTCATTTCCATTATCATTAAATTTCCCTTGTAGCCTGCTCACAACTCCTTATCTCCATTTTCACTATTCAGTGGGTCATGAATCCGGCTTCTAACACCACCCGTTACTGAAAATACTCTTAGAGGACCAAACTTCTCTTTTGGCAGCCAAATCCAGTGAATGGCCTTTGCTCAGTTCCTTAGTTTTTTGCAGCTTTTGACACTGTTGCTGCTAAGTCACTTCAGTCATGTCCAACTCTGTGCAACCCCATAGACGGCAGCCCACCAGGCTCCCCTGTCCCTGGGATTCTCCAGGTAAGAACACTGGAGTGGGTTGCCATTTCCTTCTCCAATGCATGAAAGTGAAAAGTGAAAGGGAAGTTGCTCAGTTGTATCCGACTCTTCGCGACCCCATGGACTGCAGCCTACCAGGCTCCTTCATCCATGGGATTTTCCAGGCAAGAGTACTGGAGTGGGGTGCCATTGCCTTCTCCATTTGACACTGTAGCCTCATCTTTAATTGTATCCATCTCATTTGAAAAGACCCTGATGCTGGGAGGGATTGGGGGCCTGAAGAGAAGGGGATGACAGAGGATGAGATGGTTGGGTGGTATCGCCGACTCAATGGACATGGGTTTGGGTGAACTCTGGGAGTTGATGATGGACAGGGAGGCCTGGCGTGCTGCGGTTCATGGGATCTCAAAGAGTTGGACACGACTGCATGACTGAACTGAACTGAACTGAACTGAACTGTGTATTCTTTTGGGTCTACTCCTATCTCCCTGTTTCCTTTCGCTCTCCTTTCTCCGGTACTTTCTGAATTCGGGGACTGTCGTCCATGTAATCCTCAGCTGTGTTCCTTTTCACAGTTCTTATCCCTTCTCATGTCTCTTCTAGTCACTGCTGTGTGGATGAGTTCTAAATATAGATTCCGTCTCAGCTGAACTCTAGGATTATGTGTCCTTTTGCCTTTTGGCGATCTCTGCTTGATCTTCTGCTTGACACATGAAACACAGTATGTTTTAAAACAAACTATATGTATATTTGAAAACAAACTCCTGGGACTTCCCTGGCAGTCCAGTGGTTAGGACACTGCACTTCAGCTGGAGAGGGCATGGGTTTGATCCCTGGTTGAGGAACTAAAATCCTGCATGCCACATGGTGTGACCAAAAAATAGGAAAAAAATATGTAAGTAAAACTTCCCCCCTCCTTCTTTCACTGATTCCTGTTAATAGGCCCACAGTCCTTTATTTCGATGGTTCCCAAATGTTTTTGGTTACACACTGCAACAGTAAAACGTTTTGTGCATGTTATATCTGAAATATGATATTTGTTAATAAATATGTGTATGATAATATTCTTGTAAAACTTAGGAAATAGAAATTTTACAGATTATGGAAGATGAAATTAATATTTAAAATTTTTTGTTCTCTCTAAAATATTACTAATAATTTAATATGCTTTATTTTTAAAAATCCAGATTTAATACCTTATTATATAAAAACTTGAGTACTATTTATTTTGATTGTTGATTTTAGTGTTTTAGTTGAAAAAGATATCCTACAAATACATGTGAATTCAAATAGAAGTATATTTTAAGCTATACTTGTGCTTAGTCACTCAGTCATGTCCAACTCTTTGTGACCCCACAAACAGTAGCCCACCAGGCTCCTCTGTCCATGGGATTCTTCAGGCAAGAATGCTAGAGTGGGTTGCCATTTCCTTCTCCTATATTTATGAACTCATAATTTCTTGAGTAGAATCATGGTTGTCGGGGACTGGAGAGGAGGGCACGGGAATTATTATTTAGAAGAGTACGGAGTTTCAGTTTTGCAGCATAAAAAGAGCCTGGAGGTGGATGGTTGCACAACAGTATAAACGTCCTGAATGCCCCTGCAGTGTACACTTAAAAAGGTAAATTGTATGTGTATTTTACCACAACTAAAAACAATAATTTGCCATAAAAAGGAAAATGTTTGAGTCAGTTCTAATGAGGTGGATGAACCTAGAACCTATTATACACAGTGGAGTGAGTCAGAACGATCAATACTGTGTTCTGACACATATATACGGAATCTAGAAAAATGGAACTGAAAAATTTACTTACAGGCCAACAGTGGGGAAACAGACATAGAGAAAAGACTTATGGAGATGGGGAGAGGGTCGGAGAGGGCGAGATGTATGGAAAGAGTTAACATGGAAACTTACATTACTAAATGTAATGTAACTTGCTGTGTGGCTCAGGAAACTCAAACAGGGGCTCTGTATCAACCTAGAGGGATGGGGTGGGGAGGGAGATGGGAGGGAGTTTCAAAAGGGAGGGGATATATATATATACCTGTGGCTGATTCATGTTGAGGTTTGACAGAAAACAGCAAAATTCTATAAAGCAATTATCCTTCAATAAAAAATACATTAATATTTTTAAAAAAGTACTTAACTGAGAACCAGTCATATAATAAGCACATAATAAAAGTTAATGCTAATAATTGCTATTGTTATTTCTGTACCACTATCCTTGATAATCGTTTCTACAGGCCCATTGATACAGTCTCAAACAGTGTCCTAATTTTGATTCAGTAATTGATCACCCTACCCATTGGTTCAATAATTGATCACATAGTTCCTTATACATACTAGGCACTTAAGAAACAATTATTGAATAAATGATGTGACAGCAATGGATTACAGTTGCTTCTTGCTTTTTTCTTTTTACTTTAGGGACCTAGTTCTATGACCATGGTATGGCTTGTGATTAAATATTTAATCCATTTGATTTGATACTTTAAATGTATTAGTGACATTCTGCATGGATACATACTCATGGCAGAAGTTTATATTTAAGGCAATTAAGCGCATAAAGCACAGATAGGCTTTTTACTCCAGAAATTATGTTACTTCAGACTGTGTATTGGTCATTTTAAGTTTTATTTTGTGCCTTTAAAAAACATGTTTGATAAAATTGTGCCAAATTAACATGATTGCCTTGGATAAGAGTGGCTTTCAGATGATTTTAAAATATGAAAGAGTGATTGAGAAGCTATCTTTTAAAGTAGCTTAGAAATGGAAAATGTGCGTTCCCTACAAGAAAAGGGAACGCTTAAGTCTTAATCTTTCACAGCTAAGACTGCGTGTTTTTCTTGCCTGCGTAACAACATTTGACTCTTCTAATCTCATTTGACAAAGTACCTGCATGTTCTTTCTGCCTTCACTGACTACCAGAACCTTTCTGAGCAGCTGTCTAGCTCAGCAGCCGCGTTCCAGTAAAATGTAATCTCACTTCCCACATCACTCCTGGCTTCACTGTCTGCTCTCCTCTCTCCTCCCTTTCGCCAGGAATCAGCGGATGTGGATGACGTCATTTTTTCCTTCGGCCGTCTGGCTGGTGTTTAATGTCGCCCTGCCCAAAGTCAAGAGTGACGAGCCTGCTTCTTCAGCAGTTTTTGCTCGTATTTCAATCGGTGGAAGTTTTGAATGAACAAAACATTTGAATCATGGAAATTTAGTTAAAAGCAAACAAAAATCAACCCAGGGGTCAGATATGAATGAATTAGAAGGTCCGGTAACCTGAGACCGTAAACCAGTGGCTGATGGAAACAGTGATTGGTACCATCTTGTGGGGTTTTTCAAAATGCTACTAGTTGGCCACAGTGGGAGTAGGATGTTAATGCCATACGTTTTTATCAAAGAGATGTTACATGAGCTCACTTAACCATCTAAGCCCTGTCTTAAACATTAAAAAAAGAAACTATCATTTTAAGTTTTTTCTATACTACAGCTGAGAAACAATATATATGGACAAATAAAGCCTTCAAAAATGTACTTGCATTTTCAGATATAAAATTTATTTATAAATAAATAAAATAACAAATAATATTATATATTTCATACATTTTATTACTATATAAATATACATATGGGGCTTCCCAGGTGGTACTAGTACTAAAGAACCTGCCTCCCACTGCAGGTAGACATGAGACCCTGGTTCACTCCCTGGGTCGGGAAGATCCCTTGGAGAAGGACATGGCAGCCCACTCCAGTATTCTTGCCTGGAGAATCCCATGGACAGAGGAGCCTGGTGGGCTTTGGTCCATGGGGTCGCAAGGAGTCGAACATGACTGAAGTGACTTAGCACATCCTTGCACATGCTATATAAGTATATAATTTATAAGCTATATAAAATTGATAACATAAAAGTTCATAAAATCTACAACCCCATGTAGCTGGTATATTTCAAAGACTTCTTTGCTTTCTCAGGATATAAATTGCTCTACTCGAAAATGAGCACTGTTCACAGTTCTTAGAGAGGACCTATGTACCTGTCTCTTTGGTTTGCTCCTTGGCAGGGAATGGACTGTGTCTGGAAGTGAGTGTGTGTGAGAGGGGTGTGTGTGTGGTGTGTGTGTGTGTGTGTGTGTGTTAGTCGCTCAATCATATCTGACTCTTGCAACCCCATGCACTGTAGCCCACCAGGCTCCTTTATCCATGGGATTCTCCAGGCAAGAATACTGGAATGGGTTGCCATTTCCTTCTCCAGGAAGTGAGTGACAGGGTGGGAACGACTCCTTCAAAGGAGGCTGGACAACATTTACCGGATGTAGCTACTAACCTAGATTGTAAGAATGAAATGCCACATGTGTTACACTTCTGTTTCATATTATCCCAGCATTCACTTAACATTTCTACCGGGAGATACCACAGATATCTTTAACTTTTTAACATTTTGGTCAAAACCAACCTTACTCACCGGCTAAGCCTGTGCCTCTGACCTTGTATGAGATAGCTCCCCATTCAGTGAGTTGCTCCAGTCGGACACCAGGGATCTTGTTTGATGCCTCACTCGCTCACTGCTGTCCTGCACCCTTATTGAGCAATTCTATCCATTCATCTCCGAAATATATCCCAAGCTCATCTTCTTCTCCCATTTCCATTGCCATAGCTTTCCCATTTCTTATCCTTCTCCATCCATTCTCTTAAAAATACAAGTCCCATTCTGTCTGCACCCTGTTTGAAGCCTTTCACTGCCTTCTGTTACACTAGGAAATGAAAACAACAAAGCAAAATGCAAATCCTTTATTTGGCTCTGACTATTTGGTTCCTACCTACAAGCGTCCCTTCATTTCACTCCTTCCTGTCCTGGCATACTCTACTCAAGCTCCACTGGTCTCTTTGCAGGTCTGTAGTATGCCCAGCTCTTTTTTGCCTTAGAACCTTTGCACATGCTGATCCTTTTAGCTAGAGTTTCCCCTCCCACTTTGGCCTTCAGGTTTTAGCTTAAATTGCTAATTGCTCCAAGAAGCCTTCTTCTCCTCTTGAGTTGAATTCAGTCCCTGTTATTTATTTCTCATAGTACCATATCTTTTCCTTCTAGTATTTAATGTTTATAAGCACAAGCTGGAATCAAGGTTGCCGGGAGAAGTATCAGTAACCCCAGATATGCAGATGACACCACCCTGATGGCAGAAAGTGAAGAGGAACTAAAAAGCCTCTTGATGAAAGTAAAAAAGGAGAGTGAAAAAGTTGGCTTAAAGCTTGACATTCAGAAAACTAAGATCATGGCATCTGGTCCCATCACTTCATGGGAAATGGATGGGGAAACAGTGGAAACAGTATCAGACTTTATTTTTGGGGGGCTCTAAAATCACTGCAGATGATGATTGCAGCCATGAAATTGAAAGACACTTTACTCCTTGGAAGGAAAGTTAGGACCAACCTAGATAGCATATTGAAAAGCAGAGACATTACTTTGCCAACAAAGGTCCTTCTAGTCAAGGCTATGATTTTTCCAGTAGTCATGTATGGGTGTGAGAGTTGGACTGTGAAGAAAGCTGAGCGCCGAAGAATTGATACTTTTGAACTGTGGTGTTGGAGAAAACTCTTGAGAGTCCCCTGGACTGCAAGGAGATCCAACAGTCCATTCTAAAAGAGATCAGCCCTGGGATTTCTTTGGAAGGAATGATGCTAAAGCTGAGAATCCAGTACTTTGGCCACCTCATGCGAAGACTTGACTCATTGGAAAAGACTCTGATGCTGGGAGGGATTGGGGGCAGGAGGAGAAGGGGAAGACAGAGGATGAGATTGCTGGATGGCATCACTGACTCAATGGACATGAGTCTGAGTGAACTCCGGGAATTAGTGATGGACAGGGAGGCCTGGCTTGCTGCGATTCCTGGGGTTGCAAAGAGGCGGACACGACTGAGCAACTGAACTGAACTGAATCATATGCTTAGCTGTTTAATTTTTTAATCTCTCTCTCGTCAGACCATAAGTCCATGAGAACAAGGGCAGATCTGTTTGGTGTATCACCATATCCCCAATCCCCAACACTGTCTGGCATGTAATAATAGAGGCTTAATATATTGCATAAGTGACCAAGTGAATGTCTTCAATAAAAAGAGGATAATAATAACCTCACATTGCTAACACTTCCCCCTTAGGGTTAGAGGTAGAAAGTTGATGGCTGTCTTGAATTGAAGGCATTTGATAGCTGCTGCTACTGCTCTGTGTGCTCTTAGAGTTTCATGTGATTCTGAATATCCTGGTGTTTCTATTCAAAGAGAGACTACCACTTATGCTTATTTCATGGTTCCTGACACTTGGTTAACAATTTAATTTTAAATCACTACTGAGATTTGCCTCAAATGGAAAAAATAATTTTATCTAGGTTGTTTAAAATGTATGAGCCTTACTGTACTGCGTAGAACAGCAAAAATAATTTGCTGCTTTGGTTGTGAAATAAAAACTTATTTCTCTGCATGTGTTATTTCTTCCCCCTACCTAGCGTAAGTAACAGATCCAGTATTATCTCCATAATAAGATTTTGATTGAATGGTAGGTAAGGCTCTAGCCTAAGCCATATTAAAACGTACTTTTCCAGAGTATGCTTCGTTTCAGGGCTAAAGGGGATGCAAATGTGAAGTGACATGATGGATTTGACTGCAGCAACTTCTTACTTGGTGATTTGGCAGAACTAGAGCGTGTCTTCTACTCCCTGTGGGTTTCTGCCACTTGACGGGCTGTGTGGGGGAGTGCCTGTCTCCTTGATCAGCTGGGAGGTGGTGGTTGAATTTTCTCTAGATGTCTTTTCTAGATCCATTGGCTGAGTATGCTTGGAATACGATTGCTTACTGTTTTCTTCTTTAAAAAAAATCGTTGTAACATATGGAAGGCTTTTGATAATTGCACTTCTGCTAATTTGAAAATGCTGTTACAGAGCATTTTCTGTTGTTTGCTAGGAGACTTACTAAAAGCTCAGGCTGGGAACTGAGTTTAGGGATGGTGGTGTCCCTGTGTAACCCTGTGGGACGTGGAAAACAACGGAGTCTCACACTGTCGTGAGGAGCAGGCTGGTGTTAGTCCAAGTCAGTGCATGGTGACCTGGGTACAGAATACTCTGTTAAACCCTGTGTGGAGTGCATGGAGGTTGAACTAATCCTCCTTTAGTGAGAAACAAGTATACATGGAATAGTAAGAGCCAAGGATTTATCCATGGGGCCGTTCTGTCTTTTAAGGTGCATCTGCCTACATGCTGTGTTTCGGGGCCTCGAAGCGATCGTATGAAGTAGGTGGGAGTGTGTGTGACTCTAGGGCTCTGCCTAATTTACTGATGGCAAAACTGAGCTTCAGATGATTTACGACATGTTCGTGGGTATATGGGTGGTAAGTGGCAGGACCGGCACACAAAGCAGTATCTTAGACTCTAAGCTCCCAGCCTAAAATTTCATAGAAGAGGCCTGTAGGAGTTCAAAGAAGGCGAACATGTTCATGTGCCCGGGCGCCCTGCACAGACCCCGTCCTCCTTGCTCTTACAGGTTTGGAAGAGACCTCGAAGCCTCCATCTAGACCCTGACCCCTTCCTCTCTTGTTTTACCAGTCTGTCCTCTTTTGGTGTTTCTGTCGTTCTGACTAGAAGGGGATGACAGGATGAGATGGTTGCATGGCATCACGGACTCAGTGGACATGAGTTTAGGCAAGCTCCGGGAGATGGGGAAGGACAGGGAAGACTGGCGTGCTGCAGTCCATGGGGTCGCAAAGAGTCAGACACGACCGAGCGGCTGAACAACAGCAATAGTTCTGCCCTTACCACTGGTTCTCTCCTATCTTTCCTCTCCAAGTTTTTCTCTCGATCCGGCTTCCCCTTCCTGTCACCGTCCTCTGCCTCCCTTCTTCCCCCAGCTGCATGACCTAAATCTCCTGTGTGAATGCCATTCACCCCTCAGCCTGGAAGTTCCTTATCAGTAAGCTCTCCAGCGGCGTCTGCGTTCTCGTCGCGGCCCTTCCTCTCTTGGTCTCCATGGAGACTGCCTCAGTGGGCCAGCCGCCGTTTTCTGAGTGTCTCCTCCTGCGGTCTGGACTCAGGGAGCCTGCTGGGGCTCTGGCTTCCAGTGCACTACCTCTCCTCTACCCCTTAAGTATTGACCCTGAAGGTCTGTTGTCCTCTGAGGCATAGGAACCGAGTTATCCACGGCCATCTCTTCACGTCCAGCGGCTGCCCCATCAACCAAAAGATGACATCGCCAGCATCTCCAGTTCCTGTGCTCTCCTGAGGTCCCGATCTCCGCATATCATACCACATGATGCCCAGAATGGAGCAGAAACTCTTTCCATCTATTACGGAATCATTCCCCAGTTTCCCCAGAAATAGCAGCCTTGGTGGCATCTTTATATGGGGTTATCGGGAAACCTTAATACTCTTTTCGTAGAATTATTTATTATGGCCTCCTAATTAGCCTCCCTTTCAGTCTCGCCCGCTCCAGAGAGTCTTCCATTCTGCTTCTAGAGTTACTGTCCTCTCAATGTGGTCTGATTATATCACTCTCCTGATGAAAGGTCCCTGACTCCTATTTGTCTTCCCTACAGGGCAGGAGCCAGTTCCAGTCACAGTGACTAGCAACTGGGCCTTGAATGCAGTAGACACTCAAAAATATTTGTTGAGTGAATAACTTTGGTTCCAGTCTCATCTGTCAATTTTCTCTCTCTGTAACTTGTCCCTCTGCTGCTGTGTATAGTATCCGACTTCTCACCATTTCCCAAACGTCCCCACTTCTTGACTATTTCCTGCTTTTGTTGGCTTTATTCTTCTGTCCCACTTACTAAATTTCAACTCAAACCTGTTTTCTCTTGGGTATCTTGTAAGTTATTTTTCTGTTCTGAAGAAAGCATCCTTTGTCTTTTTCTTTTATTGACTTTGTTGATTTCAACCAACTCTCGTTGCATCTCTTCCTTTTTTGTTCTTTGCCTACTTCTGTTGTTAATTTTTGTGTTTCTGATTCTAAGTGTTTTTAACTCCCCAAGTGCTTGTGTGAGCATATTTTAATTCAGTTTGGAATGGTGTGTTACGGTTGTCTTCTGTTTCATGATTTTTGGTGGAGAGAATTTTCAGCAGCTGTTTGATTCTGTGCTGATAGTTTTCTGTTCCTGGGCATTTCATGAATGTTTCCTGATTCAGGAGTGCTCATTTCTGTCAGAGGTGCAGTTTCTGTAAGGGATGACGGTGGTGCTGGTGGATGGAGAGGATCTGGGGTGTGCGGTATCCTCAATTTCTCCTCCTAAGATCCTTCACCATCCTGGCACCACTGCTTCCTTTACTTCTTTCTCTTCCAGAAGCACTCATTTTCTGGGTCCTGGGTCTCTCTCACCTTTAAGCCCTTTCTTGCCATGTAGCAGGTGCTGAGAACTACCAGGTCTCAGGCCTGAGTGTGGTGTGTGGGCTGTTAGTGCAGGACTATCGTTCCCGTTCTGGGAGTGATTCTGCTTGAACTTCATCTCCATGTCCCTTTTCTCCTGTTCACAGGGCTTCCCTGCTCTTCACACGCCCTGGCTTGTAGCAGCAGCAGGAGCTGAGTTGGAAGTCGGTGTTTATTTCTCCACTCACAGGTAGTGTGAAGCTTGTGGTAGTCCCTCTTCCTAATAATGCTGAATGGTTTGGGTCTCATGATAATATTTATTGATTCTGTGGTCTTTCGAGAAGGATGTTAGTGTGATTTGGGTCATGCAGCTGTTATTGTCCTCCAAACCTGAAGGTTCCTGCTAGGAAAGTTTTATTCTCCCCACTTGTAGATGAGAAAACTAAGAAAAGCGAAATTACTTAGCCGAGGTTGCACAGATACCATGTACTGGAGGAAAAGGAGACCTGGCTCTTTTGCTTCTATCAGAAAGCATTTAATCCCCTGTTGCGAAGCCTATTTATGTAATTTTTCTTGACAAATTTTGAGTGCTATAGGGAAGTGAAGGTCCTCTAAAAATGTTTAACGTTTCTTTAAAAGAAATTTCAGATCTGGTTGTGGGTGTGATGGTATGTAAATATGTACAAACTGGAAGTTTGTGTGACTTTCTCTTTTTACACTGAAACGAATCTTTTTCTGTGATTTTCTCTCAGTGTGTGTTGTTAAAGATCAACAAAGAATATAGTCCAATTCATGACCCTGATGTCAGTTGTTTTACAGTTGGAAAAGAACAGCCCCTGGTGGAGAACATGGTTCTATTTCATGATAGAAGGCTCAGGAAATACTGCTGTCTGTCCCTGCAGCAGTGTCTGATTCCTTTTACTGCAAGGAGGAGAATGGAGATGTTTGTGTCAAGTCTTCAGTTTCAGTTCTCCTGAGCTTTGGTTTGGGGATTTGAGGACAAAGAGTGTCAGGTATTTTTAAGGAAGAGTGAAAATTATCTGGCTTGTTTCATTTTCTTCCTATACAAGGAGCATCTACTCATGCTATATCTGAAAAATAAAAAAGTACAAAGAAAGAAAAAGAATCACCTAAAATCTTATTATCCAGAATTAACTTTAATTTTCTGGTATTGTATGCCCTGCTGGGTTTTTTTTTTTTCTATTATATATCTTTTTAAAAAATGAAACACTCAGTATTTATTTATTTATTTATTTATTTATTTTTTTTTTAAATAAAAATGGAATTTTATTTGGAAGAGTTAGTGTACACAATAAACAGAATTAATGTACCAAGAATGATAAATAATGAAATCATTTGGAGAGGCTACAAAATCATTGCTGAAATGATTAATGATTTCAGGAAAAAGAAAAAAAAGTATGCATAATGAGGGAATAGAATGCTATAAGAAAGAATAGTTTAATTGAAAATTAATCAACTAGAACAATTAACAAAACATTGTGCATGCTAGTTTGTAGCCTACTTTTTTGAGGTACCAATAAAATATGAATATTTTCCCAATAAATCATCTATGACCTGATGTTTACTTAGCTGTACATTTATTTTCTTACATAGATGAACCACACTTTACCTGATCAGTCTGCTATTGTTGATTTAGGTTGTTTTAGGTCATTTTTGCTCTTTATAGTATTATAGTGAATGTTCTTGCAAATATATCTTTGTATATATTTCTGGTATATAAGGAGTTACTGATTCTCCTGTAAGATTGACTGTCATTTTTCGGTTTGAAGAAATAGGTAAATGTATAGAACCTTTTAATGTCTATTGCCTTTCCTTCAACTTTTCAACCTTTGTTTTGTGTTTGAATTTAGGTAACTCCCCACAGGCTCATTCCTTGACTCTGTTTTTCTTCCTCTGGACTCACTTCTGCATCAAATACTTGTGTTTTCTACAACTTCGGGTGCCATCTTTATGTTGTTGATACCCAGATGTTGACCTTTTAGCCAAAAATAAATCTTTAATTGCTATTACGAAGTCTCCAACTAGATGCCTGATTCATAATCTCACAGCAGCATACTCAAGCCCTGAACATACAGGATCCTTTCCGCTCTCTCCCACCAGGAGAGTTGTGAGCTGTAGAGCTCAGCTATCTAACTGCCTATTGGACATTTTACTAAGGTTGCTGATAAGACATTTCAAGTGCAGAATAATAACCATAGCTGCTAATCTTTTATTGCGATTACTGTTTGCATGCTGAGTGTTTCACTTTATATGCATCAGTTTTTTATTGCAACAGTCATGGAGTTGGTACGTAATTCCCGTTTTACAGATGATGAACGCAGAAGCACAGAAGCTTGCAGAGAAGCCAGTAAATCTTACTGTGCTCTTTACAGATAATGCTGTGTGGTTTACAAAGTGGAATTCTCGATGCTTCACCCTACAGTGTCTTCCAAAAGTATTTCTTGTCTTGGTAAATGGTGTGCTACCTACCCAGGAGCTCATGCTAGCAAATCGAGAGACATCCATGGTGCCTCTTTCTCCCTCATTTGTCCGTATATCTCCTGTTGATCATGCTTTCCAGATACACCTGGATTAATGCTGCTGTTCTGCACACCTATTGTATGCCTCCCCCCTCCCCTTCCCAAAGCAGACCTCCATCATCTCCTGGGCCTCTGCTCCTACCCCTCAGGACCAGTCCTCACACAGGGATGGTCTCTTCCTTCCCTGTTAATGGCCTCCCATTGTACTTAGAATGAGTAAAAGTCACTGCTCTGATTTAGAAGGGATTGCTCCTCTTCCCAGCCTCACTCTCACCTCTCTTGACTGAGCCAGACCTTCTCGTCCGTAGGGCTTCTGCACCTGCTCATCCTTCTGGTTTCATTTTAAATGTACTTCGGTGGAGCCAAAGCCTTCTCAGATCCCTTGATAAAAATGACGATTCCCCCTTATATTCTCACACTCCCGCTCCTCACCCTCACAATGCTGAACACAATTTATACCCTCATCGTCTTAGACTTGTTTATAGTATAATTTTAGACTCTGGGGGATTATCTGTCTGCCATCTTCCTCCTGGTGCCACTCCACCTATCAATGCCCTGAGAAGACTGGGCTGTTTTTGTTCCCTTTTGAACCTAAGTACAAATCCTGGCAGATAGGAGACATTCTTTAAATATTTGAATGAAAATAAGCATATTGGAGCTTCGCTGGTGGCTCAGGTGGTAAAGAGTCTGCCTGCAGTGCAGGAGACCCAGGGTTCGATCCCTGGGTCAGGAAGATCCCTTGAAGAATTCCATGGACAGAGGAGCCTGGTGGGCTATAGTCCATGGGGTCTCAAAGGGTCGGACATGACTGAGTGACTAATACTTCACTTCAAGCATATTGCGCTCTGGCCACCGCTGAAGTGAGATGAGCTGGGGTGTCTCTCCCTCCGGGGGTGTGGGTGTGTATTTGATTCTCTTGTTTGTCCAGGGAGAGCCCAGGGACTTAAGGCCCAGGACACACATTTAGACCAACAAGGGGAAGGGAGACGTGGCCTCAGGGAGTGAAAGATGGTCCATAATGGAGGAGGCAGAACTGAAGGAGGGTGAAAGAGCCTCAGCTCTGCTTCCATCCCAGTGGGAGAGCCCCTTTTGATCCCCCGCAGGGGTTGAAGGATTGCATTTGACCCAGTTTTTAAAGGTTTTATTTGGTAAGCCATCTACTCTGTCAATACCAGAAAGCCAAACTTAGCAACAGTTACTATGGGGTTTTTTCTTCTTCTTCTTCTTCTTCCTGCTCCTCTCAACTAGAGGAATATCTGTTTAATTTTCTGTGGGATAAAATATCAGTAACTGTGAGTGTGTCATGTCTCCTTACAAGGGCTTTCTATGGGAGCAGAAAGGAGATCGCAAGGGGCCCTTCATGGTTGATTACTGCGGAGGAGGTGCCGTTCAGCGAAGGCCTCTCAAAAACCATAATGTGCCCTCTGGCCTTCAAGTCTGTCCTTCAAGGCACCTGTGTGGAGATCTTTTAAGGCTCCCAGTAGTCTTAGTTTTGAAGATAGTTGTTCTTTCTGATCACACACTCTTCCTGCCTAAAGCAGTGAAACCACAGAACGATGTTGATTTAAATTCTAAATCTCTGTAACAGTGACAATACCCTCAAAGGCATCAGCGCCAAATGGAGACAATTTCTAGTTTCCTGTTCGACTGCATTTCCCTCATCAGACTACAGATGCTGGTGGCAGCAGCCATCCTACACGTGTGTTTGTCATTGTGTAATTTCGTCTCCTGAAATGCTGGACTTGGAGCAGGAAGAAATGTGTTTTCCCATACTTCTGTGCCTGTGTGTTTATCCTTTGGATCTTTAAGAATATCTGAGACTGAGGAGTGGTGTTCCATTGAAACTACGGTTAACTCTATGAGCTACTACACCAAAAACATTCCCTGGGCACTTTAGAGGTTGCAAAGGCTGAGTTCTTGATTGTGCTGGAAATAACTCTTGCACTGGAAAGCTACCATCCATTTGTAGAAAATTGTTGCCCCAAAGATATAGAGCCTGGAATACTGTCACTTCATTTCTCTTTCTTTAAATGTGGGAGTAATGTTAGTCATTTACAACTGGGATTGGCAAAGTTTACAGAAGGGGCAGATAGTATATATTAAGGATTTTGTGAGCCATACAGTCTGTTGCCAACCACTCTGCTGTCGTAGTGTGAAAGCAGTCATAGATACTACACACATACATGGGCATGGCCGTAGGTCAATAAAACTTTCATTGCAAAGTAAGCAGAGGGCAAGGTTTGACCCATGGACCATAGTCTGCTGCTATAATTAGCATAGTTGCCCAAATCAAAGAGAAGGAAATGGCAACCCACTCCAGTATTCTTGCCTGGAGAATCTTGTGGACAGAGGATCCTGGTGGGCTGCTGTCCATGGGGTTGCATGGAGTTGGACACGACTGAAGCGACTTAGCATGGATGCATGCATTGGAGAGGGAAATGGCAACCCACTCCAGTATTCTTGCCTGGAGAATCCCAGAGACAGAGGAGCCTGGTGGGCTGCCGCCTATGGGGTCGCACAGTCGGAGACGACTGAAACGACTTAGCAGCAGCAGCAGCCCAAATCAAAACAGTTAAAGCAGGAGAAATAATTTGAATGAAACAAAAAATAGGAGCTTTTTTGCTCTCATATGATCAGTGCCTAAACTCAGACTTTCAAGAGGAGCACAAGGGTCTTTGTTAAACAACTATGACCAAGTTAGATGCCATCGGTATCACAGATACCAACATTGGTTACTTGATCAAAGTCGTTTGAGTAAAACTAAATTTATATGCACAGAGAGCCATAATTCCTACTCCTTCCTTATGATTAATGCTAATACTGTAGACTGTCTAGTCAGCATGAATTAGACGCCTGCTGTTTATTCCTTCCTGACTTGAAGAGTTCGTGGCATATCTCTACCTTAGAATAATTTTGGATCTTTACTAAAATAATACGAGTTTCTGGTAAGCAGTACCTCAGGGATTACCATGTGTGATCATGGCCCCTGGTGTGATCACTATGCAGGAGCACTATTTTCTCGGTAACCCCTGAGCATTTCTGATGTAGTGGACTATGGACAGAATCTGTAGAAGGTAGCAAATATTAGAGAACATTAAAAGCACTGGAAGAGGAGATGTTACCACTGGTGAGCCGTGCAAAAATAGGTTTCAGAAATTGCTTTTGAAAAAGTAGAAATGGATGACAAATTGAGTTGGTTGGCTATTTGCTTTTGTAAAGAAACCTTCCGGAAGACATGAGAATTTCAGACATTGATAACTAAATTCGGTAAGGGTAAAGGTTTGTTAATAATTCAGTGGTTTACAGGAATTTTAGATCTGGTCCAACCCTTTCCATTTCACAGTTGGGGAAACTGAGGCTATCTGAGTAATATCACCGTACTCCTTTTCTTATTTTCCATTTATCTACATGCTATATATTCTGAAGAGATAAATTCTGAGTTAGCAAATCAAAAGTGGATATAACAGTGTTATGTTTTTTATGTGCATTTTTATTTCATCCATCATTGTAGTGGAGGTGGGCCTGACAGTTGCCATTCTTTAGCAAATAGAAATATAGGACTCCACGTTAAATCTGAACTTCAGACAAACAAGGGATCATTTTTTAATATAAAAGTATAGTATTATTACTCAGTGCTCTGTGGTGACCTAAACGGGAAGGAAATCCAAAAAAGATGGGACATATATATATATATATATAGGGCTTCCCTGGTGGCTCAGGCGGTAAAGCATCTGCCTGCAATGCGGGAAACCTGGGTTTGATCCCTGGGTTGGGAAGATCCCCTGGAGAGGGGAATGGCAACCCACTCCAGTACTCTTGCCTGGGAAATCCCATGGACAGAGGAGCCTGGTAGGCTACAGACCATGGGGTCACAAAGAGTCAGAAACGACCGAGCGACTTCACACACACACACACACACACACACACACACACACACACACGTATTTTTTTTAATTCACTTTGCTGTACAATAGAAACTGACTTAACATTGTAAAGCGACCATAATCCAATAAAAATTAATTTTAAAAAGTGTAATATTAGGATTTCCATGGTGGCACAGTGTATAAGAATCTGCCTGCCAATGCAGGGGACATGGGTTCAATCCCTAGTCAAAGAAGATCCCAAATGCTGCAGAGCAGCTAAGCCTGTGGACCAAAACTACGGACCCCACACTCTAGGTCCCTCCAGCCACATCTGCTGAGCCTGTGTGCCACAACTACTGCAGCCCGAGTGCCTAGAGTTCGTGCTGCACAACAAGAGAAGCCACTATAATGAGAAGCCTGCACACCGCAGTGAAGGGTAGCCCTCACTCGCCCCAGCTAGAGAAAGCCCTTCGAAAACAACGAAGACCCAGTGAAACCAAAAAAAAAAGAACACAGGCTTTTTTCTTTTAAAGTGTAATATTAAATGCAATATTTGAGATACACTAAATGATTAATTGTTTCAAATTTAACTAGATGTCCTATATTTTATTTGGCAACTCTGACAGCACACAAGATAAAAATTGAGAAAGACTAGCTGTGATGGCTACCAGAATTGGCCAGCTTGCGAATCCTAACCCCTACCTCAGGAGCTTATTAAAGATTCTAGTTTCCGGGCCCATACCAGGGTCTGAATCAGTAGGACTGGGATGGGGTTCAAGCATTAATACTGCTAACAGTGTCCCCAGGTGATTTTGCAGAGCTTTGGGGGCTGCTGTTTTGTACTGTTCTCTCACTGGTGTTCTCTGGAACGTAAGTCTTCAGGGAGGTAGCTCTGTCTGTGGTCTTGACACCGTTGCCCTCCACCGGCTGAATCTCTGTAAGGGTTTCGCTCCATTTATTGGGTGGTTGCTACTGTGGAGGTTGTCTTGAGGCTCACTTACCAAATTACTCAGGCCCTCACCTTCATTTCCTTCATCCACAGTGTGATATCAGGGCCTGGGTTTAGGGGAAAAGTGGGGACAGATTTGATAAAACAAACTCATTTGGAGAAGGGAGATAACAGAGGAAGGGGTCAGCCTAAAATCCTGTAGAGCTTCCTTTCAAACACCCTTCTCTCACTAAATTCCTCTGTTTTCCCTCTTGTCAGTGTTTCCTTCTAAATGATAGAACTTCGGTTAAAAATGACATTTGTGAAAGTCATCTGGCCTAAAATCCTTGGAATGAATCCATTCAAGTTTTGGAGTTCACATCATCCTGTGGTTTGACCTTGATGTCTGTGATTTCTCTGCTACAAGAGGTGGCAATGAGGATCTGGGATAAACAGTTGAGAAGTGAAGCTCCTTGATTCAGTGGACCACACGGAGTTACGTGGTTCTGTGGACCTTGGGAACCTTTTCTCTTTGGCAGAAAAGCTGTATAGCCCTGTGATGTTTTAGAGGAAAAAAAAAAAAGTAAAAGGCCCGTGTTTAGAGAAAGCAGCGTAGCCTCTTAGAGGAAAGATCCCCTTCATGGATAGAAAGGTGTCAAACTGGGAGAGGAAATATGAACTTAGAACCTAACTCTAACTAGAATGTGAAGGTTTGCTAACAGGGTGATAGCCTGAGTGAGGGTTTTAGCTTCAAGCTTTGCTTTTTCTTGAATTGACCAGTTCTTTAACTGAGATATTGTGTACTGTTCTTTACCTTAACAAAGGAATAAGAAATGGACAGTTTCAGTCATGTTTTTGTTAAGTAAGTTCATAAGCAGCAGTTCACATGGTCTTTCCTGGGCCATCCTAAAACTCAGGAGTTGGCAGGGTTGACTGGCACTTTTTAGGGATGTCATAGACAAAATGGCCATGGCACTTGAGGCCATCTGAGGAGTGCACCAGGTCATTTCATGCAGAACCAAAGGCCACAGGAAGAGCTGAACCGAAAGGAACATGTTCCCCTAACCCAGATCTCAGAAGACATGGGCACACTACAAGTGGGCGCTTGGTATGTACAGCTATCATTTGAAGATAAGATTAATGCAAAAGAATTTATCCAAGTGATTTATTAAAGTATATTTTGAACAAGAATGTGCTTATTTAAAACATTGCTTTGACATGCTTATTTAATTTGAAACTTGGTCCCAGGACAGCACACCACCCTAGCCTGTTGTCCTTTCTGGGCACATCTGACTCTTGGAGATTAGACTGGGATATTAGAATAGAACCACACCTGGAAAGCACATACGGTCGCTCTCTCCCCATCCTCCTTCTTTGAGTTGTATTTTGTGATAGTTGTAAGGTTAGCCTAATAGGTTTACATAAATAAATAAAATAAACAGAGCCCAGATGTCCACTGAGCTTCCTTAAGTTGAGCCATAAGATTGGAGAACCAGATGTTTAGCTTACAAAGTATAATCAATTTGCCTTAAGAGTTTAATGTTTCTTATCTCTAATGTTGTGACTTTTATATGAACATTGTTTTGGATGGCCAAGCTTCAGTGGATTTTGTAAGAATAGATTCTCAATTTTGATCATGTGAATTATCACCATCATTTAAAATCCTAAACCATCTTCCTTCTGTGGTGAGGTTTTAGACATCTTCTTTCAGCCATCAAGTTGATATGTATACAGGACACTCAAACTTTTCCTAAAGGCCTAAATTTTTGCATTATTATGCAAAATAAGTCATATAGTATATTCTGTGACCAAATATGAATAACATTTATGTTATCCATATTTTATACTTAACCAGCTTTATTACATTTTTTTTCAGGTAAAAATTAATGGAAAATGAGTAGATATACCTCATGTTACTACTGAAAGAAATATATTAATGATCTCTTCAGACATTCCAGGATAGAATGTAGTCTATTAGTAATTACAAATCTTCATTATTATTGATTTTCTATATTTGTATATTACTTTGCAGTTTAGAAGTTCTATATCCATTGCCTTCCATGATATTTAGCAACATTCCAGGGTTGTTTTGAGTGAGGTGGGCACCACTCCTTATCTCCAGCTTATAGATGAATAAAATGAGGTTCAGAAAAAATCCAGAGACTCAATAGCTACAAAGTAGTGGGAGGAGATTAAAATTCTAGCTTTTTTTTTTTTTTTAAAGACTTTTCGCTTGGAACATTTCAAACATGTACAAAATAAACAGAACAGTATGGTGGATCCCCATGTACCCATTACCCAACCTCAACAATGATCAATACACTGCCATCTTATATCATCTGTACCTTTACCAGCTCTTACCCCCACATGCTAATGATGGTGGTTTTCAAAGTTTTTACAGTAAGGTCTACATACACTGGAAAGTACTAATCTTAGCTGTATAGTTTTGACAAATGGATGTACTTGTATAACTTACACCCTATCATGATGATTCTGTCTCCCAGAAAGTTCCTTCATGCCCCCTCTCAGTCAACTCCCCCCTCATCTCAGATAACCACTGTTCTGATTTTTTTCACCTGATATTAGTTTGCTTGTTCTTGAACTCCTCATAGGAGTAGACTCGCTCAGTCTGGCTTCTTTTGTTCGGCATCATGGCTGTGAAGCTTTAGTTCCTTGGCCTAGAATTCAGTGCTATTTGTTGAGACAGGAGCTATATCTTCATCACATAATTATAGAAAGATGATTCCCTGAATGATACCCTTTGAAAACCCAGGCTCTGGCTCATCTCTCTTTGAGTGCACATATAGACATGAAGCGGCGAAGGCAATGGCACCCCACTCCAGTACTCTTGCCTGGAAAATCCCACGGACAGAGGAGCCTGGTGGGCTGCAGTCCATGGGGTCACGAAGAGACGGACACGACTGAGCGACTTCCCTTTCACTTTTCACTTTCATGCATTGGAGAAGGAAATGGCAACCCACTCCAGTGTTCTAGCCTGGAGAGTCCCAGGGACAGGAGTCTGGCGGGCTGCTGTCTGTGGGGTCACACAGAGTCGGACACGACTGAAGCGACTTAGCAGTAGCAGCCGCAGCATAAACATGAAGAGCTTTTCTTTGCATATGGAGGATCTATCATTTTCTCCAGTGACAGAGCTGATTCCATTCGGAGGGTTGATGATGAAGTGCTTTACCCTGAAATAATTTACCAACTTAGTCATTGGCTTCCAAGGCATGAATCCTCATCCCTCAGGCCCTCAGCCAATTTCTCCTAATGTATTTGCTTATATGTTCTTGGCACCCTCTTGCTCAAACTCCATTTGAGGTTGTGCTGATTTTTTAAGGTCAAGTACTGATAATTGTAAGATCCAGAAAGTCATTTACTTGTCTTGTCACTTTTAATTAGATTACTTAATGGTTCAGTTTTGCTAATTAAGTAGAAGAGAAATGATCAAAATAGTGGTTCAGTTACTATATGCAGATCTTGCTTTTCATTTCATTTTATTTAAAAGAAATCAGTGAAGACTCAAAAGTAGAATTAAATCCAAATGTGTTTTTCTTCTGTAGGGAATTTTCTTTGAATTCTTTAATTCAATTATCTCTATTTTAGGTTAGAAAAGAACAACACAGACCAAAAAAAAAGGCAGAATGATTCATTTAGCTTTTAGGGAGGAAATGTGTAAGAATTTATATAAGGAAATTTCATAAGTAGAACAGTGAACTCAAGGAAGAACTAATTTATAGGTGCCTCTGGCTCCAGAAAAACATCTATTTCTGCTTTATTGACTATGCCAAAGCCTTTGACTGTGTGGATCACAATAAACTGTGGAAAATTCTGAAAGAGATGGGAATACCAGACCACCTGACCTGCCTCTTGAGAAATCTGTATGCAGGTCAGAAAGCAACAGTTAGAACTGGACATGGAACAACAGACTGGTTCCAAATAGGAAAAGGAGTACATCAAGACTGTATATTGTCACCCTGCTTATTTAACTTCTATGCAGAGTACATCATGAGAAACGCTGGGCTGGAAGAAACACAAGCTGGAATCAAGATTGCCGGGAGAAATATCAATAACCTCAGATATGCAGATGGCACCACCCTTATGGCAGAAAGTGAAGAGGAACTAAAAAGCCTCTTGATGAAAGTGAAAGTGGAGAGTGAAAAAGTTGGCCTAAAGCTCAACATTCAGAAAACTAAGATCATGGCATTCTGGTCCCATCAGTTCATGGGAAATAGATGGGGAAACAGTGGAAACAGTGGCAGACTTTATTTTTTTGGACTCCAAAATCACTGCAGATTGCAGCCATGAAATTAAAAGACGCTTACTCCTTGGAAGAAAAGTTATGATCAACCTAGATAGTATATTCAAAAGCAGAGACATTACTTTGCCAACTAAGGTCCATCTAGTCAAGGCTATGGTTTTTCCTGTGGTCATGTATGGATGTGAGTGTTGGACTGTGAAGAAGGCTGAGCGCCGAAGAATTGATGCTCTTGAACTGTGGTGTTGGAGAAGACTCTTGAGAGTCCCATGGACTGCAAGGAGATCCAACCAGTCCATTCTAAAGGAGGTCAGTCCTGGGTGTTCTTTGGAAGGACTGATGCTAAAGCTGAGACTCCAGTACTTTGGCCACCTCATGTGAAGAGTTGACTCATTGGAAAAGACTCTGATGCTGGGAGGGATTGGGAGCAGGAGGAGAAGGGGATGACAGAGGATGAGATGGCTGGATGGCATCACTGACTCGATGGACATGAGTCTGAGTGAACTCCAGGAGTTGGTGATGGACAGGGAGGCCTGGCGTGCTGCGATTCACGGGGTCGCAAAGAGTCGGACACGACTGAGCGACTGAACTGAACTGAACTGAATTGGCTCCTTTGACAGGCAGAGGTTTCTTTCTCAAAGAAAATTTATACACTGATGTTGCTGAGTGACTTGTAGTTTCTTAAAATGATTGGAAAGAAGAGCCTGAAAAGTAAAAATAACATCGGCTTTATTCCCTCTGCTGTTTACGTTTGAGTCAATACTGGATGACTTGTTTCCCCATATTAAACTTTTGAAGTAATTCTAGCAGCCACTGATGGTCATTGCTGAGATCCCATTCATTCATTACGAGATGTACAGTGGTAATCTTCTAACATTTTTCTTCAGTTATTAGCTGGAATAAAGTACTAGTTCCTATAAAGAGAAACTGTTCTGTGTCAAGATCTCATTACCCAAGGTGCAGCTTGTAATAGAAGAGCAGGATAAATGCTGACCCTTCCCCTTTATTTACCAGTTTCAAAATGAATTAGTTAGGTATCCTCCTCTAAAGGTGACCAATGCTTTTTTTGTAAAGATCATAATGAACTTTGGGATTTAAATGCATTTGATATATTTCAATCCATTTGCAGTAATTATTTCATTTGATGATCAAATTGTCTGATTTTTGTCTAGAGGGGCCTCCTCCAGTTGGCTTCTGAGCTGTATGTATGTGATATACATAAGTATCCATGCATGTATGCATCAATATGCCATCTGTTTATCCATCTTTCTATTTATTTATGACATGGTTCTACTAGTCTTTGATAGCAAGATGTTCCTATCTCATTGTATTTTTTGTTTCCAGACCTGAAATTAGCCATTTCTCCAAGGAGCTCTGGTTCCTTTTAATGGAAATTGTATTTCAGGACACAATATAAACACTCATGGTGGTGATTGCTACTTGGTTTGTCATTATTTACAGGTCTTTTCAGAGGATAAACTTAGAAATTTTTATCTTTACATAAACTGCTTCATGAGTTTGTACCAATACTTCTAATTCTCATTGAAGATTATGAAAAAAATGATGATTGGGTGGAAAAAAATGATGATTGGGTGGAAAATAATGGGGTGAATAAACAAGGACTGTAAGATCATGTAAAAGGCACTAGGGAAATGATTAATGAAATTATGGAAAATAGAACTGCAAAGGGAACTTAAAATAGACATGGTCTGTTTCTCTACCTACTCCTTTGCCTGTTCATAAAAGCTTAGTTTCAAGCTGTCTGAGTGGAGAAGAGGTTCAGGAAGGTGAAGATCAAATATTAGTCACTGGCTTCGGCAGGACAGAAATGACTGGAGGCCTCAATGTGAAGTGATTCGTGTGAACTGAAGAGATCAGAAAACAGATTGCAGCAGTTCAAATGGAAAATTTTGTATTGAGCAAATTTCACCTTTGTTGACCCTCCTGCAACTGTTTTCTCACTTTGAACTTTTTCTTGGTGAAAGGCTTTTATCTCTAGCAATGAGAAATTTGGTATGTGAAAGCAGGGCAAAGTTAATTGCCAACAAGCCCCTCACACACATGGTAGTTCTGGATTTTCCTTTTTGGACAAAAACACTCTAGTTTATCATTTGTATCAGATTTCTCCTACTGATCTTAACTTTAATATTGTTGCTTGTTGTTATTATTTAATGAGAGACAATGTGTAGGACGTTTTGACTAGTGGTTTGTATTTAATATTTAGTATAATATTTAATATTGTACCAGGTAGAGACAAGAAGCCTGGGCTGTAGTGTCCCCAGTTCAGTCTGGAAGGCATATGTATTCATGTACACAATCAATATCTAAAGCAAAACGTTGCATGTGTGCAAGGTATCATAATAGAGATGCAAACTTGAATTAGTTTACTTACTCCATAGGAAGATTCAAAAACTGCACATACGTGTTTAAAATGCCAGTCGTGAAAGTTTAGAATGCCAATCTTGAAAGTATGTCTGTTTTCAAATTGAATATCTGTAGTAAATGAAATAAATATCCCCAGCTGTTTGAGCATTAAATTTTCTTTAAGGCATGTTGCAAAAGAGAATTGTTTTGGATGGGAAAAAAATGCAAATGTTATCAGCTTTTAAGATTAGTATCAAAATGTTAGCAAAACTCCATTTCATTATTAGTATTCAGAATCTGTCTCCAAGGGGAGCATTTCATGAATCGTACCTAAATGAAGTGTCATTATGTTTCTTTAAACTTAATATTCATTTTCGAAGGGGAAATGTTAACGTTTTGAAGTAGACAGCAGTGAAATGCAATGTTTTAAGGATGCGTTTCTTTTTAATGTTTCAACAAAAAAATAGCTTAATAGCCTCCTCTCTAGGGCTATGGGATCCAATGGATTAAAGACGGAAGAGGTTGGCCTTCACTAAAATTAGAACTTCCAAGGGCTTCCCTTAGAAGGGAAAGCTAAGGGTGACACAGTGGTAAAGAGTCTGCCTGCCAATGCAGGAGATGTTGGTTCAATCCCTGGATCAGGAAGATCCCCTGGAGAAGGAAATAGCAACCCACTCTATTATTCTTGTCTGGGAAATCCCTCGGACAAAGGAGCCTGGTGGGCTACAAAAGAGGAGCATGGGGTCACAAAAGAACTGGGACGCGACTTAGGGAGTAAACAATAGCAACAGCTCTGTGGAAGACAATGCCAAGAGGATGAGAAGACAAATCACAGATCAGGAGAATATATGTGTAAGATAAATTATTGTTATCCAAAATATGCAAAGAATTCTTTAAAAACTCAGTAGTAAGAAAGCAAGCAACTTGATTAACAAATGGGCCAATGACCTTAACAGATACCTCCATCAAAGAAGATAAATATACTCCATATTGGTATGTCCTCAGGGGAATGCAAATTAAAGCAATGAGATACCTGTATAGACCTACTAGAAGGGCCAAAATCCAAAACATTGATAACACCAAAGGTTGCTGAGGATGTAGAACAACAGAAACTCTAATTCATTGCTGGTAGAAATGCAAAAATAGTTATCTGCCACTTTGGAGGACAGATTAGCAACTTCTTACAAAATTACTCTTCACATACAATCCAGCAATCACATTCCTTAGTATTTACCCAAAGGACTTGAAAACATATGTTTACACAAAAGCTTGCATTGGTATGTTTATTGCAGCTTTGTTCATAATTGCCAACACTTGGAAGCAACCAAGCTGTCCTTCAGTAGGTGAATGGATAAATAAACTGGTATATCCAGACCATGCAATATCACTCAGCACTAAAAAAGAAATGAGCTATCAAGTCATGAAAAGACACAGAGGAATCTTAAATGCATATTGTTAAGCAAAAGAAGCCAATTTGAAAAGGCTACATAGGATATGATTCCAACTATATGACATTCTGGAAAAAGCAAAATTATGAAGACAATAAAAAGATCAATATTTGTCAAGGTTTGGAAGATGAAGAGGGTTGAACAGGTAGACACAAAGGATTTTTAGAGTGGTGAAAATACTCTGTAAGATACTATAATGAAAATAGATAACTTCTAGGATGGAGGAGCCTGGTGGGCTGCAGTCCATGGGGTCGCTAAGAGTCGGACATGACTGAGCGACTTCACTTTCACTTTTCACTTTCATGCATTGGAGAAGGAAATGGCAACCCACTCCAGTGTTCTTGCTTGGAGAATCTCAGGGATGGGGAAGCCTGGTGGGCTGCTGTCTATGGGGTCGCACAGAGTCAGACACGACTGAAGCGACTTAGCAGCAGCAGCAGCAGTCATTAGTTGTACAGTGATAGTAAAGTAATGCTCAAAATTCTCCAAGCCAGGCTTCAGCAATACGTGAACCGTGAACTTCCAGATGTTCAAGCTGGTTTTAGAAAAGGCAGAGGAACCAGAGATCAAATTGCCAACATCTGCTGGATCATCAAAAAAGCAAGAGAGTTCCAGAAAAACATCTATTTCTGCAAACATCTATTTCTGCTTTATTGACTATGCCAAAGCCTTTGACTGTGTGGATCACAATAAATTGTGGAAAATTCTGAAACATGGGAATACCAGACCACCTGACCTGCCTCTTGAGAAATCTGTATGCAGGTCAGGAAGCAACAGTTAGAACTGGACATGGAACAACAGACTGGTTTCAAATAGGAAAAGGAGTACATCAAGACTGTATATTGTCACCCTGCTTATTTAACTTCTGTGCAGAGTACATCATGAGAAACGCTGGGCTGGAAGAAGCACAACCTGGAATCAAGATTGGTGGGAGAAATATCAATAACCTCAGATATGCAGATGACACCACCCTTATGGCAGAAAGTGAAGAGGAACTAGAAAGCCTCTTGATGCAAGTGAAAGAGGAGAGTGAAAAAGTTGGCTTAAAGCTCAACATTCAGAAAACGAAGATCATGGCATCTGGTCCCATTGCTTCATGGGAAATAGATGGGGAAACAGTGGAAACAGTGGCAGACTTTTTATTTTTCTGGGCTCCAAAATCACTGCAGATGGTGATTGCAGCCATGAAATTAAAAGACGCTTACTCCTTGGAAGGAAAGTTAGACCAACCTAGATAGCATATTGAAAAGCAGAGACATTACTTTGTCAACTAAGGTCCATCTAGTCAATGCTATGGTTTTTCCTGTGGTCATGTATGGGTGTGAGAGTTGGACTGTGAAGAAAGCTGAGTGCTGAAGAATTGATGCTTTTGAACTGTGGTGTTGGAGCAGACTCTTGAGACTCCCATGGACTGCAAGGAGATCCAACCAGTCCATTCTAAAGGAGGTCAGTCCTGGGTGTTCTTTGGAAGGAATGGTGCTAAAGCTGAAACTCCAGTACTTTGGCCACCTCATGCGAAGAGTTGACTCATTGGAAAAGACTCTGATGCTGGGAGGGATTGGGGGCAGGAGGAGAAGGGGACGACAGAGGATGAGATGGCTGGATGACATCACCGACTCAATGGATGTGAGTCTGAGTGAACTCCAGGAGTTGGTGATGGACAGGGAGGCCTGGCGTGTGGCGATTCATGGGGTCGCAAAGAGTCAGACATGACTGAGCAACTGAACTGAACTGATAGCTATGTTAGTATAGCTCAGGGAACTCAGTGCCCTGTGGTACCTAAATGGGTGTGTGTGCACAGCTGTGTCGTATTCTTTGTGGCCCTATGGACTGTAGCCTGCCAGGCTCCTTTGTCCATGGAATTTTCCAGACAAGAATACTGGAGTTGCTGTTTCCTATTCCAGACCTACCTAAAGGGGAAGGAAATCAAAAAAAAAAGAAAAAGGAGATATATGTGTACGTATAGCTGATTCAAGGGGCTTCCCTGGTGGCTCAGCAGTAAAGAATCTGCCTACAATGCAGGAAACTAGGGTTTGATCCCTGGGTCTGGAAGATCCCCTGGAGAAGGAAATGGCATCCCACTCCAGTATTCTTGTCTGGGACATCCCATGGACAGAGGAGCCTGGTGGGCTACAGTCCATGGCGTTGCAAGAGTTGGTCGTGACTTAGCAACTAAACCACCAACAACATTGCTGGTTGACTTTGCTGTACATTAAAAACTAACACAATGTTTTAAAGTGACTATACTCAAATAAAAATTAATTTTGCAAAAAGGTACTATAATGGAGGATGAATGTCAAATGTTTGCCCAAACCTGTGGAATGAAGAGCAACAAGAATAAAGCATAATTTGAACTGTGGACTTCGGGTGACTTGGATGTGTCACTGTAGGCTCATCAGTTGTAGCAAGGGTACCAGTTTGGAGGGGGGATTGATAATGAGGGAGGCTGTGCCTTTGTGGCTGCAGGGGCTAATATAGAAAATCTCTGTATTTTCCCCTCAATTTTGTTGTAAACCTAAAACTGTTCGAAAAATAAACGGTCTTGATTTTTTAAAGGTCTTAGAAAAAGTGGTACCAAGAAATCAGAATTCTTGAGTTTCTGCGTCTCTCACTTTTTCTTGGGATTAATAAACTGGAAAAATATAAAATAGAAGTTAGATAATCAAATACCACTGAGATTCAGAGTTGGAGAAAGGATCTCCACATCCCACACAATACTCAGCATAACCAACACCTGGAACGTAATTATCCCTTGTTTCATTAGTGGTTCAAGACTCAGTGTTTTGTAGATATAGTTCCAGATTTATACTGGAAATGGGTAAATTTTTTTACCCAGGTTTGTTTCCTAACCTTTTCTTTTTTAAAAGCTGGACCATATCTATTCTGAAATGAGAGCTAGTTGTATAATGGATTTCTCCAAAAACCCAAGTGTTACTGTGATCCTGGACGAAAGTACACAGAGAGTAGTCTGTCAGAGTCGGAAGGAGCTTTGCTGTTATCCAGTTGCCTCACATCTTCGGTTTATAAATAAAGAAACCAAGCTCAGTGATCCTGCTCAGTGACTCGCAAAAGCTGGCACACTTTGAAGTAGCAGAACTGTGACTAGGAACCCAGACATCCAACTCCTTGCCAGTGTGTTTTCAGTTGTATTGGGATGCTTTCTCTCTCTGACCGAGGGACTCCCACATCTCGGTTAGAAAGCTTAAGGGCCTTGCAGAGATACTGAGATAGATATATGTATGTATTCAGCATTCAGAAGAGACAGAAAATTCTTAGTATCTTCTAAAATGATGATGAATGTAAACTTGGCTTCAGTATATTAGGAAGCCTCTGACATTGTAGCCTTTTGGCAAGAGCTTTTACCCCTTTTGCTGGCCAGAGTCTCACTAAGTCATGTTCAGAAGTAAAAAGAGGGGACTGTGCCATGGTAACATGGTGCTCAGGGAGCCCTCCAGTGCAGGTGTGTGGCCTTTCATTATGACTCACAGTGCGGCTGTGCATGGGACACAATTCTTGCATTTACCTAACTCATCGATGCCAGTTGCTTTGTTCAGTAATGCCTTCCAGTATTATTGAGTTTTTGAAATTATCTAACTAGGGAAAGTAAAATCTATAAACATGAAAGAAAGTAAATTAAGTCCTTGAAATTACATGATTGAAAGCATCTTTCTGTCAGATAAATGTCTAAACTGATCATCACATCAACTCTGTGGATTTATAAGACATCATCTCCTTTTAAGACCTTGTAGCAATTCACAAATGTTGATGAATGAGTACTGGCCATACTCCTCCTTGCATGTCCTATGAATTCTGTAAGGATACTGGCAACAGTTTTGGCTCAGAGTAATAAGGGCACATTTCACAGGTGAACTTCTATTGATTCCATGGGAAACAGGACTAATTATATGTAATTGTCAAACTGCGTGACTTTGAACTATATGGAATATGAGGATTCTTTAAACACACAGACTCTCATGCCTTTCAACATGGTAATAATTGTGTTTCAATGTATCCGATCTGCAGGCAATACTTGCTCATAGGTGCATTTGCAAGCTCCACCTCCCCACCCCCCACCTTTATAATAGCATAATCTCCAAGGGCTTACTGGACCTTAGGTTGGAAACCACTGATACAGACTTCCAGGGAGTGTGAAACTCAAAGAACAGTGTTAACAGTGGGGCACAGTAGGCTTTTTTGTTGTTGTTTCTTTGGCTGTGCTGGATCTGCTTTGCGGCCCAGGCTTTTTCTCTGGTTGCAGTGAGCGGGGGCTAGTCTCCAGTTGTGCTGCGTGGGCTTCTCATTGCAGTGGCTTCTCTTGTTGCGGAGCACAGGCTCTAGGGTGCTTGGGCTGCAGTACTTGCAGCATGTGGGCTCAGTACTTGCGGCTCCTGGGTTCTAGAGCACAGGCTCAGAGGCTGTGGTGCATGGGCTTAGCTGCTCTGTGACATGTGGGGTCTTCCAAGATCAGAGATTGAACCCATGTTTCCTGCACTGGCAGGTGGATTCTTTACCAGCAAGTCACCAGGGAAGCCCAGTTGTTGTTGTTGGTTTTTTTTTTTTTTTTACTTTTTTAGGGTTTTGTACTGATTATTTGATTCCTTTTAAAAAGTGTGTGTACATATGTCAGCCAACTAAATGCAGCTCCCAAATTTTGCAAAGTGTACTTTCAGTTCAGTTCAGTTCAGTCGCTCAGTCATGTCCGACTCTTTGCGACCCAATGAATCGCAGCACACCAGGCCTCCCTGTCCATCACCAACTCCCCGAGTTCACTCAGACTCATGTCCATAGAGTCAGTGATGCCATCCAGCCATCTCATCCTCTGTCGTCCCCTTCTCCTCCTGCCCCCAATCCCTCCCAGCATCAGAGTCTTTTCCAATGAGTCAGCTTTACCCATGAGGTGGCCAAACTACTGGAGTTTCAGCTTTAGCATCAGTCCTTCCAATGAACACCCAGGACTGATCTCCTTTAGAATGGACTGGTTGGATCTCCTTGCAGTCCAAGGGACTCTCAAGAGTTTTCTGCAACACCACAGTTCAAAAGCATCAATTCTTCAGCACTCAGCTTTCTTCACAGTCCAACTCTCACATCCACAGATGACTATTAGAAAAACCATAGCCTTGACTAGATGGACTTTGTTGGCAAAGTAATGTCTCTGCTTTTCAATATGCTATCTCGGTGGTCATAACTTTCCTTCCAAAGAGTAAGCGTCTTTTAATTTCATGGCTGCAGTCACCATCTGCAGTGATTTTGGAGCCCCAAAAATAAAGTCTGCCACTGTTTCCACTGTTTCCCCATCTATTTGCCATGAAGTGATGGGACCAGATGCTATGATCTTCGTTTTCTGAATGTTGAGCTTTAAGTCAACTCTTTTACTCTCCTCTTTCACTTTCATCAAGAGGCTTTTTAGCTCCTCTTCACTTTCTGCCATAAGGGTGGTGTCATCTGCATATCTGAGGTTATTGATATTTCTCCCGGCAATCTTGATTCCAGCTTGTGCTTCTTCCAGCCCAGCGTTTCTCATGATGTACTCTGCATAGAAGTTAAAGAAGTAGGGTGACAATATACAGCCTTGACATACTCCTTTTCCTATTTGGAACCAGTCTGTTTTTCCATGTCCAGTTCTAACTGTTGCTTCCTGACCTGCATATAGGTTTCTCAAGAGGCAGGTCAGGTGGTCTGGTATTCCCATCTCTTTCAGAATTTTCCACAGTTTATTGTGATCCACACAGTGAAAGGCTTTGGCATAGTCAATAAAGCAGAAATAGATGTTTGCAGAAATAGATGTTTTTCTGGAACTCTCTTGCTTTATTGATGATCCAGTGGATGTTAGCAATTTGATCTCTGGTTCCTCTGCCTTTTCTAAAACCAGCTTGAACATCTAGAAGTTCACAATTCACGTATTGCTGAAGCCTGGCTTGGAGAATTTTGAGCATTACTTTACTAGCGTGTGAGATGAGTGCAATTGTGTGGTAGTTTGAGCATTCTTTGGCATTGCCTTTCTATGGGATTGGAATGAAAACTGACCTTTTCCAGAAGGGAATGGCAAACCACTTCAGTATTCTTGCCTTAAGACCCCAGGAACAGTATGAAAAGGCAAAATGATAGGATACTGAAAGAGGAACTCCCCAGGTCAGTAGGTGCCCAGTATGCTACTGGAGATCAGTGGAGAAATAACTCCAGAAAGAATTAAGGGATGGAGCCAAAGCAAAAACAATACCCAGTTGTGGATGTGACTGGTAATAGAAGCAAGGTCTGATGCTGTAAAGAGCAATATTGCATAGGAACCTGGAATGTCAGGTCCATGAATCAAGGCAAAAGAGTCCGAAATGCCTTACTGGGGATGCAATCTCAAAAACGACAGAATGATCTCTGTTCATTTCCAAGGCAAACCATTCAGTGTCACGGTAATCCAAGTCTATGCCCCAACCAGTAATGCTGAGGAAGCTGAAGTTGAATGGTTCTTGAAGACCTACAAGACCTTTTAGAACTAACACCCAAAAAAGATGTCCTTTTCATTATAGGGGACTGGAATGCAAAAGTAGGAAGTCAAGAATCACCTAGAGTAACAGTCAAATTTGGCCTTGGAATATGGAATGAAGCAGGGCAAAGACTAACAGAGTTTTGCCAAGAAAATGCACTGGTCATAGCAAACACCCTCTTCCAACAACACAAGAGAAGACTCTACACGTGGACATCACCAGATGGTCAACACCAAAATCAGCTTTATACAGTCAATACCAACAAGACCAGGAGCTGACTGTGGCTCAGATCATGAACTCCTTATTGCCAACTTCAGACTTAAATTGAAGAAAGTAGGGAAAACCACTAGATCATTCAGGTATGATCTAAATCAAATTCCTTATGATTATACAGTGGAAGTGAGAAATAGATTTAAGGGATTAAATCTGATAGATAGAGTGCCTGATGAACTATGCACTGAGGTTCGTGACATTGTACAGGAGACAGGGATCAAAACCATCCCCATGGAAAAGAAATGCAAAAAAGCAAAATGACTGTCTGGGGAGGCCTTACAAATAGCTGTGAAAAGAAGAGAGGCGAAAAGCAAAGGAGAAAAGGAAAGATATAAGCATCTGAATGCAGAGTTCCAAAGAATAGCAAGAACAGATAAGAAGGCCTTCCTCAGTGATCAGTGCAAAGAAATAGAGGAAACCAACAGAATGGGAAAGACTAGAGATCTCTTCAAGAAAATTAGAGATACCAAGGGAACATTTCATGCAAAGATGGGCCCGATAAAGGACAGAAATGGGCTAGACCTAACAGAAGCAGAAGGTATTAAGAAGAGATGGCAAGAATACACAGAAGAACTGTACAAAAAAGATCTTCAAGACCCAGATAATCATGATGGTGTGATCACTCACCTATAGTCAGACATCCTGAAATGTGAAGTCAAGTGGGCCTTAGAAAGCATCACTACAAACAAAGCTTGTGGAGGTGATGGAATTCCAGTTGAGCTGTTTCAAATCCTGAAAGATGATGCTGTGAAAGTGCTGCACTCAATATGCCAGCAAATTTGGAAAACTCAGCAGTGGCCACAGGACTGGAAAAGGTCAGTTTTCATTCCAATCCCAAAGAAGGTGTACTTTAGTTCATGCCATTTTCCACATCCAGGATTGAATTATTGTCCCACTGCTGTACTAGAGGTCATTGACTTTGACTTCCCTGGTGGCTCAGACGGTAAAGCGTCTGTCTACAATGTGGGAGACCCGGGTTCAAGCCCTGGGTTGGGAAGATCCGCTGGAGAAGGAAATGGCAATCCACTCCAGTACTATTGCCTGGAAAATCCCATGAACAGAGGAGCCTGGTAGGCTACAGTCTATGGGGTTGGAAAGAGTCGGTTACGACTGAGTGACTTCACTCACTGCAACTTAAAAATGTAGGCCAGCTCTTGTAAGCATAGCACCATCTTAGTGGCAAGTATGAGCGAGATGGGCATGCTCTCCTCTACCATTGACCTGAATCTGACAGGACTGAAGCATGGATGCAGTCGATTGAATGTGTCCTCCTGAAGCCCATATGGTGAAACCCTAACTTCAGGTGGGGGTCTTTGGGAGATGATTAGGGTGGAGCCCACATGAAAGGGGTTAAGTGCCCTTCTAAAAGGAATTCCAAAGGGCCCCTCACCCTTCAGCCTTGTGAGGACACAGGGAGAAGATGGTATCCCATGAACCAGGATGGTTTTTTCCCCACAAGGCACAGAATCTGCCTGCACCTTGATCTTGACCTTTGTAGCCTTCAGAACCATGAGGAATAAAAAAATGTCTGTTGGGTAAGCCCCCCAGTCTAGTATTTTGTTATGCCAGCCCCATGGACGAGGTCAGTGTTTTATAGTTTTAAACCTTTCTCTTCCCTTTCCTTGCTCTTTTCCTCTCCATTACTCTTTTCCTCTCTTTTCATGATTCTTTTTTTCCTTCCTCCCTTCCCCACTTTGTTCTACAGACATTAAGCATGTAGCCTTGGGAAGCTTACAGATTAGTGGTTGAAACATGTGCTTCAAAAGAAATCACAGAAATCTCTGACTGCAAACTGTGATAAGTGCTGAAGCAAAAATGTGGGTGCTGTGAGAATACGATAGAGATTCAGCCCTGCCTGTGGGATCGGAGAACACTTCCCTGGGGAGCTGACAGTTGGGCTGATTTGGGATTAACTAGATGATAAAGAAAGATGCATTTTCCAGACAGAGAAAACAGAATGTGCTTAAAGAATTAAGTTGAAGAGCAATAGTTTTGCTGAGAGGTGTGTGTGTGTGTCTACTCTCTCAGTCATATCCAACTCTTTGCCACCCTATGGACTGTAGCCTGGCAGGCTCCTCTGTCCTCTGGGATTCTCCAGGCAAGAATACTGGAGTAGGTTGCCATGCTGTCCTTGGGGATCTTTCCAACCCAGGGATCAAACCCGAGTCTTTTGTGTCTCCTGCATTGGCAGGCAGGTTCTTTACCACTAGCGCCATCTGGGAAGCTGAGAGATGAGTCAAGGGCAAATCATACCAAGGTTTGTAAGGTCTGCCTGTTCAGAATTCTGGCTTCAATCCTAAGAGTGGGTCTTAACATGAAATACTTTGGTGTGCCCAAGTGATTCAAGGGCCACATTGAGCCCAATGAGCTACTGTTCATGTGTCCATATACTATCTGTTCTCTGATTTTCACACGACAGTGCTAACCGCATAGCACTGACTGTGCGTGTCCACTGGGGCTGCCATCGCCGAATGCCACAGACTAGGTGGCTTAAAACAGAAACCTATGTTCTCAAAGCTCTGGGGGTTCAAGTTCAACATCAAGATGCTGTCAGGGCTGCCTTCTTCTGAGGACTCTTTTCCTGGCTTGTAGATGGCTGCCTTCTGACTGCATCCTTGTGTGACTTCTGTATGTGCTGGAGGTGGGGGCGAGGGAGATCAGTATCTAGTGTCTCTTCTTAGACACCTGCATCCCATTGCTCATTGCAGCACTATTTCCAACAGCTAGAACATGGAAGCAACCTAGATGTCCATCAACAGATGAATGGATAAAGAAGTTGTGGTACATATACACAATGGAATATTACTCAGCTATAAAAAGGAACACATTTGAGTCAGTTCTAATGAGGTGGATGAACCTAGAACCTATTATACAGAGTGAAGTCAGTCAGAAGGAGAAAGATAAATACCATATTCTAACACATATATACAGAATCTAGAAAAATCATACTGAAGAATTTATTTACAGGGTGACAGTGGAGAAACAGACATAGAGAGTAGACTTATGGACATGGGGAGAGGGGAGGAGAGGGTGAGATGTGTGGAAAGAGTAACATGGAAACTTACATTACTAAATATAAGATAGCCAATTGGAATTTGCTCTGTGGCTCAGGAAACTCAAACAGGGGCTCTGTATCAACCTAGAGGGGTGGGATGGGGAGGGAGATGGGAGGGAGGTTCAAAAGGGAGGGGATTTATGTCTACCTATGACTGATTCATGGAGAAGGAAATGGCAATCCACTCTAGTACTGTTGCCTGGAGAATCCCATGAACAGAGGAGCTTGGTAGGCAATAGTCCACGGGGTTGCAAAGAGTCGGACACGACTGAGTGACTTCAATTTTCATGGCTGATTCATGTTGAGGCTTGACAGAAAACAGCAAAATTCTGTAAAGCAATTATCCCTCAATAAAAAATAAATTAATTTTAAAAAATCTAGCATCTCTTCTTATGAAGACACCAGTCCTATCAAGTTGGATCCTACCCATTGACCTCATTTAACTCTAATTACTGTCCTAAAGGCCCTATCTCCAAATAGAGTCACATTGGGGGGGTAGAGCTTCAATATATCAGTTGGTGGTGGTGAGGTGGGGGGCGGGAAGACACAATTCAGCACATAACACTGGCCTGTCACGATCTGGAGTGTGACATCTAATGATTGTCCAGGACAATACCTCATGATTTACAGTGGGCAGGTGTCTTAGAAGAGGACAGACCTTAAAGCCCTGCAGCACTGGGGCTTTTCCCTTTGAATACCAGTGAAAGAGCCAAACAGAACCTGATTCTGTTAGGTCAGCATGCTCCATCATGGAAGCCCCGGGACTTGGGATTGATCAACTCGCTGCAGCTCTAAGGTGGGCCTAGGTCACCACCATGGACAGATGGTGCTTGGTTGCTGGGATGCTGCAGGTCAGTGGGAAAGCTAACACAAAGCCTTAACACAGTGAGATGCCGAGACTGCCAGATGCAACCCTCAGAGCCTTGTGACAGCAGGTGATAACAGTCAGCTTCAAGAATCACGTGAAACCTGCTGTATTTAACAAGGCCACAGAGAAGAGAACTATGAAACTTAGGTAATGCACTGTTCTTGCCCTTTTTGTGAGAACAGTGGTAATTATGTTAACTACCTTTGGCTGTGGGGCTTGTGCTTTTTCCTGGGTCTTTTAAATTAGTGATCCTTCAAAAAGTCACCTATAAGAAAAGATCCTAAGGAAATGAATAAGCATGTCATTTTCAAGGGTATTTTCTGGACATGTTGATACACACGACATCAGCAGGGCCATGAGCAGTCTAGGATGGGGAAGACAGAGAAACGTATCTACTTTTGTTTTTGCCAGTTTTGCAAGCTATCAAGGGAAAGTTTATCATTTTCTCCCCAATGACATGAGTTTATTGATTACGTCTGTACTTTCCCCACTTTACCTTTTATTTATTCTTATTATAAGATTCTATAATGAGATGAAATTATATAGGATGAATTTCAATCTCTTATAGATTGGAAAAGGATCAGTGAAGGAAAACTTAGAATAACAGAATCCCCATCCTACACTCTACTGGTAGATATAGTATCTGTAAGTATAAGCTATATACTGTCTTAAGTGTCTTATGGGTTTTCAGGCTTCATATGTGGCATAAAAAGTGAAAACCTGGAGAAAAAGGACATTTGCCAGGAAACCTGAGGCAAAGAGAGGGACTATGATGTGATAGGCTAATAAATTATCAAACAGGTGCTTGGAATAAGATGCTGTACTAGGCATTTAAGGACTTCAGTCAGTCAGTTCAGTCGCTCAGTTGTGTCCAACTCTGCAACCCCATGAATTGCAGCACGCCAGGCCTCCCTGTCCATCACCAACTCCCAGAGTCCACCCAAACCCATGTCCATTGTGTCGGTGATGCCATCCAACCATCTCATCCTCTGTTGTCCCCTTCTCCTCCTGTCCTCAATCTTTCCCAGCATCAGGGTCTTTTCAAATGAGCCAGCTCGCCGCATCAGGTGGCTAAAGTATTGGAGTTTCAGCTTCAACATCAGTCCTTCCAATCAACACCCAGGACTCATCTCCTTTAGGATGGACTGGTTGGATCTCCTTGCAGTCCAAGGGACTCTCAAGAGTCTTCTCCAACACCACAGTTCAAAAGCTTCAATTCTTTGGCACTCAGCTTTTTTCACAGTCCAACTCTCACATCCATACATGACCTCTGGAAAAACCATAGCCTTGACTAGACGGACCTTTGTTGGCAAAGTAATGTCTCTGCTTTTGAATATGCTATCTAGGTTGGTCATAACTTTTCTTCCAAGGAGTAAGTGTCTTTTAATTTCCTGGCTGCAATCACCATCTTCAGTGATTTTGGAGCCCCCCAAAATAAAGTCTGACACTATTTCCACTGTTTCCCCATCTATTTCCCATGAAGTGATGAGACCAGATGCCATGATCTTTGTTTTCTGAATGTTGAGCTTTAAGCCAACTTTTTCACTCTCCACTTTCACTTTCATCAAGAGGCTTTTTAGTTCCTCTTCACTTTCTGCCATAAGGGTGGTGTCATCTGCATATGTGAGATTATTGATATTTCTCCCGGCAATCTTGATTCCAGCTTGTGCTTCTTCCAGCCCAGCGTTTCTCATGATGTACTCTGCATAGAAGTTAAATAAGCAGGGTGACAATATACAGCCTTGAGGTATCCTTTTCCTATTAGGAACCAGTCTGTTGTTCCATGTCCAGTTCTAACTGTTGCTTCCTGACCTGCATATAGGTTTCTCAAGAGGCAGGTCAGGTGGTCTGGTATTCCCATCTCTTTCTCAGAATTTTCCACCATTTATTGTGATCCATTAAGGACATAGAAAGATTAAAAAACAACCACGGAATTCAAGGAATTTGCATTTTAAGTTAGATTAGCTATAAATCTATGTAAAATGTCAAGTAATTGAAGGAAAGTAATACAGATGAGCTATCAGAAGGTGGTATGTGATTTATTGCCAAATGACTAGTATTAACAATCAAGAGATTTTCTATATTAGCATCTAAACTCTGTAACAACAAGGGCTACGTGTGCAGTGTTTAGCATAGTGGTAGACATTGATTGGAATGAATGAAGGAATGGTGCTTTTGCTTGTTTGTTAAAGAAGCATAACTTATATATAGCAGAGTACACAAATTCTGAATGTACTCTCAATTTTCCGTATCTATGTCTATCCACAAACCTACCTCCAGATGAAGATACAGCACATTTCTCGCACACTGGAAGGTTCTTTCATGCCTCTCCCAGTCTGTGCTGCACAATACCATACTTACTGCTGTCACTGTGCTTTAATTCACCCTGTCTTTGAACTCCATATAAATGGAATTGGACAGTGGTTCTCTTTGGCTTAAGATTCACCCCTGTTGCTGCTTTTGTAGTTGCAGTAGCTTGCATTCATAGTTGATTTTTTTTTTTTTCATTTCTGTCCATTGTTCTTAATGGACATTTGGGTTTCACGTTTGAAGCTATTATGAAAAAAGCCACTGTGAACATTTTCAAATTTGCCTTTTGATGGATATAAACACTCACTTCTCCTGAACATATATCCATTAGTGGAATTTCTGTGTCATAGAATATTATTACCGTTAGCCGACATTTTTTTGAAGTGATTATATCAAGTTATATTCCCACCAGCAGTGTAAGAGAATTTAAATACAGATTCTGAATTGTCTTGTATGTTTCAGTTAACTTTATTCAAAATGTATAAAGACTCTGGTCATTATAACTTGAGGGAGGGAATGAGTTTTTCCTAATATTGCTCATATTTCCAGATTCTGAAATCTCATGGCTAGACACAATGTAGGCATTCAGTCAGTATTTGAGTGGATTCTGAGATACGTCCATAGTTCAGAAAAGAAGGCAAATATGAGAGCAGAGCATTGTAGCAACCAATTATTTAATTCTGCCTTTTATTTATCAAGACTTCGCATCATCAGTTTCATGATGCCACTGATTCCACAATCAGAGTCTGTGCTAATTGAGAGTCTGTGCTGTGCCAAAAACTCTGTCCTACTATTGCTACTCAATAAAAGTAAGAGTGTCGAGCAAGGCCCATAATAACACAGTGGCTGGTGCAGGATTGTGTTCGTGACCAAAGTTTCCCTCTGCTCCTTCCTCAGGATAGGTTGTGGGCTGCACCCTAAGAGGAATCTCTGACTGGGCCCTGCGGTGGGGTTGGGCTGGGCTCAGGCGAGGTCTACACCAAGTAGGATAGGAATTAGGCCGTGAATGCTTTCCAGTAATTTCCTCGGTCTGACTCTCTTATCAAGAAAGATCTCTTTTTTCTTTTGTGGGGATGAACAAGGAAAACCACAAAGCATGGCTGTGAGTTATGTGAGTCAGGATATATATGCAGTGTGACTGTTGGTCACAGTTGCTTTAATAATAATAAAAGCTGACATCGGGCACCTCCTGTGTACCAGCTATTTTTGTTCAGTCCTCATTACAACCCTATGAAATAGATACTCTCAGTCGCTCCATTTCACTGATTAGGAAACCAAAGAACAGAGGAAAGACAGAACTCTCCCAAGGTCACGCGGCTAGAGAAGGGCAGAGAGGAATTTGAATGTGGATAGTTCTGGAGACTGGGCTCTTGGCCGCTTACTGCATGACAGTTACCTATTACTTGTGACTTTCAGCTTTTCAATTCATAGTCTTTATTTCTGTGAGCATCATAGAAGTTGACTATTAGACAACTACTAATATTTCAATGATTTTTGCGTGTGACTTCCCCCTGGGATGGCAGATTTGTAGTCTGAAGAAAGTATATAGTCAGCCCTCCAAATCTGCAGGTTCTGTATCTGCAGATTCGACCAACTACAGATTGAAACTATTCAGGGAAAAAATTTTTCAGAAAATGTCAGAAGCAAAACTTGAATTTGTGGTGTACGGACAACTACAGGTGTACCTTGGCAGTATTGAGGATTTGGCTCCAGACCACTGTGGTAAAGTGAATATTGTAATACAGTGAGTCATACGAAGTTTTTGTCTTCCCAGTGCATATAAAAATTACGTTTATACTGTACTGTCGTCTATTCAGTGTCCAATAGCATCATGTCTTAAAAAGCAATGTTTGTGCCTTAAAGTAACAATACTTTACTGGGACTTCTCTGGTGTCCAGTCATTAAGACTTCACCTTCCCGTGCAGGGGGTGTGGGTTCAGTCCCTGGGTGGGGAGCTAAGATCCCACGTGCCTCGTGGCCAAAAACCAAAACGTAAAACAGAAATAATACTGTAACAAATTCCAGACTTTACAAATAGTCCACATAAAAAGAATCTTAAAGAAAAATATTTTATTGCTAAAAATTAATAACTATCATCTGAGCCTTCAGTTCAGTTCAGTCACTCAGTCATGTCCGACTCTGCGACCCCATGAATCGCAGCATGCCAGGCCTCCCTGTCCATCACCAACTCCCGGAGTTCACTCAGACTCACGTCCATCTAGTCGGTGATGCCATCCAGCCATCTCATCCTCAGTCGTCCCCTTCTCCTACTGCCCCCAGTCCCTCCCAGCATCAGTCTCTTCCAATGAGTCAACTCTTCGCATGAGGTGGCCAAAGTACTGGAGCTTCAGCTTTAGCATCATTCCTTCCAAAGAAATCCCAGGGCTGATCTCTTTCAGAATGGACTGATTGGATCACCTTGCAGAGCCTTCAGTGAGTCCTAATTATTTTTGTAATAGTAACATCAAAGATCACTAATCACAGATCACCATGACAAAAATTATAATAATAATTAAAATATTTGAAATATTGCAAAAGTTATCAAAATGTTACAAAGTGAGCAAATGCTGTTGGGAAAATGGCATCTATAGACTGACTTGACACAGAGTTGCCACCAGCCTTCAATTTCCAAAAAAACACAGTATCTTTTAAGTGCAATAAAGTGAAGAGCAGTAAAAGGAGGGAAGTATGCTTACATTTAAATAGCGTTCACATTGTATTGGGGCTTTTCTAGTGGCTCAGATGGTAAAGAATCTGCCTGCATTGCAGGAGACCTAGGTTTGATCCCTGGGTTGGGAAGGTCCCCTAGAGAAGGGAATGGCTACCCACTCCAGTATTCTTGCCTGGAGAATTCTGTGGACAGAGGAGCCTGGCGTGCTATGGTTCATGGGGTTGCAAAGAGTCGGTGACACTTTCGCTTGCACTTTTCACTTACGTTGTACTAGGTTTTATAAGTGCTCGAGATGATTTAAAGTGTACAGGAATATGTGCATAGGTTATATGCAAATACTATATACCATTTTATATAAAGGACTTGAGCATCCTTGGATTTTGGTGTTCACTGTAAGTAGGTGGGAATCCTGGAATCAGTGCCCCACAGATAAGAAGCGATGACTGTATGGCCTATAGAGATATTAGAATGATCCATAGATCTCAATTTTTAAAAAGAAAAAATTTTAATCTAATATTAGTTCATCTGTGTCAGAAGATATGTAAATTGGCAACCATACATACTACTCAATAATGTCTGTGTATTTTTAAATAAATTATGTGTTGTATGTAATGAGAAGTAAATAATTCTGAGGTCTGAAAATGTATGAGTTAAAAAACCTGTCCATAATTAACATTTGAACACCTGTCATGGGGTTTGCAAAGTACTAGATCCTGAATATATATCATCTGAAATCCCCAAAGCAACTTAAACTAGGTTTTATTAGAGCCCCAATCCCCATTTTTCAGATGAGGAAATTGAGGATCAGATAGGCTAAGTAACCTGCTCAGTCACATAGCTGGAGAACTTCCCTGGGATTTGAAGTAAGTCTATTTTACTCCATACCCATGCTCTTTCCAGGATGTCACAGACTTCTACTCGTGCCCAAAGGAAGCTCTCAATTTCAAGGAAAACTATATATGATATCATAGTCTACCCGGCTTTCTTCATCCGTTTTTTAAATCCATCTATGACATCAAATTAAATTTCCAGAAGAACAGTTTTGGATTGTAATGGATGGCATTGTTCATTGTCTCGGCATTTTAAACTTTATCCTGCGTTTACTGCCAGTATCATCTCTGAATACAGGAAGCTTTAGTCAGAAGAACGTTAATAGGCCTGATTCAGTTGTCAGATTTTTTTGTGGTCTAATGAACAAACAAGTAAGTCACTGTGGAAACCAAACAGAAATCTAGATGCATTGATACAGCCAGAGGACTGAGAAATAGGGCAGCTTGAAATAATTCGATCAAAGTAGCATAGGAAGGAAAAGAGACTGACTCAGAGAGAAATGAGGCCAGGGTTATTCAGTTAAGCCTTGTATAGAAAAAAAAATACAGATTACATATACAAACCTAATACTAGTTTAGGATTTTTTTAAACATTTTTATTATTATTATTTAACACAAAAAACATTTTGTATTGGGGTATAGCTGATTAACAATATTGTGAACAGGGAAGGGACTCAGCCATAGGTAAAGGGTCTATTTCATAATTTCAGACCACTGCATAATTTATGATGATGCCACTGACAGTGTTTACCTGATTTGTTAACAGATTTTAGCATTATATTGACCTCAGTTTTCGTGTGGTAGGCATATTTGTACTATAAAAGAACATATAGTTTTATATAGTTATTTTTAAAGTAAGTTAAAATAGAGTCTCCAGCTACCTGCTCAAAGGATTCAGTTGCTCGAAGATTCCAGTAATCTGAGAGACACCAGCAATGTGATAGTGGAGACTGGATGTTCCAAATGTCATTGATAGGAAAACCATCCCAGGTAGAGCACTCAACAAAACTTTCTTTTTTTTTTTTTTTTTGCTGAGACAATTATTTATTATAATTAAGTATAACTTGAAGTTCTCAAATTATTTATTTTCAACTCAAGCAAAGACACTTAAGCCACCGCAGTCAGTTCCTCGTCTGTGTCACTGGACTCATCTTTCAGTTCCAACTCCCCCAAATCTCTGTCTACAGCTGTCACAGCTTTCTTCTTACACTTCTTGGGCACCGCATCACTAGCACAGACTTTTCTCATTTTAATGTTTGGCAACTTCTTCAGATCAAAGTCCCATTCCCTAAAAGTTTTCAGATTATCTGCATTTAAAATGTCTGGAATCTCGAGGCCATAGGCCTGGTACTGCTGCTGCTCCCGCTCCAGAGTCTGCCTGATGGCCGCCTCCCGAGAGCAGTGCCTCCGGCCCTGCCTGTCCTTGAAGCTGTTCCGCAACTCAATCTGCTCCAGCTCGCTGCTGAATCGGTTCAAATACCTTTCAATTAATTCACAAGCATCTCTTTTTGAATATCCTACTTTTTTGGGATCAAGATGATTTTGAAACCACTGTAGTTTTTCACCAATAAGGCTGAGACGCAACGCCTTTTCATTCTTCAATTTTTCCTTTTTTTCTTGCTTGTGGGCCTTTCTTGTAATTTGAGCTGCTTTTCTACTATATGGATGGATGACTTTTTTTTCTTGTCCTATACTTTTTCCCTTTGGTGCTTTAGGCATGGCGACGTTCTCACGGTGCGAGTCTCCGGAACTCAGACTGCACATGCCAGCACCTGACGGCCCGTCGCGCGGTCTCAACAAAACTTTCCATGAGCATAACTCTGAGTCCAGACACCCCTGTAAAAAATGTTCTTTGGGTTTAGGACATTAAGTCATCTATCCTTTCAGGATTTGGAGTTTAGGAAAGTTATGTTTAGGAGTGCGTATTAAAACTCATTAATGTGACAGTTTGTGAACTGAAAAGGAGAGAAGTGTCACCTGTGAATTTAGATCCACAGTCCGGATGTGGGCTGGGCAGCTGTTCAGTGGCCTGGCAAGAGCATGGCAATCAGCACAGTCCTAGAGCCTCACCCTGGAGTGAAGTGAGCCTCTCCTTTGTGATCCAAATAGGTGTTTCAGTTAGCACCACCCAAGTGGCCTGACAAGTGAGCTTCTGCCCAAGCTGTATCAGATTGCCAGGGTTTAGGGGTTCTTTTGGAGAAGGCAATGGCACCCCACTCCAGTACTCTTGCCTGGGAAATCCCATGGATGGCGGAGCTTGGTGGGCTGCTGTCTATGGGGTCGCACAGAGTCAGACGCGACAAGCGACTTAGCAGCAGCAACAGGGGTTCTTTTATTCATCTTTCCCTCTCTTGGCACTTGTGGGTTCTGTTATTTATCAGATTCTCCAGTTTTTGCATTTTGGCCCTTGGATATTTAGAGTTTAAAATACATTAGATATGATGATTGCAATTATCACAGGTGCAGAGGTCTCGAGGGCTCTTTATCCAAAGCCCAGAGGCAGGTAATGTTTTGGGTCTGTAGTAGGGGAAGTACAAGACCAGCTGTCTTATGCCTTCTCTAACTTTGGAGGTGTATTATCATTTACTTGAGTGGGAGGGAAGCTTTTCATGCATCACTGTTAATAGTTGTTGACAAATCACCAGTTGGAAAATGTAAAGGGAGTGTCTGTGCCGCGGGAGTAGCATTGAAATTCTCATCTCTCAACTTGCTTCACAAGAAAACAAATCTTACTGCATATCTTTTTAACTGTAGCCCTTTTTTCAGCAAAGTTTGTCTGAGTTCATGTTTGTCCATTTGGTTTCCGTGATCAGTCACATTGAACTTTAGCACATTCTAGCATACTTCTTGTATACTTTAGCAAAATAGTAGCTGTACCATGGTGCAGTCGGGCTTGCAGGTGTGGATGTTGCCCTCAGAATGCATCCATTCTGGGAAATGAAAGACACATGTGTCAAAAACTGATCGCAATGGGCTGAGGAAAGTCCAGGCAGTACTGAGCAAGGATTATAAAAGTTAGAAACCTGAAGAATTACTTCTAGCTGACCATAGGAAGTAATTCCATGTCACCTGCACAGGGTTTAAAAGGAAGAATGGGTTTTAGACTTTGGAGGTGTAAGGGGAAGACTTGTTTTCTTTAGAGGAAACACATAAAATAGGCAAAGAGTGGGTATATTTGGAGGAATTGCAAGGAGTTGTGTCTGTTAGAAGATTTCAAGGAGCCTATCATGGAAGATAAAGTTGGACAGTTGGTTGGAGTTAGATCATGGAAGACCTTTAACACTGGAATAAGGAATTTGAGCTTTATTCTCTTTCCTTAGTTTCAAATATTAACTCAAGTGCTTTACCTTAGATGTGATTATTAGGTATGATTATGCATAAGAGTACCATGATCCTTTTGGCAGTTTCCTTGGGAACAAAACATACTGTTACACAACTGCAGTATGTGTGGTCTGGGTCAAATGGCTCTTTTTGGCTGAAAATTTTCTGCAGAGGTGGTGCGAAATATTCACATAATCCTATCACTCAGATGAAAGTCATCTACCTCACTACAGCATGCACTTATTTTGATTCCTCCCTAGGTTCAGTGATGTTAGGATTTATATTTCCCAGCCTTTTGTTCGTTTGTTTGACCCAGTGGGTTGTTCTGTAATGCCTAATACTCCATGTGCCTGGTAGCCAAGCTAGTTTGAAAGCTGAGTCGTTAAGTTCTTTCATCTTTCTTCTCAATTTCCTACTTAGCATTTTCCCTTCATCGTGGGCATTTTGTAAGCAATGAGGTGCCCAGGAAAGAGTAGCCCTGGTTTTTTGTTGTTGTTGTTCTGTCCTATTCAAAGAGATTATTTTAGTCTACCTGTATGTGCCTTGGAAATATTCTGGGCTGATATTTTTTAGCTATTGGAGGCAAAGAAAAGCATCTGAATTTTATCAGACTTGGAACACTTTTCAATTAATAAAAATGTTAGTGAAAAGGGCCATTATTGTTAGTGCTCTCTGGCTAATTAATTCAGTAGACTAAAGCTTGAGGCTTATATGGCAAGGTCAGTTAGTTTTGCTCTCTGATTATCTCTTGGAGCCTCTAGTCCTGGCCATTGATTTCAAAACTAATTACAGTAACGACAAGCACTTACACAGTACTATACACATAACCTCATTTAATCTTCAGAATAATCCTGAAGGGTAGGTACTGTTACTCTCTCCATCTTTACAGATCTTGAAACTGAGGCATTGAGAAGCTATGTAACTTGCCATTACTGGTAGCTGACTAAATCAGGATTTGAACCTAGGCAGTTAGGTTGCTAGGTCTTTACTCTTGATCTCATTAAAATCTAACTCTGTCTCTACACTAAGGAAACACAATATGCGTCTAAATATTTAAGGCAATTTATTTTGTATAGTATGAAGCTTTGAATTTAAGAAGTTTCAGGTCAAGGTATTTTATACAGACACCCAGAATCTATTTAGCATCTCTTTTGTTGTCTGTGCAAGGGGTCGGGGTGGGCGGGGCAAGGCTTCACAGAGGTGAGGCCTGAGCCAGGACTTAAAGGATGCTCAAGTGCTCATGCTCAGGCAGAGAAGAGCATCACAGGTTGGGCAAACAAGCATGCAAAGGCTTGGGGAGGCGAAAGGGCATTTGATGTGCATGTTTGTAGGAACGTGTGGTGTTCACTGTGTCTAAAACATGGAGAGAGTGATTAAGGTGCAATTTAGGATTGCACATTGTACCCTGCTAAATAGCTTAAAAATTATTTTCTCAGACAGAGACCTTTAAAAAAAAATCAAGGGCTCACAAATTTTTGTATTCAGTTTCAGAGGCTTTCCGGGTGCCCTGAAGCTCACGTATAGATCTGTGGGCCCCTTCCCCCAAGCAATTGAGAATAACATGATACAATATATGTTTTAAGAAAGAAGACTCTGATGACAATGAAAGATGGCTTGGAAGAGAGAAGGATTAGAAGCAGAGAAGTCAGGAGGCAGATATGGAAAGATCTATCTGAGATGGCAAGAAGAACCACGTCTCTGAAAGATGTTTAGGAGATAGAAGTGAGAGAGAGGACCCGGGGTGAGTTAAATGGGAAAGTCGCACATAAAATAGTTAAAAGTAAGTGTCATTTCTAGCTTGGTTTAAGGATATACAGTGATGTCATTAACAAAAACCAAAGGAGAGGAAAGGGGCAAGAGGAGAAAGATTTGGGGCTTGATTTTTTGGCCTGCTGAGTTTCAGGTGCCATGATATATACCAATGGGATTGTCTACTGTACAGCTGGAAATGCAGTCTGGAAAAGAGCTCAGCACTGGAGAGAGAGATTTAGCTGCTCTAGCAAATGGTAGGTTGAAGCCCTCTGGGTGAGTCAGGGCCACCCAGGGGAGCCCAGAATGAAAAGACAAGGGCAGAGGAGGAGTATCTGGTAAAGCTGGCTGGGGAGGTGAATCAGGGGAGCAGCAGCAGCCTTGAGGCATTTGAGCACTTCCTGTGTGCTGGGTCTGTTCTGAACACTGTGGGCATTAGCTTGCCTAATCCTCAAACACCTCCAGGAACCGGCTGCATTTTGCGCATGAGGAACCAGAGGCCCAGAGAAGGAATTTGCATAGAACTAGTAAATCACTTTCAATGGTAAATTAGTGGTAGCCTCCTTAAGTTGATGTAATTGAATTAAGATAGTTTTTGTTATAACTTTTTTTACAGGTTTAAACAGAGATTAGTAAGCTTTGATGATGCTATTTCCTTACTTTTGCCTCTGGTCTATCAAGTTAATATAGTATAATCATCAGAAGTCATGAGGAAAGTATGATAGGAGACTTGCATAAATTTCCAAATTCCTGGGTTTTTCTCATGTGAGTATTCTATCAAGATTCATGCATTTCTTAAACATATTTTTTTTTAATAGGGTAAATTTTCCCTGAAGTTTTGTCCTAATTAATAAGCATGTTTGGCACTAATTGGAATACTTCCTGAAACAGTTTCATGAGTCATATTTTCCTTTTCCACCTAGAATATATGTTGGACTCTCTTAGCAGTGATCTGCTGCTGCTAAGTCACTTCAGTCATGTCTGACTCTGTGCGACCCCATAGACGGCAGCCCACCAGCTCCCCCGTCCCTGGGATTCTCCAGGCAAGAACACTGGAGTGGGTTGCCATTTCCTTCTCCAATGCATGAAAGTGAAAAGTGAAAGTGAAGTTGCTCAGTCATGTCCAACTATTAGCGACCTTGTGGACTGCAGCCTACCAGGCTCCTCCTTTCATGGGATTTTCCAGGCAAGAGTACTAGAGTGGGTTGCCATTGCCTTCTCCAGTGATCTGAGACATCATCAACTCTATATTCTTAATTTACCCCAACTTCTCATGTCTTCCTTGAATCCATCCCTTCCTTAGAACCTCTTCATTTTGTTTTCCCTTTTATCACTACACCAGCAGTGGAGATTTTTCTTGGAGCCTTTTTTCCCAGTAATTTTTTTTTTAATTACTTCATCAGAATTTTGCACACCAGTTAGATAAGAACAATGAAACCATACCAGGTTGCCACAGTGGGATAATTTGCTAGACTGGGGTCAGCAAGCTACAGTCCATGGGCCAAATATGAGCTATTACATTTTTGTAAATAAAGTTTTATTGGAATACAGCATGATCATTCATTTACATATTACCTGTGATGACTGCTTTACAGTGCTACAAGGGCAGAGTTGAATAGTTGCATTAAGTGGTACAGTGCATGGCCCACATAACCTAAAATGCTTAATGTACTAATTTGGACCTTCACAGAGAAAATGCTGACTCTTGCTCTGTAGCATGTGACTTTTGGAAAATTAGGATTGTCCAAAGATTAGGAATTGTCCAAAGCTTTACAGTTAAGGAGGTTCTCTTTTAAATAGAATATTAAAGAAAATTTTTGAATCATGTAATAGAACCATTGAATGATTTCTGTAATATGTGTTGTTTGGATATATAACAGAAATTGTCAAGGGAATAATAAAATTGAAGACCCCTTTAAGTAATCGATAATCAGAATTCTTACCTGTATAATCAGTCATCTGAGTTTTTGTTCATATTAACAGAGCTGTTTAATGTGGAAGAATTTTTTTTCTTTGAGTGCTCAATAGGTACCAGGTCTTTCCTTGTGCTCAGCTTCTGGGAGTTGCAGAAATGTTACGTTTCCCTACCCTCAGAGAAATATGTCTCAATTTCAGCCAAGTTAAATACAAACCAAAAAAACTTGGGAAAATTGGCCTAGATCATAGATAATATAACAGAATGAGAAAAATATGTTTTGTGTTGAGTACACTATTTTAGTTTGTTAGCATATTGACCATATCTTATACTGCAATCACATTTCTAAAAAAAAAAGACAGTGCTTTCTTTTCTTTTTTTAATTGAGATATAGTTGGTGTTCAATATTATGTAAGTTTCAAGTGTACAGCGTAGCACTTCACAATGTTTAATGGTTATATTCTACGTATAGTTACTATAAAATATTGGCTGTATTTCCAGATGTGCTTTATTTTCCATTATTTTGTTAAAAAACAAGAAATATGTGAGGACAACAGGGACCCCATTCTGCCCTCTATCTTCCGAGATTCTCTCTTGTGTCCGGGTTCTCTTTCCTCCAACGTGTCCTCCTGGTTCTGCCTCCCTGAAGCATAATCACATAACTCCTGTACTCTAAACTCCACTTCAGCCCTCTACAGCCACCCAGTGAAATCTGGTCTTTCCTCAGCCTTGAAGAAGACCTTTCAAACCCACTCTCTGCCTTTTCTTCCCCCGTTGTCCTTCTTTGTACTCTAAACTCAGTACGGTGTCTGTCCTTCCCTTCTGCTTGATTTTCATGTGCTTTCCTTACTGTATGAAATGCCCTTTAACTTCTGTGATACATGGTGGGATTAATGAGATTAGAAAAATGTTCAGTTTCAAAGTCTGCTCTTCCGTTATTAACAAGAAGGCCACCATTGCTAGGTGAAAGTGCCTGGAGTCTTGGTTTTCTTTGGGAGCTTACCTCAGCACGTTTTCCCTGAACTCTGTTGGGTTGTAGCGCTGAAACTGTACTCTCTGGGGGTTTGGACACAGTGTAAAAAGTCTCAGTGTATTGAGATTATCACAGGTAAAAAGAGAACAATCCATTTTTTGTTTAAACATTGCTGCCAGAGAGAAAAGCAAAATAATTCCTTTTACCAACTAAGGTATTTAATGGAGACAGTAGACAAGGTAAGCAAGATAATGAAGAAGGGTCTTACATGGTGTCTTGGGCTACAGTTTTCTGGGAAAGCAATTTAGGATTGTGAGTCTGAGTGAACTCCGGGAGATGGTGATGGACAGGGAGGCCTGGCGTGCTGCAATTCATGGGGTCGCTAGGAGTCGGAGATGACTGAGCGACTGAACTGAACTGAACTGAACTGAACTGAACCTTATGTCACGACTAAACTTCCTTTGTGGAAGTGATATGCACATTGAATCAAAACCGTGGGCCACATGTTATACGGAAAATAGTTGTAAAATATACTTTGCTATGGAGACTGCTAGCTTTGTGTATATAGACTCTTCTGGTTATTCTGGCCATCTTTACTGCCTTTGCTGTTTTAAGAATCTTTTCTTAAGTATGTTACAGAGTGATGGAGTTGCCTCTCCTTTCTCTGCACTGACTTAGTGCTAGAGGGACACTCTAGTCCTTGGTAGAATACATCGTGTGCTTAGTAGAGGGGCTTGAATAAGACATGAGTAGACTGTGTGGGGACTGTACTAGACAAGAACATGGTGTCTGGTGGGCAAAATTCAGGCTGTAGGAGGATTAGTCACATAATTTACAGGAAAAATTCTGTTGCAAAGATAATGGATCATTTGGTTGCTGAATGAGCCATTCAGAAGGAAGCTTTGCCATGCCACTAAACTCCCCTGATGAGATTTTGCAGAGACACCTACTCAAGTACTGTCTAGCATAAAAGACTTTGTTCAAATCAGCCTTTCCAACCTTTCCAAGTATTAATTTATTAAGAGCTGAGCAGGTGGGTGTCAAACTGCAGAGGCTATCATTGAGCTAGAACATGATTCCTTTAGTGTGTTTTGATAAAAAGCAGATAAAATGTTTTCTTTTAAAGCGTCAGTTTTGGTTATAGTTTTAAAAAGAAACTACATCTTCCCTTCTCTGAGTTTATTTTTTAATGAGGGTTATGGGAATTAATCTTCAGTGTGTACTGTCACAAGGAGTAATCAGACTTGAATTCTGTAAGCTTAGAGCCTTTGAACTTCTGCCCCATACACAGTTTATGTGCAAGGTAAAACAAGATCCTTTATAGTTCCTAATTAAAGTAAAGTTTAGTTGCCACTTGGTTAACTTTCTGGTTTTTGAATAAAACTTAATAAATTGGTCGCCCAGAAATTTGGAAATTGAATGTGACAATACAAATCTTTCTGTACTAATGAAGTTTTTGAAGATGAATTAAAATGATGATTCCTAATATTTCTGGTATCAGGGACATTTGATTTTATGTGAAATATGTACTGATAGATTGGTAATTTTTAATGTAGCACGGTCAGTCCCCCCGAAGGTTATAGACGGCACTACACTATATAGTGGTTGTTGTCCTTTTGAAAATGATGCAGAATGTCTGTATAAACATTAATTATAGTCTCAGAAATACCTTTTGCAAAGTACATATAAATAGAAAACTTCTAAAATTCACTTTTTAACTCTCACACTTACAGTGTACAAGAAACTGAGGTCTGGTCCCTGCTTCCAGAGTCAGCACAGCCTGGTAAGGAGATGAGAGGTGTAAGCAGCATGAAAGACCAGGTCAGACTCACATTAGTCAGAACTGACCAAAGTACCGGGTGTGATGATGAGAAACTCCTTTCTAGCTGGGAATATCGATGAAAGAGTTGGAAGTTGTGGTTTTGAGCTGGATTTTGAAGAATGTATAAGCAAAGACTATACGGAAAGAGACAAGTGAAGTGAAAAATGGAACCCAGGCCAAGATGCGGTTCACACAGGCTAGACACAGGACGTGCACGCAGTGTGTGATGTGGGAGGGAGGGGCGATTCCTTAGGTACAATGAGCAAGATTCAGCCACCCTTCTCCTTTTTGTCTGCTGTTGGATTGGAGGAAACAGAAAGAGAGGAAACTTTGCTATTTACCCCATGGTCCTCTGTTCTCCTTTACCTTCCTATTAGCTATTACAGGATAGTAAGAAGTTATGCAGAATAAGACTAGGGAAGTGCACGCAAAGAACTGCAGTATAGGGGAGTTTCTATAGCTGACCATTCATATTCAGTCTGCCTATAATTATATGGGATTAAAAAGCATAGATTGAGCAGTGTTTGCAGAAAATAAACATATAAGGCTGAGCATACAAAAATAATCTTGATGGATGCTAACCCTGGTTTTTCTGTGTCATCATCATAATCAAATTTAAATTTAATTAAATTTTATTTAGTAATTATAAGATGCGCAGAATTGTCTTACAACACAGTAGAGACTTAAAAAGCTTTTTTAGTAGAGTTAAAGGGGCTCTAAACGTACAAACACCTTTTTGTATAAAAATGATACTTAAAGCGCAACCATACACAAGATACTAAGTAGATAGAAATCTTTTGCACTTTTAAGTCCAATTTTTTCAGTATATGTGTGTTGCTTTTTTTTTCTTCTCCATAGGTAAAATGAGAAAAAACTAAAGCAGAATGAAAGAATAGGCTTGAAAGATAATCAGACCTGAGGAGTCATTTTTAAAGCTACCTTGTGAATAAACAAGGCTGCTAGAGAGAGGTATGAGACTTGAAGGAAAAAACTGTTATCACATTTCAGGGTCAGATATTTATTTTCCTTTTTTAAAAAAACTTAAAGTACACATGCTTTTGTCTTCTCATAAAGTATTGTTTCTTTGCCTTCTGAGATATGATGCCAAGTTGAACACTATGCTTTGCTAGTATTGTTAGCTCTCTTTGCTAGAGGATTGTTCTGGGAATTTGGCAATAATTCTACTCAGGGCAAATGAGAGACCATTAATAGGTCTTCATTAGGATATTGGGACTGTACATTTTTGTGCAGTGGAACCACTTCATAGTGCCTGTTTTAAAAAACTGAAAGAATCTAAAAATGACTGGGCATATGTATATATAACAGATTCACTTTGCCGCACACCTGAAACTAACATAACGTTGTAAATCAGCTATAACCCAGTACAGATTTTAAAAATAAAACCTCTTTGATGTTTACATTTAATTGGAGGTTTAAACATGTTTCTGGAAAATATGTTTCATTTCCTTTTAGAAAATACTTGCTCTGTAAGTTGAGAGTTTTCTTATTCCCCACTCTGGGTAAGATATAAATTATGCTGAGGAGCCCAGTGGTTATGTCTTTGAGATTGCATAAGATTGAACAAAGGAGGTAAAAATCTCAAATGCCGCACCTTATGAACTTTCTCCTCTAAAGATAAATTGGAAAGAATTTTCTGTTGGCCACAGAGGCTCATGAAAGGTCTATGGAGACGAATTATACAACTGTAGTATCTCTCTTTTTCAGCTTCTGCCCTTTCCTGCAAAAGGAAATCGAGAAACCACTCGTAATTTACCAGATAACCCCAGAAGCCTTGGTCGACAGACCAAATTCTCCAGTCAAAGCTACGGGCTCCTGAGGATAAACTGCTTCAAACAGCTTTTACCTTAAAGCCAACCTAGAAGTCTTTGACCCCCAGTTACAAGGTGAGTTAGGATAATGCAAGCTTAAAATTAGAAGCAGGATCTGGCTGTCCAGTGGTTAAGGCTTTGCCTTCCAATGCAGGGGGTGCAAGTTTAATCCCTAGTCAGGAAAATAAGATCCCACATGCTTCACGGCCAAAAACCAAAACATAAAACAGGAACAATATTGTAACAAATTTAATAAAAATTTTAAAAATGGTCCACATCAAAAAAAAATATTAAAAAAAAAACAAAAGCAGGATTAGATTAGTCAGTGCTCAATGACAGCAAAAGATTATTACCGAAATATTACCAAATCTCAGGAACATGGTTTTGTTTTGTTTTGTTTTTTCTATTTTTTATGTGTCTATCAGATCCAAAAATAAGGCATGGTAATTCTAGTCATGTTTAGTCATCTTAATAAAAAGTTCTGCAGTAACTTTCTTAAAGATAGAAAGTAAAAAACATACCAAAATATTGAACCTCTTTTTGTCTGATGTCTGGCATCATGCGAGAATAAGATGGTCCCCTTCCTTTCTTGAGTGATGAGCCTGCAGACCTAATCCTGAAAATGGCTGAAAGATTATCCTTGCTTTCATTATATATGCATGCTGTACACATTCTTAAAATGCATCCAGTTTTTATAATCTTTCATAGTGAATATATAGACAATTGATTGTATTATTCTTGCGCATGGGGCTGAAATAAATAATATACCAGCAGTGCTCCCTATGGGCTCCTTGTCATCATTGATATTTGTAGGTATTGTTTTCAGAGCCACTTGACATACGCTATTTGACATTTTAGGCCCAGGGTCTTCACCATTTGGACCCATCCTTCCCGGTTATATAAAGCTTTCTACTTTCTGAGGTCAGTGACCCCCAGAGTGGGAGGATGTACCATCATTGCTCTTGGGGATCTTTTGCAGTGTTTATCCTCTACTCAAACCCTTATTTTCTTGGAGGCACAAGAGCAGCAGCAGTGGTGGTGGTGGTACAATGGGAGCTTTCTGCTTATTATTTATTGCATTATTTAAAGTTAAATTCTAAAGCATAGCTTGCACACTGGTGACCTACTGGCCAAATTTTAGTCATAGTTTTTTTAATCTATAGAAGTTTATTTTTAAAAATTGAGTTAATTGCCAACATTGGGTAATCTGGATACTTGAAATAAGATATACACGCAACACACACACACACACACACCTGGCTTCTCTTGGATGATTAAAAAATACGGTCTTTTTACTATTTCAAGGACTGAAATGTGGTAGTCTTTACCTTCCCCTAAGTCTTAAACAACCAGCCTTGTATGTTACCTGCCTGGTCTATAGGCTTTTGAGGTAAGATTTCTGCTTTAAGATTAGTTTCTTCTCTCCTTACATGAAGCCTCTCCCCCGTAGTTTACACATAACACTCTCTTAGTCTTTATTCACTTTCTCTTTTGGCATTTTACTATTTATATAAAATTTGTGCACTGTGAGAGTGATGATCTTCTGAGATTAAGCTAACACCTGCCAGGCTTGCCTATGAAGAAGGAAGACTTACAAAACCAGATGGCCCATGGTTCTTAGCTGGGAAATCTAATTTCCATGGTGATAAGGTCTGAATCATTTTTTCCAGCCCGGAGGTTGTCATTTCAGAGTCTGATGTGTCACAGCCTAATGGTTCCATTGCCTGGTCTGACTGTTTTGGTCCAGGAAGGAAAAGTGATTCATTGGGTTGCCTTCTTTTCGAATGACATCTGTAGGCATTTGGGCTTCCCTCGTGGCTCAGATGGTAAAGAATCTGCATGCAGTGCAGGAGACCCGGGTTTGATCCCTTGGTTGGAAAGTTCCCTGGAGAAGAGGATGGCTACCACTCCAGTATTCTTGCCTGCAGAATTCCATGGACAGAGGAGCCCAGCAGGCTACCGTCCATGGGTTGCAAACAGCTGGACATGACTGAGTGACTAACACTTTAACTTACAGGATTTTGAGTCCATCTTCTAGGCCACTACTCGTTCTGGACACTAGAGTGAATCACTGAGCTGTATACTCTGCCATCTACATGCACGGAACTTTTTTGACACTGAGAAATCTCACCATCAAAATCAGATACATCTTCAAGCACAGTGGGTTGTAGTTAATCACAAATTTCTCTTTCCCCATCTTTGATCACTCTATATTGTTGGGGACTAAATTACTTGCTTTAATGTTCCTCTTAATTTGATATTAAATCAAGCTTTTGTATAGTAATAAAGAGCCTTAACCATGAACACGTTTTAAATTATAGGGCCCTTATGGGCATAGCACTTTTTTGTCTGCATTGGCTAAATCCAAACATTACTTATTTGATCATAGTTTACAGATGGGGGAAACTGACTCGATCCCAAAACAGTGGTTCTTATCCCAGCACCTCATTTTTCAAATGGACAGTGCCTCTTACTAGAGCAGATTTTAGGTCTCAAAATGCTCATTTTTAATGTTGAAGCAAACAAGAAAGAAGGCTCCTGGGACTGGATGTTGATTTCTGGTAGTTTACTGGCCTCTGGCTACACTGCTTTTGCTTTATCTCATGGGATCCCTTAGGTATTGCCCAGTATCTCTTGATACTTGACCATACATGAAAATGAAATGTACATGAGTCCCTTTGACTATCAGGTTAAGTTTATGGGACTAAAGTAACTGGAAATTTGTTTCCACACATTTATGACTTGTGACTTGACTATATAAGAAAGAAATTAAACTCTTCTTAAAAAGAAGAAGCAAGTAAGTGGCATCTCATTTCCTTAGGGAAATGGGTTTGTTTCCATTCCTCTTTTGGAGTTAGTGGGTATCCGTGTATAGTCAACAGATATGCAGATGACTGGGGTCAATCCCTGAATTGGGAAGATCCCCTGGAGAAGGGAAAGGCTACCCATTCCAGTATTCTGGCCTGGAGAATTCTATAGACTGTGTAGTCCATGGGGTCACAAAAAGTCAAATATGACTGAGTGACTTTCACACTCACCACCCTAATAGCAGAAAGTGAAGAGGAATTAAAGAGCCTCTTGATGAAGGTGAAAAAGGAAAACGAGAAACTCTCTAGCTTAAAACTTAACATTCAAAAACTAAGATCATGGCATTCCATCCCATCACTTCATGGCAAGTAGATGGGGGGAAAAATGGAAACAATGGCAGATTTAAGGAGCTCAGTCCTGGGTGTTCTTTGGAAGGACTGATGCTAAAGCTGAAACTCCAGTACTTTGGCCACCTGATGCAAAGAGTTGACTCACTGGAAAAGACTCTGGTGCTGGGAGGGATTGGGGGCAGCAGGAGAAGGGGATGACAGAAGATGAGATGGCTGGATGGCATCACTGACTCAACGGATGTGAGTTTGAGTGAACTGCAGGAGTTGGTGATGGACATGGAGGCCTGGCGTGCTGCGATTCATGGGGTCACAAAGAGTCTGACATGACTGAGTGACTGAACTGAACTGAACTGGAAATCACTGTGGATGGTGCTGCAGCCATGAAATTAAAAGAAGCTTGCTCTTTGAAAGGAAAACTATGACAAACCTATACAGCATATTAAAAAGCAGAGACATCTCTTTGCCAACAAAGGTCCATATAGTCAAAGCTATGGTCTTTCCAGTAGTCATGTGCGGATGTGAGGGTTGGATCAACCATAAACCATAAAGAAGGCTGAGTGCCAAAGAGTTGATGCTTTCGAACTATGGTGCTGGAGAAGACTCTTGAGAGTGCCTATTAAAGCAAGGAGATCAAACCAGTCTATCCTAAAGGAAATCAGTCCTGAATATTCACTTAAAGGTCTGATGCTGAAACTGAAGCTCCAAAACTTTGGTCACCTGATGCAAAGAGCCAACTCATTGGAAAAGACCCTTGTGCTGGGGCAGATTGAGGGCAGGAGAAGAAGGGGACAACAGAGGATGAGATGGCTGGATGGCATCACCGACTCGATGGACGTGAGTTTGAGTGAACTCCGGGAGTTGGTGATGGACAGGGAGGCCTGGCGTGCTGCAGTTCATGGGGTTGCAAAGAGTCAGACAGGACATAGCGACTGAACAATAACAACATGTATGGTCATAAATGCTTTCAGAAAGCCCCTTTATCTCTTTTTCCCTTGGCATTCCTGTTATTAGTTCCACATTCCACTTTCCTTAACTCCCTGAGGAAAGAACAACTAGGCCCAAAAGAATGGAACCAAAGTGCTTGAGAGTCATTACTGACATATAAAATAGGTTGAAATGTGGTGAAAACGGTAAACCCAGTAAATCAGCTAGTGAGTGAAAGTCGCTCAGTCATGTCCAACTCTGTGACCCCATGCACTATTCTCAGTCTCTCAGTTCAGTCGCCCAGCACTATACAATCCATGGAATTCTCCAGGCCAGAATACTGGAGTGGGTAGCCTTTTCCTTCTCCAGGGGATCTTCCCAACACAGGGATTGAACCCAGGTTTCCTGCATTGCAGGTGGATTCTTTACCAGGTGAGCCACAAGGGAAGCCCTGAGCCACAAGGGAAGCCCGTAAATCAGCTAACCAGTCAACAAATATGACATAGGCAGAAACTGGAAGAAGAGAAAGAGTACTCGGTTCTGGTACAGCAAGACAGTTGATGTTTGCTCCCTTTTAGCTGTTATGAAGATCACAAGACTTCTCCCTCAGGTAATAGAAATGGAGACAATATCCAATGAGAACTGGCAGTATTGATACCATTCCACTTGACTTCTCTCTTTAAAAGGTGATCAGAGATATTTCTTTGTTCTTTTAGGGGGAGAGTTCCTTTTTTTCTTGAGGATCATTGTAAATTCATGGATTTTAAGAGTATCTTTTGATTAGTTGACTATCAAAATATAGTGACTTTTTATTTTTTTCAGAATGCGCAAATAAAAACTTCTTTGTTCCTTGGGAACCCCTTCAGATTGGTTCCTGTAAATACATATGGAAAAGAGAATCCATCATAAGTGAATCACAGTGAGTTTTCACAAACTCAGTATTCCCATATAATCGGCACCCAGATCAAGATAAAGAACATCCCAAAGGCACCCATGCCCTATTAGGTTTTTTGACCCCCGCTTTTTGGTTCAAAGGGATACTTTAAGATCCTCTTAGCCCAGTCTAAGAATCTGTTATATCAGTTATTACAAAGAGCTCTGGTTCCTTTTAGTAGAAAATGGAATTTAGAAACTACAGTCTGGGCATTAAGGATATTCATTCTTATTGGTTGTCAATGTTTCCAGGCCTTTTTAGGAAACAGAGTCAGAAATATATATATTTTAAAATAAGAAATTATAAGTTGACATTGAATTTTTCAACCTTATGGAGTTTTAATATTATGTGATTTTATATTTGTATCTCTTTTCTCTTCAAATGAATAATCTCAGCATTACTACTAATATTTTTTCTATTTTGTAGAGGGAAAAAATATAGAATTTTATACATCTTTTATCATTATCATTATTTTTGAGCTTCCAAAATTTATGCATGTGGTCAAACACTGAATTTCTTTCACCTCCATTTTTGGTATTGATGTTGATATGTTTCTTGGCAGTGAGATTTAGCGTATTAAATCTTTAGTCCACCAATAATTCGAGTTATTTGCAAGTCATTCCATCTTCAGCAGGAGAGGTTCTGGAGTGACAGTGGGATGGTTGTACTCTGTGGCTGGTGGATCAATTTGTGTTGCATTGAATGCGCTTATTAGTGTCTACCCTTCATTATAGTGCAGGTCCAGAAAGAGAAGAAAAATAGTCTGGAAGTGGCACTGAAGTTTTGTTCTTCTTGCTTCTTTTTATCTGATGAATGGATATTTTATGGATGCTTGTCTTAGAATGACTTTCTTTTTCCTTGCTCAGTAAAGGGATCAAGTGCTTTGATTTTGGGGCACATTTTGTAACATTTGATCTTGGGAGAAATATAAGTGTTCATAGAGAATACAGGATAGTTGCCTAGATAGTTGCCTCTCCCTTCCTTCCTGCCACCTGTCTATTCTTCCTTTCTTTTTCCTACAACCGGGTGATTCCTTGAACTTGAAGCTGAGGGATAAACAGTAGGAGGGAAAAAGGAGAGGGGTTTTTTTTTCCACTCACCATTAGTCTTTTAAGCTTTTCACCTGTCTTCTCAAAATGTCTCATTTTCAAGCCTCCATAAGGTTAGTATTTTTGAGTTTTTTTCCAAATATATTTTTAGGTACAGAAAGATGATTAATTAGACTTTAATTCATCTAACTCTAAGGGTGCTTTAAATGTTTTTTTTTTTAATTGACTTTTCACGTCAAATGAATAATGCCAGGAAGTCCTGAGTGCAGTGAACCAACAACACAGATCTGGTTTGAAAGCTTTGGCTTTCAGACAACAAGGATTTATTGGAAGTAACATTTCTAGATTTTGTCTCAGTAAGAAGTGGTTACACAGGTGGTAGACTAACAAATCGTCTCCCCAAAACTGCAGCTGTATATGGCTGGTGGTAAAGGACAGAGGGCAGTGGCAGCCAACTGCAGTACTCTTGCCTGGAAAATCCCACGGGTGGAGGAGCCTGGTAGGCTGCAGTCCATGGGGTCGCTAGGAGTCAGATACGACTGAGCGACTTCACTTTCACTTTTCACTTTCCTGCACTGGAGAAGGAAATGGCAACCCACTCCAGTGTTCTTGCCTGGAGAATCCCAGGGACGGGGGAGCCTGGTGGGCTGCCGTCTGTGGGGTCACACAGGGTTGGACACGACTGAAGCGACTTAGCAGCAAAGGATGGAAGTTTCAGAAACAATGGCAATTTAAATAGATGTGTCTTTTATCACACGCCTTTTATCACCCCGGCCGTATCTAGTGTTTGCTCATTTGTTCATTCATCCAGCAAAGTCTACCGAGTGTCTCTACTTGGTGTGTACAGGCACTGCTCTAAGTGCAGAGACTGTAACAAGGAGAAGCAGCAAACACAGCAGGGGAAGTCTCTGGGGATAGACAAAAAGCCAATAAACAAATATTGTAACTACTGAGTGAGATAAGTGCTGCGAAGGAAATGAAAAGAGTGTCATGCAGAAAGTGACAGGGCATATGCCTGTTTGAGGTGACAGAAGCTGAGAACTGAAGGGTGATTTGCCAACTAAACTTTCATATTAAGAAAACTAAATTTGAAAGTACTATACAATTTATTTAAACAATAACTACACATTTGGGCATTTGGATTTATTTTCAAATGTCTGGTTTTTTTTTTTCAATGGACACTGTAAACTGTTGATCTGAACTTTCAAATGAAGATCTCTTGTTTTGTCAGCTTCTGAAAACTGGAGAAAGTCCTGGGTTTTGGGGAACTCTGTACTGTATTTGTAACTTTATAAAAATCTAAAATTATTCTAGCATAAAACTTTTAAAAGAAAAAACTAGTGAAAATTTATACCAAAATTCATACTAAATCTAGTGTGGCAAAGATGAGGAATCCAGACTATATAGGGGGGTCTGCAAGGAAAATGATGGGTGCTGAGAATTTGTTACTTGAATGCCCTTGTATAGACTTTTGTCTCATCACTCGTTTTTGAACTAAACAAATTTTGCCCCTTTTCATGTTTCCTTTTACCTTCTTAAATTTTATAAACTTAACAAACCTTGCAAATAGAGTTAGTTTACATTTTTCCTTTTGTTAAAAAATTTATTCATTTTCTTAAAATATTCTTAAACTACTTAGGATGTTCTCTTTCAGGTTCAGTTCAGTTCAGTTCAGTTCAGTCGCTCAGTCGTGTCCGACTCTTTGCCACCCCATGAATCGCAGCACACCAGGCCTCCCTGTCCATCACCAACTCCCGGAGTTCACTCAGACTCACGTCCATCTAGTCGGTGATGCCATCCAGCCATCTCAGCCTCTGTCGTCCCCTTCTCCTCCTGCCCCCAATCCCTCCCAGCATCAGGGTCTTTTCCAATGAGTCAACTCTTTGCATCAGGTGGCCAAAGTACTGGAGTTTCAGCTTCAGCATCATTCCTTCCAAAGAACACCCAGGACTGATCTCCTTTAGAATGGACTGGTTGGATCTCCTTGCAGTCCAAGGGACTCTCAAGAGTCTTCTCCAATACCACAGTTCAAAAGCATCAATTCTTTGGCGCTCAGCTTTCTTCACAGTCCAACTCTCACATCCATACATTACCACTGGAAAAATCGTAGCCTTGACTAGACAGACCTTTGTTGGCAAAGTATAATGTCTCTGCTTTTGAATATGCTATCTAGGTTGGTCATAACTTTCCTTCCAAGGAGCAAGTGTCTTTTAATTTCATGGCTGCAATCACCATCTGCAGTGATTTTGGAGCCCCCCAAAATAAAGTCTGACATTGTTTCCACTGTTTCCCCATCTATTTGCCATGAAGTGATAGGACCAGATGCCATGATCTTAGTTTTCTGAATGTTGAGCTTTAAGCCAACTTTTTCACTCTCCACTTTCACTTTCATCAAGAGGTTTTTTAGCTCCTCTTCACTTTCTGCCATAAGGGTGGTGTCATCTGCATATGTGAGGTTATTGATATTTCTCCTGGCAATCTTGATTCCAGCTTGTGCTTCTTCCAGCCCAGCGTTTCTCATGATGTACTCTGCATAGAAGTTAAATAAGCAGGGTGACAATATACAGCCTTGAGGTATTCTTTTCCTATTTGGAACCAGTCTGTTGTTCCATGTCCAGTTCTAACTGTTGCTTCCTGACCTGCATATAGGTTTCTCAAGAGGCAGGTAGAGATTAGCAAGTCTTTTTCACGTGTGGCTTTTAATTAAAATTGGCATCAGAAGTAAAAGTTTCCTCTGATCCAGTTTTCTCTAGACTTTGTTTTATTAGTGTTTCTCAATTCATGTATTTCTACACATAAAGTACCTTTTTTTTTTTCACATGTTGGTGGCATTCCTGGTAACTCAGATGGTAAAGGATCTGCCAGCAATGCAGGAGACCCGAGTTCAGTCAACAGGTCAGAAAGATCCCCTGGAGAAGGGAATGGCTACCCAGTCCACTATTCTTGCCTGGAGAATTCCATGGACAGAGGACCCTAGCGGGTACAGTCCATGGGGTCACAAAGAGTCGGACACGACTGAGCTACTAACACTTCCACATGTTAGAGGAAATAGAAAAATCTGAAGCTGGCAAGAAGCTAGTAAATTCAATATCTTCTTTATAAATAACTTTGCCAACTGTGTGTGTGTTCAGTTGCTCAGTCGTGTCCAACTCTTTGTGGCCCATGGACTGTAGCTCACCAGGCTCCTCTGTCCTTGAGATTCTCTAGGCAAGAATGCTGGAGTTGGGTGCCATTTCCTACTCCGGGGGATCTTTCCAATCCATGGATTGAATCTGTGTCTCTTGTGTCTCCTGCATTGGCAGGTGGATTCTTTAGTATAGATTAACAAACCTGCCATTTTGCTTTTTTTTGCATTACTTTTCCATGGGGATGGTCTTGATCCCTGTCTCCTGTACGGTGTCACAAACCCCCGTCCGTAGTTCATCAGACACTCTATCAGATCTAGTCCCTTAAATCTATTTCTCACTTCCACTGTATACTCATAAGTGATTTGATTTAGGTCATACCTGAATGGTCTAGTGGTTTTCCCTCCTTTCTTCAATTTAAGTCTGAATTTGGCAATAAGGAGTTCATGATCTGAGCTACAGTCAGCTTCCAGTCTTGTTTTTGTTGACTGTATAGAGCTTCTCCATCTTTGGCTGCAAAGAATATAATCAATCTGATTTTGGTGTTGACCATCTGGTGATGGCCATGTGTAGAGTCGTCTCTTGTGTTGTTGGAAGAGGGTGTTTGCTATGACCAGTGCATTCTCTTGGCAGAACTCTATTAGCCTTTGCCCTGCTTCATTTCATATTCCAAGGTCAAATTTGATGAACGTGAAAGAGGGGAGTGAAAAAGTTGGCTTAAAGCTCAACATTCAGAAAATGAAGATCATGGCATCTGGTCCTATCACTTCATGGCAAATAGATGGGGAAACAGTGGAAACAATGTCAGACTTTATTTTGGGGGGCTCCAAAATCACTGCAGATGGTGATTGCAGCCATGAAATTAAAAGACGCTTACTCCTTGGAAGGAAAGTTATGACCAACCTAGATAGCATATTCAAAAGCAGAGACATTACTTTGCCAACAAAGGTCTGTCTAGTCAAGGCTATGGTCTTTCCAGTGATCATGTATGGATGTGAGAGTTGGACTGTGAAGAAAGCTGAGCGCCAAAGAATTGATGCTTTTGAACTGTGGTGTTGGAGAAGACTCTTGAGAGTCCCTTGGACTGCAAGGAGATCCAACCAGTCCATTCTAAAGGAGATCAGTCCTGGGTGTTCTTTGGAAGGAATGATGCTGAAGCTGAAACTCCAGTACTTTGGCCACCTGATGCAAAGAGTTGACTCATTGGAAAAGACCCTGATGCTGGGAGGGATTGGGGGCAGGAGGAGAAGGGGACGACAGAGGCTGAGATGGCTGGATGGCATCACCGACTAGATGGACGTGAGTCTGAGTGAACTCCGGGAGTTGGTGATGGACAGGGAGGCCTGGTGTGCTGCGATTCATGGGGTGGCAAAGAGTCGGACACGACTGAGTGACTGAACTGAACTGAACTGAACAAGCCTGCCATGGGAAACTCTTTGGTAATCTATAATATTTGAAAGTACTCTGTAGTATCCCGTCCCAAGAATGCTTCCTAGTCGTTCAAAATCTGGTTCAGGAGTCAGCAAATTATAGCCCACAAGCTTGCAGTCTTGCTTTGTAAATAAAGTTTTATTGGAACAAGCTATGCTTATTGAGGTACATATTGTCTATGGCTCCTTTCCAGCTTCTGTAATCCCCCTAAATCCATGAGAGATGGATTCCAAGACCCTCAGTGGATGCTCAAAACTGGATAAGGCTGAACCCACTATATACTTTTTTTTTCCCTAATTATACATACCTGTGATAAAGTTTTACTTATAATTAGGCACAGTAAGAGATTAATAATAATAAAATAGAATAATTATAACAATATACTATAATAAAAGTTATGTGAATGTGGTCTCTTTCAAAATATTATACAAATGTAATGCCTTTTCCATCTTTACTAAGCACTTACGCACTGTGGCCCTAACTTTTGCAGTTTGAGGTATGATAGCAAAACTGGCACAAATTTCTTTTTTGTTCTTTACAATTTCACCAGTAAAGATTCATTCTTACTGTAGATCTTATCAACTTCCACATACAGTTTTTTTCTTTACTTATTAAGTCAAGAACTTTCACCTTATCACTTAAAGGCAAGACGTTATGGCTTCTCTTTGGCAGATCTGAATTGTCAGCATCACTACTCTTGCATTTTGGGGCCATTATTAAGTCAAGTAAGGGTTAGTTGAACACAAACACTGTGGTACTATAGCCAATGATCTGATAACCCAGACAGCTACTAAGTGATTCATAGGTTGGATATGCTCAACACAGACATGATTCATGACCTGGGCAGGACAGAGCAGGATGGCAGGAGATTTTATCACACTGCTCAGAACGGCATGCAGTTTAAGGTAAATGAATTATTTCTGAAATTTTCCATTTAATATTTTTCAGATCATGGTTGACCATGGATAACTGAAATACCAGAAATCAAAACCATGCATAAGGGGGAACTACTGAACAATGGTAGTATTGAATAGCTGCAGTGAGGTTGTATATATGCTAGACCCTTACATAAAAAGCTTACTGACCTCCGTTCTAGTCAGTGGCAGTGACTGGATTATGTCTTTCTGTTTCTGAATCTGGAATCCGAGAAATTTTGCAATCCCAAGGATTAGTAGACAACAAAGTCCTGTTGGTTCATGTTAGAGCTTTTTGCTTTATTTTCTTTTTTATTCATAAATGGAGGTACTGTTTTGTAGTAAAATTTTTCCATGAGCTTTCTGAAGTTTTCAGAAATAGTTTTGTAACATAAAGTCCATTTCTAGAAATACTAAAATATATATACTTTAGTTATCATTTAAAATTATTATTATTTTTTTAAACTTTACAGGAAAAATCTTTAAAATTCCTTCATTTTTGAGGCTTTCGGTCTTTCCCTTGGGAGTGAATCTGTGTCTAATGCTATATAATTATGCCCTGTGAAGAGCAGGGCCCCGTTGGTAATCATCTACACCTGCTGCATAGTTACAGGTTTGTTAAAACACAGAGTCTTGAGCCTCAGAGTATTTGGTTCATTGGTATGGATGAATTTCATTGAAAATTTCATTAGGATTTCATTTGGAAATTCTATTCCTGGGTATCTGGAAAAAAACAAAAACACTAAATCGAGACATGCACTCCAACACATATAATTAACCAAGACATGGAAGCAACCCAAGTGCCCATCAACAGACAGTTGGGTTAAGAAGAGTGTGTGTGTGTGAGTGTGTGTGAGTGTGTGTGTGTGTGTGAGTGTGTGTGTGAGTGTGTGTGTGTGTGAGTGTGTGTGTGTGAGTGTGTGTGTGTGTGCGCGCGTGTGTGTATGCACGTGTGCATACATCTACTGGAATATTGCTCAGCCATAAATAATGAAATATTGCCATTTGTAGCAACATAGACGGACCTGGAGAATATTATGTTTGGTGAAGTTAAGTCATACAGAAAGACAACTACTGTATGATAGCACTTCTGTGTGGAATCTAAGAAATAATACAGATGCATGCATATATGAAACGGAAGCAGACTCGCAGATATGGAAAACAAACTTGGGTTACCAAAAGGGAGAGGGAAGAGGGAGAAGGACAAACCAATGCTATAGGATTAACAAATACAAATTGCTAGAATAGGTAAGCAATAAGGATTTACTACATAGAATAGAGAATTATATCCATTATCTTGTAATAACCTATGTGTGCTGTGCTAAGTCACTTCAGTCATGTTCAACTCTATGCGACTGTATGGACTGTAGCCCACCAGGCTCCTCTATCCTTGGGATTCTCCAGACAAGAATTCTGGTGTGGATTGCCATGCCCTCCTCCAGGGGATCTTCCCAACCCAGGGATCAAAACTGCACCTCTTATGTCTCCTGCGTTAGCAGGCAGGTTCTTTGCCACTACTACCACCAGGGAAGCCCATAATGGAATATAATCTGTAAAAGTACTGAATTGCTATGCTGTACACCTGAAACTGATGCAATATTGTAAACCAATTGTACATCAGTTAAAAAAAAAAGACTTTGAATTTGGAATAAGTTCTCAGGTGGCATGTTCCTGATACCACCTTTCAAAACTTCTGTTGTCGATAGCACTGGCATTTCCCAAACTTAAAATCTGGTGGAACAGTAGCCTTTCTTCATCACAATTCAATATCAAGTGACATTTTAGGCCTTACTTTGAATTCCTTAAACTTCCACTCACTGTCTTTTCAACTGAATTCACTAATGACTCAGATACAATTTTTCCACGTTTATCTGTTTTCCAGTCCCCAGGTTCTGTCCTCATCATTCTTACAAAGTTCTACTTAAAGAAAAAAAAGTCCCTTTCCTGTTTTTTTCAGTGGTGTTTTGAAGTGAAATAGATCCTCTGTTCAATCTGCCAGCTTTACTCTAAGATGTGTATGTGTATTTTAAAGTGATTCTTTCTTTCTTGATTCTCATAAAATCTCACAATGTAACTTGGGCACAGAAGTATCTTCCCTGTGCAGAGGAAGCAAAGACCCTGAGATGTAAGATCACGTGATCTGATAAAAAGGGAAAAAATCTGATAAAAAGTTCAAAGTCAGGTATTTTTTTCATCCATTTCTTTGTTCTTTATAATATATCATGAATTTGACACTATCTGAACCTCAAACCATCAGGACCCCATTCCTTTACTTCATATCAGTATCTCGAGTATTTTTGACACTAAAATAATCTTAATAAGTACATTATTTGATTGTTCTCTTGTATTTATTTTAAGCTTATTTTTAATAAGAATAGGCTAGAAAATTCATTTAAAGACATACAGTAGTATGTTGTTTTCTATTTTGTGGATTTTTAAATTAATTTAGCATTTTTCTTCCAAATACTTTTTATCCTTTGATGGAAAATTGGCAAAGCTTTTACATAGAGACTCTTAATAAAACAGCATCATAGATCAAATCAGTCTCAAAATGGGAAGCCTTGATACTGAAGCGTCCTGAACAAGCTGTTCTGGGAGGAAGGCAAAGGCCTCTTGGATACACAGTGTGCCCGCCAGCCTGTTTCCCCTCACAGAGTCTTCTGAGGGTGGGTCAGAAGAGCATGTGTAATAGTACTCGGCATCTTGCATAGACTATTGCATTTACTTCTCACAATTCCGTGAAGTAGGATATTATCTGTGTTTTATAGATGGAGAAACTGAGGCACAGAGAAACTAAGTAAACTGTTTGAGGTTTCATAGCGTGGAACTGGCAGAGCTGGGATTCATCTCTAACCCAGGCAATCAATGAGATTTTTTTTAGTGTAAACATAAAAGGAAAAAACGCCACTCGATATGGGCCACGGTGTACAGATAAATGTTTAAAACTCAGCTCTCAAAAAAAAAAGAAAAAGAAAAAAGGCACTGATTTGTATGGCGTCCATACTCCCACCATGGCTGAACCCGGTGTCCAGGGGTATGTCTCTGGAGGCCGAGCTGGGGAGAGGTGTGTGCTGTTGGCTCCTGAGCCCGTGCAAGCCTGCTCCAGTAACCACTAGATGTGTGCAGAGATTGCGATGCTCCAGGGAATTGCATTCACAAGGTGGAAGAAGCTAGGCCTGGCAGTAGCAGATCTTTGGTATTGCCAGCTGTTTCTTCCCTCTTGTAACAGTGAATGAGAAGTAATTGAAACCAACATTCATGCTGAATGCCCAGCGCAAGGAAAACATAATTATAGGCAATCTGAGATATGGGTGAAGGTCTGCATAAACAATGGTGTTCTGGAGGGGTAACAGTTTTTTAAAATGCTGCTGAAGCCTTCTGAAATATCTGTTATTGGGAAGATAATGGATAGTAAATTAGGTAGGTGGCAGGTAGAGTAATTGTGTACCCAACCTAACCTATCAGGCAGTGCTTTGAAAGAATTACACTGCTGCCTCCATTCCCACTTCTAATGCACAACTCTGCACCTGGGAGAATAGAGCTTAATAATGCTCCAGGCCTCTAGAGCACCATTAGCAACCTGGTGGGTCTTTTTTCAGGACAACCAAGAGGTTTTCTCTTGGGACTGTTGAACTTTGTACAGTCTTTCTCTCTAGCTGACTGATGAACAGATAGGGAACTCCAGTCTGCAAATCACTTGGGTTATTTTGAATTATCTTTGGGCAAATATAATAAAATCAGATGACTGGTGTGAGTGTGGTTATCTTCAGGCAGACTGTGCGCATAGTCAACTATGCTTAATGTGTAGAATGGAGGCTTTAAGTCTTAACTATATAATGGTAAGCCCAGGAAACAATCTGAGTGGATTTTGTGGCCCGTGACATCAGACTATGATGTTGAAAGTGACATAGTCCCCACCCTCAAAGATTGTGCAGGATCCATACAAATAAACACAGTGCAGTGTATGTCCAATGTATGTGCATATGTATAGAAATAGTATAAAACAGATTGCAGTGACAATTTTCTCTAGTAGATTAGGAAAAGTTTTATAAAGAAAAGGAAACCTGAGCACAAAATAATGTAAAATTAATGCCTGCATACTACAAAAGTAATTATAGCTGAGTATATTTTCTCATGTGCATGTATGCTGAGTTGCTTCAGTTGTGCCCAACTCTGTGTGACCTTACGAACAATAGCCTGTCAGACTCCTCTGTCCATGGGATTCTCCAGGCAAGAATCCTGGAGTGAGTTGCCGTGCCCTTCTCCAGGGATCTTCCCAACCCAGGGATTGAACTCGTGTCTCTTATGTGTCCTGCATCGACAGGCAGGTTCTTTACCACTAGCACCATGTGGGAAACCCCATAGTGATTATACAAGGACATTTTTATTGTTGCAAAATATACATAAAATTTACCATTTTAATCATTTTTAAGCATGCATTTCAGTGGCATTAAATGCACTCACATTGTTCTGTAACTATCACCCCCACTATGTAAAATATTCATTTTATGTATATATTGTTGATTCCCAAAGAATCAAAAACAAAATGAAAAAAACCCTTGTAAGAAAACTCCTGTAAGTTAATGTATGTTTTACAAAAATAAAAAATGTTCTTGTATGATCAATTATGCACACAGTGTGTCTGAAGATAACCACATTCATGTCAGGTCTGGATGGTTGTGTGCTCCCTAAAATCCAGGTTGAAACCCTAATCCCTAAGGTGATGGTATTAGGAGGTGCGGCCTTTGAGAGATGATTGAGTCATGAATGGAATTAGTTCCCTTGGAAGAAACCCAGAGAGATCCCTTGCCTCCTTCTGCCATCTGAGGACACAGTGAGAAGAGAGCCACCTGTGCACTCGAAGAGTGTCTTCCAGTGCTGCGATCATAGACTTCCCAGCCTTCAGGACTGGGAGAAATCAGTGCTTTTGGCTATAAGCCACCCAGGATTTAGTTATAGCAGCCCAAAGGGACTTACACAAACCATTTCGTATCGTGAGAACTTTTTCATCTTCCAAACAGAGACCCTGTACCTATTAAATACTAACTCCATTTCCCTTGCCTCATAGACCATGGCAACCACCCTTCTGCTTTCTCTCTCTATTCACTTGACTACTCTGAGCATTTCATATAGTACTCTACCAGATAGAATCATACCATATTGGTCCTTTTGTGTCCAGTTTGTATCACTTAGCGTAACCTCTTCAAGTTTCATCCATGTTGTAGCATGTGTCAGAATTTCCTTCCTTTTGAAGGCTGAATAATATTTCATTCTGCAGACACACAGTACTTTATTTCACTTGACTTTATTGTGCTTTGCAGATACTGTGTCTTTTACAAATTGAAGGTTTGTGACAATCCTGCATGAAGCAAGGCTGTTGGTGCCATTTTTCCAATAGCATTTGATCACTTCATGTCTCTGTGTCACCTCTTGGTAATTCTCACAGTATTTCAGACTTTTCCATAACTATTAGATTTGTTATGGTGGTCTATGATCAATGATCTTTAATGTTACTATTGTAATTGTTTTTTATTTTGTATTTTTGAATTAAGGGGTACACTTTCTTTTAGACATAAAAGACTAAGCTGTGCTTAGTCACTCAGTTGTGTCCAGTTCTTTCCGACTGCATGGACTATAGCCCACCAGGCTCCTCTGTCCATGGAGATTCTCCAGGCAAGAACACTGGAGTGAGTTGCCATGCTCTTCTCCAGGGGATCTTCCCAACCCAGGGATTGAACCCAGGTCTCCCACATTGCAGTCAGGTTCTTCACCATCTGAGCCACCAGGGAAGCCCAAGAATACTGGAGTGGGTAGCCTATCCCTTCTCCAGGGATTCTTCCTGACCCAGGAATCAAACCAGGGTCTCCTGCATTGCAGGCAGATTCTTTACCAGCTGAGCTAAAAGGGAAGCCCGAGATACAGCGCTATTGCACACTTAATAGACAACAGTATAATGTAAACATAATTTTTATATACACTGGGAAACCAAAAATTCATGTGACTTGCTGTATTGCCATGGTCTAGAACTGATCTGCAGTATCTCTGAGTTATCCCTGTATGAATATACCACATTTTATCCATTTATTGATAAACTCTTCAATTGCTTCTAGCTTCTGGCTATTATGAATAACGGTGTTACAAATATGGGAATACATATCTCAATTCCAATTGCTGCTCTCAGTTCTTTTGGGCAGATACCCTGAATTGGAATTATTGAGTCATATGGTAATTCTGTTTTTAATTTTCTGGAGAACCACCATACCACATTCAGTAGCGGTTGCACCAGTTCTGCCTTCCCAGTAGCAATGCACCAGAGTTAACTCAGGAACATTTTTAACCTAAGCCATTTTGTTTGCTTTAGCCAGTTCTTTAGCATACCTCAACTCAGTACAGAAACTTGCTTTGACAGGAAATTGCTCTGGAGAACGGGCCATGAGCAGAGCACTCATGTCACTTGATGCCTCAGTAAGGGTTTACACACGCCCAACATGGATTTATGAATCATGATTCAAGGTCGCAAAGCAGAGGCAAACATCTTTGATGTTTCCTGTTATTGCCAAAAAGCCCTCACTCAGTACCTATTAGCAGTCATGGGAAACATTTCATAATATTATTTTTTCCATTAAAATATAAATTATGACATTACCGAGCTTCCTTTCAAAACAGATTAGCAAGGGTCAGAAACCAAATATGAAGGAAAGTGGCTGGCAAAATTCTTGAAAAATTAGCACTGGTAAAATTATCAAGTGATGGTATCAAAGTGGCCTCGTCAGGAATGTCCATGGCATATGCTCCCATCAGAATCAAATGTCTTGTGATCTCATAATAAATATGTTGTACACCGTTTGTGCCATTGTTTTAAAGTTCTTTATTTGTTTATCTTTTTGGCTGTGCTGGGTCCTCATTGCTGTGCCCGGATTTTCCTCTTGTTGCAGAGAGTGGGGTCTCCTCTCTAGTTGCAGTACCCTCTCTTGTCGTCAAGCACAGCCTCTAGGCACTTGGACTTCAATAGTTGCATCCCGCAGCTCAGTGGTTGCAGCTTTCTACTGAAAGCTATTGAATGTCTCCTGAGTGATATGAAATGCACATATAGCCACACTCTTCAGATCATTCCTGGGGTTTAAAGAACACACTAAACCTTAATGAACCCAGGCTAGGCACCTCTGTAAACGTGTATTGTATGTCATCAGTAGTACTGCCAGGCTGATCTGTTGCTCGTGTACATGTGCTCAGTTGTGTCCAGCTCTTTGAGACCCTATGGGCCGTAGCCCACCAGGCTCCCCTGTCCTTGGGCTTCCCACCAGGCTCCCCTGTCCTTGGGATTCTCCAGGCAGCAATACCAGAGTGGGTTGCGGTGCCCTTCTCCAGGGGATCTTCCCGACCCACGGATTAAACCCACATCTCACGTCTCCTGCACTGGCAGGCAGGTTCTTTACCACTGGCACCACCTGGGAAGCCCAGGTTACATGTAAACAGCGATGAAAGAATTTGTTGCGTGGGCTTTCATGTCAGATAGATTCGAAAACCACCATGAGGACTCTGTTTAATAAACTTCCTCAGCCCTACGTTTTTCATCTGTGTACTATGAATAACAAGAGAGTTCCTGAGAATGTATGGAAAGTGCTTGGCATCCAGGCCTGGCATGTGGTAAGAGACTGATATTGTTATTGGTATTTTCCTCTGACATGATAGAGAAAGCTGGGAAGGAGGCAGGTGATCTTTTTTTTAGGACTCCAACCTCAAATAATATATATATATATATATATATATATATATATATATATATTTTTATTCATTGATAATTTTCTGAAAGGCTGTTTGTTTTATCAATTAGAAGATGTCCAAAGAAGAAAGATTGCTTGGGGAAAGAGTATAAAAGGTAGTTTGGTTCTTCAGAATAAGGAAGTATTCCCTAATCTCTTTATGATTAACAATTTTTGGAAGTTCTGAGAACAATTCAATGCATCATGCCGCAAGCTCAACAAAACCTAAAATAGGAGGAAAGAACTTTCTATGTTCCTAGAATATAAATTTTGTGCCAAGTACAAAATTAAAACTAGACTAGAAAAAATATACAATTATTAAATCTAGGGACATGTATCCCAAATAGAGAATATACCTCAGTGCAAGTTACATTTCTCACATAAAGAGATTATTATATTAGAGAGTAACAGAGATTATGGGTTTCCCTGGTAGCTCAGTGGTAAAGAATCTGTCTGCCAATGAAGGAGACATGGGTTCCATTCCTGATCTGGGAAGATCCCACCTGCCTCAGAGCAATTGAGCTCATGCATCACAACTTTATAGGCATAAAAATAGAAAATAAATTTTAAATTTTTAAAATAAATTTTAAAATTGAAAGCTGTTCTTTACTATCGGTTAGGTTCACAGCAAAATTGAGCAGAAAGCACAGAATTCCCCCGCCCCCCACAAACACATAGTCTTGCCCATTATCAGTGTCCCACCCCAGAGTAGTTTAAACAGTGGACCTGTACTGACAAGTCCAGAGTTTACTGTAGGGTTCGCTCTTGGCTGCAGTCTATGAGTTTTAACAAACGTGCTTTAAGTTGACCATTATAGCGTCGTACAGAATAGTTTAACTGCCCTAAGAATCCTCCGTGCTCCACTTCGTGCAGCCAGTGATCTTTTTCTCTGTCTTCATAGTTTTGCCTTTTCCAAAATGTCATATAAATGGAATTATAAAGTATGTATTCGTCTCAGACTGGCTTGTTTAACTTAAAAATGAAGATACGTGTGTGTGTGTATGTGTGTGTGTATTTTGTAACCTTTTTTTTTCCTGGTTGATTTTCATTTGATTCTCTGATTCATTTCACTTGGACAGTTTTATTTTTCACAAGTTAGTACTCTGAGAACACAGTGTCAATAGGACAACAGCCAGCATCATTATTTTATTGCTGACATCAATGGAAATGGTAATCATCTTTTACCATTAAGCTTGATACTGGGTTGGAGTGTGTGTGTGTGCGTGTGTGTGTGTGTGTGTGTACAGAACACAAACATATAAAAGCAGGTGTTCCAGTACTTGTTAGGAGTTCATGAATATTTGGAAATGGATATTAAATGGATGGTGTACCTTTTAAGTCAAGATGATTGTAGAATATTCTAACTTTGACTTATTATTTTAGTTTATTATAGATGCAACGATTATCTCATAATTTAGTGTCTTCTGTTCCTTGGCTATATACTTTCTATAGCCTTGTTTCTATATTTATGGTTCCTGTTTTCTTTATTTAAAAGTGAAATATAAATAAATAAAATAGTTAAACTGATAAATCCAGGAGTAATTATAGTTACTTTCCCTATATTTATCTTGAAGGGCTGGGTGACACAGAACATTGTTGTTGTTGCTAAATCATGTCCAGCTCTTTTGTGACCCCATGGACTGTAGCCCCCCAGGCTCTTCTGTCCGTGGGATTTCTCAGGCAAGTATACTGGAGTGGGTTGTCATTTTCTTCTCGAGGGGGTCTTCCCAACCCAGGGATTGAACTTGTGTCTCCTGCACCTCCTGCATTGCAGGCAGGTGGTCCCCGCTGAACCACCAGGGAAGAACATAGATTTGTCTTATTCATTTATTATGTAAAGAGCCTTTAGAGTGTGGGGAGGGATTAGAGTCTTGTATGGTCACAAGTAGAGAGTTTGTTTCTGTATTCATTCCTTTTAGTTTTGTAAATGACTGTACCAGAGGCCAGCTTGGGGACTGGAAGCTGTATTTTGAGGGTGCATTAAGACATGTCCGTGATGCTTATCAGAGGGCAAGGTTAAGGGAAGCAGCAAAGGGCAAAGTACCTGTGGCCTTGCTGTGCTGGGAGAGCTGTGCCTACATGGTCTCTGAAAGCTCGTAATCTGTGACAGCCTTTCCCCTAGGCCTCTTGCCACCTTTCTCTCCAGCTTGGAGGAAACTGGAGGAGCTTCCCAGACTTCCTTCCTATGACACCACTTGACTGTCTTAAGAAGGGCAGTCACATGTTGGTTTTCATATATTCTGGTTTTGTCCTGAATTAAATGGTTCCTAAGATTTTATAGCATGTGGTGGCCACTATTCCCCAGAATAAGTAATAATGGTCTTTTTTTTTTTAGTCCTTTTAGTCATTTTCTAGGAAAACCCTTATCAGACCTCACACTGCCATCTTTCCTGGAAGTCTCCAGCTTGCCCTCTTGAAATCAGTCCTCAATTTTCTTTTCTTTATCTGTAGATTAATGACCTTAGAAATAAAGCTTTCCTACCCTTTCTCTTTAAGGGAAAAAAAAGCTGTAATATATAATGATATTGTAATGAGTACGATATATAATGACAATGGGCATTCGTTGCTATGGTGATAATCCTGATAGAAAATAATTTATTCCACCCAGCAGTACAATGATATTTACCTTGATAAGGTCAGTTGATAAGAATGTCCTACCCCAGGTGGCTGGTGTCTAGAATTATCTCATGAGGCTCCTCCTAATTCTCTATAAATAGACATGCAAATCCAGAAAGGCAAGCTATCCATATCCCAAACACTAACATAAAACAGTCTAATGTCAAAATGTTGAGGACTAGACCCCAGTTCTAGGGGATCTGACATTGAGGAAAGTCTAGCCAGGGCCTGATTATGATGAACCTCAGCTGGTCTTGAGGAGGAGACGACTTGCAAGGGAAGAAAAATCTCTGCTTTACTCAGTCTGTCCTCACACTTAGAGCTCTCAGTTGGCCCGAGAGAGAAAAAGCCGTGTCAGCTCCTCCCTATTGCTCTAGAATCCTAAGTACAGTTCTGCAACACTCCACATTAAATCACCAAGTTGAAATGAGGACTCAGAGGGGAATTTTTTTTATTTGGGGCGGTGGAGGGTAGCAGCAGGAGGAGGAGAGGCTTATATTGCAAGGGAAGACTTGAAAGATTCTGTGTTACTCTTGACTCTGTCACTTACAGACCCCAGGTTCCACTATAATTTTGAGAGACTTAAAAGGGGGATGAGGCTTCCCTGGTGGCTTGGAGGGTAAAGAATCTACCTGCAATGCAGGAGACCCAAGTTCAATCCCTGGTTTGGGAAGATTCCCTGGAGAAGAGAATGGCTACCCACTCCAGTATTCTTACCTGAGAAATTCCATGGATGGAGGCTGGCAGCCTACAGTCCATGGGGTCACAAGGAGTCAGACACAACTGAGTGACTAAGTACACAGTACAAAGGGGAAAAGGGGGATTCCCTTGTGGGCCAGTGGTTAGGATTCCGTACTTCCACGGAAAGCGGCATAGGTTTGACTCCTGGTCAAGGAACTGAGAGAGAGAAGCTTAAAGGAGTTAATTCTATTTATATAGAATTTTAAATAAATAGAATAAATAGAATTTTAAAGGGAGAATTGTATGTTCCAAATTAAGGACAAATATAAAAGTCAATTAAAACCATGGAAAAGTCAGTAGTATAAAGAAAGGCAGATTATATAGGAAAAGCTGTCAAGCATTAAAGGAAACAAAGACAAACCAAAAAATATAGCGTAAAATGGTATGGCAGGGGTAAGGTGAACTGTTAGTGAAACAGTAAATGGAAATGGGGAAAGCTGAAATTCATTCTTTTTTTAAAACAACCCAACATGATTATTACTAAGAGGAACACATAATACAAAAGTGTAGAAAGTTTAAAAGCATGGCCAAATCTCATTAATTACAAACAGGAGAAAAAAAATCAAATGCTATCAAATAAAGTAAAACAAAGGGTGATTTTATAATAATCAAAGGTAGAAATATATAATTATCATGAACCCTTCTATGATAAATCTCCTTGTTTCAGAATAGACTGAATACAATCTAAATGTCCCACTAGAAGGATGGTGAAATGTACTGTGTTATATCTATGTGGTGGCCTATGCGTTCATTCTCAGTTGTTAAGTTGTATCTGACTCTTTGCACCTCATGGACTGCAGCCTGTGAGGCTCCTCTGTCCATGGGGTTTTCCTGGCAAGAATACTAGAGTGGGTTGTCATTTTCTTCTCCAGGGGATCTTCCCGATCCAGGCTTGAACCCACATCTCCTACATAGGCAAGCAAGTTCTTTACCACTGAGCTACCAGGGAAGCCGTATGGTAAATACAATACATCGTATTACTGTGCCCACGTAATCACTGAGAGAATTATACTTTCATGCCTCATGGACTTCCATTTGTCCATGACTTGCTTTGGCCAATAAAAATTGTGAGTTTAAGTAGCATGTCCTGCCTACAAGCAAAAGCTCTAAGAACTTTCGGTCCAATGGTGTTGCCATGGCTCTTTTCCTTCTTCATATGGGGCTGTTAGACCTGGGATGAAGACAATATAGAGTAGCCAACCTCTAATGGACATGTAAATGGGTGAGAAATAAACCTTTCTTGTAGGCCCTTGAGATTTTGGAGTTCTCTGTTACTGCATCACAACTTAGCCTGGGGTAAGTTGTCCCCAGTTTCAAATGTTTTTCTGAACACGCATGATGTATGATACCTGTAAACAGCAAGTTCTAAAAGTCTTCCCTGCCACCTTTTGCTTTAGTTAGATCCATAGGTCATAAATCTTATTTTTATGTCACTTACTGTAAATGCAAGTGTTATAACACTTAGAAACAATTGTAGTGATCCCACTGATAAGAAGGAGGAATAAGACAGGAAAATTACATGTTAGATTCTTGTATTGCTGTTATTTTCAGCCACAATTCTTTTCTCATTGAGTACAGGAATTATGTTGGTGTTGACTGAAAAATCTATGATCTAAAATAGGGCTAGAATTTTGTTTAGGTGATTCCAAAATATGTGCTTTGACAGAGATGAAATAAGTATTTTTTAATGTCACAACATTTCTTACATTCTAGGAATAAAGAATAAATAGATGCAACCTACCAAAGAGTTTACACTTTTGTCAGTGCATTTTGAAATAGAGCATTGATGAGACACTTGATTTATAATCAAATTGGAATGATCATTAAAGGTCATTTCATTCAACCTTATATTAGGTACTTGAAACTTTTTTTTAAGAAGATTTTTAAAAATAATAGAAACAGCAATGCATGCATGCTTAGTCGGTCAGTTGTGTCTGACTCTTTGCCACCCTTTGAACTGTAGTCCACCAGACTCCTCTGTCGATAGGATTTTTCAGGCAACAGTACTGGAGTGGGTTGCCATTTTCCTCCTCCAGGGGCTCTCCCCAACCCAGGGATCCAGCCAGGATCTCCTGTGTTTGCTGCATTGCAGGCAGATTCTTTACTGGCTGAACCATCAGGAAAGCCCAGCAGATTACGACAGTGTCCTCAAAAACAATTCACGGAATGAATTAAATTCTCTTACTCACTTTTTCCTCATTCTTGACATTATTTGAGATATTCATAATTATGATTCAACCAAAAATGCGGCCCTTTCTTCAAAGACAAGTTACTCTGAAAATATCATTTTAAATTAAAACAAAAACCAAAGTGTTAGCGTTGATGTTAATGAGGAAAGTGCAGTTGGATGCTATTAGGGGAAAAGAAAAGTACATCAGAGGAAATGTTGGCCCTTGATGTAGGTTGGTTTAAATTTACTTCCAAATGGATAAGAGTTTAATGACTTAGGTTGTCTCAGCATCATCCCTTGGGGCACTTGAGCACATCACAGAACCTCCGTATTTTTTCCTCGGGTATCAGCATCTACTTTGAAAGCTTCTTGGGCCAGTAAGCAAAGAACTTCACATCAAGAATTTGAGCAGTGTTCTTGCTTTCTGTTTGCTGGCACCAGAGCTTGGCATGAGAACATTTATTAGACTACCTCATAAAAGAGAAGGATTAGCTGATCGTCTTAAAAGTGTTGACTTATTACTGCCTCTTGCCAGTACTAAACAAAACATGATCTCAAGCCAAAGAGAAAGCTCTACAGCTCTTTACATGTCTATTAGTCCAAACACTAGTTTTGTTTCAAGAGACAGTCCTCCAGTTTGGGGGAAAAGTAGATTTTGTTTTTCCTGTGGTGACAATGGAGTTGAAATCTTGTGAAAGGACCACAAGTAAAGTCAGATTTTCCGAGTTTATAGTCACTTGCCTTTTACTTATTGGGATTGTTCTTTCAAATATTCTCTATAGCCAGCTGACCATTAAAATCCTGATTACATTTGAGATCACATAATCAGTTAACATAATGTTGCAGGTTTTAACCATACAATGATGGGCTTTATGAAATTTATTTGTACTTGCAGAGTTTACATGATCTATATGTACGTTGCTTGATATATTTGTATTGTTAACATAATCTATTAAACATTCATCTCCAGCCTAAATTTCTCTGAACTCCAGACACATGTGTTTGCCTCCATTTGAATGCCTCTGTTGGGCCTCTCTGCTAATGCATCTGAAACTATACTCACGACCTGCTGTCAATCCTGATTGCCTTTGGCCAGCTCTCGCTTGGAATACCAGGGACCTGGGAATCATCCTGAGCCCTGCTGTTTCCCCTTCCTTGTGTGTGTGTGTGTTAGTCACTCAGCAGGGTCTGACTCTTGCGACCCCATGAATTCTAGCCCACCAGGCTCCTTTGTCAGTGGAATTCTCCAGGCAAAAATACTGGAGCGGGTTGCCATTTTCTTCTTCAGGGGATCCTCCCAACCCAGGGATTGAACCCAGGTGTCCCATGTTGCAGGTAGATTCTTTACAGTTTGAGGTGCCAGGGAAGCCCTTCCTCCCCCTTATCGAGACACAACTGACTGGACCAGGTGCAGAGTTGGCCTGCCGCCTCTCTGGTTCATCATCTTTTATTTTCCAGCTGGGCTTCCCTTATCTTCTTTAATTCCCCATGCTGGTTCTGCTCATGGCTGCCAAAGTGATCTTTTAGCATACAAATTTGGTTATACCTCACCTCTTTATGGTCTCTTAGACGTAGGACAAAAATCTGAGTGCTGAACATGCCCTACAGGAATTGAACTCTGCTCTTCTTTGACCCTCATGTCACTGTCTCCATGCGTTCTGATGATATTGACCAGCATGAATTTCTGGATCACACCCAGTTGGACACCCAGACACCTGGCTAACTCCTTGTCATCTTTCAGATCTCAGGTTAAACCCCCCTGCACAGGGATACCTCTGACCTCCTGACCCAGTGAGTTCCCCTTGCCATGTGTCCTCCTAATACCCCATGTATCTTCATCCTTTTTTTGATTTTTCTCATTGACCATCTCTGCCCCTGGACTGAAAAGTTGAGGTCTCACTTTTCTTCGGCCTAAAGATTGATATCTCTTCATCATTAGCAGGGGTTTTTTGTTTGTTTGTTTGTTCCTGATTTGTGCTAAAGTACTTACCCAAGGGTCTATGCTTCCTTCAAGGTATTTAGATTAGGTCTGGAACTTGGCCTTCCACTTTCTTAGAAGAGGACAAAGTTCACTTTAGTTGTCAGTCTTTGGGGACACAGATTGTTGTATAAGCTTTTCATCTTACACTATCATGCTTACCTTAAAAAAATTTTTTTCCCAGAAACCTGTGTTGCCAGTTGAACAACAGGGACAAGTGTTTAGCCATAGTAGTTTCAGTACAGACTTTTCCTTATATGAATACAAATGGAAAATGACGTGGTTCTTGGCTGTGGATAACTGAAGCAACTCCATCACTTCCCCAGTTCCAGGACATGCCTGTCAGCCTGCAGATGCTTGTGAGCCTGTTGGTGTTGAGAGTCATGCGTAGGTGTGCTCTGGTCTTGAAGTGCAAATAACTGTGCATACGTGTATCCCTTCCATTGAGTTCAGTCGTTCAGTCATGTCCGACTCTTTGTGACCCCATGGACTGCAGCTTGCCAGGCCTCCCTGTCCATCACCAACTCCCAGAGTTTACTCAGACTCATGTCCATTGAGTCAGTGATGCCATCCAACCGTCTCATCCTCTGTCATCCCCTTCTCCTCCTGCCTTCAATCTTTCCCAGCATCAGGGTCTTTTCAAGTGAGTCAGCTCTTCACATCAGGTGGTCAAGGTATTGGAGTTTCAGCTTCAACATCAGTCCTTCCAATGAACATTCAGAACTGATTTCCTTTAGGATGGACTGGCGTATCCCTTGATCCTTCCCAAACACTGGATCATATGATGCACGAAATGCATCAGCTCTTTTCACTTTCACTTTTGTCACAGACGTCTTTGTGTTGGATTTAACTGTCACATGTATGAAATGACTGAACTAAACGGCAACAAATATGGACGGCACTCCCATTATAATCCCTTGAGCAGGGGAAATTGCATTTCAGGGGAAGCAACTGATGTACTTTGGCATGAAGGTCCAGAACATAACATTGTAATTTGCTTTGAAACAATGAGAATACAGTGGAAGAATATCACTTTAACATATGGTCTCTTCCTGTTTTCAGTGTTGGCAGATGTTTGTTACATATTAACACTTTTATCCTCTACCTTAAAATCTAGAAGAAATAATATTTCGTAATATGTCAGAGTTCTTCCTCTCATATTTGTTTCCTAAATAAAATGATTTTTAATGTAATGTTTTTTCAAATCATTTACATGAGGTTTTTTTTTGTTCATTTTACTTTTAGGTGTTTGGAACACCCTCAATATTTGTCTCTTCTTTTCTCATCAAACCTGATTCATGTAATGGACTAAAGCTGGAAAAATCATCTGCTTCTTTGTCTGTGAATTTGAAACACGATTGGCATGGTCTTCAGTGCGTTCAACTAGACTGTAACTGCAGCTATGAGCTCAGACGAGAAGGGCATATCCCCTGCTCATAAAACATCCACCCCCACGCATAGAAGTGCCTCCTCTTCGACGTCCTCCCAGAGGGACAGTAGGCAGGTAAGAGAAGAGTATAAAGTGCGTTTTGTTATTTTGGAGCAACTGTAGTAACATCAGGATATGATGGGATTGCTGATTAACTCGGAAACTTCCATTGTGAAGGTTTTTATTCCCCAGGAAAACTCACTGTGTTCTGTAGATCTGCCTGATGATGTCATGAAGATCTTGCTCTTGCTTTTCTATAACCGAGAATCCTTTTTCAGAGTACAAGCCACAGGAAGAGTGGCCAAGGGAAGCCCTCAGTGTTCTCCTCATGTCTGTACCTGGGGGCAGAAGGTGGCTTCTGGAACATGAATGTTCTGCTATTTCTTCTTCACTTGCGGAGGTGGAAAGAGACTTGGTATCTTCCAACAAGTCTCTCATTGGTCTGCCGTGCACTAACTTCTGTTTGGAGTTTCATGGACTCTGGTAACAGATTTAGGAATGAGGTTACAAATATAATTGTAGAATCAAGAAATTGAAATCAATAGAGAAATTAAATTATTATTGCTTAATTATTCCATGTAGCTCATTCTGTAAATTATTTTTGTTTACAAGATACTTTATTACTACTTTGGGCTTCCCTGGTGGCTCAGCTGGAAGAATCCACCTGCAATGCAGGGGACCTGGATTCTATCCTGGGTCGGGAAGATCCCCTGGAAAAGGGAACGGCTGCCCACTCTAGTATTCTGGCCTGGAGAATTCATAGTCCGTAGGGTTGCAAAGAATCAGACACTACTGAACCATTTTCGCTTTATTACTACGTTAGTGGCTATTATACAGGCAAGGTTGTGTGGAGATTAGTCATATGAATACGCTTCTCTGTCAAGACAGGTGAATTTTTTTGCCCAGCACTTAACTGAATATTATTTGCCATTATAATCTTATCTTGTGATAGACTTTCACAATAAGCAGATGTTAACTTTTTCTAATAGCTTTCCTTTTGGGGGACATCCAATTAGCGAACATTATTGTGCAGTTTTTTCCCTCGTATTTTATATGTTCAGAGTATTTTGCTTAGTTTGCTATTTTTCTAGTTTGCTAGAAGTGCGCACCTCAGTTATCTGATATTCCATAGTACAGACTTGGGCCTTGAGATACCAGTTCCACATGAGAATTCCTTCTTCTAGATGGTGGGAATGCACCTCTGGAGGTGTTTCTTAGAGAGCCCTCAGTCTACAAATTCCCACTCCAAACTCCCTTTCCTATTTCTAGCAAGAAATTGTAGGGGAATTCAAAGAGGACATCTACATTCTGTTCATTAGAAGCAGTTATATCATTAGCTGAATCTGTGATTACACATAGTTATAATGTTTATTGCATTACATCTTTCGAGTTTAAAAAAAGTAAGAGTACTATGGATGAAAACACACTTAAGTTAAATTACTACTGCACACTGAGATGCTTTCTAAGTTTGCAATTTCATGCTACCCTTCACCTGCCTCTGTCCTCTCTTGTCATGGCTTCTCCGTTTCCCCCTGCCCTGAGCATTTAAGTTGAGAGGCATTTTAAGCAGTGTAGCCTTCTGGCTGCTGAGGGAAGGAAGGGATCAACCCTGCTCACCCTGGAGATCTATGGCAAATGGAAGAGACTGCTGACTGTTGCAGAAACATCTGTCAGGCTTAGTTGAACTGCCTGGGGTGAGCATGCAAAAAAAGAGAGGACCTGAGTCTTGTCTTTTTATTACAGATTTGCCAATCCAGATTTATTTATCCTCATAGATGAGTATAAACAAAGAACATCTGCCAACTGCATAGTAGTAATTTGCTGCCCTTCCTGTCACTAAATTATGTAGCCCAACCAGTGAAGGAGGGAGAGGAGATGGGAAATGAAGTGATTTAGTGCCCCTGTGGTTTCACTAAGTGTTTCTTCGCCAATGAGAGGGTCAGGGTCCCACTTAGTATTTAACAATTTGGAAGACTTTAGTAGCTGCTCCATTTACACTTCGTTCAAGACTGATATTAGATGTTAGAACAGCTAACAGAATTGGCTGTATCTGTGTATATGTGTGTTTGTGTGTTCAACTCTGATTCTGAAAATGCAAGAAATACACTCCCTAAAATTTTAGAAGAGGAAATAGGTTGATTAAATGTCTAGGACTTTTGCATAACCAGCATTTCCCAAAGTATGGTCCAAGGAATGCTTGTCCCTTGAAGTGTTGCGTGAAAAGAGGGTTCTGCTGTCAAGTAGATTAGAGAAATGCTAAACCCAGTGGCTTTTTGCAATTAATAAATTAAAGACACCAATAAATCCTGCAGCCAGAACTTGATTTAACTGAGTACTTCTTGAATGTGTTAGATTGTGGAGCTTTTTTATTTCCCTAGTGTTTGGTTGTTGAAAGTCCAGATTCTTCTTTCTATTTCGAAATGGGAAGGTAAAGGAACTCTGGGCCCAGATCCCAAATGGCAGCACTAGACTGGGCTCAGGGTTGGCTTCCCCTTTAGATGAGGCATTTGCTCTCTCATCAGCCACAGTCTCTTCCTCTGCTTATTGTATTTCAGTATTTTGTGTTTTCTGCCTGACCCCTGAAAGCATTTGAATTCACGAACCCTGCTTTGGGGTGTCAGTTAGTTGACCACAGTAATATTTAAGTGACCAAGCGAGAGCTCCGCTTGGATACTAAGAGGGCATCTCAAACTTGACATGTCCAAAACTGAACTCTTAATTTCTCTCTCAAATCTACTCCTTCCCAGTCCCCCTTATCTCAGTAAACAGCAACTCTGTCCTTCTACTGGTAAGGCCACAAACCGTGCAGGAGCCATCCTCGACTCCTCTCTTTTTTTCACACCACATGTCCAGACCCTCAGTAAATCCCATTGGTTCTGCCTTCAGGATGTCCTGAATCTGACCACTACTTCCCTCCTCCTCCCCCTCTGCCCTGGTCTGAGCTACCATCATTCCTCACCCAGACTGTGGCCATATCCTTCTAACTGGTCTCCCTATTTCTACCTTTGACTAACCTTCAGGTCATTTTTCACAAAGTAGTCAGAGTGGTCCCTTTAAAACTAAGCCAGATCAAGCCTCTCACCTGCGCCCAGGCCTCCAATGGTTTCCCATCGCTCTCCAAATATGTGAACTCGTGACCATTGTCTACAAGGTCATTCATAACCTGGATCTGCATATACCTTTCTGGTCTTATCTCCTACCACGTTCCATGTAGTGCTCCCTGGCATCCTCCTTAGATGTTCCAAGCATGCTCCTAACCTCAGGGACTTTGCATTCTGGGCCCCCTCAGACCAGCTTGCTTTTCCTCCAAGTACCCCCAGATATGCTCACACTCTTGACTCATTCTCCAAACGTACCCTCTTTGGGCAGCCTTCCCCCACCCTCCCCTGTGTATCCTCATCACTCACTGTCCATTTACCTGCTTTTGTCTTCAGAGCATTAACCACTATCTGACATGTTACATATTCACCTGTTTACATTTGTATCCCTTTCCTCTGCTCCTAATCACTGCAGTGCAGGCACCCTGGAAACAGAAGTTTTATTTTGTCTAATAATGTCTCCCTAGCAGCTTCTGCAGTCCTGGCATATAATTTGGCTCAGAATATATTTGAATAAGCAAGTGAATGAGAGATTGGCATGGATAGGAAGGTTGTGAACCAGGCTCCAGAGGCCTTGGTAGCTGTGAAGGAATGATCATGCAATTGGGAGATGACAGCAAGGAGAGAAAGTAGTATAGTCAGGAATTGAGTCTCCCAGAAACAGTGGGCTTTGAAAGTAGAGGAGGGATGGTCCAGAAGTGGCAGAAGATACCAGAAGAGCACAGACCCTCCTGCTTGCTGCTAATGGCAACTGTACAGTAGAATAAATGACTTGGGGCTTATGTAGGCAGAGATATCAAACAAAAGCAAAGCAATGGGAGCGTTCTGCATAGATATTAAAACTATTGGTGGGGTGGGAGGTAACTCTAAAATAAGAGTTGTTGTTTCCCGGTCTCTCATAGTACTTATTTTGCAGTAATATTATGTAATTGGCTTATAGCAAGCTGATTGGGTTTTGTTTGTTTGTTTTGATAATTACCCTTATGATTACATTTTTTAGAGAATTTTTTGCAGTATACAAGACTGTTGAGACAGTTTCAGTAGTTTGGGATCAGACCAAGGATCTACATTTTTAAAAAGTTTTTTCTTTAATGTGGAGCATTTTTAAAAATAATTTTATTTATTTATTTTTGGATGTTCTGGTTTTCATTGCTGTGGAGGCTTTTTTCTAGTTGGGGTGAGCGGAGGCTGCTCTCTAGTTGTGGCGTGCAGGCTTCTCATTGCGATGGCTTCTCTTATTATGGAGCACAGGCACGAAGGGACACAAACTTCAATAGTGGTGGGGCATGGGCTTAGGAGTTACGGCTCCCAGGCTGTAAGCGAGGCTCAGTAGAGGTGGGGCATGGGTTCAGGAGTTACGGCTCCCAGGCTGTAAGCGAGGCTCAGTAGAGGTGGGGCATGGGCTTAGGAGTTAGGGCTCCCAGCCTCTAAGCAAGGCTCAGTAGTGGTGGGGCATGGGCTTAGTTGCTCTGAGGCATGTGGGATCCTCCCGGATAAGGGATTGAACCCATGTCTCCTGCATTGGCAAGCAGATTCTTTACCACTGAGCCAACCAGGGAAACCCAGATCTACATTTTTTAAAGTGAAGCCTCTGTTTGGAGCCAATGCTTTTTTTTACTTGTGTCATTATCAAACCATTTCAGAAGATCAGATACTGTTGCTCCAGGAACTTGGAATTTGGAATGAATAATTATCAGATAGTGTTCGTTGCTCAGTCGTGTCCAAATCTTTGCGATCCCATGGACAGTAGTCTGTCAGGCTCCTCTCTCCATGGGATTTTCCAGGCAAGAATGCTGGAGTGAGTAGCCATTCCCTTCTCTAGGGGATCTTCCCAATCCAAGGACAGAAGCCAGTTATCCCACATCACAGGCAGATTCTTTACCATCTGAGCCACCAAGAAAGCCCAATTACCAGGTGACAGTGTCTATTACTAGAATGAATTGTTATAGCTCTACTGAGTTAGACGTGAAAGGCACATATGAGTTAATCTGTTTGTTTAATGAAAAATCAAAGAAAAAAACCAGCTATCCTTATAATGATTTAAAGTTTACAGAAGCTTAGAGATCATAAAGTAAACAAAGTTTTAAGGAAAAAAAATAAGTCATAAGAGGCTGGTAGTTAATCTTCTTGCCAGTGTTTAATAAAATATATATTCAATATTTTGGTCAGTGATTACAACTAATAGATTTCAATTACATGGATATCTAAAAATGTTTCCTGGGACTTCCCTGGTGGTCCATTGGTAAAGACACCACATTTCCACTGCAGGAGCATGGGTTCAGTCGCTGGTTGGGGAACTAAGATCCCAGATGCCATGTGGCACAGCCAGAAAAGAAAAGAATAAAGTATTAATAGTAAGAAAAAAAAGCTTCCTATACATTGTGTACAACAGTTAACAAAACAAACCATGACCCAGTTGGTTAACGTCCTCTGGTAGCATGGGACGCTGCCCCAACAGTGATTCAGTGGGACCCAAGTAACCATGGTCTGGTTTACCACTACGTAACTACCCAGTTCTGATATCAGCAGCATCTGCTCTATTGGCAACTTTCATTACTAGTGAAGAAGATGTCTAGAAAACTGGAAAGTAAAAATGTTCCTCATTAACAACTCTACTTTGTGTACAGGGTTTTCATAACAAGTTTTATTCTTGGACAAACAGATTGATAAAAATATCCCCCAGCCTATACACGAACTGACTTGGAATATTTTCCTTCCAGTTGAATCTCTGAAGTATCTTTTTCACGTAGCTTTGCTAAACCAAGTTACTGCTTTGAAATATAGTATCTTTATTTTCTGAATATGAAAACCTATTTCCATCTTTAGATTGTGAAAAATATAATGTTCCCCAAACAAAAATATTCTCAGTTCTGGAGAGGAAAATTCAAGCATTCTTGATTTATATCTAACTTCCAGTTTAAATCATCTTCAGTCTTATCAGTGAGGAGGAGTATAATTTGAAATCTGCCAGTATCTAAATAGAAAAATTTTAGAATTCAGTGGATCCAGGGATTTGCCAGATAACCCTGGAACCCAGCTCTCAGTTCAGAGAGAAATACTTAAGTGAAAAGTGAAAGTGAAAGTCGCTCAGTCGTGTCTGACTCTGCGACCCCATGGACTGTATGGTCCATGGAATTCTCCAGGCTAGAATACTGGAGCGGATAGCATTTCCCTTCTTCAGAGGATCTTCCCGACCCAGGGATCAAACCTAGGTCTCCTGCATTGCAGGCAGATTCTTTACCAACTGAGCTATCAGGGAAGCAGTGTCTTAACCAGAGTGAGACTGATATATAAAGCCCTGGGTGCCAGGTTAGTTTAAATTCCTGACTTGCTTCCAAGTTAGCCTTTTGGTGATTCCAGTCATCCCAAGGAACCTAGCTTTTAAGACCTAGGACCAATGTTGATGGGAAAAATAGTATCTGCTTGCAAAAAGTCACATTATGACCAACTTTTGTGATTTAGGTGCATTTTTAAAATTGGATGTTCTGAGAAGTCTGAATATTAGGCACAGTTCATGAATAATAGAACAATACCAGCAACAGCTGCTTTCTCATGAGTTCTCACTATGGAAGGCTGAAATATGATCACTATTTCAGAGAACTAAACTTTGGTATAAAGTGGTGAGATATTCTGGCCACAGCTAATGGGCAGCTAAGTCAGGATTTGCTCCCTGGAAGCCTAATTCTGGAGTTCCTGTTCTTGCCCACTCCACTCGTATGCTCCGTAGTAGGGCTGGATGAGCAGGAATGTCTGGGGAAAGGGCCTTCTGTACTTGTCTAAGTGAACTTTGTAACACAGCATTTCTCAGTTACCCTTGAGTTATGTATCACCTCCTCATTTTTTCGCTCAACAATAGCAGTACTTTTCACGTCCTCATTGGCCTGGGAAACAATAGGCCAGAAAGTACATAGATGAAAATATTAATAATGACTGTGAAGTCCTGGTGTTAAAGGTGAATTTTGTAGTTTGTGCTTTCCTGAATGTTGAATTTTCTGGACTTACACAACATGTATTGCTTTTGGAGTGAGACGTTCCAATCGTTTATTTGTTTACTGAAAACTACAGTTAGCCTTTTCTATGAAATGAAATGAGCAGCCTCACAGATTTCTTGCTGTCCCCACCATTTGGAGATTGCTGTCAGCGCTGCTTGATGTTTACGGCATGTGTTCAGTCCGTGTCGAATGTGCTGAAACTGAGGCCACTGGAAGGAAATTTGCCACCTGGCACGTAAATACTCATTACCCACAAGTGATTGAGAACTCATTGTTATCCCAGAAAGAATCTGCTTGCTGCTTGCCCTGGTATGTTTGCCAAAGCACTTTGGTTCTCTCCACCTGCCTTGGTTTCTCACTTACGGAATTATTTTATTACCTTCTGGCTGGTTTGGGTTAGCCTGTTTGTAGAAGCAAGTCTGTCCATCCGTCAGAGCCAAAATGAATACTGCCTGCTGGGTTCTTAGGCATAACACTAAATGGAGAGAAGCGCAGTATAATCAGTTATGAACCCCAGAGAGTCCCATTCATAGGTCATTGACGAGGTCTGGGAATCTGTTGTTTGCAGAAGCTTCCTCAGGAGGTGGTTGTTCACTGAGGCTGGGACACAATCACTCCTACAGAACACATTTCAGGTATTTCACTAGGACTATAAAAACATCATCCCAAAGGACCATACATCAACAAAACTGCTTTATTTGACTTTCAACGTGGACACATAGAAAAAATTACCATCTCTCTGTTTTAGTAATTCTCCTAGGTTGTGTCAGGGGAGTGTGTAATTTCCTCGGTTCTGTCTCGTCACAACAAAAATTTGAAGTGATGGACGTTAAAGCTCTCAGTGTGTCACACAGCGCTCGGACAGATCAGTGTTACAGCTCAGTGTTACAGCTCTGTGTTACAGCTCAGTTTTATTTAGAAAATAAAGGAAAATACATCCTCGAGGTGTGAGGGCATGCCGACTCAAAAGACGTGAAGAGAAGAGAGAGAGAGGGAGGAGAGAGAGAGAGAGGGAGAAGAGAGAGAGCGTGCGCCTGAGAGAGGCAGAGACCCCCGGCCCTTTGGCTCCTCTTTTATGTTTTTTCTCCTCCCCCTGGGCCTGCCCTATGTAACTTGGGCTAGCCAGGAGAGCTGTTTGTTCTACCTGAGGTCCTCACTCCAGTCTTTGGACCCTCCTTTGTCCTGTTTTCGTGGGCTTTCCCTTCCTTGTCTTTTGCTGCTAACTTGCTTCAGTCATGTCCTACTCTGTGCGACCCCGTAGACAGCAGCCCACCAGGCTCCCCCATCCCTGGGATTCTCCAGGCAAGAACACTGGAGTGGGTTGCCATTTCCTTCTCCAATGCATGAAAGTGAAAACTGAAAGTGAAGTCGCTCAATCGTGTCCGACTCTTAGCGACCTCATGGTCTGCAGGCCACCAGGCTCCTCCATCCATGGGATTTTCCAGGCAAGAGTACTGGAGTGGGGTGCCATTGCCTTCTCCTTTCCTTGTCTTTTAGCCACCGCCTTTCTGGACTCCGTTTTTCTATTCTAACTACCTAACAATTGTAATTAAAATACCTTCACAAAAGTAAAGGAAAGCCCCATGCATATTGTGCCAGCCTTCTTGACCTCAAATCCTAGTTAAAGAGCAGATTTTGTAATAATGGGAATAGCCACATTTGATGAGGTTTCAGGGAAATGGATGCTGTCATGCACTACTGCTTGGCATGTTAATTAATTCTGCTTTTCTGGAGGGAAATTTTGTAGTATGTATCTAAAGTTTTTTTAAAAATCAAACCACAGGACCTGGTAGCTCAGCTGCTAAGAAATGCATTCTAAGGAAACAACCAAAGATACATGTAAAGGTTTTTGTGCAGAGATGTTTGTCAAAGTATGTTTATGGTATTAAAAAATTAGAAGTAATCTAATATTCAACAAGGAGTTCATTTAATTACCTGACTCAGAGCCATACAGTGGAATATTGCACAGCTGTTAAAAGTGTTTTTAAAATGTTTAAAGCTCTGAGAAAATTATATGTTGTTACATGAAAAAGACCCAGGTATTACATTGAAAATATAGTATATTTCCAATTTTGTTTTTAATAATCAAGAGTATATGTTCATTTAAAAAGCTGAAAGCAAATATACCAGGATATTGGAAGAGTTTATTGCTGGTTGTGGGTGGGTTTAGTTTCTTTTTTTCCCCTCCCCTCAAATTTCTGCAGTGGACGTGTATTACTTCTATAGTCAAAAATGTTTATTTTTAAAGGTTATATTTTATGGGTTAGTGTGCATATGTATGTAAAACATATATGTGTTTGAAACAGTATATAGAATATAGTAAATACAATATAAATGTCATTTATTTTAATTACAAAATTGTAAGCCTTTACTTTCATCAAGAGGCTTTTTAGTTCCTCTTCACTTTCTGCCATAAGGGTGGTGTCATCTGCACATCTGAGGTTATTGATATTTCTCGCAGCAATCTTGATTCCAGCTTGTGCTTCTTTCAGCCCAGCGTTTCTCATGATGTACTCTGCACAGAAGTTAAATAAGCAGGGTGACAATAAACAGCCTTGACGTACTCCTTTTCCTATTTGGAACCAGTCTGTTCCATGTCCAGTTCTAACTGTTGTTTCCTGACCTGCATATAGGTTTTTTAAGAGGCAGGTCAGGTGGTCTGGTATTCCCATCTCTTTCAGAATGGCATCTGGTCCCATCACTTCATGGGAAATAGATGGGGAAACAGTGAGAACAGTGTCACACTTTATTTTGGGGGACTCCAAAATCACTGCAGATGATGATTGCAGCCATGAAATTAAAAGACGCTTACTCCTTGGAAGGAAAGTTATGACCAACCTAGATAACATATTGAAAAGCAGAGACATTACTTTGCCAACAAAGGTCCGTCTGGTCAAGGCTATGGTTTTTCCAGTGGTCATGTTTGGATGTGAGAGTTGGACTGTGAAGAAAGCTGAGCACCAAAGAATTGATGCTTTTGAACTGTGGTATTGGAAAAGACTCTTGAGAGTCCCTTGGACTGCAAGGAGATCCAACCAGTCCATCCTAAAGGAGGTCAGTCCTGGGTATTCATTGGAAGGAATGATGATGCTAAAGCTGAAACTCCAGTACTTTGGCCACCTCCTGCAAAGAGTTGACTCATTGGAAAAGATTCTCATACTGGGAGGGATGGGGGCAGAAGGAGAAGGGGACAACCGAGGATGAGATGGCTGGATGGCATCACCAACTTGATGGACGTGAGTCTGAGTGAACTCTGGAAGTTGGTGATGGACAGGGAGGCCTGGTGTGCTGCAGTTCATGGGGTCGCAAAGAGTCGGACATGGCTGAGTGACTGAACTGAACTGAACTGAAGCCTTAACTCCATAATATTTAAAATTAAATGAATATGAAGTATATACCAGATGGGACACTTAAAGCAAGTTTTTAAAAACATTTTTGAGATGCTGTGAGCAAAACCTGTGCCCCTCTTTGCCCTCTAACTATCTTTATTTATCTCATAGAAATTTAAGCGTGTTTTCCAGAAAGTGGGAACTTGGACACTGTATATTATTATAGCAAATATTTGTTCATTCTTTCAGCAAATATTTATGAGTACATATAGGCAAAACATAGATATATCTGCTCTGAGTTTACAAGGGTAATCAAAACAAACCAACTCTGCCTTAAATATACATATAAAATTGTTTATACGATTTTTTTTGCTTGTATTGTCAGCAAAATCCTGAGTGATTATCATACAGAAAATCTTTGTCCTGGGTCATTTTAATAGCCTTATAGAAAAGTACAAATTAACTTGACCTTAGTGTCCTTTCCTAGTCATCCAGAACTATTCTCCTGCCTCTTATTAACTCTGCACATTCCAGAGCCTTTGCTCTTGAAATGGGCTTCGTATTTGTCCCTTTTATTGCCATTCGGTTGTAAGTGCTGTGATGAGGTATGATCATAGTTGCTGGGTTTTCAGTAGTTTTGCGGCATATTTGTGAGTACAGGTAGGGAGCAAGCCCACAGGTAAGTTCTGGTTCTAGTGTTACTGAAAGGCAACCATGGGGATGAAAGAACTGTTTATTCATATCCCTTTAACACTTCATAGTCAAGATTGCTGAACTCCTCTTGGCTATAAATGGACCGCTCAATGGGCCATGATTGTATTTCTTACAATGCAGGGTTTCCAACAACAGACAACTTCAATATAGGGCCATAGCTGTTGGCTCTTAACAAGCTTGTGTTTCTGTGCAGCAAGAGTGAAGAATGTGATGACTGTTGGTTCTTCCCTCAGGGTTTCCCAGGTGTGCTGTGTGGAATTTTCCCAGCCACTGTGTCTAAAGTTTTCTACTTTCATTCATCTTAGTGGTGCTTATATGGAGATTTATTATTAATGTAATTCTGCTGTCTTTCAGTGAGAGCAAGATAATCATTACTATAGAGAAAGTGGTAGAATTAACTGCTTCTTCAGTCATGGCCTTCTGGCTTTGGTGATTTTGGTATTGTATGCTATTCCAAAAAGAATAAAAATAGTCCCTTTAAGAACATGATTAAGAAGACACTAGGCAAGACCGTGAGCCTCTTTTGCTGTAGGCATTCACAAGATACGCAGTGTGCATCACTATCCACTGCTATTGCTTCCAACTGGCAAGTATCCAAAGGCATCTGTCTCCACTCACTTTTTCAGCTTTCTCAGTAAGCTCTGGTGCTCCGGTCATGAGATGGTGCTGACTACAGTTGCTAGATTGACCAGGTAACATAATGGCCTTGTCAGATATGGCTTCTCAGCTTCCAAAGGGCACCCAGGTGTCGTACACCTGTAGAGTATTTGGACACATCTTTCTGTGGAAATAAGAAAGCACAAGATTCCTAAAAATTTTTTCTTACATCATTTGTAACTGAGCTGTTAGCCACCATTTATGGAGTGCCTGCTGTATGCCAGTATATGGTAGAACTGTGCCGACTCAGTGACTTGCAGTGTCTTCTAAGGTAGACTTTAACATCTCCATTTTGGAGATAGAAAACACTGAGGCTGAGAGAGGTTCATGATTTGCCCTCTGTATTTACATGGTAAATAGCACCATGGGGGTTTGTATGCTTGTCTATGTGACTGCAAAACTACATTCTTTTCTCTTCATCAGACGCTGCATTCCTGAAGTAGAGCTAGCTGACTTGCTCTTAGTTCTGGAAACTTGGAAGCAAACCTCATGGTTGCACCCTATTTAAGAATGCTGTAAACTTATTTTTGTTTTATTCATTTCTGACTCTCTGTTTCCATGGAAGGTTGTGTTCAGTTAGTCTTAAGGTTAACACTACTTGAAACTGCTGTCATTTTTTGTCATCTAATATTGTATTGTTGCCGTTGTTCAGTTGCTAAGTCATGTCCGACTCTTTGTGACCTCATGGACTGCAGCATGCCAGACTCCTCTGTCCTCCACCATCTATCTCCCTGAGTTTGCTCAAATTCATGTCCATTGAGTCGGTGACACTATCTAATCATGTCATTCTCTTATCACCTGCTCCTTTTGCCTTCCATCTTTCCCAGCATTGGGGTCTTTTCCAGTGAGTCGGTTCTTTCCATCAGGTGGCCTAAGTATTGGAGCTTCAGCTTCACATTCAGTCCTTCCAATGAATAGTCAAGGTTAATTTCCTTTAGGATTGACTGGTTTGATCTCCTTGCAGTTCAAGGGACTCTCAAGAGTCTTCTCCAGCACCACAGTTTGAAAGCATCAAGTATTTGGTGCTGAGCCTTCTTTATGATCCAACTCTCATATCCATACCTGACTGCTGTAAAAACCATAGCTTTGACTGTATGAACCTTTGCCATGTGATGTTTTGCTTTGTTTTTTTAATTATTTCTTTATGTTTGTTTGCTTGTTTAAATTTTTGGCTGTGCTGGATCTTCGCTGTTGCATGCCGGCCTTCTCTACTTGTGGTGAGTGGGGGTCACCCTGTAGTGGAGGTGCAAGGACGTCTCACGTGGTGGCTTCTCTTGTTGAGAAGTACAGGCTCCAGGGTGCATAGGCTTTGGTTGTTGTGGCTTGTGGGCTCAGTAGTTGGGGCTGGCGACTTCCAGAACTCAGGCTCAGTAGTTGTGGCACATGGGCTTAGCTGCCCCACGGCATATGGGATCTTCTGGGACCATGGATTGAACTGGTGTCCCCTGCATTGCAAGGTGGACTCTTAACCCCTGGACCACCAGGGAAGCCCTGTTGTCTCGGCTTTTTAATATGTTGTCTAGGTTTGTCATAGCTGTCCTTCTAAGGAATAAGTGTCTTGATTTCATGGCTACAGCCACCATCCACAGTGATTTTGGAGCCCAAGAAAATAAAATCTATCATTGCTTCCACTTTCTCCCAGCAATCTTGACATCTAATACTAGCTTTGACTTTAGTGGCTTCCCTGGTGGCTCAGAGGGTAAAGCGTCTGCCTGCAATGCAGGAGACCTGGGTTTGATCCCTGGGTCAGGAAGATCCCTTGGAGAAGGGAATGGCAACCCACTCCAGGATTCTTGCCTGGAGAATCCCACGGACAGAAGAGCCTGGTGGGCTACAGTCCACGGGGTTGCAAAGAGTCAGACACGACTAAAATGACTTAGCATGCATGAAGAGTTGGACATGACTGGGCGACTTCACTTTCACTTTGACTTTAGTAGAGGTCAGTATTTAAAAGCTTGGAGTCCAGAGGAGAATCTTGATTTCCATTCCAACTCTAATACTTACTCTGTGTCATTAACCTCACTGAGGCTCTCTGTCTGTTCAATCAGCCATAAAGTAAATTGAATAACCATTATTTAAAAGCTTTTGATGAAGATGGCATGAAATAATCCGTGTAAGAGACAGGGATATAGAAAGCACTGAATATGAACTATCAATGATTGTCATCATCATCAACACTGCAAAGGTTAATAGTATCACTGGAATAGTGTCGCTCTGTCAAAATTAGAAAAACTAGAAGAGAGACAAGCCTAATCATCAGAAGCTTGAATAAGAAAATAATTTCAAAGTTATAAATCATTTTGGGTATCTTTCTTTGAAATTAGTTTATATAATTCATGAACAGAAAAATATTATAGCTTAGATAAACTCATCGGATGAGCAGTTTCAGTGGAGTTAACATTCAGAGAGCAATGGTCTCTTTAATACTGTTTTGAATTTGTATGAAAAGTGAGTCTATACAGAAATTGGTAGCCACCACCTACCATTTTTCCAGCAGCTCTTTTGCATCTCTAAAATGAAATTATACAAGAGGCCAGACAAGCCAAGAGATCCATTCAGCAGTTCTGTGGACTTTCATTTTGAGAATCGCGTTTCTCTCTGCAGGAGTTGCGACTAAACCAGTCAGCTGTGGTTAAATGTCTCTTTGTATGTCTGTTTACCAACATCTTTGATACCACATAAACCAGACTGTAGTCATGTCAGCAGATTTCCGCTTGCTACCCAGGAGGTATTAATGTTAGTGGGTATTACCCAGGGGACTAACTTTTGCCAGTTGAAAAAGCGGCAGTGAAATATGCGCTCAACTCCTGGTTTTGAGCTAAGTGTGCATCAGTTTTCTCTGAGCTGGGCGAACAAAGGATGGGTGAGTACTTTCACCTTCTCTGTGTGTTCCAAGTTCCTTAAAAATGCTGACCTGGAATGAACCTAAAGTTCATCCTTTGTCGCAAATGGCACCACACTATTCAGAGGGATTGATAATGGGGGAGAGCAATGCATGCGTGAGGGCAAGGGTACATGGGAAATCTCTATACCTTTCTCTCAGTTTTCTTGTGGAGCTAAAACTGCTCTAGAAAAAAAAAGTCTTTAAAAAAATACAGTGACCTGGAATTTAGTTGTAATTTTAGTATTTGAAAGGAAACTTGATTTTAAAAGAACAAAGAACAGATATATGTAATCCTTTATTTAACCTTCTTATATAATATGTATAACACCTTGAGGGTAGGTGGCATGTGTTTCCAAGTCACCGTGAAAGAATATGAAAATAGACAGCTTGTGAAGAAAACCAAGTATAGCACAAGTTATGATCATAAAGGAAATGTGAAGATTTAATTTTTGTTACTGAAGATGTTACCATATTATTAATACATTTTTTGGTGTTCTCCATTGACCAGTCACAGCTTTAAATCTAATAAACAAGAGCTTAATTCACCAGATGTTAACTCACCAGTAGTTTTCATTTTAAAAGTTAAGTCCTTATTTTAAAATGTTTTCAAAAGTTCTGTCTTATTGGAGCTGTGATTTTTATAATTCCCAGATGAAACTAGAAGGGAGTTTTATACCTGATCTTGTGTTAATGATTGCTGAGAGACCATTCTCTACAACTTAATAAAAGAGATCTAAAAAATTCTAGAGATTGCCTGGCTACAGCATGCAGGGCCTTGTGCAAGAGGTCAAGGAGGGGGATACCAAGATGAAGATAAGTTTGTCCCTACTTTCATGGAGCACACAGTTGAACTTGAGTCCAAGACTGAGTACGACAGATTTGAAAACTGTCTTCTTCATATCTGCCCATATTAAGAACATACCATTCACCTACTTAGGTATCTCATTAACATAATGAGTGATTGTGTGTCCTTATGTAACTTCAGGGATGTATTTTTGACTTTTATTTAAAAACCACGAGTTTGAAGCCAATTCTTAAGGTAGTCGATTAATTTTTTATTATCAGATAGATGATAGGTTCAAATAATGTACAAATATACAATCTACTCGGAGAAGGCAGTGGCACCCCACTCCAGTGTCTTGCCTGGAAAATCGCATGGACGGAGGAGCCTGGTGGGCTGCAGTCCATGGGATCGCGAAGAGTCGGTCAGACACACTGAGCGACCTCACTTTCACTTTCCACTTTCATGCATTGGAGAAGGAAATGGCAACCCACTCCTTTGTTCTTGCCTGGAGAATCCCAGGGATGGGGGAGCCTGGTGGGCTGCCGTCTGTGGGGTCGCACAGAGTCGGACACGACTGACGTAACTTAGCAGCAGCAGCAGCAGCAACATACAATATACTGCAGAAATTTGTCTCAGAGCTTTTGGCTTCTTTATTATCATTATGAAAGGTAAATGAAATAGCTTATTTTGGGGGCCAGTTACATTTATACTGATCAGTTGGTAATTTTATAAATCATGCCTTCCTTTTCCAGTAATATATACTGAATTAGTGATAGTTGAAGGAGAAAACTTAAAGTGTGACTTTAAACAGTTTTTCCAAAAAAGAACTTAAGAGCATCTGTGATTATTTTGATAAGGTGTGCATCCAGATGTCCCCTGATAAGCAGAAAACTCTGTGGCCCTTAGGGAGATTGTCTGGCCCCTCCAGAATAAGGGGTCCCCAGGGCCCTATGAAGAATCATTAAACAGCAGTTTAAAGCACTGAGTTTTTAAATTCAACTTGAGTTCAAATCTTGGATCCTCCATTTATTAGCCTTGTGATATAGCACAATTTAATCTCTTAAAGCCTCAATTTCCTCACAGTGGTAATAAAAATATCCATTTATTACTAAGATAGAGTTATCTTAATAAACATTTTTATGATTCTCTGTACCTTGGAAAATCAACAAAATTTGGGTTTGGATTATCCACTAAGTTGGAATGTGTTGTTCAGGCGCTAAGTCGTGTCCAACTCTTTGTTATAACAAGTTTGAAATGAATGAACCTCTTACTTTTCTTCCCTAATGCAAACTTTTGTGAAATTGAGTGGAGAAAACAGCTAATATTGTGTTCTCTGTGACAGGTACCGCAGTAGGTATTTTACAGATTCTCTTCTGGTTTGTTTCGTCACTAACCTTTCTGACCCACAGAATCCCAGCTACACTTTAAGTATCCCCAGGTCTCTATAGAGACAAAACTCTTTTTTTTCATACTTTAAATATCCTAAATTGATTTCTGTGTCTGTAGCTTGATTTGAATATTAGGTGATTTCGTTTCCTTCGCCTGGCTAAGTTCCTGAGTTAGTCCTTTATTTCTTGCCTACGTCACTGCTAAGGTCAAATTCCTTTCCAAGTTTTCAATTTCTTACTGTGTGTATTTGTTATAGGGGGTAGGGAACGGGGACCCGAAGGCAATGAATGTGTGTTTTATTGCCCAGACACCTGCATGTATGAAAATAGAGAGGCGGCCTTATGTTACATAACCTCTGAAAAACTTCACTATACATTAGAGAGAGAATGAGAGTAAAAAAGATAAATAACATTTTGGCATGGTTATAAGAAGTTTTCAACTTGCATATGCCCTGAAAGGGCCGTGGGAACCTCTAAGTTTCATGGACAACCTTTTGAGAACCACTGCTGCAGAAGCTAGAGGGCTGAGGAGGGTGAGTAACAGTGGGGTTGGAACTTTGACTTCTTTTATATATTTCCATTCTGTATTTGAATTTTTTATAATGAGCACATATTACTTTTATTATTTTTAAACACACACACACAAAATGAAAGGCTGTGAAGGTGTCCTAGAAGATAATACGATTTTTGCTTCAACGACAGCAATAATTCGCATTTTAGTTCCTGTTACATACATGATCTCAGAATAAATCTAAATTTCGTATTTAGCTTATATGTTTTAAATAGGGTCCCATCCAGAATACTGACACGAACAATAATGCAAGTCCCAGGTCATTTGTTCCCTTTGTTGTTAAAGATCTGAACACACACCGCCTGTTTTTCTCTTCATAGTCTGCCTTTGCTTCTGACTCCCACAAAAGGCGCAGACACAGATATGGATACCAGTCCCGTTTATCATTTTCCCCTGCTAATTGCAGTGAACCTGGGAATGGAAAGAGCAGAGTCCCATTTACTGCTTAAATTGTCCGTGGACACACTGGCTGCCAGGTTAGAAGTTCTTGCTGCCCACTGCCCCTTGTGTTTGGTCACCAAATATCTGTTCTGATTTCTTCTGCTTCCTCACAAATTAGAAAAATAAATCTTCCATCTCAGTTATTCTCTTTCTAATAAGTGACTTAAAAAAGCAATCAGATACGATTTTAAAAATTTACAGTCAGGCTTCTTATTTTCAAGATTACAGAAATAATTAAAAGTCTGAATAGAAATTAGAATAATTTGGCTCAGGTCAAAGTGTAACTTGCTTTATGAAGAAGCAAGCATTAATCTGACAGTTTTCCAATGAGATAGGAAAAAAAGAGACCTTAATAGGTAAATAAAATCCAGCTTTGTGTATTGAAACAATGAAATGTTATAACTAGAGTAAAAATGTTACATTTTTCAGCCTGTATTTAAATATTAATTCCATTGGATTACTTCTTTAATGTCTTTCAGATTTATCCCTTTGTATAAAGTGCTTAAATTCTTCCAAATATAATGTATATTTTTGCACTAAAAAATTTAAGAAAAACATTAAAAATCATCTGTAATTCCACCACCTCTGTACAGCTACTGTAACATTCTGGAATATATTTTGATTATAAGCTTAGCATCATCATATTCTACATATTTTTTATAGCCTGATTATTTAGTTAACCAAACACCACGACTATTTTTTTCATACCAATAAACCAAAGTTCATGTTATCATTTTTAATCATTGCATGGTATTAATACTTCCTCAAAAATCTGTACCATTCTCATATATATTAGATTTTTTTTACTATAATAAGATAATGCTACAGTAAGTGTATCTGTTCCTGTATCTTTCCATACTAGTCTGATTACTTCCTTAGAGTAAAGACTTAGCTATAAGATTACTGGGTCAATGAGGCAGTACTTTTTTCTCCAAAGACTTTTTAATAAAATTGCAAAATTCCTCTTTAAAAAGTATACCGATTGTACACTCCTTTTCCCCCAACCCGGATCTATTCTTGAATGTAATGGGTTTTAAAAAACCATTATTATTTTGGTTTTCATTTCTTTAAATACCTCTGTGGTTGAAGTTGAACATCTTTTCCAATATTCTGCACAAGTTGCCTGCCCATGTACTTTGTTTGCCTATTTTCCTATTGGAATGTCATCTTACTGACCTGTGAATGCTCTTTATAACCTTTGTAAAAGACATCTACTGCTTGTTGAATTGTTTTCTTCTCTGTGTTTAAGAATTATATTATTGTAACTTTAATAATTATACTATTATATAACTATAAGGATTATAAGAAATTCTAGAGACTAAATGGTATCATGGCTCTGGGATTTTTGATGTAGACCTTTCTCTGTTTGCTGCCGTTCGAAAGAGGAGCAAATATTTCTGTATAAGGCTAGCCATCTAAGTAGTAGGTGTACCACCATTCTCATAAAGTTATTAAAATGTTGGGACTTAGTCCATTTTTTTTTAAATTTATGTGCTCTCTGACTCTTTCTCTAAGACTAAAATCAGTATTGTAGCAGAAATTCACCATCAAATCCACAAGGGAAGGAGACAAAATCCTGTCCTGACACTTTTCTTAGAGTTGTTGCTGCCTTTGGTCCCCTCTGGAACTTGTCATCTTTAACCTAGCTCACTGCTCTTACTGTGATGTGTGTGATCTCACCCTCCTATCCATCCACATGAGGAATGGATTCTCTAACCCTCAGCTGTATTTCCGTGTATTTTCAGAGCATCCACATACTGGAGAGGACTTCTTCCACGAGCACCGAACCCTCTATAAGTCGGCAACTGCTGGAACCAGAGCCAGTACCCCTCTCCAAGGTCAGTGGCACAGTGTGATGCTCTCCCAGGTGGCAGGATGCCTGGCCCGGGGCCAGTGGAACAACACCTCTTTCACCTGACTCCCCTAAACTAGTTGTGATGCCCATTGTAGAACTGCTCTTTCTCTTCTTTCCACCTCCACTATGTAGGGTATCTTCCCCTGAGAAGGGAAGAGATGAAAGTGTATTTGCTGAGATTTGCACAGTTACATACAGATGGCCAGAATTCTCTTTGTTTGTGGCTTCCCTGCTGGCTGAGAAAGTAAAGAATCTGCCTGCAATGCAGGAGACTCGGGTTGGATCACTGGGTCTGGAAGATCCCCTGGAGGAGGAAATAAATTGAAATACACCAGTCCACTATTGAAATTGAAATACTCCAATCCAGTATTCTTGCCTGGAGAATTCCATGGGCAGAGGAGCCTGGTGGTCTACAGTCCACGGGGTTGCAAAGAGTTGGACACAACTGAGTGACTAACACTTTCATTCTTTTCACTTTCTCTTTGTTCTAAGGGAAAGGCAAGAGAAATTATTTTCCTTCTCTGTTGGAGAGATGAACTAATATTTCTATATCGAGGTAATTAACAAAATCACTGGGCCCAGAAGTAACAACAACAGCAACAGCAGGTACCATGCGCTGGGTACCAGGTATTAGACTAAGACTTGATTCCATTTACTATAATCCTTATGAGCAGTTCCATGTAGTGTAGATATTTATTACATTTTACAAATACAGGAACCAAGAGTTAGTAACTTGCCCAGAGTTAAAAAAGCTGCTGAGTAGCAGGGCAGGGACTCAAACTTAGACTCATTTAAACTCTACCCCACCTGCAGGTTAAAAGAGTCCCTACCCAGAGGGGCTGCTGTATGTTCAGAGTTCAGCACCCTTCTTGCAGCTGGTCTTCCTAGCAGTGAGCTCAGAGCACAACACAAAGACTACTGATGGAGACTTTTTCTGAATCGTGGAAGCTGGTGTTCCCTGTCCTTGGGCTTCCTTTCTCTCAGACTGTGGCAACATCTAAACTAATTTATGCCTAAAATGCAAGAATCACAAAGAAAAGTCGAGGAGACACCATCCTACTTATTCCCATCCCCTGCTCAGTTCCCTGAGATTTTCAGACTCCCCTATTGAGAAACTCAGAAAATAGAAGGCATGGGGATTTTGAATCCGAATACAAAAATAGCACCTTATTTCCCCAAAAGGTTAACTAAGTATGTATAACTGATTCATCCATGTTGCTTTTCCTACATTAAATAGAATCCCTTATGAAAAGAGTGTTCTACTACACTATTGTATTGTAGAATATGCTACCTCTTTATACTTTGAAGTTGTTACAAGCCATAGACTTTATTCTGTCAGATAGGAGCAGATTGCCACACTAAAATAAGGGAGTTATTAAATTGTTAAAAAAAAAACAACTTAGAAATGAGAACAATCTTATTTCTATTTGAATGGCAAATAGAGGGTGTCTACTTGGTAAATATAACCAGAAATCTCTTTGAAACCTCAGTTCTCTCTCAAGACTCAGCTAAAGGACAGAGAGAATAGCTCCATGTAGGGGTGATGGAGAAGGTGGCTCACCCTGATTGAGCACCCACTTTGGGATCTGGGTAGGACCCTGGCAACATCTGTCTCATTACTTCTCCATGCATCTGCCTGCTTAGATCTTGCTGTATGACTCATATTCTTGTGTTTTTGTACAAATACATAACAGCTCTCTTGGGACCCCATGAAATCAGAGAGTCCTGTTCAATCCAGACACCATAGCATCTCACCATCCCTCAGCCCCTTTGAGAGAAGATGGGCTCTCTGGGTACTGGTTGGTGGTGGAAGAACACTGTTTAAAGTGCAGTGGCAAGCCACTCCAGTACTCTTGCCTGGAAAATCCCATGGACGGAGGAGCCTGGTGGGCTGCAGTCCATGAGGTTGCTACAAGTCGGACCCGACTGAACGACTTCACTTTCACTTTTCACTTTCACACATTGGAGAAGGCAATGGCAGCCCACTCCAGTGTTCTTGCCTGGAGAATCCCAGGGATGGGGGAGCTGGTGGGCTGCTGTCTATGGGGTCGCACAGAGTCAGACACGACTGAAGCGACTTAGCAGCAGCAGCAGCAGTCTTGTCTCAGGATTTAGTTCAAATGCTTTGTTTGATACTTTCACCTCCTAAAGCATTTCACATATCCACCACCTACACATGTGTGGCTATAGAATATACACTTGAGAAAGGAAATGTCTTTTTTTTTTCCCAAATGAACAGCTTAGGGCTGTTATCAGGTTACTTTCTGTTTGGGGGTATTGTTATTAGATCAAAGATGTTTTTAAAAACTTCTGTAATAGCAAAAATGTTTGTATATCTGTTTCAAGTACTGATTATGTTAGGGTTTTTACTCTGTTTCTAATATACATAAACCTATGAAAGTTGGTGACTTTAAGAAGAAAACTGATATTAATTGAAATTAGGAATAGTTATTCAATTTTCAGAAAGCAATTTTAGCTTTCTCAAAACAGACCTGGTTTTACCGAGTATAGAGATGAATTGTACTAAGTCCTGAGGTAGGATATTTCGTTTCTTACACACCTTATTTGTAACATTATCATCAGTATTTATAATTGAAATAGAGTTGTTTGCTCTGGCATTATCCCTTGCTTTTTTGTCTGACAGTTTATTTAACTAGAAGAACTATATTAGGATACTTCCTAATTTCTTTTGCTGAGTTTAGTAATGCTCAATCAGAGTGAGTGCAATTACCTGTTCAAAACTGCTGCGTGTATATTTGCAAAATACATTTTTAACTTTTTGCTTTTTCTATCTTATCCACACAGCCCCACCCCTTTTTTCCCCTCTGTAGTTAAATTCCCAAAGAAGAAAAAAACTGCTGTGATAGAGATCAGTAGTCATAGTTCCATAGGGACAAGCTATTACTACATTCTGAATTTAATTAGGAAAAAATTCAAATAGCATTTGTACTTATTATTAAAGATTTCCATTTTCATAAGTAATGCAGAGTATTTGTCACACATGGAGAGAGAATAAATCAAAGATGAACACGCCTTCAAATAAGATAAGATCTAGCCAAAAATACAAATGCTGTTCTTCTGGAGATGCTATCCATGGATAGGGCTACTAAAAATAGAAATATAATTAAATACAGCTGATATCACTCTAAGACCAGGCAGAGTGTTCATGAATATAGGTACACATGTGTACAGAGTTATTCTTTTAATTTCTTGATTACATTAAGGCTTTCTAAAATAAATCTATAGAAATCTATTAATTTTATGGAATAAAAATCAATCATTTTTATCTGCTTCGCTGATGGGAGTGAAAAGCCAAAGATAACTGGACTTTGTATAAGAACCTGCTATTTTTTTTCTATTATTCTCTCATTATCTATAAGGAGTGCTCACCTGGATTGAATTGCAGTTCAGTATTAAAAAACGAATATACCAAAGCACTCTGCTTTGCACTCCTGATGACAGTGCCTTTTTTGTCCTAAAAATAAGATACAGAGCCTGAAATTGTCTCATCAGAAGTTTTTTTTTTTTTTTTTAGGTAGGAAGTGGATTTATTTAGAAAGAAATGTAAAAAAAAATTACCATATCTAATTAACGGTTCTGACCAGATCAATCACAGTTTCTGACAGTACTTAAGTAGAGAATCACTTTGTAGGTTGTTTTCTTGTGTACAGGGAAGTTTATAGCTCCTTTAAAAGGTTCTTAATGTCACCGGATAAAGACTGGTAGCTGCATTTCTGTGAGGGATGTATTAATAGTTCATTCACCAGGCACCCTCAGAGATGACCGAGAAGATGGAGAAATAGCAACGATCTTGGGTTAGTTCTCAGGGGTGGTGGGCTTGGGCTTCGGTCAGGTAGAAGCAAGATGCTGGCTTCAGAAGTCAGGAGTATCTCCTAGGCTTAATGATGTTAGCATGAAGCAATGTTCAGCCACATCTCCTGGAAACAATTTTCTGTGAAAATCCCACTCCATTTACACATATTTGGACTTAAACATAGATTTGACTCAGCCATAGAGCAAGTGGGCTTCCCTGGTGGCTCAGAGGGTAAAGAATCTGCCTGCAACATGAGAGACCTAGATTCAATCCCTGGGGTGGAAAGAGCCCCTGGAGGAGAGCATGGCAACCCCCTCCAGTTTTCTTGCCTGGAGAATCCCCATAGACAGAGGAGCCTGGCAGGCTACAGTCTACAGGTTCTCAGAGAGTCGGACACAACTGAGCAACTAAGCACACACAGCAGAGGGCAGGCAGCTTCTGAGACGAAAGGAGAAGACAGAGCAAAGAGGCATGGATGGTAAATATGCAGCCCTCTCCCCTCCCATCTCCGTGGCTGATGTCAGGAACTGACTATGGCCCCTTGGCCCCTGGGGCCTGCCAGAGCCTCACAGTCCTGCAGCAGACTCTGGACAGCCACCACCCAGACCCTGGGCTGGTAAGTCCATCTGCCCCAAGATAGTACCCCTTGCCGTTCCTGCTGAAGCCTCTGTGCTATAGTCTAAAGAAGATTGCTGACAGGACACCCCTCAGAAGTCAGCTTCCTGAGTCAGTTTGGGTTAGTTCGTTCTGCAGACAGGCCCGCCCTGATCCTTGAAGCTGCATCCAGCTTTCTGGAGCTGAGGTGCTGAAGCAGGTTGCGCTGAGAGATTTTGCTTCCCTGCTCCCTGGGCAGGATTGCAGCAGTCATGCATGCCATGTGACCTCATTGTTCTTGCCTCTACTTCTGCTTGAGTGGGCCCCAAGCCTGAGGTCTAGAACACGAGTATTTGCCAGGTCAGCAGTTACCATAGAGCTGCCTGGGCCCTTGGAAATTACCTGGTCTGGGGATTTTAAAACCCAGGATGTGGCTACAGAGCAGCTGTCCAACATGGAAGCAGACCCAAGGGGAACTGTGGCAGGCTGAAGACAGGCTGCCATCCCCCAGGGCAGGACCACTGTTGCCAGATCTTAGGCTTCCACAAACACTAGAAATCTGGAGTTTTAAAGTCTGAAATCCTCTGATTTTTAAATATTGACAATTCATTTTGAAAGCTTTTCTTAAAAACAATATAAATGAACAAAACATCTCTTATGGAAGAGGAAACCGTGATTAAGTCTGTTTTTACCAGAGGAGGGTGATAATGTGCACTCAAGAAGCTCAGATTTTTGGCCATACAGTTGGGTGTTCTTTCCACGGGCTCCCAAAGGTATGTGTTTCTCACAATGTATGTCTTCAAAAGCATGGACTTCTTGGTGGGTATTTGGCCAGCGGGGCATTTTATGCTCACTCAGAAATGTCAGCAGCCTCCCCAAGGGGAAACAGATGCTCACAGCGCTGCTCTTCAGCCTAACAGGTTGTGGGCCACTTAGGCTGGTGCAGCCTTTTTGTTTCTACAGAAAGCCAGGCCCACATGCTAATTGAACGCGTTTCGTCAAAATGATCTTATTTTAAAACTTTAATGTGCCTCTATCCCCAGAGATGAACTGCCTGGAAGAGTGCATTTTAAATACTGTGAATGCAGGCAATCAAAACCATTCTACCCCAGACTTCACCTCTGTCCAGCTCATTTCTGATGGCCTGCATTCCTCTAGGTATACCCAGGAACTCGCTCTCACTTCAGTTATAAGTGCACAGCTGTGTGTGATGTTACAGAACGCTCCAGAATGATATTCATACTTCTGATGGGTTGAGTGTTGTTTCAAAAGCAACTTCTACCTAGGAATTTGCTTTAAGTGTGTCATCAAACACTGAGAAATAGGTGATTTGTTTTTCTTCTTTTCTCTTAGGAAGCTGACAGCTGGGAAATTATAGAAGGACTGAAAATAGGCCAAACCAATGTCCAGAGACCAGACAAACATGAAGGTTTTATGCTAAAGAAGAGAAAATGGCCTTTAAAAGGCTGGCACAAGGTAACATTTTCATCACATTCATCTTCATATCATCTTCATAATTAGAGAGGCTCTTACTTGGTGTCATTAAGTGGTTATACAGCCTTATTTTAACCATACAGGCTGCAGCCTGTTGTATCTATTTAAGTCAGAGTTCTATAATGTCTGTAAGCAGAGAAAAAAATATTTTACATGTTTAAAATCCAGTTTAGACATATTGTTGTGTACTCTGCTTTTTAAACTTAAATTAGGATAAATATGTTCTTATTAAATATTCTTCTAAACCTGTGCTGCTTCAAATGCATGCATGTATTTTATCAGATGGATTTATGCTATATATCCCACCACTGCTGAACCAGTTTCCTATTGCTATGTGTGAACATGTGTCTGATTTTTTACTGTATGATGTTGTGATGAAGATTCTTACACATGAATTTCCATTTACGTTCTTGGAGTAAATTCCTAGAATTATTGTTCACCAGTGCAAACTAAAGATGGAAAATCACTTGTCTTGGAAGTTTGTCTACTTCCCTTTAATATATATGGTGTATTTCTCTCTCCCCAACTCCACACAATTTTTCCATCTTCCAGTTTTAATTATGAAGAAAATATTTTGCACTGTATTGTTGCAATGACCTGAGTAGCAAGAATTCTGGACACTTAGGAGAAGCAAGCTGTCCTCTGTTTTCAAGATAAGCCTTTGGATAGACCACCAGGATCTATCTGGAATCTGGAAGGACAGGTTCATTACTTGCCACATCTGCTGATGGATTTCATCTCAAGGCAGATGGATCTGTGGGTGCAAATGGAGTGGTGGTTGCTGCCCATTGGTTCATAAATGGAGGTTATGGATTATAACATCCTTATGGAAATGGATTTCTTGCAAATTAAGGGAAGGACCTAAAAATTAACAGATGGGAAGTGTTGCCTCAATTCCCCATCTCTGAGGATGGAATAAAAGCAAGTCAAAGAGTCTTCTTCTCTCCCACTTGTCAGAAACCTTGGCAGTCTCCTCAAACCCATAATATTATTTCAGTACCAGGAATCTCTCTTCACCCTTGATCTCTCTTGGATTTTGGTCAACTGGCCTTACACCTTCCTGGAAGCACCTTTGCCTTTCATTCTGACCTTCCCACTTTGCAGTTTCTCAAATCAATGGCCTTGCTTATCTTCTCCCCATGACCATTCTATAGGTTATCTCTGCTAGAATTCTTTGATAGATAGAAATGGAAAAATAGAAGAAAGGGGGTCAAAGAAACACATTTATCTGAATTGCTAACTTTAATTTAGCACTCTTAGTCCATGTTTCAGCAAACTTGGCTGTGGTTCAGAAGCAGCTCTCTCTGGATCTTCCCTTAGAACATTTTGCTACATGAGCAGAAGTAGGTCCTCCCTTGCATCTCCTTTGCTCCTGGTCTGTGATCCTGTATTTTTTCCAGCATCAGTCCATTTGATTGCCCAAGTCATAGGCAATCAAAAAATCAAGTATTTTTCAGCTGTAGAGATTCTTTCTTCTGGTGCTTACTTTTTGCCCCCTAGAACTGAAACAAAGGGGTTACAGTGGCCTTCTGTGAGTTCTGTATAGGGTGTCCCGAGGCCCAACTGCCTGTCACCTCAGCAGCCTAGAGTTCCTAAGTCACATAAAAACTTCCCAGCTGAGTAATTTACCAGCCACAGTAATTTACCTGCATCTGTGGAGACTAGAGGACCCTGGACCCATTATGTAACTGGGTCATGGGAGCTGTTGGTTCCCCTATCAATTGTCCATGGAAAGGAAATCAACCACAAAGAGCTCCTGAGATTTGTGGATCAAAAATAGCTAGATTCATTTGGACTGGACCAGGAGTATCTTGGAAGAGACAGAAACCACTCCAAATATATATATTTATTCCCCCTTAATAGAGTGTAGAAATAATTTTTAATATGCTTTACTAATAGTGAAATGGAAGTATTTTTCTAAGTGCAGATGCAAGCATATTGGTAAGGCTACTCTTTAAACTTTCCAGATAATTCATTATTCATAGCTCCAGTCCACTGGCTTCTATTTACAGACATGGGTATTTTCAGAATTATCGGTGGTAGCTAGGGAAAGTCAAGAATTGACCTCCAAGGTGGAAAAGTAAACAAGTAGCCAAGTTCCTCACGGAATCACTGTGACCTAAGTCAGTTTATTCTCATTTCTTACTTTGAAAAACACCCCCGTGTAGTTCACTCAGAAAGTCCTAGATGTAGGCCCTGGAGTTCCTGCTGCTACCCCCACACCCCCATTAAGAAACACTGTGGTGATGGGGGAGATCCATGTGGTCCACTGGTTAGAATTCAGCACTTTCAGTGCTGTGGTCCAAGTTCAGTCCCTGGTCAGGGAACTGAGATCCCATAAGCTGTGCAGTACAGCTGAAAAGAAAAGAAAAACTGTGGTGAAAGAGTTCATCCCCATTGGATTATGTGTAAAAGAACCCTACTAGGTAAATGGTATGGAACGTAAGCTCAGATTTCCTTACCATTCCATGTGACTGGCTGTGGCCAGGTGCACTAAATTCAAATACATGGAAATGGTCAAACGTATTGATTACTAAGTATCAAGCAATATTAGACCCACGCTTGTGAATGTTTTATGTAATTCAAAATACTGATAGTAACTGGGGACTGTTTGGTTCTTGCAGCGTTTTTTTGTCCTGGATAATGGAATGTTAAAGTATTCAAAGGCACCACTTGATGTAAGTAGACAAAAAGATTGGTTTCGAATTCTGCTTGAAATGAGTCAACACCGCAGTGTACAAGTGTTGTGCCATAATTACCAGTTCTGTGTGTTTCTGTGCCTGTAAGACAGCAACCTACCAAACTTTCATGTTGCATGGAAGGTGTGTTTTATGCTTATGTTCAAGCTAGCATAAAATCTCAACTGCTGCATGAAAATTTAACTATTGTAATGTATGCTGTTAAAAACAGAAGCTTAAACCTAAAAGTCACCAACTAACAAAAATCACCCTTTCTGTCTTAGAAAACTCAAACAGACTTTTTTCCCTGCATTTCTCAATAAACTATGCTTTGTGTGCTTTTTCTGAGATTTAGCATGCGTTCTTACTGATGTTTTTTTAAGACTTATCTGTGGACTTCATTTCTGTTTCATACATTCCTTTATCTTGAGCATCCCCGCTCTAAAATTATTCCAAATTACTTTTCTTTAATATCAGAAGTTATTGTTTGCATGCAAAACTGGAAAACGCTCTCCTTCTTATCATTGTGTGTGGGAGAAATAACAGAGGGCTCAGATTTCAGTTCTGACCCTAGCTCCTTCATGAGTCAGCTGTGTGTCCTTGGTTAGATGAGGGCAGCCAGAAGATGAGCTGCCTGCTCTGTGCACTCAGTCCCAACTGCCCATTTCCACCCTGCAGCTGTCTGCTAGCTGATTACTTGGGTATATTTGGGGTTGTAGGTCAAAGATGGACCATAGTTATTTTAGGAACCAGAAAAAGTATCTCTTAGGATATAAACTGTGTAATCTAGAGTTACAAAGAATTGACATTATAGTTATGCCAAAACAAGAATGAGATGAATAGTCTTACTTATTGAAATTGGCCTGAAGTCACTGCAACTTCAGCTGTCCTCAAATTAAGGACCTTCAGAAACTTAGCCATTTCCTCTCTGTTCAGGAGGTGTGATCTTCCATCTCCTGTAGATAAATGAGAGTTTACATTAAGCTCACTTCAGTACAGAAACACATCAGATCACATATCCTTCCAGCCTTTTAACCAGTCTTTTGATTTCAGATCCAAAAAGGGAAGGTCCATGGAAGCATCGATGTGGGACTCTCTGTCATGTCAATTAAAAAGAAAGCTCGGAGAATAGACCTTGACACAGAAGAACACATCTATCATTTGAAGGTAAAGATGGCTTCTGAGGTTTCTCTGCCAATATCTGGGGAAATCCTTTGCCTAGACTAGTGGTTAGGCAGGAGACTGGCTTCACCATTACCTGTTCCTCTTTTTCAATTGTTGTAGGTGAAATCCCAGGACTGGTTTGATGCATGGGTCTCCAAACTGCGCCATCATCGATTGTATCGGCAGAATGAAATTGTGAGATCACCACGAGATGCCAGTTTTCACATTTTTCCTTCAACCTCCACAGCTGAATCCTCACCAGCTGCTAATGTTTCAGTTGTGGATGGAAAGGTATGACTTCGTTATAAAAAAGTCAGCCCGGAAATTGCTTGGAAGATTATGCAGACATATTTACTGAGTCTCATTTGACAAACCAGGAAGACAAGGTTGGCTTTGTACACTAACTCTCAGAAGACAATAGTGCCATTTAGCATCAAAGTTAATTACAAGTATAGAATAGATTAGATGGGAATGTGGATCACCAAGAGAATTAACAGTTACTTTTCCTATGAATGGACTACATCTTAATTTTCAATGGCTTTATAAGCATATTAGAGAGTAGAGTGAACATTTGGTTAATCAATACCTAGAAATCAATGTCTTCCTGGGTGGTAATAAGAAGACCACAATGTTTTCAGAAAGAAACTTGCTTTTTTGCCTTGAGCTGGAATACATACATGACCACGAGAGAGACCGGTGAATTTCCCCATGATAAGGCAAGTGGGCTAGAGATTGCGACAGTAACTTAAGTAGTGGCCTATTTGAGACTAGGCACTGTGTTAAGCATGGGACATTCATTCATCTCTACTCTTTAATATAGCCAAAGCTCAGAGACAGCTAAGAATTTTTCCAGAAGACATTATCAGCTGAGTCTTCATCTCAGCTCCATCTGAATCTTCATCTTTGTTTCCAAAATCAGTGTCTTTTCCATTGTACCAGATTAAGGGAGGCTGAAGCTATTCTTTGGGCTGTTTTTTTCTGTGCTGAAACACTAGAGCTGTTGCCTGTTAAAAACCAAGGTTAGGTCAATGGGACAGGGAGAGAGCTGTTTTTGCCTTTGCTGCAATAATTAGGTTTTCTGAACCATAGCCACATTGCACTACCCAGGATTCTTCCAGTTTCTTACTTGACACCTGATATTGAAAACAGGGACATCTGTGAACAACTGGCTGCCACAGGGAACTGAGTTCAAGTGTGTTTCAGTGAAGGTTCTGCTTTTCTCTGTTTTCCTACATAGGGGTGTATGGACTAATATATATCCAAGTTTCCTTACCAAGCATTGAAAAACCTCATGGGGTAACTGGAAGACTCATCAAATCAGATTAAATTAAATATAGCTGTATTTAGCTATTGCTGTTTTGATGGAAATTACTTAAGTCATTTTTGTTAAATCCTGTTAATTATATTTGGTTGACCCAAAAATAAGGTTTTTCCATAACATCCTACAGAAACACCCAAAAGAACTTTTTGACTAACCCAGTATTTCACAAGGCTCTCAAACATATTTCATTCTGGAATATCTCTCTTCTAGAAACAGGGTGTTGGATTAAACCTGATCCTAACTGCTTCTGAAATGTTAAGGAAATGAATCAGTTGTTGTTTAGTCACTAAGTCATGTCCAACTCTTTTGTGACCCCATGGACTATATAGCCTGCCAGGCTCCTCTGTCTGTGGGATTTTTCAGGCAAGAATACTGGCGTGGGTTGCCATTTCCTTCTCCAGGGGACTAATGAATCAGTAAATCGGGGTTATTAGGGAACAGGGCACTTACTGAGTAACACACACAAGATGTTCAAAATAGTCCCCAAGATTCTCTGGGCCTCCTGTGTTCTCATCACAAAATGGAATGAATCCCAGAGTTAGTCCAAATTAAACAAGAAATGTATTCTAGATGGATATTAAATATATATACATATTTAATCATTTGGTTCTCCCAGCTTCTGCCTGTGTCTTTGGCACAGAGTGTTGATAAAAGATGTATTATTTTCATCTCTTGTGTTATGTATTAAATAACTTGGGAGAACTGAAACCAAATCCTCCCCATTGTTTGCCTTGGAATAAGAAAGGGCTTCAGCTCTGGTTTTCATAGATGTATTGCTCTCATTACAGACAACATACCTCTAAGATCTAACTCGGTGAAAGATTTCCATTACATTTATCAAAATGCAATAAAGAGTGAAAAGAGCTTTTTATCACTTTGCTTGCATTCTAGGCATCAAATGATGAGGTTCCAGAATGGTAATTGCTTTGTGGCTCTGTGCGGGTAATAAATAAGTCTGGATTTGCTAAGCATGCGCATCCGTCACTTCATAATGATTTACAAGAGACACAATCAGTTGTAATTGAATGTTAAAGTCAAGTATGGAGTTTTAAAGTTGTTTCAGCTTTAGGGGAATACGTTTCTGCTTTTTTCTTGGAGTGTTTCTCACACTCACATTAGTATCTACATACTTCATACAACTTTATTTCACATAAAATCTCTTTAATAGAAAAAAGTCTGTGAGCTATAGATAATAATAACTTGCCAAGGCTGCCTCTTTTTTTGCCATGCTGTGTGGCTTATAGAATCTTACTTTGCTGACCAGGGATATAACCCGGGCTCCCGTCAGTGAAAGCGCCAAGTCCTCACCACTGGAGTGCCAGGGGATTCCCAAGACTGCCATTTTATACGTTACAGTTTTCAGTATGCAGTGTCGTACTGAATATGCAGTTTTCAATATTTTGATCGAAAGGATGCTCGCTGGTACATAATGTATTTAAGAATCACAAGTGGCTGATAACACCATGAGTTAGTCATAAGGGTACAGAAAGCTTTCAGAAAGTAAAGGCCTTCATTCGTGAGTTGAGGACTGCAAGAAGGACACTATCAACCATAACTTAGTGGGTAATTAAAAACCATTGAAAATTTGAGTTGGCAGGCCCTTGCAAGTATAATATTCTTAAGCATTGTCTGCTTCATTGTACGGTGGAGACGGCAGCTTAACGAGTGTTGTTATCACCTATGAATTTTTACTCCCCTGAGCTTCTACCACATTTAGCCAAGAGGCTTCTTCCATATTTTGAGCTTGCCCTTTTTCCCCCCTTTTTAATGTAGTTTTGAGGATGCTAGTGTTCTTTTTAGTCACTTACATGTACTGTTCCTGCCTAACCCTACACATTTTGCTGTTCACTGTAGGTGCAGCCAAACAGCTTTCCATGGCAGTCCCCTCTGCCCTGTAGCAGCAGCCTCCCTGCAACCTGCACGACCGGCCAGAGCAAGGTGGCGGCCTGGCTGCAGGACTCGGAAGAGATGGACAGGTGTGCAGAAGGTCAGTTCATGCCTGGTGTGGGCTCTCAGCGTGAGCCAACAGGACAGACACAAAAGGGGCAAGTTGTATGGGTCCTGCACCTTTCGGGTTTCTTACCTGTCCATTCTCCTGCACCCTCAGAACTACTGAATCTGGTTTCGCCCTTACGCTGACTCCTACCCACTTCAACCCTCTCAGCCCCTTTCCTTAGCAGTTTCCTCTGGCTTCCTTAGCCTCCCACATGCTGCACCCTGGGGGTGATCACCCAGCTGAGTGCTGCCTCGGGAGCACCCTCCACCCTCTCTCCTGAGAGTCCACTAGGTCACTTAAACGGCTGCCTTCTCTGCTGTTCTGTCTGGCCCGCAGAACAGTGTGTGTTCCCCAACTACCGGCAATAAACAGCCATGTTATACTGCATCTTTAGCCAGCATTACCTGGTCGTGGTGTCCCACTCTGGATCAGTTATTGAATACTCTGAACTAGTACACAGTTCCTTCATTATACCATCTCTCAGTCTCTTGACCTGCAGAAGCTTTTTCCTTCCATGTCATGAACCTGAGCATGTTGGTTCAAACTGGATCCACAGACCATTTCCAGTCTGTGAGACGGCTTTCATTTGACATTCAAAAATGAAAAGAAAAAAAATAATAATAACAGGTATTTAATAAACCTAAATTGATTTCATTTTTAAATTATTGTTAGCTGATATTGGACCTCTTTTTTAATATTAAATTTTTTCCTTTATAAAGTTATGGTGAAAGGAGATGTTATATTATTTTATGACCTCACTTAGAAAAATTGAAATTTGGTGATCTATGTTCATGCCTTGACCAAAACAAATTTTTTTTTTGCTCTCCACACGTGTGAACTCAAAGTCTGCGGTATTTTTATTAGTTCTCTCCACATCCCAAGCTCGGTATTTATGTGAAAAATATGACTTTGAGGGGGATGTTATATTCATTAAGTGTGTCAAGCTAACATTCCATTGAAAGGGTTTTACTTGATTGTATACACAAAACACACAAATATTACTTTGCCTTTATAAACTTCAGGTTGGGGAAGAAGCTGAGCTCACTGTCCTGCATACTGAAGACTCGCTCGCCTCTGCCGCTGTGCCAGACAGTCAGCCTCTCCTCTACTTTCTGCCTCCTTGTTCGTGCTTGTGGCGTTCAACCTGGCCACCAATGTTGTTGAAAAGATGGAGATTGTTCACTGGGACCAAAGTGCATTCATGTGACCAAAATAAATAGACATTGGCCTTGATGCCAAGAAGCCCCTGACTGGTGGGGGCTGTCTCTGTCTCCCTGTGTGCTTCTTAATAGTCTGTGGCCCATTCCTGTGCCCTTTTGCCAGCCTTGGGGGTGACCCTCCTTTCTCCCCATCCTGACCTCTCCACCTGTGTCCTCGTCCTGCCATTCTCTTCTTCAAGATTTAGCAGAGGAATGATCTCTTCTCTTGGGAACAACCTAAGTCTTTCCCACCTTCCTTGTTCCTGCCTGTAGACTCCAGCTTCTCTCCCCTAAGTTGACTTGGCCTTTATGACTCTATGGCAAAAGCGTTCTTGGCAACAAGAGGCCGTCTGATTTCTGCTGTGTTCTCAAGCCTCATCCTGTGACCCCCCTGCAAGACCTTGTCTAATGGGCCTCCACTTTCAGGTCCTGTGAAGTTTCCCCTTTTTCTCCAGCTGTTCCCCCTTTATTTCACTGGGATTCTACTCTGGCCAGCCTTGGTTGTAGGGATGGTCAAGATTGAGTATTCTGCTTTTAGCTTCAGTAATAATAAGCAGAGTTTATTGAGTGCTTATGGGCGTCGGGCACAGAGTTAAGTACTTTACATATGTGGTCTCTTATACGTTTTCACGATAGTACCAAGCAGGAATTATGAGCCATATTTTTCTAAATAGGAAGACCACAGCTCAGAGAGGTTGAGTAACTTGTCCATGTTACACAGCAAGTACTTGGCAGAGCTGCAGGGCTAACCCAGATCACTTTGATCCCAATGACTGTGCTCAGTGCTATGGAAACAACAGGCATGCTTCTAACCGCAGTCTCTATTATGATGAGGATGAGAATGAGGATGATAAGATGGTCGTGGTCGTGGTGGCAGTGGATAGGATGGGTCACGTCTTGTGCAGCAGGCGCTGTTCTAGGTGTTTTATATGCCTTGACTCATTTAATCCTCTCAATGCCACTTTACAGGTGAGAAAACGTAGGCTCAGAGAAGTCAGGTCACTTTAACCCAGCCAGTGACGGTGGAGCTGGGATTCAGACTCAGGGTCTGACTCCGGAGCATATGCTCTTAATCACTATACCCTATTTCCCTCAAACAGGCGGAACACTCTGTGTCTCATACCTCTGTACGCAGCCTGTGCTGCATTCCCAGCCGCTTCCCGCACTGTTGACCCTTTCTGTTGATGCGCTTGGTCACGCTCTCTTCTCAGCCTGTCAAAAACCAATTCTGTCTCCTCTGTGGAAACAGCCCCAGCTCCTGGATTCCCCTGTGTTTGTCGGTGCTGCCGTCATAACCACTCCTGAAACCTCTGTCATCTCTGCCCCACCCAGCCTGTTCATCCCGTGGAGGCTGAGGTCATTATTCCTTTGAAACCTACCCGCCCCGCCACCCCGACCTCTCGCCCTCATCTGCCTTCCTCTGGAATTCCATTTCTGCCAACCAACTCATGTTCTCTCTTTGCTCACCGGCCTCTGACTGGTACCCGCACCCTCAGTCTTGCTCTGGGGCTCCATCGCTCTCAGAGGCTCCTGGGGAACTGCTGCTCTTGGATGTGTTCACAGATGGTGCCAGCACTTAGCAGGCATCATTCCATTGCCCTTGGCTATGAGATATATGTATTACTGCTGCCCCCACTTTGCCGATGAGGAAAGTGAAATGCGTGGAAGTTAAGGCATCTTCCCAGTTATGCACTGCCCTGATGGAGAGGCTGGGGCTCCAGCCAACCCACATTTACTAATCCCAAAGCCAAATCTTTGTTCACTACATAAAATATGTAGTCCCTCAAGACCTCTGTTTCTTAAAATAACTTTTGCAAAAATCTCTTCGAGTGGTTTTCTGTGGACTCTTGGGCCGTAGTCCAAGCTACTTAGCCCAGCATTTAACACCAACTTTCAGGTTTCTAGCCCTGCCTCCCCTTTCAACCTTGCCTTCCATAGGCCGAACTGAACTTGCTATCTCCAGAGTCCTTGCATGTTCCTGCCTCCATGCGTTTGCACAGGCTGTTCTCAACCTGCTGTGACTGCTCTGCCCTTCTCCATCTTCCTATTTTTCTGAATCCTCTATCAATCCTCCAGACCCACAAAAGTTTCCACTGTCTTATCTACTCTGACGACCTCAAACCACAGTAACTATCCCTTTCTTGAACTACCACAGCACTTTTTTTTTGGTCTATTCTGATCGTTTTATAGAGTCCCATCATTGAGGTTGGTTGCAGCTCAGAAGTTCATCATGTAACATCTTCTTGAACCCATAACATAGCACATTTATAGTTCCAGTACTTAAAGAGGCTAGCTATTCATAGGTCTGGATGTCTGTCAGTCCAGATCTCAAGTATGTAAGGGAGTTTCTTAGCTCCTGGAAAGCAATTTTTCTCACAGATGCAAAATGTTAAATTAGTATTTTATGTGTCTTCCTTGTGTACCAGTATATCCATCACTAAAATGGATACATAACAGTTTAAGGTACAGATTATTTATTGCATATATTTTCTTTAAACCAGAATGTAAATTCCATAAATCTTACTTTATCGCTGTATTCACTATACTTAGAACTGTGCTGGTTGCATAGTGTCTTTGTAACCAGTTGTACAGAAATGAAATAGTAAAGGGATAACTTCGGATGTGCTCTGAGTGCGTAGTCATCAGTTGTGTCCGACTGTTTGCAACCCTTTGGATTGTGGTCCACAAGGTTCCTCTTTGTGTGGGATTTTCCAGCAAGAATACTGACCCAGGAATCAAACCCATGTCTCCTGTGTCTCCTGCATTGCAGGCAGATTCTTTACCCACTGAGCCATCGGGGAACCTTAATTAATCATTGCACAATTGGATAACATGGTTTTTTTTTTTAATTTAACTTTTTATTTTACATTGGAGTATAGTCGACTTACAATGTTATCTTCGTTTTAGCAAGGCAATTCAGTTATACATATACATATATTCACTCTTTCAGATTCTTTTCCCATATAGGTTATTACAGAATATTGGATAGAGTTCTTTTTAGGACAAAGTAGAGATGATGAGAAAATAAGTAAACTGCTATATCCTTAAGTTTTCAAATTTTTACTATTATAAACTATCTCAACAGTCCTTTCTTGGCATAATTTTTCCTTTTTCCAAGATTCTAAAAATAGATTTAATCTTGATTTAATGAAATTCTAGAGATTTTTTTTAAAGGTATTTTTATTATCTTGGGTAAATTTTTATAATCCTCATGTATAATCAGATATCTAGGCAAGGAGTAAAATTCTGCCAAGGATTTCATTTCTTCCATATTTTAAATGATAGAAGTGTCAAGAAATGGTGAGGCTTGTTCCAAGTTAAGGCTCTAGGAGAATGATTAAACATAGTGCAATTAATATGCCTTAAACAACAGTTTTTGGTTTTCATAGAATTTTCAATGAAAGTTGCTACTTTCATTAAGAAGGTAAGAGAGTAAATATTAACTGTTACCACTAAACAGGTAAGAAAACTACAGCTGAGAAATATAAAGTAAATCAATGTTTCCCAACCTTAGTTTTGAATCCTTTTGCCTTTGATCAAATCCATTCACTGAGTTCTCTTTCCATTCTGTTAGAAAGGGCTTTAAGCCCCAGTTTTAGATCTCTATACTACCTACATATACCATTTGTATAGAATAATCACAGTTATTAAGGAGAATGAGTGTAAATTTAGCAAATAGAATCTTAATGGACAGGTAGTGTCAGGTTATGTCCCTGTCAGCATGCTTATAATGCAGTTCTAAGGCAAGTTAAAATGAGGTCTCTTTTCACCATCTTCTTTCTCCTCTTCCCGCCAGCCCCTTCGTTCTTTCTTTGTACTGCTTTTCTCTCTCATCCCTTTTATCTTTTGTATTTCCTGCCTATCCAGCCCACTTGCTTTATTCTCTTCGTGGGGGAAATGGGAGGAGTGTAATGGTGCTGCCTTCCCTGAAATGAGGAGAGAGTGATGGAAGGGTCCTGGCCTCCTCGGTACTCTCTTCTGCCACCTCCGTTAGGTCATTTTCTCTCTTGAGGAATTTAAAGGCCACTGATGGCCAAGAGTTCCCTGGAAGAGCCACAGGGAGTAGCTCACCGAGACTCCAGCCTAGGGCAGATGCTGCTGAGAGATGGCGCCTGGGCGGGGCCTGGCCCCTAGTGTATTGCTGCTGCCCTGCTCTCTGGAGGGTGTGCAGGGGTTCTGAGTCCTATACATGAAGACCTTTACAGCAGGTAGACAGGTTCCTAACAGCAAAACTGGATGACCACTGAAGTTCCCTGGAGCGTGCTTCTGATGTGACAAAGGCCATCTCAGAAGAATCTCCCAATGTCACTGAGATTTTAATAGCTTTCTACGCTAATTGTTCATCTGTAAGAGTGGGTTTTGAACTCATCCAATAAATAATCAGTGGTTTGATGGTTCTAAACCAGAGAAGGGTCTGTTTTCTTTCATCTGCCAGTATCATCGTCCTGTAAACATAGATCTACCTGATCATATTTGCCATAATTTGGATACACTGCGTTTTATTATCATCACCACCACTTCCTGCCCAGTTGTAACATGTTTTTATTTCTGATCTGTTTTAGACCTTGCACACTGCCAGTCAAACCTTGTGGAACTTAGCAAACTCCTGCAAAATTTGGAAATACTTCAGAGAACTCAGTCAGCACCTAACTTTACTGACATGCAGGTAAACATATAGCTGCTGTCAAAGGAACTTAAAATATTCACTCAGAATTTTTACTGAATTGTTATATGAATATATAAGGCAATATTTAAAGGGAAATAACTATAATACAGATTAGTTTATATTCTGGAGTTATTCTTAATAACTTTTTGAATCTTGGTGTCATTGTGTTAAGATGTCTTTTTTAAAATGTTGTACATTTAAATACAAGCTAACTAGAAGTGAATATCTGAATTATTCTCCCACATTTATGTTGCATTAGAAATGATAATTATGAAGGTATAATTTGGGTACTGTAAGAATTTGTGCTATCTTTCCAAGTAGCAGAAAAACACCAAAGATCTCTAATCCTATTTTCATTTTGTATAGCAGAAAAATATGTTTTGTTTTTGTCTGCTTTTAATGCCCTTTATGCATCAGATGCACCTTTATCTCCTGGCTGGTTTGCTTTAGGTATCTAACAATGATTCTTTACTAACTTGCTATGCTCTCTTTGTCTGTGTCTGTATTATCTGTGTTAACTTAATAATGCTTTGTTGCTTTTAACTATTTATGCAATGTAGGCTAACTGTGTAGATATTTCAAAGAAAGACAAGCGGGTCACAAGACGATGGAGAACAAAAAGTGTCAGCAAAGATACAAAAATACAACTGCAGGTACAGACCTTACTTTTCCTTCATTCATATTTATAGATATTTTAAAAAATATTAGTATTTATATATCAGTTCTTAGAAGTTTAAAAGTTCAAAGCAACTGGTAACTGCTTTAAAGCTAGTGCTTTTCAGACTGAGTTATATTATCTAAAATAGTGAGAAATATATTCTTATTGTGGCATAAGTAAAAAGAATTTAAAAGAAAGCTTAAAATTAGGTAATACAGCTGTCAAGTGGCATTTTCATTCTCAATTATGGCCTTTGAACCATTAAAACATTTTAACAAAAAATCACCTTAAAAATCTAGACTAAAAATCAAATGGGTTGTAATGAACATTTATATATACTAAATCTTAAAGGAGCCTTTTATGTGTTAGTGTTGTCCAATCTTATATCTATTAATTAATACATGAGATGAAGACTGCAATAGGTTAGAAATGAACAAACTTGGGTTCTAGTCTAATCACTGTGATTTCCTGGAAGTATAATCTCATTTATTTCTGTTAAATTGTCTGGGCCTCCATTAACTTCTGGGTAAAGTGATAGAGTTGCATTAATGATCTCTGAATTACCTTTCAACTCTAAAATTCTGTGATTCTACAAAAATAGATATTATTGGCCATCAACAGGCACTTTTAAAATTTGAACTAACGTCTTCATGGTTCATAATAAACTTACTTGAAATTCATTTAAAATAAGTTATATGAATAGTTGAAAATTTTTAACATAAGATCCTCTTATGTCATTGCATTGCAATGTACAAAATATGGTAAATGCCTACAACCTCTCATGTCAAAATTCATGTTACTTTCAGATCCTTAAGCTTGAAATTTTACCACTCCAGTCCTAACTATATATTAATATTATGAAGGAAAAAAAAAATATTATGAAGGACTCTTGCCCTGCACAATCAGAATTAGACTCCTTATTTTGCTTTTCATTATGCTGTAAATCAATCTGTAACACAAAGAAAGGCTGCTTTTTAGAATATTTCAGTGTCTTTTAAATAAGAACAATAATTCTTCCTTAATTCTGATTTTACTGATAACATTCTTTGTGTTTTAATTCTAAACGTGTAAATAACCAATTCTTCGTTACTTTGCTTACTAATCTGATTAATTTGAAAATAGATTTTTGCAAGCAATAAATATCTTGTTTTTTTTTTTTAGTTAGAATGTCCACATTGTGTGAACACAATTTTTTGTGGTCTTTTGTTCAGTATGTTTTTCTGTTTTTTCTCCCTTCTATTCAGAAAATTAATACTATAGAGACAAATGTGTCAAGTGACTTCACAAGGAAATTGCCTAAAATTGCTTTTGGGAGTACCATATTTTTGAGCAAGTGATTGTCTAGTTTTGTGTGTGTATTTTTGAAACATAGTATCTATGGTTATCATAGGCAAGGAAAGAGAACCTTAATTGTAAATAGAATAACTGGACAGGGCCAGCATCATAGGAACATGCACAGTTGTGGGTAGATACCATTTCAATCTTGTTTTCTATAAGATAGCCCATTGAACATATTGCCATTCACAGCTATGGTCTGGAGTAGGTTGGTTCTGTCACTGAGTCTTTTTTCCTGAAGGAAACAGAATGCCATTCTGAATAACCCTCCCATTCACAGGCTGTGCTTTTCAATGTGTGGAGAGTTTGATGAAGGTTTTTCTTTTTTTTTCATCATCAAAAGAAGTTGTTCAAAAAGAGGAAAATATTCTTCTTTCATATTTATATCACATGTTGGGGTTGACTGTTTGTTCTTAAAGTTTCATTTATACTCTTTTGCCTTGTTCCTGTTTTGCCAAAGAGTGGGAAAATGGCCCTTGTGAGTCTAGTTCAGTTATCTGGGGAGAACTGAAATCATTTCATCCCCATACTCAAAGAAAGTGTTAAACTTTCAAAAGTAGGAAATTTAGTTCCAACTCCAGTGGAAAGAAATAGACAAAGGGGTGGTGGTAAGCTGTTAATCGTTTCCAGAAAAACCTCACTCCCACTTGAATTGGTAAAACGAAAGATCGTAGGGTGAATGCTACAGAATTTGGCACAACCCCTAGACTTTTTCTGCTCGCTCACACCAGCGACCTTCCAAGACCCCTTAGAATGCTCATTCTCTATCACTGCAAAGTTACCAGAAGTTTCTTCACCATCATACCTTACTGGGGAACCATAAGAATCAGCCAGTGATGACAATGACTGATATGCATGTCAGTACTCATCAGGTTTTTACCTATAGAAAGGCATAGCATTTATTTTTACTGTGATGGATTAAATATACCCACCACTTTCTCCCACCCTAATATGCATATTTCCTCCTCCTGTTTTAAATGTTTCTTGACCATTAGAACTGCATCTCATGGTTCCAAGTATTTGTTTTGAGCTCATAATTGTCTCACTACTTGGATCACTTTCTCTGAATGAGAGGCTTTTCATAGTAAATGGCTCATTTTTCGTCCTGTCTGTCATTTGGAATGTTTAGTCCACCAACCATTTATGGAGGAAATCTAAACTGTCTTGTGGCGGTGGTGGCAGTGGTTATTGTTATTTCTGTTGTTACAGATCTTGTTTTATGGAACTTTTGCATTCTGTAGTTGTAATTTTTGAGATAATTATAAAATAGATCATTTTAAAAATTGACCTCAAAAAAGTAAAAAATGAAGAGCATGTTAAACTAGATGTTTGACTGTTTATTCTTACATAAGTACACTATTGATTTGAATGTGAATGTTAAAATTTGGACCACATTTCTACATGAAGCTACTGGGAAGCTAGCTCAAGAATCCATTGAGTAATTCATTGGAGGCAATAGGTGTCCTAGAAGTCTCTGTGGAATTACCCGTAAGGAAAAATATTCCCTGTGTCCCAAAGTTTAAATTTCTGATTCTAATAAAAATCTTGGTATCATCATTATGCAGTAAAACAGTTTGGTTGTGTTTTAAATGAATGGAGGATGGCAAGAAGAGCATGATTTTATAAGGGTTGCTGGAGAAGAGATTACTACTAGATTTCCCATGTTGCTAATAGCATGAATTAAATACTAGGTCCCTAGATAGTGGAGAGAATGAGGTATGGGGTAGCAGATAAATGATCTGTTGTCATTCATTCATCCTGGATCTCACAGATGCTCAAATTACACTGAAGAGTAAAACTACATTCTTTCTCATTTTTTTTTAACCACAGTAGGCATAAAGAGATTTTGTACAGAAAATGTTTTGTCTGACACAGATTGTTTGTGTGTTTGTGTTTAATAATCATATACATATATGTACACAAAGGATTTGTGAAGATGGAAGAGAAATATGAATGTAATTTGGAAAATTTGAAGAGAATTAAGAATTTAAAATATTTTTCTATTGTCCAAAAAGACTAACACAGCCATGCTGGTTGTGTTGTTTTTTTTTTTTTTCCTCAGTCTGACTGTTATGTGACTCTGAAAACATTTCAGCGAATTGGAACTGAAATTAATTTTCACAGCCTTGAAGAGTCAGGGTCTGTCAAATGCAGGCACAGTTGAGTTGATTAGAAGGAAATATTATTATCCCTTAATCCTGTCCACCAAAAAGAGAAGAAAGAAAAGCTCTAAGAGTCTTCTACTGGCCCATCACTAAATGAAACATATACCTTTAGGTTTTCATAGTTGATTTTTATAGGTGTTATCTCAACACACTGAGGACATTGTGGTTTACCTTCCTATTCTATGGGGACTGGCTTCCTCCTTGGAAAATTCTTCAATCAGAAAATCCCAACACCATACTTAATACTGAATCCCTCCCTTTATAGGAGGAGAGAAAGTGGGGAGTTGAATATTCCTGGTATCCTTCCCCTTACTTTCACCTCCCAGCAAGAAACAAAAAACTCTTCCTGGCCAACAGAAGGCTTTCATTACAACCTGTTTGTTTTAGCCTTTGCATATTATTTATTTAGTCACCTTCCCCTGAACTTATTTTTTCCTTTGCTTCCATTTACTGAATGCCTTTTGGCTTCATATAACATGGCATTGCATGAATAAAACAAAAGGTAAATTGATTTTACCTTGAAATTGTAAGCTCTTCATCGCTTCATAACTTTCCATCTCCTTTTGGAGTAGGGGTAGTCAGCAGATAGATAAGTGTTTGGGTGGTCTGCTGTGCTAAACTTCTCTCATGGCGTGACTGCTCCTTCAGGCTCTTTTCAATGCTAAGATTTAGCAAAAGTCAACTGCAGTTAAAAAATCTCCCTCTCCTTTGTCTGATTATCTTTCATCCTCCCATACCCCCCCCCTCCCCCGTCCCGTGTTTTCTCCTCCCTCCTCTCCTCTCATTCACTGTCAGGAAGGGCCATCTGCGAAGGGCCAGTTCAGCACAACTCGGCGCCGGCAGAGGCTAGCAGCAGCAGTGGCTACAACAGTGAGTGGATTTCCACCTCCAGTGGATGTTTAAAGAGAATGAGAAACTGTGTGCTAGCTATTCACCCCCATGCGCTAATGGCGCCCCTGGCGGGGATGGCGTCCAGCACGGCCCTCCTGGGTTGGCGGAGCTCACACATGTTCCCTGACTGTCTGCCTGGTGGGCGTCTCACGCACACAGGTGTTTGGGTTTGCAACGGAAAACTAGCATGTAATCCAGATCTCTGCTTCTACTCTCAGTGTTAGAAACAGTTTAAATTCAAGGATGTATGTGGGATTGTCTTACATGGTGTGGGTTTTTGGGGGGTTGGTTTTTGTTTGGTTTGTTTTTTTGCCATCCTGATCTTAGAACTTTTGCTAACTGATTTCGGTTTTTCTAAGAAAAGTCAATTACTACAGACATAAGTTGTGCTTTTTTGGTCGCAGTGTGACTGTTTGAAAAGGATGTGAGAATAAAGAAATGAGAGGGGACAAAAAGGTGAATTTTGATGCTATCTCTCAATGGCTACTTACACTTATCGAAGGAAAATTGTTTTCTAGAAAGAATATTGAGCTGAAAATCAGAAAATATAGTGTGGAAAGGAGAAAACCACAAAATTAAATTGTGTTTAATTCACATCTAGATGTTGGTTTTTTTTTTTAAGAGAAAATAGTATGGATATTAGGCAGATAGAGGAAGTATTGAGATAGATAAGGCAGATAATCAAAACTTGCTTAGAGTAGTGAACTATCCACATGGAATATGAAATAGAATATGTAAACACAAGAACCATATGCTGGATAAAAATACATCTTTATATTTGCTTAATCATAATCATAATTACCTATCAACTTTATAAATACAGAGTTCTGAGTTCATAGCAAACATTAGTTTTTTGGCTATTATATAATATTTCCTGGATTATAGTCTTGCTCTTGCTGCTGGTGTATTTTCAGACTAATGTTGCTGAAAAATATGAAAAGATTTTGGTTGCATTCTAGGAGAATGGATATTGGTGTATGGATTGTTGGTTTTATGCTTCATAGCTAGTGACTGACTCTTGATTTATATCTGGGTACTTAGTTGGATTGTTTGAGAGACAGAAATGATTTTGATTATAAAATGAACTAGTGACTTGAAATTTATTAGAGAAGTGACTGAAACTCACAGTTCTGTGAATATTTGAACAAAGAAATATTTTAAATTGATTTCATAGTGGCTGTCTTACACATGTATTCAAAAAAGATGAATAAAGTATCTAATACTGACATGATAGCAAATTCTGACAATAAATACATGTAAAATCAATTTTAAAATTCTTAAATGTAACCTTTCATTTACAAAATTCAGAAATCCAAATGATTATTAGAGAACAATATCTCAGTATGGAAAGGAAAAGTCAGTCAATACAAGGTCAGAAAATACAAATGTTTCCTTAAATAATATATTTCTAAGATGGCATGCAGGAAGTGATTATATGTCTACTATGTTCATTTTTTAATTGTAGATAAATATATAATGAATATAATAAAACTGAAATTAGAACCTATTTGAATAGAATAGGTTCATATTTTTTTAATTTGGAAGTGCAAGAGAAAAAGGGTTTGAAAGATGGAAGAATTAATGCTCACCTTCCCCCCAGAGTAACTGTGACCACAGAGATTAAGAATAACTTAAAGCAACTAATGAGCAATGCTGGCACGTTTAGTCATATATTCAGGAATAAATAGAGAGAATGGGTACTCTTAAACCCTCTAGGATCTGTACTTTTAATTCCATACCAGAGCAGAACAACATCTAGCAGGATCTAACAAAATCATTTCTGCCTCCTCGGCCTCCTCACCCACATCTCAGTGACCTGTCACTGGCTACTCAGCCCTCCTATGCCTTTGACTGCAGTGGTTCCCCTTAACTCCCTGTCATTGCTCCTCCCAAAACTAAAATTCAGTTCAGTTCAGTCACTCAGTCATACCCAACTCTTTGCGACCCCCTGAATTGCAGCACTCCTGGCCTCCCTGTCCATCACCAACTCCCGGAGTCCACCCAAACTCATGTACATTGAGTCGGTGATGCCATCCAGCCATCTCAGCCTCTGTCGTCTCCTTCTCCTCCTGCCCCCAATCCCTCCCAGCATCAGGGTCTTTTCCAATGAGTCAACCCTTCGCATGAGGTCGCCAAAGTATTGGAGTTTCAGCATCAGCATCAGTCCTTCCAATGAACACCCAGGACTGTTCTTCTTTAGGATGGACTAGTCGGATCTCCTTGCAGTCCAAGGGACTCGCAAGAGTCTTCTACAGCACCACAGTTCAAAAGCATCAATTCTTCGGCACTCAGCTTTCTTCACAGTCCAACTCTCACATCCATACATGACCACTGGAAAAACCATAGCCTTGACTAGACAGACCTTTGTTGGCAAAGTAATGTCTCTGCTTTTCAATATGCCGTCTAGGTTGGTCATAACTTTCCTTCCAAGGAGTAAGCGTCTTTTAATTTCATGGCTGCAATCACCATCTGCAGTGATTTTGGAGCCCTAAAAAATAAAGTCTGACACTGTTTCCCCATGTATTTCCCATGAGGTGATGGGACCAGATGCCATGATCTTCGTTTTCTGAATGTTGAGCTTTAGGCCAACCTTTTCACTCTCCTCTTTCACTTTCATCAAGAGTCTTTTTAGTTCCTCTTCACTTTCTGCCATAAAGGTGGTGTCATCTGCATATCTGAGGTTATTGATATTTCTCCCGGCAATCTTGATTCCAGCTTGTGCTTCTTCCAGTCCAGCGTTTCTCATGATGTACTCTGCATAGAAGTTAAATAAGCAGGGTGACAATATACAACCTTGATGTACTCCTTTTCCTATTTGGAACCAGTCTGTTGTTCCATGTCCAGTTCCCAGTTGTAACTGTTGCTTCCTGACCTGCATACTGGTTTCTCAAGAGGCAGGTCAGGTGGTCTGGTATTCCCATCTCTTTCAGAATTTCTACAGTTTATTGTGATCCACATAGTCAAAGGCTTTGGCGTAGTCAATAAAGCAGAAATAGAAAGTTCCAGAAAAATTTCTTGGATACTTTTATCAATTACTTTTTTGATATTCCAGCGGATGTTGGCAATTTGATCTCTGGTTCCTCTGCCTTTTCTAAAACCAACTTGAACATCTGGAAGTTAGCCCACATGTTTTCAGTCTATCCTATCCTGCTCAGTGCTTTTTATCTGGAATTCTCCCAGGAGGCTCCAGTCACTTGTTCTCCTTGCCCAACTCAGATGTGTTAGGGCAGCTGAGATTGCTCCCAAAGATAAGTACACCCAAGATGTTTCTGAGATTTGTTCTTGCTGATTCTTAGCATGCATGTCCGTGATGGCCCGCTTACGCCATCGGTGAGACCCATCAGAATAGGGGGATGGAAGAGAAACACCAGCGCCTCCCCATGCACTTGGTGCTCCGCACAGGCAGCGCTGTGCACGTGATGCAGAGTGACTGCAGCAGAAGACCTTTCGCTTGGGCTCTGTGAGTTGTGTATTCTCAGTGTCTTCCTTATGCCTGTTGTTATGTGTTTTCTTTCTCACCCTTGTTTGCCATGTTTTTCTTCTCAGCGTCTGACTGAACTTTTAATAGAGAGACCTGTATCTTAGGACCAAGTCTGGGTCCTCACTGGACTCCCTAGGCCTCCGCTGCGCCCGGGCCTCCCATCACCACCTCTCCGTCAGCCTCCCTACCCACTCAAGGGAGGAGACCACTCTCCTACACAGTGTTAGTCCCTAGAGTGTTAGGGTTCCTGAGTGCAGATAAAACCCTTTTACATGATCCTCAACACATTTCATTTTTCCGCCATCAAACACCTACATTTCTTTTTCTCAAATGCTCTCCTGGTTCCTTGTATCCTGAATCCACATCCTTAAATCTGCAAACTCCTTGGTCTGTCTGTTACCTCAAGTCACAGTCTCTGCCCCTGACCTCCTCATCACCAGCACTTCCATGGACTCTCTCTGTCCCTCCTAGAGGGCCTTGGGCTGTCTGCTCTTTCTGTTAATAGATTTAACATCGCCACAGTTATGGTCAGCAGTTTTCTTTATCTATCTTCAAACATTCTTCTGCATAAATCATCCCATTCCCTTATAGATGTCCTAGAAAACCTCAAGCGTTATTGTCACAAAGTTGCCGGGATAGGATTCTAGCAAATTATTGAACCCAAGGACTCCATTTTCTCAAATGGGTTATCTGCACTTTGGTATCTGTTCTCTGGACGAGTCAGAAATTAAGTTCCTAATGAGATAAACAAGTTGTTGACATCTCCCGTGCAGTGTAGCCAAGACCCCCATGGAGGATGAGAGTTACTCTGATGTCTCCAGATAACAAATGCTTCAGATATCCTATATTACCATGCTTAAGTTAGCTGAATCTGGGAAAAAGCTTCATTCCCTCTTTCTTTCCTGGGAAGCCTGAATATCTTTTGAGATAAATAACTCCTTGCCAGGACCAAGCTGCAGCCTAAGGACCCTCTTAAGCCTCAACTGCCATCACCCAGACCCACAAACTGCAGCTCAGGTTAGATTTTTCGGGGTCTCTCCCTCCCCTCCATCCTCTATGTCTTTTGTGCAGATGCTTCCTTGCTCCCTCTCGCCCCTTCACCTCCCTTTTTCTAACATGAGATTTAAAGCTAAGTCAAAAAATGAGGAAAGGAAGCGGTTCTAGCATACCTATACATCAGACAAAATATTGGTTCCTTCCTCCTACAGCGTATTTTCTGTTAGATAGAGGATGTGAATTAGCTTTTAATTTATACAAAATTCAGCTTGTGGAGGCATCTAAGTCTGGTTCTTGAAGGTAATTGAATGCATATCTGTGTAGTAAGAATTAGGGGAGTTTACTGGTGATCTGATTTATAAAAGGAATTGGCATTCTCATTCTCCAAGAATGGTTGGCTGACAGCATTGATCAGGTAGAAGCTTCTAGAAAGAGAGAGAAGGAGTATTTTGCCTCCACCCATCAGAAGCCTAGTCCAAATCCAAGGGCAAGGAAACTTCTAGCCATTTGGCAAAATCTCAATGGACATGAGTTTGAGTGAACTTTGGAAGTTGGTGATGGACAGGGAGGCCTGGCGTGCTGTGATTCCTGGGGTTGCAAAGAGTCGGACACGACTGAGCGACTGAACTGAACTGAGCTGAACTGATAGTATTATGACTCTATTTTACTTAATGCTTTTTGGCCAGTTCATAAGCCACGTTCATGTATGTAACAGAGTTGTATGTCATATACAAAGTAACTATAGTAATTTATATAATATTTCATTTACAGGTGTATTTTGATAAGTCAATTTCAAATTTAATTGCAGATCTCTTTAGGCCATTATTATATGTAGTATTAAACTTATGTGTTATCTGATGACAATGGAGCAAGTGAATCTTTCTGTATATGCACCTCTTGAATTTTTACCTGTTCAGTGAATTCTTGCTCCAGGCTCAGAAAGAAGTCAGCATAAAAAGCCCTCTGACTTGAATACCCAGACTCTGTGAGAGAAGGTCAGCTGCATCACAGATCAGATGGCTTTCTGCCAGTATTGTTTCAGTGGGTTCAGAGCTGAAGCCTGTCTGGGATTATGCCTTTTCTTCCTGTCGCTTCGTCATCGTCTCTCCCTGTGACAGTGAGCAGCCAGTGATCAGTAGCAGTACTACATCAACTTCGGGAAACTGAGATTCCTTCCCACCCGAACCACCTGCAGAAGAGATGAGTACTGTCTCCAAGTGTGTCATCAGAGAGGGATCTATTATGTTGGAGAATAGGATGCGTCTTTTCTGTGTAAGAGATTGCAGGACAGTGTGCTGCTGCTCTTTAATCATTTGTGTCCTCCCTTTTCAGGTTCCTTTCAGTGCCACCATGTCCCCAGTTCGCTTGCATTCCTCCAACCCCAACCTTTGTGCAGATATTGAATTTCAGACCCCTCCTAGCCACCTCACAGACCCTCTGGAAAGTTCAACGGATTATACAAAGCTTCAAGAAGAATTTTGTCTGATTGCGCAGAAAGGTAACAATAAATGTAATGTGCCCTTTATAGTGGCTCTCTTCCTTGATGGGAAGTTGCCATTCATTCTCTTACCCTTGTCTAGGTGGTCATGGTGGCAAGGTCAAAAGGTTCATATACTGATTGCAGTTCTGTAGATAAAACGCAGTGGGATATGATGACTGCCTCCTGGGAAAAACGCACATCATAGGGTTTCAGTTTTGACTGAGGAAAGAAAGTATTATTGAGGGTGAGAAAAGGCAGAGAGACTAAAAGGGTATTATCTTTGATGATGTTCCTCCTGTTGCCTTCAAGCCCAGCATTAGGCTTTTAGGTCATCATAAATTAAAATTTGCTTTTTCTTCACTCAGGGTAATGGGCTTATCTACTGATTCTCTGAATTTGCAAAGTCAAACACTTAGGGAGAAAAATAAGATATTATGCTAGGCAGACGAACCCACAGTACTATTCAGCATCTGTTTTTTTATCATGTCATACATACTTGTGAGTTAGCAGATTCTGTTTGAAACCTTTTTTTAAAATTAAATGGCACTCACTGATTTTACTTTACAGTTTGTGGGTAAGGAATCAAGAGGGCTCAGCTAAGCAGTTCCTCTGTCCTCCCTCCGTGGTATTCAGCTGGAAGCCTGGCTGAATGGCTCAAGGGGGCTTCACTGGCACTTTGGTTGGACAGCTGGGAGGCTGCGCACAACTCTGTCCCTCTCCTGTCCCCTTCCACGGCAGCTCAGGGCTCCAAGTGGAGTGGATTGCAACGGAAGTGGCCAACTCTGGGTCTGAAGCATTGTCCCTTCACTGCTAGTCCAGATTAGAGGGGAGTGGACATCCAGCCCACCTTGGAGTCTCTTTTTTGCTGTTAAATGTTCAGTCAGTCATGTTACAGAAGCTCAACTGCTGTCATCAGGCACAGAGAGCAGGAGAGTGGAGAGCAGGTGGATTGGACCGTCCTGACCGTGTTCACCAGGAAGAGCCACAGCTCCTAAATTAATTCCCTCCCCTTAATGCTAAAGTATCTAAATTTCAGCCACTGAAATTCATTTTTTACCTTATAATTGTGCCTTCCTAGTCATTGTCTTTTGAAATTGTAATCTTTAGGAGAAAGACATGGTGTTGTTTTCAGTCACTAACACCTTATGATGAATTTTTCACATTTATTTCCTCTGGGGCTTCTGGCAATAGGTTATAAAATATTCTTGAAAATGTGTGCTAAGTGGAACATCTCAAGTACCACCCCCCATAATATTCAAATGCCTAGTGACTTTGGAAAAGAAGAGGTGCACACTGAGGGTATTTCTGAGAAAGCCGAAGGCAACAAAGGTGCATATTCGCAAACCATCAGCAAAGATGTGCTGCCAGAGATTTCTTTCATTCCACCATCCTGAAGTAACTGAAGTAAAGCTTCTCCCCCCACCCACCCTTTTTCTCTACAGATTTTTCAGTTGAGACTCTGTAAGGCCAACTCTCTTTCACCTGTTTACTCCTTGTACATTTTTATTACGTCTTAGCCGAATGCTAATCATGTCATTAGACTAGAGCAATGCTAAATTATTTATGTAACAGCGTAGATTTATGATCAGGAAGCCAGTAACTTTTGCTTTTAGTGCAAGATTGTAGGAACAGGTGAAATAAGGCAACAAATGTGTGAATTAAATATAGCGCAGCTTCTAAAGGAAGAGGAATAAATTTGAAGGTACCCCCAGGAAAGCTTTGTGTATTTGGTTGCACTCCTGAGGCTTTTAGGTAATCCAGGTTTCAACAGACTTGTAAAGCCTTTGTTGAAACAGCATATTTTCTTTTCAGCTGTGCTTGGAAAAAAGGTGGCTTTTATATGACTATTGAGTGAACTCTTTAGGAGAAATTATGGATTTTGAAATGAATGAGAATCCACTTTTAGAGCTGCTAGTTGGGTTAATGTATTTCAGCTATCGAGTTATTACCTTAAAATTGATGACAACTAGAATGTAGCACATAAATCAATGAATTGTACCTTCTTTATGATCCCATTATTTTTACCATTTAATTCTGGTCACTATTTTCTGCTACATTTTTTCCACTTCTTTTAAAAATAACCTTTTTCTTACAAGGAAATCCCTATTTTAGAAGACTTTACATTTTGCAGAAACTGTTACTATAAACATAAGAGTTGGAAATTCAACATTTTTGTGTTTCAACATTAAAGATTGCCGGACATACAAATGTCTGTTGTTAGGTATGCAGAAATGAGGGTGGAGGTTGTTTTTAGTTGCCTTTATTTTATTTTATTTCCACCTTTATTGAGATAAAATGAACATGTAACATTATATAAGTTCAAGTATATATGTTGATTTGACATACTTATATATTACAAAATAATTACTACCATAGGATAGCTAATATCTCCAACATGTCACATAATTACCATTTCATTTTTGTGCTGAGAACATTTGAGATCTACTCTCTTAACAAATTCGGGTAAATAATACGGTACTGTTAACTATAACCATCCTGCAGCTTAGATTCCCAGAACGTATTCATGTTATAACTGGTAGTTTGTACTCTTTGAAAGCACTTTTGATATCATGATGGTTTTGGCTGAGAAAGTAATGCAAATATTATTCTTAAGACCAAATAATTTCAATGAAACAGAAATAGAGTCACAGATGTAGAAAACAAAGTTATGGTTACCAGTGAGGGAAGGGATAAATTGGGAGATTGAGATTGACATATCCACATGATTATATACAAAATAGGTAACTAGTAAGGGCATATTGTTTAGCACAAGGGATGCCACTCAGTACTCAGTATTGACCTGTATGGGAAAAGAATCTAAAAAATAGTGGATATATGTATATTTATATAACTGATTTACTTTGCTATACAGCAGAAACTAACACAGCATTTTAAATCAATGATACTCTGATAAATATTTTTTTTAAAAAAGACCAAATCATTTCCTACCACAAAGAGAACTAGCTCCAACTTCTAAAACAGCTGTTTGATTTATATTTGCAAGACTCATAAAATGCCCTTTTTCGGATGCACACTTTGGGGTGATAATTTGATAGTTCTAAATTATTTGCATGAGACTTCATTGTACACATAACTGCTCAAATATTATCAACTGTGGCAGAGTAAAACTTGTTCCCTTTTCCTTCTAAGAATTATAGGTTAGTTTCTAAGTATTGAATTTAATAATTGGTATTTTATATGCTGCTTCCAGGTCTTCGTTGACTTATCTGGTATGAAATGCTAAAACTTTCATCCTGATTAATTGCCATCCCCATATTTGTTTTGTATTTAGATATTCTGGTAGATTCCATTTGAAGGCTGACTTACAATTAGACTGTAACATAACCTTTCCAGAAAATATTCATGAGTGAGTTACAAGTGCTGAGACGTTTATAATTCTGTTATTTTTCTGGATCCATTTGATCCTTGTCTCTTACTTTTCTCCCCACCCAGTGCATTCTCTCTTGAAGTCTGCATTTAATAGCATAGCTATAGAGAAGGAGAAGCTTAAGCAGATGGTTTCTGAGCAGGATCACAATAAAGGCCACAGCACACAGATGGCACGACTCCGACAGTCACTGTCGCAGGTAAATGAGAGTGTTTGTATCATTCTCAGGACACATGCCTAACCCTCCAAGCCAATGATGGGGGTGGAGACAGTCCATCACGGGAATGACACATTTGTCTGAAATTCCCCCAAGCCATCACAGTGTCAGTATTAAATTGTATCACTTTTCTTCCAAAAGGGATCAAGGTAAGAGTGACAATCAACCAAACTTGCTTGCAAACATAATTTCTATTTTGGCTGATTTTAATGCCTGTCTGTGGTCTTATAAGGCCATCCCTGATTTAAAAAACTAATGCATTTATACATGATTTACCTACACATCTAAACTGTGTTCCAGACTGTGTCCAATCCAGCATCAGACAAAATCTACCAGATCTTCCACACTTAGTATTTTTCCTACTTATGATGCATTTTAACCTGTTGAAAACTACTGATTACTATTACTTTTTTTTTTCTTTTTTGATTTTTAGGATTTTCTTCCTATGTTCCCTGAATCTAGACTCTAATATTTCAGTATATATTTTACACTATAATATGTATTACTTAATATATATTATATTGATCTTATTAATACTAATCAAATCCCTATATATTTCAAGGTTGTAATTTCTGTTAAAAATCCTTTAAAACTACACTTCTGCTTTCTTAAAACTGACCACTTCCTCTGAAATATTTTCTTCACTTAGTCTATAAATGCACCTTTAAAATTTCCTTTAAGAGTTCAATGTTGTTGTTGATTTTGTGTGAGAACTCAGTGATTACATAAAATATTGTTCACTTCCTGGTGCCTTGGATCAGAGCGAAGGAGCAAGCAAATCCTGGGTAAGTGGTTTTCCATGTGGATCAGCTCCTGCTTGAACAGTTTCCCTCAGTTCCTGCAAATTAGACTTAAACCATCTCACCGTGTTCTATGTACCTGAACTGTCAGCTTCTTTTCAGTGTTAAGTTTCATGTTATTGAATGCTGTTGTCTGGGCCACACTTTCTGCTGTTTGCCGTTAAACACTGTCAGTTGAGGCACATATGCTGCTTGGAAACTCAAGAGCCTGCGCATTCAAAGCGGCAGCTGGGTGCCAGTTTGCGGAGGGCCTCCTTCACAAGCACACTTTAATGGTCTGCCCTGGCCTGATCTCCTGTCATATATCTGTTGAACACCTTGTCCATCTTAATGGATCTACTGAATCATGACCCTACAAAGGATCATAAGTCAGAAAGATCAAAATAATGGCTAGGAAGCATCTTGTGAGTCATCTTACAAACGTGTCAAGTACACTTTTGTTCCCCTCCATGTTGCAGTGTTTGATTCAGATGTACTAATGATCGAAGGCTTAGTGGTATGAAATAGCTTGTACTAAGAAAAATAAGAAAATGTGCTTGTTTCTTGCTTGCTTGCTTTTTATTCGCTTCTTGGTAAGGCAGAGAATGGGCTTCCCTGGTGGCTCAGCTGGTTAAGAATCCACCTGTAGTGCGGGAGACCTGGGTTCTATCCCTGGGTTGGGAAGATCCCTGGGAGAAAGGAATGGCTACCCACGCCAGTGTTCTGGCCTGGAGAATCTCATGGACGGAGGAGCCAGGTGGGCTATGGTCCATGGGGTCACAAAGAGTCAGACACGACTGAGGAGCAGTATAGCATAAAGAGAGTTATACCCTATCCACTAGAGAATCCCATGTTTCCAGTTCTGTGTTACACAGCATTTTGGTTGTGTTTACATCCTTATGTCTGTATACACCTTCCCGTTGGGTGGGGTCATTTTCTCCTGAGCTCTAGGGCTCAGGAGAGAAGCCCAAGCTGGAGAGAAAGATGTGGATATCCCAGTATCTTGGTGAATTTATAGCTGTTGATAAACTGTGTTTTCAATCAGAAGAAAGGAGGTCGGGGTGCTGCCATAGTGAACATTAGTATTTAAAGGACAAGCTGAAAAAAGAAAAGAGAATCCTTTAATGGAAAGCCGGGGGAAACCACTGACGAATTTACATAGCAATGACCACTGAGATCAAGAAGAAAGAGTTTTGATAATTTCAAGAACAAAAAGGTTAACAGGATCTGATTTAGCAGTAAATGATAGATGGACTGAAAGTCAGCCTTGAAATTTCACAGTCACCTCAGTTTGTTTGTATCGTAAAGGGAAAGAACTAACAGATAAGGAGACATTGAAGATAGGAAACAATTAACTGATGTAGCCATCCTGGTTGGCTAGCTCTATTATTCTCATTGTGCCTCTTCAAATATAGGATTTAGGATTGAACAAGATATGAAACAGCTGGAGTATATTGAGACAGCTTTTCTGAGTATGTTTTTATATTAATATAATTTCACAATACAATGTGATTTCAGGTAGCCTAAAGACATCATTGATCCTTTTTCAAATGTCATCAGTTAGAACCCAGGTGTTTTTATTTTATTTTATTTTATTTTTTTTTTTTTTTTACCCAGGTGTTTTTAAATGAATGATTTCTAAGCCAAATCTCCCCCTAGAAAGGGAAGAAGAGAGACTATTTAAATAACTTCTTAGATTAGTCTAACATTTTGGAACTTATTTTTTATTTGATGTAAGTCCTATTTGATATATGTCTAATGGTTAAAATGCTGCTTTTCAATAAAGCTTTTAAATATAACAACTTGGCAAATTCGATCATCCTTTTAGAAGGAGCATAGCATAATAAAATATATAAAATTAGCATTTTTCACTACATGCTCAGCATAAATTGTTACCTGCCTTGAGTGTGTAATGATTTGCAAGGCTGAACAGTGTAATGAATTTCTCTTCTATAGTAATATTTCATCCCTGATCTATAGGTATACAGAGACATGCATAATTCTGATATTTTACCCCCATGAAGCTTTAAAAGCAAACTTTTACACCTGAAAGGCAGCATAGATATTGAATTTACATCTGTAGGACAAGGTATTTTATGTGGCATCTCTCCTTTTATAAATGACTTGATTTCACGTCAGCTATAATTTTATGTACTAAACACCAAAATCAAATAATACATAATAAGACTGTGTGAACTCAGCACCCTAGATTACTGTACTAAAAGACTCAACGTGACTTGAGTCTGTCTTCAGTGCGTTACACTTTGTCACTGTTACTAGTTTGATTTCTGACCCCAGAGTCTGTGCACAACTTGTGCTAAATGCTTGGGGTGTTGAGTTCGTACAAGTGTGAACAGTACAATGATTCTTGTACTCCATTTACAGTTATTATATTTCATTAAATCAGTACGGCATTCATTGTTCAATATGCCATCATTCTGTGCACTACTAAGAAAGAAAGCACTACTTTCAGTGAAACTGGCCAGTGCTTCAGAGGTGTTAGTTTTGAGAACTGTGCATCTTAGAATCAATGAAATGTGATATGTATGGGAATGTAAGCAAAAAACTGGCTTATGGCACGTGGCAGCATAATTAAAATCCCAGGCATAGTATTTATCATCCTTCCTGTTTACAACATTTTATACATTGAAAATAAATATTCTTTGTTGGAGTAAATGTTTTAAATATATTTGTTTCTGAATTTCACAGTTCCCTGAGACTTGGCCAAATTTGTTGTTTATGAAGATATTCTTCACAGAATCCTTTACATTTTTTTTTTTTTAAGTTATCCAGTAACTTTAAATCAACGTCATTTGGGGCATAATTTGGTGATATTTATTTAAAACCTTCAAAGTGTTTTATGCTTTGGTCCTTTGGTTCATGGCTGATATGCATAATCTAAGTAGAAAACATATGCACGTAAACATTTGTGGCAGCTTTATTTGTTCTAATAAAAATCAGTAACAACATCATAAGTGCCTGATAGTAGAAAAATAACCACTTATTCCATAGTTAACTAAAATCACATTTGTGAAGAGTTTGCAACATAAAATAAATATCTGTGTACCAAGAATAAATAGCGAAGGATATGTTCCCATTTTCTGGGGTTCCCATTTTTTAATGTGAAAAATGCATAAGAAAAAAACTAGAAAGAAATATGCCAAGCTACCAAAAGTCAGTTGATTGAGTAGTAAGATATGAATTTTTAGAAATATTTTTCTACTTCTTTGCATTTTCCAAATACACTATCTTAGTATTTGTTTAAAATAGAAAACAAGGTGATTTTTAAGAGCTAGCCATGATTTGATTCTTGATAGCTCTAGCTTTGACAGTTGGCATACTCACATCCTTACTCTTTTTGAACCAGTTTTGCTTTTATCTGAAGAGTTTAAATCTACCCAGAACACACAGTTCCATTCAGTAGAATGCATTTGCTATGCCAGACTCTCCCCAACTCTAAGGTAGATTGTCTGCCTGGGTGGGAAAATGGTAGTTAATAGCCAAGAAAGTGAGGATTTGGGCAATTCATTCTGACTCAGAACTTCAGGATGGGAACTTTCTTCACAGCTTGGTCAGGAATGCTGTGTTTTGTGGGTGTATGGCACTTGAGTGCGTATAAGGAGTGGGAAAGTGAGCGTGCCTTGTGGAGAGTTTGTGCTGCGGCCTGAGCTCACTCATGAAAGCAAGTGTGAGACTTACTAAAGAGTGCAGGCATGGTTCCTGAGCCGAGGCTGCTTCCTGCCGCTCGGCCTTGACCGCATCTGCCACTCCCAGAGCGGTGTTGTTCCTCGCAGGTTTCCATGGCTTTTCCTGCTCACGGGCTGGCACCGGTGGCTGGCGGCTTGCCTCCTTTTTCCTCGCCTTACCACTGTACAGGCTCCTCGGCTGCTCTCTGTGTATTGCTCCTGCCGTCACCTGGACTCCTCTGTGTTAACAAATCACCAGTAGTGAGCTTCAGGGAGGGAAGTAACAAACGTGGTCCTGAGTCCTCACGGTGCCCGCTTGTAGCCACCTTGCACTGCGGTCCGTGTGACCGAGGCAAAAGGAGGAGCCGCCCTGGCAAGGCACACACAAATGGGCTGCTGCATGCTCTGCGTCTGCTTACACTTTCCACCCTCGGGGTTGCCAGAGTTGCAATAGTACTTATTTCCAGGCTTTTTTTGTGGTGTAACAGCATTTTTCTACCACTGCATATATATGATGAACACAGGATTTCTTTAATTTTTACCTCATGTCCTATTGATATTAGCAGCTAGAGGCTACCTTGTGGTGCCTTCACACACATCTGTGTGTAGGCAGGATCACATTTCATGAATATTGGATGAGATGAGAGATTACATGGGAATTTAACTTTCTTAAATATCCAGAGCAAGCGATTCTACAAGTTTCCTTATGAATGGAAAACTTGTGTTTTAAACTCCCACCTGCTGGGGGAAAAAAAATTACTTGTCCTTGCCCGTGAGTTTTTGTGGGGTGGTTTTGTTAACTTTGTTCCGGGGCAACAGAAGGTGTTGTCACTTTGGAAGAACCCTTAGGTGAGGTTTGTGTGAAACCCTGAAGTGATGTGATTCTGCCATTAAAACCATCAAACAACGTACAACAAGGCCTCCTACTTCCAAGACAGCAAAATATATCTGGGTCCAATTATAGCAGTGACTAAGATGACTTTCAGGACACTTGTACACAGAAAAACAATGAAAGAACAAATAAGCATATATAGTTGCAAAGAATAGGAGTGAGGCAGTATTTTTGTTTCAGATTTCAACTGTTTGAGATTTTGTTCCAAGAAAAAGATCCTGAGCACTTTTGCAGAATGTAAGGTACTGGGAAACACATGATTTATTTACTAAAAACGTAATTACCTTTTTTCTCACTAACACATCCGTTTGCTCAGTGAACTGGACACATATTTTCACCTGTCTGGCTGTAGGATATGTGTCCGCCTTTAATCCATCAATACCTGACAGCCCACAAGACCAAACGTATTCTGTTTTACACGTATTTTACAGACTTTACAGTTCTAAAGACTTTAAATGAAAGCCGACAGCTGTAAGTGAAGAATTTTCTCCTTGAAAAGAGAAAACCGAGGGAATTCCATGGTGGTCTAGTGGTTAGGACTCAGCATTCTGACTCCCAACGCCCTGGGTTTGATCCTTAGGCAGGGAACTAAAATTCCATAAGCTGGACAGAGTAGCAAAAAAAAAAAAAAAAGCTGAGCAGAAAGGAAAGAGGGGAGACTGTTCTATGCTCCATGTTCAAGAACTCTGCACCGCTCAATGCAAGTGTGAAGTTTAGCCACTTTGTCATTTATCCTGGGTGATTGAATAGGTACAAGTTTAGAGTTAGGCTGTTGTATCTGCGTGTGTATCAGTTTAGTGTATTCATTGACTCCTTATGAAGAAAAGCAGAATCCTCACTCCCTGGGGCAGCTTCACTCTTCAGTAAGTCCTGACATTTATCTTCCATTCTGAAATATTCACTTCCATCTTCTCTTTGCTGGATTTAATGGGAAGGAAAGGAGCAGTCCAGCTTTTCACTGGGCTTTGTCCTCACAGAGGTGTCTTACTTGAGACTTGGTGTAATCTATTCAGCTACATGTGTCTTCTGTATATGGAACAGATTTCCATGCACTGATGTGATCCATGAGCCTCTGTCCCCAAGGCCCCTATAGGGAGCCCATGTTTATGTAAATATGTTCCCTTTCCACCACACACACTAAACTGGGGTACAGCAGATGGTGTTTTACTGATGCTGATTTAGGGTGTGTTAAGAATCATGAGATGCAGATAGCTTAGTTTCCTTTCTGTGATATGCTCTTAGTTATGCTTGTCAGTGTCTGCACTGTCCAGGGAAGGCAGCTTTGGTCTACACTTGAATTAGATCTATACTGTCATAGGTATTAATTATGTGCTCCTAGAAAATAGAAACACACCAACTGTTTTCTTTCACCAGGTCAAAATATAGCTCTATGAAATATAAAGCCAGTTCATTGTTCATTCCATTTACAAATAATTTAAATAATCTGGCTTTGAAACAACTCCCAAACTTTAGAAACTGGAACCAAAAAAGAAAAAAGAAATTAAAGAATCAATAGTTTTTTTCCTAGGGTATAAAATGTTATATGTATGTGGTGGTAGACTGGGCTTGGATATAGTGGGCCTGACTATAAAGGAGAGAAAATTCCATGAATCAATTTTATGAAATCCTTGAACTCTTTTCAACCCACTAATCTACTAAGTAGTAGTCTTATATTGCAAAAAATGAATGCCTTAATTCTGAGCCATTTCTTTCCTTCTTACTAGTGGGATCTGGCCTATGGTGGCTCCAAAAGTTACAGCTAAAAGCATCCTAGACTTTGTTGTCTAAAGTGTACCTGTGTGCTGGTTCTGCTTTATGTTTGCCCAATAACTTGAAATTACATGTGCGGTTTTTGTTATTTTAAGGCACTCAACCAGAATGCTGAACTAAGGAGCCGGTTGAACAGAATACATTCAGAATCTATTATTTGCGATCAGGTTGTTAGTGTAAATATTATTCCTAGCCCTGATGAGGTAAGATTCATTTTTAATAGATATAGAATACTTACTTTATAGCATCTACACCTACTGCATATTTTTATTTATTTTTATAAAGTTCTTTCACTACTAATACAATTCCCGGCGTAAATCTTGTGTTGCTGACAGTTCAATGTTCTTTGGAGTGAAGGATATACATGAGCTTGACATCATTTATTGCTGGTGATCGGTTGTCTATTTTTGTTTATTCCTGTGTTCATCTCATGCTACTGATTATTTAATTTATTAATACTCCATCTTGTGACTTTTCTGTCACTCTTAATTTGAAATCTTCATTATCATTTATGGTCCATGAAATGTTGAAACAAATACTTTTAACAGAGAAGGTGCTAAATTAAAGTTTTCTTACGGTTTGTTTTAAAAGTTCTATCTAAGAAGAGAAGTCACCTGACCTTGCTAAGAAAAGATTATTAGTGCTGCTACAGCTCCTGGTGATGATGCTAATAATTAATGGTTAACACATGTCAAGTGAATGCTTACTATGTGCTTGGTATTGCTATCCCACTTTACATGTGTTATCTCATTTGATACCCCCAACAACTCTCTGATGTAGGTGCTATTATTATTCCATTTTTCAGAAGAATTTTTGAAAAAACGGTAAGAGGATAGGAGAACATTCAGTATTTGGACTTAACGTGAGTGTGTAGTTCCAGTGGCTCAGACAGTAAAGAATCTGTCTACAATGCAGGAGACCCAGGTTTAATACCTGAATCAGGAAGATCCTCTGAGAAGGGAATGGCAACCCACTCATATTCTTGCTTGGAGAATTCCAGGGACAGAGGAACCTGGTGGGCTAGAGTCCAAGAGTCTCAAAGAGTCAGACACGACTGAGCAACTAACACTTTCATAAAATTATTTTTAGCCAGGAGAATTCATACTTTGAACAGTAATACATGTAACTGGGGAGAGTTTTAACTAATGCTAAGGCCATATTTGCACCAAACATACATTTTTCTAGAAATCCATAAGTGTAAGGGTTCTGCTGTCTAACTACTTAAGAAATACCATCCCCAGACAGCTTCTTTTGGACGTAAGTTACTGACCCTGTGTCCATCCACTTCCATGGGTCCTGTGATCTCTGATAATATTTATGTCCCCTCAACTGCCCAGAATCTAGAATATTTCTAAAATTTTATCATCTAAAAATTAGTCAACAGTCTCATTTTGAATCTTCTTTTCAATTTAAAATGTGTACTAGATGTACTAGATGTTTAAAATGTAAGTTCTCTTACCTATTTTTCTGGTTGCAACTTAAATTGCTTTCTTGAAAGCAATATGTTTCATTGGCTAAAATTCATGATCATATTGGAAAGTGACTTTTTATATCAATATATTCTGCCTCAAAAATTAGTCTTATAGAATGTTTTCTTAGCATATCGCCAGTGGTTTCTACAAATACTTTTTGAGTTGTAGTATACTGGTTAGAATATGGCTAGTAATGACAGGCCAAAGCATATGGCAAGGAGCTTGTCTCCACAGTCAACTCAGGGTATTTTGGGGGTTCAATCTGTTATTCAGTCCACTAAATGGCATATTGAAAGGAAACCTGTGCAGTGGTCATTACTCAGTTGCAAGTGAAAATTGCTTGCGCTCACCAGTCCTTTAACGTATGCTGTAAATTTTTCTAGAGATCTCGCTAGTACTTCATTGCCTAATTTGAACAAATAGCCATTCATACGAGGGAAGAAAGCGATCACACCATCTACTTTTCTCTCCTGTAAGGCTGGCGAGCAAATCCACGTCAATCTCCCCCTGTCACAGCAAGTAGCCAATGAGAGCCGCCTCTCCATGTCAGAATCTGTCTCTGAGTTCTTCGACGCCCAAGAAGTGCTCCTCTCTGCAAGCTCATCAGAGAATGAGGTAAGGTTCCTGGATGTGTCAACCGCAACTGCTTCTGACCATGAGTTTGGGTTAAAGAAAGCAAGACTTTGGAACTTGGTTTTAACATCATAATAAGATGTCCAAATAGTAGCAAAGCCAAAAGCATGCAAACTATATGGATTCCATTTACTGAGCCCTTAGCCTTCTGGGCACCAACTCAATACTCTTAAATTTGATGAATAAAAAGAAGGAATCAAGATTTATTCTGATATACCTGTACAGTTCGTATTTTCAGGGTAAACAGATAGGTGATAACAGCTCTTTATAGAAGGAGACTAGCAAATAAATATAAAAAGAATGAGAACATAAGAAAAATACCATTCTTATTTGTACATACAAACACATATCTTTGCTAGAGACTGAATTTGACTTTAGAAGCATAATATCTAGCATATATCTAGTTGGATAATTATGGCTTTTGGAGGTTACCACTGGTTACCATGAGGCTTCCCTGGTGGCTTAGTTGGTAAAGAATCTGCCTGCAATGCAGGAGACCCGGGTTCAATCCCTAGGTTGGAAAGATCCCCTGGAGAAAGAAATGGCAATTCATTCCAGTATTGTTGCCTGGGAAATCCCATGGATAGAGGAGCCTGGTGGGCTTCCAGCCCATGGGGTCACAAGAATCAGACACAACTGAGTGACTAAACCACCACCACCACTGGCTGCCATTAAAGATTTATTGGATTGCTTGTCATGCTCATGAATCTTGGCAAGGTCTTGGTCAGGTTGCAGAAATTCTTTTACTGAAATTTGGTCAACTACACTTTTGAATTTTTTCTTTTTTGGCGTGAGAGAAGCAATCAAAACTCTTTCCTACACAGTTGTTTAATTTTGTCATTTGAGATTGCAAATCTGTAATGCATTTTTACAAAAAGGGAATGAAGTAATTAAGTAAGTGTTAGTTGCTCAGTCATGTCTGACTCTTTGTGACCTCATGGACTATAGCCCACCAGGCTCCTCTGTTCATGGAATTCTCCAGGCAAGAATACTGGAGTAGGTAGCTATTCCTTTCTCCAAGGGGTCTTCCTGACCCAGGAATAGAACCTGGGTCCCCTGCATTGCAGGCAGATCCTTTACTATCTGAGCCACCAGGGAAGTCCAAAAGGAGATGAAATTATTGATAGATGTTATTTCCGTATGCATCGAAAATAGATTGGAAGGAAACATCCTGACGATTAGTAGTAGTTCCTTTTGGACATTGGGAATTACGGGCGATTTTAGAAAATAGAAATAATGAACACATATCACTTTGATAATGGAGAAAAATTAAAGCAGAATTGTTATATCAGGTACTAAATTTGTTACCACATCAAACTAAGCATCTGCCTGTCAGATTCCAAGTCATAGATTAACAGATTCACAGATATTCCCATTCATACGGCAGAAACTAGTTTAATTATTCATAGACAATTGATGTTATCAAATAGACAAAATAATCCTGTTTGCTGATCATGTCTCTTTCCCTAGAGGCAAATCTGCCCAGGAAGCCTGATTATGGTTAGGAGGTTGGTGAGCAAGGAAGGAATGGGAGCAGGAGAAGTGAGCTGAAGGCTGCGAGGGCCAGGATGTAATTGCTCCAAACTTTCATCTCCATAACAGGGATGCTCTCCCATGTGGTGGGGAATTAGTATCTGTGAGTCAGTCTCCACCCTAGGGACCACAGTGCTGGAGACGTGCTCCCAGTATTTATTTCTTCTCTGATTCTCCCCTTTCTGGGATCCCATTGCTTATCTTTATTCAAGCAAACTTGACTGCACGTTATCTAGGCTTTGACCCACCATCTGGTGACCTCATACCTTTCTGAGAGCAACCTAATTGCCCTATGTCTAAGCTCTTGGGGCACATCTGCCTGGGTGCCCAGTTGTCACTTGCACCAGCCACTGGCAAGGCAGAAATGAAGATGTGAGGTGGGTTATTGTATGGGTCCAAGCAAGGTGGTGGTGCCACCACAGGGAAAGAGTGAGCCCATTGGCCAGGAGAGGGGCAAGGTAGTAGAGGACAGAGGCGCATGGAGATGATCCATTCATGTTAAGGCACCGTGAACTTATCAGACCTCTCAGCAGAGGTATCCAGCAGCCTTTTGGATATTTAGGTCTACAGCTCAGGAAGAAAGCGGGTCTGAAGAGAAAGCAGGCTTTGGCTTGGGATCTACCTAACCACCTACCTGTGAGACACTGCCATCTGGGTGCTCTACAGAATCTCTAATTCAGCATGTCCAAATGAAGTAATTAACAACCCCCTTACACACGCGCGCGCATGCACGCACACACACACCCCCCAAGGGGAAAAACACAAGCCTATCTCTACTTCTCATATTGCCTTTCTAAGTACTTTTCTACCCAAGTGTTCGCATCAAATACCTGAATTTCCTCAGTATTTCCCTTCATTCCTCTGCCTTCCTACCACCCACCACCCACATTGATTTACTCATCAGGTTCTGTATTCTGTCACCTAAATAATCTCAGATACATATGTTTTCCTAAGAAGAGCTTCATTGCCACTCCTCCCATTCAACCCTGCATCAGCTCCCACCTATATTACCCTGTCAATCTCCATAACTAGTTTTCTTGCCCACTTTCTTTCCTTGAATCCATTTCCACCGGGCAGCCTGGTTAACCTTTCCAAAATGCAAAATCTGATGGTATCTCTATTCCCCAGTGTTCCTAGGATGACGCTAAACTCCTTAGCTACCATACAGAGACTCATGGTCTGTTCTCAGCTGCAGCCTCTTGGAACCACTGTTCTTTTGGAGCCATCCAGAGGCCAACAGAGTACTTCCTGGAGTTGTCAGTTTACTACAGACACCCCCTGTCCCTTGCTGATACAAGAAGAGTAAATCTCTCCTACAACCCACATGGGAAAGAACTGAACTATATGTTTGTTCCTTGCAACTGTATCTTACAGGTTTTCATAAAATGCCTGTTTCTTTACTCAAATCTCTTCCCTTTATCACAGCACTCAGTCTTAAGTATTTGAAGAGGCTGGACCAGGAGATAGGCCCAAGTGACAGGCACCTCAGTGTTCTCAAGGTTACTCTTCCCCTTTGGCTGAGACTTGTTCCTGAGGCAGCTCCGTCTGTCCACATTTCTGAGTTCCCTTGTGATGAGATGCCCCCAGAAGGCTCCTCGGGTCTCCATACCACAGACTTGGCCAGCCCATCTGGTTGGTTCACTGTATGCATGAGAATCTAGTAGCAGCTACAGGATGGGCTCAACTGCACATTCTACAAGACAGCTGACAAAGGCTGTTGGGCCTCTGTGTTCCCACCCACCCTGGTTGGAACACTTCCAAGGCCATGCGGTCAGATTGCTCACTCGCTTCAGTCTACTCAAAAGTCCCTTTGCAAGAAGCCTGCCCTGGATGCCCTGGCTACACCGCAGGGCTGCCATTTCCTCCTTGCCCCTGACCTTTCGCTTGCCTGGTCCCTTCTGATTTTTTTCCATAGTGTTTATCACTACCTAACAGAATATATATTTCATGTTTATTGTGTGTCTCTCTCTTGCCTGGAAAATCCCATGGATGGAGGAGCCTGGTAGGCTGCAGTCCATGGGGTCGCGAAGAGTCGGACACAACTGAGAGACTTCACTTTCACTTTCACTCATTGGAGTGAGGGAAGAGATTTCAGCACTCTGTCTGCAGCACTAGAACATTCTTGTGAGCCCAGAACTCAGAAAATGTTTGCCAACTGAAGGAAGGAAGGAATGCTTAACACCTCACACATGATTAAGCTGAAACCTGGGCCTTAGCTGTCTTATATTAACATTTTCTGTGACTGAGAGAAAATTCTTTGTGTGTTTCATTTAATGAATGTACAACCTCTGTTTTATTTTTTTTATTTATTTATTTTTTTTTTACTTTACAATACTGTATTGGTTTTGCCATACATCATCATGAATCCACCATGGGTGTACATAAGTTCCTCTTTTTTAAAGAAAATGCTCTTTCTTATTTCCAGAATGATCTCCTTCTTTGTCTCTACTGTTAAATGTGTTTCTGCGATGCTGAATGGTTGCATTTTTCTAAATAGTCACATATAGAAAAAATATTTCCTAAGTTCTTTTGAATCCCAAACCCCTTAAAGAGAAATATTTGACTCCAAGACTTCTTGACCATGGGAGAGAAAGTAAATATATATTGATCATTTTATTATAATACTGCAGCATATTATCCTATATCCTCATATATGGGATAACATGAGTAGACCACAGCCAGCCTGCCCAGCCTTAGCTACTGTTCACACATGCGATAACATAGATCTTATTAAAGACCCACTGTAATTGTAAATTATTTTATATTCTATACAGATCTTTCTATGTGGATATGGATATTGGACCATATCTATCGTGTATTAGTTTGAGCGAAATTAGAAATTGAAGAGGATAGACTGTTTATAGCTTCTAAACGTTCATGTAGTAAACATACATGCAGTATGAATTAGGTTGGGGCAGGCATTTATTTCCGCTAACATCACTGGATGTGATTAGCTTTTTTCAGAGTAATCACATGGAAGAGTTTGATTTACTTTTTATTTCTATCAAGGTTCAGAGTGTGGCTTTCATGGGCCTGCAGGTTTAACCTTCCATTTTGTTGCAGTCATGGGAAAATGGAAGCCTGCTGCAGTGGGAAAATGCAAGTCAGAAAAAGACTTTATTCTCAATTTGCCATCTTTATGGCCTTTCTCAGAGTACAAAAACAAAACTAGTTATTCATTTATGCATAAAATCATTCTGCCTGTAATTCTGTCTCCTTAAGTGTATCAACTCTTCCCAAATCTGTTAAAAATATCAGCAGTAAACTCAGAAATTGTAAAGGCAAAGGCTGATTGTTTTTATTATATACAAATTTTAGAACCTTTACCTGACCATAAAGTGGCATAAGCAACATTTAAAAAGAAATTGCAAACTAGAAAAAAAGATGCAGTTTATATGAAGAGCTGAAAAACGTGTGAAAGAGAGTTTCACTAAAGATAAAGTTCAGACTGTAGAAAGAGATATTTTATGTGTGTTAGGTAGATAGATACTAATGTAGATTGATAGTGTGTGATGTTTAAGTGGGGGAGAGATGGGTGCTTTCATAAGCTGATGGTGAGAATAAACTAATATAGTACAGTCTTCCAGGAGACCAATTCGGCAACGGAGGGCTGAAGCCTAAGAGTGACTCATTTGCCCCAGCAATTTCACTTCTGGGAATAAATCTTAATGAAATTGCCAAGCAGATTCACAGAAATGTTTCCAAGGTTGTTCATCCAAGTATTGTCTATAAATAATAAAAAAAAAACTGGATGCCACATGAATGTTGGTTAAATTCTTTGTGTTATGTAACTATCTGCCATTAAGTAAAAATGGAGAGCTGTTTTCCTGAGAATGGGAGTATATTCAGAACACTATAAAATAGCATGTAAACCCATCTGCTTTTTCAGTATCTAAAGATAGATGTATCTGTGTGTTTATATCGGCATTTTGAAATTGGGAGTAAAACCTACAAAATGTTGAAAGTGATTTCTTTTAGATCACAAGATAGGTGATTTCCATATCATCTGTTTACCTTCATGTAATTTCTGATTTTTTACAAAAGAGTGTTCTGTTTTTGTGTTCAGAAAAAATATAACATATTTCCATTTTGAAGACAGTGAATAGGTATCAACAGCTTTCTTGCCTGTAGTAAAAACATCGGTTTTCCCATTCCTCTGAATGGCTATACAGTAATTCTTTGTTTTCTTATCTGCTCTGTCTCTAAATCCCCTTAATACATATGTTGCCCTTAATTTTATTCTTATGTGAATCTTGGTTTCATTTTAGTTCCGTATTTTTCTCATGTAGAGAATGGCTTAATTCTCGATTTCTCTGTATCCCTAAATCTTTCTTCCCTGCCCCCAAATTATCTACCAGATTTTGTCGGTTACACTTTAAATGTGGTTCCCAAATGCAGCTGTACTGCCTGAAATGAACCTTACTGTGGGCGTCTTAGTGAAATCAGTCAGTATTTCTTATCCAGATCTACATAGGATCCTGTTATCTGCGCTCCCTAGGACAAGTTGCGGAGTGTCTTCCTGAGAACCAAATATGACTCTGTCATTTCCTTGCATTTAATAATTCATACGATTATATGTGAGGGCTTCCCAGATGGTGCTGGTGGTAAACAACCTGCCTGCCAATGCAGGAGACATAAGAGACACTGGTTCAGTCCCTTGGGAAGATCCCCTGAAGAAGGAAATGGCAACCCACTCCAGCATTCTTGCTTGGAGAAATCCCATGGACAGAGGAGCCTGGTGGGCTGCAGTCATTGGGTCGCATAGAGTCAGACACAACTGAAGTGACTTAGCACGCACGCATGCACAATTATATGAGAACCCTTACTTTGACATGAAAAGCCCTTCGCAGTCAGACCCCTTCATCTTTGCCCCGTCTTCTGTTACAGCCACTTGACTTCTTAACAGTCCTAGAAGGAATGTTTTTCTCACGGTCCTTGCTTTTGTACACCATCCCTTCTCCTTGTGCTTTTTCCCTGCTTCTAACAACTGGGCAACTCTGCGTCCTCCAACACCCAGTTAAAATATTATTTCTTCCAGCAACCTTTCCTGACTCCTCTGTGGGGATTTGTAGAGTCTCCTTTTTTGCACATTCTTACTGTGTTGTATTGAAACATTTCTGGTTATGTACTAGCCTCTCCCAACTTCTGAGCTCAACTTAAGATAGAAAGCTACTTAAAGATAAGAGCTGCTTCCTGACAGCCCAATATTCTCGCTCATGGGACACCCTAAGGTGTTCATTGCCCATGTACCACATATATTTCCCACTATGACCTCTGCTTTCCATTTGAACAATATCCTGTTGTTTTTAATTGTTTAATTTTTTTGAAATGTCAAGACTAAATGAAAATTCTGATCCTTTCTATGGTCTTCTCTTCCTTAGGCTTCAGATGATGAGTCTTACATCAGTGATGTGAGTGACAATATATCTGAAGACAACACCAGTGTTGCAGACAACATCTCTCGGCAAAGTATGCATCCTCTGAGTTTCGAGGTTGTCCTGTCTACGTGCCGGATACAATGCTGATGATTCAATGACCAATCATTTTGGCCCCCTTGCTAACTGTTCTTTTGCAGCTTATTGTTCAATAAATTTTATATTTGTGTAATCTGGTGAAAATGGTTAAAAAATTTGTTAGGGAGAGGATTAAGATAAAAAGTTTAGTTCTTGCTCAAACCAAAATTTTTTGAGTCCTTTGTAATTAAATGTATTTATATTTAGTTTTTAAAATTTTTACTTATTTAGGACTTCCTTGGCAGTCCAGTGGTTGAGACTGAGCTCCCAAGGCAAGGGGCATGAGTTTAATCCCTGGTTGGGAAACTAAGATCCCACGAGTCGTGGAACAACACCAGAAAGAACTATACATTGATGTTTTGTGCATTTATCAGCAACCTTGTATTGAAATAATTCTGTTCACTCTTGGGAGAGTGTAAGGAAGGCTTAAGAAATGTATCACAGTCAGAATTATTTGAAAGGGTTCTTTCCCTCCCAGGTTTTGGGAAATCAGAAAAGCAAAATATCTTTCACTGTGATTCTCATCTTTCTTCTTCTAGTCTTGAACGGGGAGCTTACGGGAGGAGCCTTCCGAAACGGACGTCGAACATGCCTGCCAGCTCCCTGCCCCGACACCAGTAACATTAACCTGTGGAATATATTGAGGAACAACATTGGCAAAGACCTGTCTAAAGTCTCCATGCCTGTGGAGCTAAACGAGCCGCTCAATACTCTGCAGCATCTCTGCGAGGAAATGGAATACAGTGAGCTCCTGGACAAGGCTTCGGAAACTGACAGTCCCTACGAGCGCATGGTAATAAATAGCAGAGCAGCGCCGTTTGGATTTGCCGACCCTAGACCTGGGCTAGGGAAGATTCATTAGGATAGTGCATTTGCTTGTTGCCTAATACTCTAACTGCATAGTTAAGAGAAATCTGTTTGCATAAACCAGGCAGGGCCAAAAAAGCTCCAGATACCTCTATTGAAAGATACAGTCTTTGTGACTTACTCGTGGGTCCGAGTGGTTCTGAAGTTAGAATGTAAAGGCATGACAGTTCTTAGAGGTTTAAGACATGCCTGGCCTTGCTTTATCAGCTTTTTCTGAATGCCGGGGAAGCTCATTTGTTTAGGAACTTGGGTCTGAGAAGGTAACTTCCTGTTTGTTCTCTGCCCTGGCCTTTACTCCATGGGACTCTGGAAAACTTGACCTGCCCTCTGAAAAGCACCAGCAGCCACAACTTTCCTGTAAGCTTGTGTAAATGGCATAACCTGGCTTTCAGAACCTTTGAACTCTGTAATACTCAAGGAATTGGATGGACAGATGAATGAAGAATATTTGGCCTCAGTTGCCTGCTGGTTCCCATGCAAAGAGTTTAACTGCATTTTCATTTTTTTTTTTTCCCCATGAGTATATGACGAGTCTGTGCAAGTAATAGAAAATGCAGATATCATCAAATCAGCACCCAGTGATGTGGGTATATAAAATCTAGAGGAATAAGGGACAAGCAGACCTGGAAGTAGTCTCTCCTATATTATTTTCCTTTCTTAAATGTTTTAACAGGTTCTTATTGCTGCATTTGCAGTTTCAGGATATTGCTCCACCTATTTCAGAGCAGGAAGTAAGCCATTCAACCCTGTCCTTGGGGAGACTTATGAATGCATTAGAGAGGACAAAGGATTCCGATTTTTCTCAGAACAAGTAAGTGCCACTGGACTCAGGTTTCTGTGCAGAAACTGTAGGAGGGCTGTTTGTAGCTTGTTTTTGTAAACATCTGGTTGAGATGGGTTACAGTACTAGCTAACAGAAAATTCACTTAGCTTATCTATATAATTACATCCTCTAAATGTTTTTAAGCATGAAGTTGTAAAATTTGGTAATTTACTTACACATTTTGAGACTAATGCAATAACAGAGATGGATAAGTTGAATAACTTTTATTTGGGGGTAGCCAAATACATGTTGCGAGAAATGATCCTTTGTGGAAGTTTGAACACTGATGTCATTGCCTTTTTTGTTGTTTTTAACTTTCAGGTTAGCCATCATCCACCCATTTCTGCCTGTCACTGTGAATCCAAGAATTTTGTGTTTTGGCAAGGTTTGTATTTCAATTATAACTTCAAAATCCAATTGATAAGCCTATAAGAAAGTTGCTAGTTTCCAGAGTACTCAGTTTAGATTTCTTCTTTTAGAACTCAGAAAATGTTGGTAATTGACATAGAGTTCAGTTTGAGAGATTAGGTTTCTTGATTGAAATATGAAACCATGGGATTATTTATTTAGGAAGCACAGCCCTGTGAGACAACAGGGCGCTATGCTGACAGCGCCAGCTCAGGGCAACCTCTCTACCTCATGTGCCTCGTTGTCTGCATTAGTGGCATGAAGATTGGATCTGCTGTCTTCTTGCTCCTTAAAGGTGTACAAATAGATCTTAATCCTGAAAGAAAGCTCTGCTGTACATCATCTGTGCTCACAGTCTATTGAGAGACACATACATAGCAGTAATTTCTGTTTTTTAACTCACTGAGGCTTGGGGGTTTGAATTGAAGTCTCTATTAAATTAATATCCATTGCTAAGTTAGAATGTTGCAAACTCACCTAGGATAGAAAGTTTCAAAACCCTTCTAGAAAGAAAAGTGTATGTATGTATGTATGTATGTAAGTGAAAGTGTTAGTCATTCAGTTGTGGCCGACTCTTTGTGACCCTGTGGATTGTAGCCTGCCAGACTCCTCTGTCCATGGGATTTTCCAGGCAGGAATACTAGAGTGGGTAGCCATTCCCTTATCAAGGCAATCTTCCCAACCCAGGATGGAACCAAGGTCTCCTGCATTGCAGACGAGTTCTTTACCATCTGCGCCATCATTCATGTGTACATTTACCATTAAATGTGAATAATTCCCTCACATTTGAAAAGACACTCCACTGATTACCGTATGACTCTTCTCACGTGCACGTCCTCAACCTAAAAATGATATGAAATGATAGAGCAGCACCGTGGCTGTGCTTTAGTGCAGATTAAGAAAGTGAGCCATTTCTTGTTCATAACAAAGAGTCAGAAATTTTGTGGAGAAAGCCCGAAGCTTCCTTATCTCATCAAAACCGAGACCAGACAATAATACACAAGCTCAGGTATACCTGAGTGTCCACAAGTGAAACAAAAATCCATCATGTGAGATAAAATTCTGGGCCCTGAGTAGTATCTTAACAACCAGCACAGGAGCACGTTTGTTAAGTTAACCTCACTTTCTCATAAATCTTACCCATCTATAGTTAGAGGCTTTGTTTTTTTTTATACTGGTTCTCCCAAGTCATGTAACTTTTCAAATAAATGTGTATATCAATCAATGTTACTGCCACACTACAATCTACAATTACTTTTACTATACACCATATATATACATACACATGTATAAAATATTTCCACCATTTAGCTAAATCCTCTAACAGCATTTGTGGAGATGTTAAAGCAGAATAGAGTCTATGTATGTGTGTATATGAATATGCACGCACAGATTAGTCCAAGTCTTTCCCAGTTTTATTTGTTGAAAACACATATAGAGAATATATTATGGAAAAACAGATAGATATTTGGGGGGGTTCCCAGTTAATCTTCTCACCTTGGGCCATCCTCAGGCACTTGCCATGTTAGAACTAACAGTATAGAATTGATTGTGATTACAAAAGTTCTTTGTAAAATGTAAAGTATATTATAAAAGTTCACTTTTCTAGAGTAAATGATTAGATATAGAGTGTAACTCTTTTTGTGCTCTGCCTTATGTCATTTAGATATCAGATGGAAAAACAAGTTCTGGGGCAAGTCAATGGAAATCCTGCCCGTGGGAACCCTGAATGTCATGCTTCCAAAGTAGGTTGCTCTCATCTTCCTTTTGGTCTCTTATCTGCATTTCTAAATCATAAATGGGCATTTGAAACTCTTGTTGTTTATTATTGTTCAGTCGCTCAGTTGTGCCTAACTCGTTGCCACCCCATGGACTGCAGCATGCCAGGCTTCCCTGTCCTTTCACCATCTTCTGCAGCTTGCTCAAACTCACGTCCATTGAGTCGGTGATGCCATCCAACCATCTCATCCTCTGTCGCCCCCTTCTCCTCCTGCCTTCAATCTTTCCCAGCATCAGGGTCTCTTCGAATGAGTCAGCTCTTTGAAACTCTAGATGGTGCCAAGAAGCTGTTGCCCTTTATGACCGAGGCTTCTGTCAACTTCATCTAAGATTTTTTTTCCATTGGAGTGTAATTGCTTTACAACGTTGCATTGGTTTTCACCAAAGTTTTGAGACTGGACCCCCTCAAAAGCAAATGAGAATTTTAGCATATGTGTCAAAGCTTCCTTTTTATCTCTACATACCCTCCATTCAACAGTCAGCACCTCCCTGTCCCAAACACCAGGTTAGCTTGCATTTTATTATTTTTTTATTTGTATTGACATATAGTTGAATTACAATACTTTGTTAATTACTACTATACAGCAAAGTAACTTCGTTTTATATATATATATATATGTATATATATACATTCTTTTTCATATTCTTTTCCATTATGATTTATCACAGGATATTGAATATAGTTCGCTAGTATGATCTTGTTGTTTATTTAGTCTATATATACTAGTTTGCATCTGACAATCCCAAACTCCTATTCATATCCTTTCCCACCTCCCTCCCCTTGGCAACCACCAGTCTATTCTGTTTGTCTCTGTTTGCATTATATATAAAAGTTTCTCTTTTTAGCCATTTATTTTCTATATAATTTATACTTTCACTGCTGAGTTCATCTTAGCCCCAAGGCACTATTTTAAGTTATTTTATTAAGGAAGTGATGGGATCCTTGTTTTCTGGAGAATATAGCCTTGTTGTTGTTAATTGTTGTTTAGTCACTAAGTCATGACTCTTTTGCGACCCCATGGACTGTAGCCCTTAGGGATTTCCTAGGCAGGACTACTGGAGTGAGTTGCCATTTCCTTCCCCAGGGATCAAACCTGCATCTCCTGCATTGGGAGGTGAATTCTTTACCATTGAACCACCAGGGAACCCCTGAATATAGCCTATGCATCTTCAAGTTTAATTGAAGTTTTCATTGAGGCCAAACGATTGTTTTTCTTTCTTTCTTCATTCAGCTGATTTTGTTTTTGCTTTGTTTTTGTCTATTTGAGTGACAGAGTTTTCTGGTATATTGAATATGGAGGATGGTTGGGAAAGGGAGCAGTTCTCAGGACCACAAAATAAATTTTCAGTATTTACAAACTCTTGAGGAAGAGAGTTTTCCCAGGTGTACATAGTGCCTACATCATACCAATTCATAAGTTTTCTAGAAATCCAGAAGCATTTTAGATTGAAATAGCCCTTTATTTGAATATATAGTAATGTGCAGTTTCAAGTTCAGTTCAGTTATTCAGTCATGTCTGACTCTTTGTGACCCCATGGACTGCAGCACTTCAGGCTTCCCTGTCCTTCACCAGCCCTTGGAGCTTGCTCAGACTCATGTCCATCGAGTCCGTGATATCATCCAACCATCTCATCCTCTGTCATCCCCTTCTCCTCTTGCCTTCAATCTTTCCCAGCATCAGGGTCGAGTCAGTTCTTCACATCAAGTGACCAAAGTATTGGAACTTCAGCTTCAGCATCAGTCCTTCCAATGAATATTTAGGACTGATTTCCTTTACGATTGACTACTTTGATCTCCTTGCTGTCTAAGGGACTCTCAAGGGTCTTTGCCAGGACCACAGTTCAAAAGTATCAATTCTTCAGCTTTCAGCCTTCTTTATGGTCCAACTTTCACATCCGTACATGACCATTGGAAAAACCACACCTTTGACTATATGGACCTTTGTCAGCCAAGTGATATCTTTGCTTTTTAATATGCTGTCTAGGTTTGTCATAGCTTTCCATCCAAGGAGTAAGCATCTTTTAATTTCGTGACTGCAGTCACAGTCTGCATTGATTTGGGAGCCCAAGAATATGAAATCTGAAGCTGTTTTCACTTTTTCCCCATTTATTTTCCATGAAGTGATAGAACCAGATGCCATGATCTTTCCTTTTTGAATGTTGAGTTTTAAGCCAGCATTTTCACTCTCTTCTTTCACTTTCATCAAGAGATTCTTTAGTTCCTCTTCACTTTCTGCTGTTAAAGTGATATCATCTGCATAGCTGAAGTTGTCGATGTGTCTCTTGGCCAGCTCGATTCCAGCTTTTGAGTCATCCAGCCCAGCATTTCGTATGACGTACTCTGTATATAAGTTCTTCTGCTTCTGTTAGGCCCTTGCTGGTTTTGTTCCTTATTGTGTCTCTCTTTGCATGAAATATTCCCTTGGTATCTTCATTTTTCTTAAAGAGATCTTTAGTCTTTCCAGTCCTATTGTTTTCCTCTATTTCTTTGCATTGTTCACTTAAGAAGGATTTCCTTGCTATTCTCTGGAACTCTGCATTCAGTTGGATATATCTTTCCCTTTCTGCTTTGCCTTTCACTTCTCCTCTTTTCTCAGCTATTTGTAAGGCCTATTCAAACAACCATTTTGCCTTCTTGGATTTCTTTTGCTTGGGGATGGTTTTGGTTACCACCTCCTGTACAGTGTTATGAACCCCCACCCATAGTCATTAGGCATTCTGTCTACAAGATCTAGTCCCTTAAATCTATTCATCACCTCCACTGTATAATCATAAGAGATTTGATTTAGGTCATACTGGATGGCCTAGTTGTTTTCCCTGCTTTCTTCAATTCCAGCCTGAATTTTGCAATAAAGAGCTGATGATCTGAGCCACAGTCAGCTCCAGGTTTTGTTTTCTCTGACTTCATAGAGCTTCTCCATCTTTGGCTGCAAAGAACATAATCAGTCTGATTTCAGTATTGACCATCTGGTGATGTCATGTGTAGAGTCGTCTCTTGTGTTGTTGAAAGAGGGTGTTTGCTATGACCAGTGCATTCTTTTGGCAAAACTCTGTTAGCCTTTGCCCTGCTTCATGTTGAACTCCAAGACCAAACTTGCCTGTTACTCCAGTATCTCTTGATTTCCTACTTTTCCATTCCAGTCCCCTGTGATGAAAAGGACATCTTTTTTTGGTATTAGTTCTAGAAGGTCTTGAAGATCTTCACAGAAGCATTTGTTCAACTTCATCTTTGACATTAGTGGTTGGGGCATAGACTTGGATTACTGTGATGTTGAATGGTTTGCCTTGGAAATGAACTGAGCTCATCCTGTCTTTTTTGAGATTGCAACCAAGTACTGCATTTTGGACTCTTTTATTGACTATGAGGGCTACTCCATTCCTTCTTACCCACAGTAGTAGATATAATGGTCATCTGATGGATGGATATGAGAGTTGGACTATAAAGAAAGCTGAGCACCAAAGAATTGATGCTTTTGAACTGTGGTGTTGGAGAAGACTCTTGAGAGTCCCTTGGACAGCAAGGAGATCCAACCAATCTGTCCTAAAGGAAATCAGTCCTGGATATTCATTGGAAGAACTGGTGCTGAAGCTGAAGTTCCAATACTTTGGCCACCTGATGCAAAAAACTGACTCATTTAAAAAGACCCTGATGCTGGAAAAGATTGAAGGCAGGAGGAGAAGGGGACAACAGAGGATGAGATGGCTGGATGGGATCACCAACTCAATGGACATGAGTTTGAGTAAACTCCAGGAGTTGGTGATGGACAGGGAGGCCTGGCCCCCCTGGAGTCCATAGGGTCACAAAGAGTCAGACAGGACTGAGCAGCTGAACTGAACTGAACTGAATTAAATTCACCCATTCCCATCCATTTTAGTTCACTGATTCCTAAAATATCATTGTTCACTCTTGCCGTCTCCTGTTTGAGCACATCCAATTTACCTTGATTCGTGGACCTAGCATTCCATGATCCTATGCAATATTGTTCTTTAAAGCATCGGACTTTACTTTCATCACCAAATACAGCCACAATTGGGCATCGTTTCTGCTTTGACTCACCTTCTTCACTGTTTCTATAACCTTAGTCCCCAGAAATTGCGTTAGATTTTTTTTTTATCTATCCTCATGTGTCTTTTCCCAAGGTATTATTCATAGTTTGCCTTAACTCAGAGCATGAAGCCCTGTCCTCAGAGCAGCCTTTCTTAAATGCATGGCCTGCTGTGCCTCTCGCCCTCCCCACCCTGAAAGCACTGACATATCCCTTAAATGAATGACCACATAGAAACTTCCAGCAAAGAAATGAGAGGAAGATCAAGTTCGAAAAGGAGGCTTTGGTGAAAACCATTCTCATTGGTAGAAACAGCGGTATATGTTCGTGACCTTCATTGTTTTTAATCAGTGTTGTATTCTTCACTAGATATGGAGATTGCTATGTGTGGAATAAGGTCACCACGTGCATACACAACATCCTGAGTGGGAGGAGATGGATAGAGCATTATGGAGAAGTAACCGTTAGAAATGCCAAAAGCAGTGTTTGCATTTGCAAACTCACGTTTGTCAAGGTAAATAATTTCATACAATAGCAAAGGAAAGATATATAAAATGCTTCCTAGGAAAGAAATAGAGCAATTACCTTAAACAGCAGCAAGTGAATCAGTCCTGTAGCATGAATTCTTATGGGCATTTAGTTAAGAAAGCAGAACGAAATGGTGGAGTTGCCCCAGGCATGCAGACAGCTGACCATGTAGAAGTCAAAAAGGACACCATCTTGAAACAGAGAAAAGAATTCTTTTTAAAGAATGTTCTTTTTAAGCAGCCAGTCAGTTCATTAAGTAAAATTCCAGAGAGTACTTCTTGCCTGTAACAAGTCTCCTGGTTTATATTCTATTTATATTCCTGCTTGATTACAACATATTCAAGTGATCTTATTTTAGGGAACTAAATATATCACAGTTGTGTTTTCTGAGGATACGTAGAGATGACAGCTTCTAGTCCCTATAAACTTATCTAACTCTGCCACTATTATGTATAATCTTATATAAGTTCGACAAAAAGCAGTACCTTTCCTAACGAGAGAAGATGGCAGATATTTTTCTTTTTTCCTTTTTTTCTTATAGATTGATTATGTGGCTCAGAACTGAAGAGCCTGAATCAGTATTTGCTCTGACTGGGTCATGACAGTAACTGTGTGTATTTAGTTTTCTAGTCTAGGAGAAACTTCAGTTTAGGCCTGCCTCTAATATTTGCAGAGCTCAGGGTGAGAGTACAAATGGACGTCCCCATTCCATATGTGTAAATATTTAAAATACGTAAACCAAGCCCACAAGCTGTCAAATAAAATATGTTTATACTGACAAAAGTACTTTTGTAAAAATAAAATCTGCAAGTCTAGGTTGGACACTTGGGAACACTGAGCTGGAAACCCGGCAGCTCAGGCGAGTCAGTCTGGCCCTCGGCCTTCACCGCTTACTCCCCACCCCCGTCTCTGCCCTGCACTGCAAGAAGCCGCACATATTTACATAGACAGTCCAGCCCACACTTCCAGACTCCGTCCACACCCCTTCAAACCGCCACCCTTGGCCAGCCCTCAGGCCTAATGATTCACATTTTTATCTGCCTATGAGTAGAGGAATCAAGGAAAGGCCTGTGCAGGCTGTGGAATAAGCTTAGAGCCATTTGGACAGGAATTGGGACCTCATCTAGAATGAGGCCATGGGATCCAGATGAGTCAGTTCTCACAGGCTTCTGACCCCTTGAGAAGAGAAGGGAAGACAGGAAGCTGGAAGAGAGCCAGAACAAGGTCTTCCTGGTTAAATTCAGCCGTTTACAACTACTGTGAAAATTATTTTACAGTTTTCTCCAGCGTTGCCAATTGAAAATCATTAAAATCCAGGAGCCAAGGAAAATTCAAGACAGGACGATGGGAAGAATTACTCATCTATAGATTAATACTCAGTTAAGATAGAAATTCAGCCTTCTCTGGGCTGTGCTGTCATACTCTAGCATGGAGTGGGGTCATCCCTTTCTTAAAAGTTAAGCCAACTAATGCTTAGAAAGCCACCCTTCCTTGCAAAACATTTTGAGATAGATGTCTGGAAATGGCTTGCCTGAGAAACATCAAGGTTAAGGAAGTTTTCCGTATGAAAATTATAGGGATTGGTGGTGTTAAACAGACAGGGTGTTTTAACAGGAGTTTGGTTTTTCCAGGTGAATTACTGGAATTCTAATGTGAATGAAGTCCAGGGGGTTGTGATGGATCAGGAGGGGAAGGTGGTGCACCGGCTGTTTGGGAAATGGCATGAAGGGCTGTACTGTGGTGTGGCCCCTTCTGCTAAGTGCATCTGGAGACCAGGTGAGACTGCCTTGAGTGTCCTGCCTCTAGGGGGCGCCATGAGTGGCAGAAGGTAGGGAAGGTCCCATCATCTCGTGAGGTACACCTTATATTGTCTTTAATAGTGAGATTATAAACGTAAATGCTTAAGGCAATTACAGTTACATTTATACTTAATCTACAAGTTTAATAAGTACAATATTTGATAATAAGGAGTTGTCAAATTGAGACCAAATCTGATGTGTGGTCAGAGATTGGGCTTCATGTAAAATCTTTCTAAATGTAAGGCCCACATTTCCAAAGCTAGGTTTACTTATTAAAGCATTCAAATAATTGAAATATGCAAACTTAAATACTCATGTTGTTTATTTATTCTCTGTTTTAGTAAAACAAAGGAAAGCCTGCAAACATCCATAATCCAGAAATTCAGTTATTTAACCAGAATAAGGGATCTTTTTACTTGAGCAGCAAAGAGCTACAGTATGTTGACACTTAATAAAAGACATCAAGAGAGCTCTGGTAATACACTAGCATATAATTGACTATCAAGTACAAATGGAACAAGTCCCCACATGATATTTATTTTCATTGCCATTTTGTCAGTTAATTCCTAACTTTAAAATTAGCTGTTAGTTTCCGTAGAGACCTCAGTTGAGTATATAAATTCCCTGCTAGTAGAGTGGTTAGTTCGTTTATTTGTCAGTTTTGTCCTGGGTAGTGACTAAGCTTCAGGCTCTGTTCTGGAAGCTTGGAGGTACATGAATGTGCAGAACCTGCAACGGCTCTACCTTCTAATTTAGTTTAAAAGTGCCAGTAAACATTAGATCTGAATTTTCTCCTTTTCTAAATGGAAATAAATTGTAAGTGTTTCTGGTGATCTCTTAATGCTGCTCATAGTTAATCACTCAAACGTTTAGATATCCAATTGGATATTTGAGAGAAAAATTATGGTGTAGTTTAGCCAGTGAAGACTACTATATGTGCAAACTTGTATTTTAAAGGCTAGATTTTATTAAATATATGAATCTATCAGTTCTAATGGTCAACATAAAAGTTTTTCATCTTACAAAATAAAACCAATTTAATTTCTTTAAAAATCTGTAATCTAGGGACTTCCCTGTGATCCAGTGGCTAAGACTGTGTGCTTCCAATACAGGGGGCCCAGGTTCAGTCCTAGTCAGGGGGCTCAATCCCGCATGCTGCAGCTAAGTGTTCTGATGCCGCAGTGAAGACTGACTGTGTCACACGCTGCAGCTAAGACCCAGCACAGCCAAATAAATAAATAAGTGCAAAATTTGTAATCTGATGTTTATGACTGCAGTTTTAATGTTAATGTGAGTGTTAGTTAAAACATCCGGGTTAAGTCAGCCTCTGCACGCTCTGTGCACCTCTTTGCGTCTCACAGTGGTCTCTTGGCTTCATTCCAGGTTCCATGCCCACCAACTACGAGCTCTACTATGGCTTCACAAGGTTCGCTATTGAGCTCAACGAGTTAGATCCTGTACTAAAAGACCTCCTTCCTCCAACAGATGCCCGATTCCGGCCAGATCAGAGGTGAGCAGAGCGGTGGCGCTTGAAATGAACACCAGGTCATGGCATGGTGCCTGCAGAAGTCATCAACACTTTCATCACTATCCTTTGCTTAGTCACTGAAGCATTCATTCCCTTATTCACTCAGCAACAATTGAGCCTTCTAACCCTAGAAAAAGAGTGTTCAGAGCATGATCATAATAGAAGATTAACTCAACAAAAGTGCCCCACAGAAGATAACACAGATGTTTTTTAACAAAAAGTGCAGCCCCCCAATTTACCAAGTCTGCAAATTATTGAACTCTTCACTAAATACACAGTCACTCCTCACCTCAGTGTTTATACTTCTGTACTTCTATTACTTTTTAACATGGAGCATCTTTTATTATTCAAGTAACATTGGTGTTACATTATATAATTATAACGTTATGTATGTACTAATGGGCTTCCCTGGTGGCTCAGAGGTTAAAGCGTCTGCCTCCAATGCGGGAGACCTGGGTTCGATCCCTGGGTCGGGAAGATCCCCTGGAGAAGGAAATGGCAATCCACTCCAGTATTCTTGCCTGGAGAATCCCATGGACGGGAAGCCTAGTAGGTTACAGTCCACGGGGTCGCAAAGAGTTGGACACAACTGAGCAACTTCACCTGGAATGGGCTTCCCAGATGTCGCTAGTGGTAAAGAACCTGCCTGCCAGTGTGGGAGTCATAAGAGATGTGGGCTCAGTCTCTGGGTTGGGAAGATCCGCTGGAGGAGGGCATAGCAACCCACTCCAGCATTCTTGCCTGGAGAGTCCCATGGACAGAGGAGCCTGGTGGGCTACCAGCCATAGTGTCTCTAAGAGTTGGACATGACTGAAACAGCTTAGCACGCACGTGTATATAGTAATATTATGTGATTTTCATGTGTACTAATTATATTTCTACATCTGTATACTTATGTATACCAAAAATTTAGTTTCTATCCATCATCATACGGTTGATCTCCTTTATCCATTTCAGTGAAGAATAAGAGGAGAAGATACAGGGATACCTAGAAATCATTATTGTTGTCGTTTAGTAGCTAAGTTGTATCTGACTCTTTTGCAACCCCAGGAATTGTAGCTCTCCGGGCTCCTCTGTGCATGGGATTTCCTAGGCAAGAATACTGGAGTATGTGTCCATTTCCTTCTCCAGGGGATCTTCCTGACCCAGGGATCAAACCCACGTCTCTTGCATTGGCAGGTGGATTCTTTATCACTGAGCCACCAGGGAAGCCCATACCTAGAAATATTTTGAGTCAAGAATTGGAGTTTTCCCAGCATGTTTTTGATCCCCTAGAGTGTGAGATATACTCAATATACAGTATCTTTAATACCTTCTGATTTTTGAAAAATTATTCTTACATATTTCTATACTCATGTTGTCTATTGCTACAGAATTAATTTTACTCTTTACAGAAATTCTACGTCGTACAAATTCCATCCAAGATTTTCCGTTGCCAGTGTCTTTGTGGCTCTGTCTGTCTTCTGCCAAAGTGTCCCCAGTATTAGATGTTCAGTATTCAGTTTTCTTGTGTTCCTTCCTTTCTCTAGAACATGCAGTGTCACTGTTTGACATTCAGACTTATCGAGAAGCTTCCTGTACAGTGTGTGTCGTGTTGTATCCCTGTTCTTTGCTCTCATTTTGAAATTTAAACATTTGCAGATCACCATTGGGTCTGCTTTCGCAGTTCTATTTCAGTCTTGCCTTTCTGAATCTCATTTACTACTATTTCCTTTCTGTGGCCTTTTGTAGTTTCCCCCAACTGTTACCTTTTCTTTTTTTTTTTTTCATCAGTTTTACTCTTTGCAATAAAAGACGAGAGCTCCTCCCTCTCAATCTGTTCTAAACATAGCTGGAGAACAGCCAGGTCACATCCCCCATGCAGTAGCCCTTCACAAGTGCTTCATTGTAACATGGAAAAGAAGCAGAGCCCGGGACTTCATGATGTTCTAACCTCAGACTCTCCAGTCGTCCAGAAAAATCTCAAGCTTTGGAACCCTAGACAGCACAGAGAAGCTGACCACTTCCCTTTCACTTCTGCCTGCAACGCAGAAGACCCAGGTTCAATATACCTGGGTTGGGAAGATCCCCGGGAGAAGGGAATGGCGGCCCACTCCAGTATTCTTGCCTGGAGAATTCTATGGACTGAGGAGCCTGGCGGGCCTCAGTCCATGGGGTCACAAAGAGTCTGACACAACTGAGTGACTTTCACACTTTCACACACACACAAAATATCTTAGCTGATGGCAGACAGAGACTGTGGCAGGGGCAAAGGGGACGTTATCAGAGTGTTACTGTTGACTGTGTTATGTTCATAGCAGCCAGAATTTAAGTTTATGCAAATGGGCTGATTTTTTTCTCAGTAAAGAAGATGATATATTAAAAGATAAACTGCTTTCTGCTTAGATTTTTGGAAGAAGGAAATTTAGAAGCTGCAGCAGCAGAGAAGCAAAGAGTAGAGGAACTCCAGAGATCTCGAAGACGATACATGGAAGAAAACAACCTTGAACATATACCAAAATTTTTTAAGTAAGTCAGTTTATTCCCGAGACAAGTTCATGTTTTGCAAATGGTTACCACAAGCAATGAAAAACTTAGGGTAAAAAGAAAATGAGGGATAGTTTCATGTCCAGGGCACTTTGAGGTAGAAAAGTAAACTGATTTTGGTCACTGGTATTTGGCAGTGAAAATATTGAATCAGATTTTTTGGTCTCGTGAAGTTTGTAACCACAGAAATAAATTCTGCTCTATAGCTCTTTTCTTTTCATGGGCAGCAATAAAGAGTGAGGGTCCTGCCCGAAAGGCTCTTATCCTCCAGCTACATCCTTTTGAATGCTAGAAACTTGTTCCCACTCCCTCACCCAGAGATAAGCTGGGACCCTACTGCCCACAGGGTCATTCTGGCTTCATTAGTATTTAATTTTACTTCTTTCATGTGGAGGGGCTTCCCTGGTGTCTCAGACAGTAAACAATCTGCCTGCAATATCAGAGACCCAGTTTGATCCCTGGCTTGGGAAGATCCCCTGGAGGAGGGCGTGGCAACCCACTCCAGTATTCTTGCCTGGAGAAATCCCAAGGACAGAGGAGCCTGGCGGGCTACAGTCCATGGGGTCACGAAGAGTCGGACATGGCTGAGTGACTAACACTAACACCCTCTATCATATAGAGCTTTGCGTCCATTCAGATTTGACCCTTCTGTGGTATGATCATGGTGATTATTACAGGATTATTTGAGGGATTATGTATATACACATCACACAGACTAAGCTGTGGTTTCCAGATCCATCTGCCACCCTTTAGAATCAGGACACATCAGCTCAGAATAACCTCATACCCCTTTTAGCTGCCCTCTCCTGGCTGTTCTGGAGCAGAACTGCAGTCCTGCTATTTAGATGTCGAGAGTGCCTTCACTGGGCCTGGACCCTGCGGAGGCTCTTACAGCTACTGAGGCTGCATACCTTCCCTATCAGTGAAGCAAAGAAAATTCTTGTGGGTCTGGGGTCTAGTTACAGTGTTTGTACGTGCTTTGTTTGGGCCACTTCACTTTCTAGTTCTGCCTTGAGGTGACTTATCCCTGCTCTTAGCCCCTCTCCCTAGGACCCTGCCCACTTCCATTTCACAACAAAAATGAGTTTATTTCTGGTCAAAAATAGTCAAATCATTAGCCAGCAGATAGAATGTTCACTGACTTACAAAGTACTGATTCTAATACACACCTTATCTATAGGAGGGGTTCCAATGATCAGGTCACGTGAATGAGACTTACATCTAATGTTGATTTGTGTATTTTCACAGAAAAGTGATTGATGCCAATCAAAGAGAAGCCTGGGTTTCTAACGACACCTACTGGGAGCTGCGAAAGGACCCTGGGTTTAGCAAAGTAGATAGCCCTGTTCTCTGGTAAACTGGAAACGTAGAGCTAGCCAACATATCACGCTCTGAATGAATAAATAACTATGCACAATTATGTTTCCTAGAGCTCCGCGTGGTTTCTGGGTCTGTTGAAAACCGATCATTTGCTTTTCTATTCATCTTTATAATGAACTTTCAGAAGTGCATTAGACAAGGCCTCTAACCACTTTCGGATCCTTTCTGTTTTGCTGCAACCATATTCCTTAAAAAACATCCACACCCTCCTCAAAAAGCAGAATAAAAGGAGCAGAATATAAAATCCAAAGTCTGAAGAGTCTGTAAAGAGAAACAAACTGTAACTGGTGCTTAAAAAGCTGATCCAGAGAGTTTAAAGCAGCATGACACATGAACCATGCATCTGGTCCTTTTCCAGAAGCGCCGTCCCCTCCTGGCAGGAGCTCCAGGGCCATGCAGTTGGTCAGCTCCGACTTGGAGCTTGTCTGTTTGATGGGGTGTACCTGTGCTGGCCTTTTCAAGAGAGATGTGATGCTTCTCAGAACCCGTTCCATCTGTACGCCATTGTTCATGCCTTAAGAAATGCAAAGATGTACAATAAATCATTTTTTTAATGTGCGCTCCTAGGTTTATGTGAAGGACCGATCTTTTGAATCATGGCATGATTCACTTTACGGGATCAAAAGAATTATGAGACTTGAAAAAAGCAAACAACACATGCTTTACTTTGATATATTGGTTACTATATCGTATGTCTGTAGGGCAAAAAGGAAAAGGTGTGCTAAGCAGATCTCTGTATTCACGTTGCTCGTCCGTTTCCTGTCCTGCGTAGTTAATAAACCATCCCTCTTCCACCTAAGCTCCCAGTGTGCCCTATTATTTGGCAACATCCGTAGTTGATTTGAACACTTGTCACTGGTGTTAAAACTTTGGAAGGAAATAGCAGAAAGCGTATAGAATTTCTCTGTGGGCTTCGGAGTACTGTAAGTCTAACTATTTTTGAGTGAAGCACAGGGCAGCCCACATCTATCCAGTGTCTGACCCATTGGCACTGTTGGAATTCCACTGGGAAAGGAAGCAAGAACCCTAGCAGCTTATTTGCATTGTTTAAATGCATTCTATGCAAAATCACATATCACATTTTCATCAAGTGTTTCTGTATAATACATAGCCACAGATTAAACACTTACCTTGCTATTGGCAGAAATATAACATTTTAAGCTAAGGAATTTATCCATCCCAACAAAAAAGAAGGGAGATGAGGGGCAGAAATGTGTTTTGTATATTTCAGAATTCGTTTTTTTCCTCCACTGATATATAGAAGTTTTGTAGGAACTTGCATCAGTATTTCTGAGTTTCCACATATAGATAATTATATAAATGCTTGTATATTTTAAAAAAAATCTCTTTAGAGATTTATAAAATCTCTAGAGAATCCCTAGAGAATTATAAAATCACATGTATTTTATTCTGTTAAATTTTTATTCTTAGACTCTTATCATCAGATTTCCTGTGTCATTTTAAGCTCTGTGACAAGGTTACTGATTTTTTTATTATGAGGTGTTGATTTTAGTTTTGTTTCTTTTCCTCTAAGAGTTCCTAAGTATGGCTATTTCACTATCAAACCAAGACTGCTGAGCGCATACGGGAAAACTCTGAAGTCTCCACTAGGTGGAGACATTTCTTCCTCCTTTTATCTGAGTCTATAGGCCAGTGGCAATCCCCTCCAGCACTCTTGCCTGGGAAATCCAATGGACAGAGGAGCCTGGGAGGCTGCTGTCCATGGGATCGCGAAGAGTCAGACATGACTGAGCGACTTCACTTTCACTTTTCACTTTCATTCACTGGAGAAGGAAATGGCAACCCACTCCAGTGTTCTTGCCTGGAGAATCCCTGGGATGGCAGAGCCTGGTGGGCTGCTGTCTATGGGGTCGCACAGAGTCAGACACGACTGACGTGACTTAGCAGCAGCAGCATACCCTGGTGACTCAGAGGTTAAAGCGTCTGCCTGCAATGCTGGAGACCTGGGTTCAATCTCTGGGTTGGGAGATGCCCTGGAGAAGGAAATGGCACCCCACTCCAGTACTCTTGCTTGGTGAATCCCATGGACGGAGGAGTCTGGTGGACTGCAGTCCACGGGGTGGCAAAGAGTCGGGCATGACTGAGCAACTTTACTTTCCCTTTCATACCTTATATGTACAGCACGCACTGGTTCAGAAGGCAGTTTCATTATCAAGCACACTCCCAGCTCTCAGCATGTAAGCAGAGCCCTCCCTCAGTTCCTCAATGCCTTTAATTCCTATTTATTCCTAAGTCTTTGGTGGCTTCCCCCGGCAGTAACATGTTCCTTATTATTGATTATTTTTCTGCTCATTCATCTTGACATCCTTTTAAATGCATCCTGAGATACATGCCTTTAATTTAGATTAAATTTTAATTAGAATTTTGTGGGCTTCCTCAAAGAAGTCTGTTCTCCCTTAATTGGTAAAATTTTAGATACTATTTACAGTGGTTCTTGTCTGTATTTACTAGCATGTCCCTGAAGAATCTCTGAATTTTAGCCTAAAGATAAATCCTGCAAAATAAAGGTACTGCAAATAAAAAGATACTACAAGTAGGAAGGTAAGACACAAGGTAACCAACGATAATGTCAATCAGGCGGCTGGACGAGGACCCATGACCCAAGAGGGAGGCAACTACTGTACCTCGCAATGGGCTTTGAGAAAGAGAATAACCAGTAGGATGGACCTTTACTACCTAATAAGTTAAAGGTACAAGCCAGGTAGGTGAATGTTGGTCCGAGCTAACCGGAAACTCTTAATAGGATTTCAAGATGAGAATGAGAAGAGTGTCAAATTAATTAAAATCACCACATTCTTTGTAACTCTTTTGAGATTCAGATATACTGATTAGAATTCCAGTTCAAGTGATCAAGTTTTAGATAACGCTTCTGTAGTACCTGATTCACAAATATTCCCTTCAAACATTCATACCAGTGTAACAGTCCCATCTCTTATTTCTTTCTCACTTTTTACTTATTTGACAATTGCAGAATTGTAAGATTCTGTATTCATCTGCATAATTTGGGGGCTTTTGAGACTAGTTCAACAGCAAAAGGATAGACTAGACATTAGATCATTCTTGATAAAACGACTTATTTCTTAGAATTTGATATAAACCTTTTCATTTCAGGGGCACATCCCCCCCAAAAAACAGTCTAGGATAGAGGAGGACTTAATATATCTTTATACCTCCCCTGTTATTTACTCTAAGCTCCTGCATATTTTTGAGCGGGTCATTAAGGAAAGGAATAATAACTGACGATGGTCCTGTGGATGTGGCTAGACAGAAAAGAGCTATGGCACACACCAGCACGTGCAGAGGCCAGCCAGGAGCCAATTATTTTGCTTCCATATGCTGCTACCAAGGGTGCAAATTTACTTTCAGATTTTGCTGTTATTTTATTGGGGTTTTTAATTATTACTTTTCATGGGTTACTTTAAATTCCAGACAATTGTAAAAACAAGCCTCATTTGAGATATTTTAACATTACATATCAATTGTACGTGACATGAAAACTACCAGATGTACTTTGGTAAGAGAAATCAAGGAGTTTCTCATACGAAGGATGCCAGGTTGTCGATTTTCTGAACCTTGTGCTCCTCTTCATTAATCTGGCCCCTAGGACTTCCGGTGATTCCACTAATTAAGCATTACATTAGGTCCTGCCCCAAGGAGCACTAGGGGGGTACAGAGTTAAAGAGGAAGCTGATCCAACTGTTTTGCTTAGTTCTGACTATGGCTCTGGCTGGAGAAGAGTTTATAATCATGATCAAATGTACATTTTGTTAGTACCTTGGGTTTTAATCATCCATCTTGTCTCATCTTGTACTCTGTCATCCAGATAATGAAGTATTTGTGGGAGCAGAGCTCCTCACGCACCAGGGGGTGTAATAAGTGTTTGCACTCGACTCGAGTTGATATATTATGGCTGTGGCACAGTAAATAAAGCCTGTGTGCAAAAAATTTATTTCTATGGCAGCCATTATGTTCAGGATATATAAACTGTATCTAATTAAACAATTATGAATCTGTTTTGTGTTCTAGAAATATTCTTTGGGGGGAAAGATGGAAAAAATGTCATGGGAGCTAAGATTAAACTATTTGGGTTTCTTTTTCTTTTTTTTTTTTTCCCTCCAAAAAGCTTCCCAGTGATTTAGAAAAAGTGCCTATCAAACTAGGATTAGATTCTCTAAGTTTTCATTGAATTTCTTTTGTAAGATTGATCCTTTTTAACTATACATCGCATGAATCATTCTGTTAAACCTGACTTTGTTTAATGCGTGATTATACAAACACACATTTGTGACTGAATTGTAAAACCTTGTTGTAGCCTTCACTTATTAGAGGAAATGCAAATTGTTCAAGAAAGGACTAGTTTTAATCTTTCCAAAGTGAAAGCGAAAGAATGAATTTAAATGGCTGTGATGAGTCAGTATCCCCAATATCTTAAGCCAGTGGAAGGGCCGTGACTAAGGCAGCTTACAGGGGGCGCTATGCTGCTGCCCATTTACTCTCAGATTTTTGTAAATTTACTCCCACATTTTGCTGGTCTTTAATTGGCTTTTTAAAAAATTAACTCATTATTTTTCATGGGTTACTTTATCCCATAATTTCCAGCTTACAGTTCTGTTAGTCATGTGCATCCTTTTGTTTTCCAAAATAACTATCTTACTTGATGCATTTTCTCTTTTCCTCTGGTCCTACAATAATGAGGGGCAGGAATGCACATGCCTAATTTGCACTATGCCATTGAGTGTCTGTAAAATATGCAACATTTATGCACAGTTGCAGGCTAGTGTATCAATATTAGAACCATTGCGTTTAGCCCCTGTGAAACACTACTTTTAAATGTTTGTGGATTAAAAATTACACCGTTATTACATATTATTAGTTTTCTCAGTATCTCCAGACTGGTAGGAAAAAAATATTTTAAAAGGAACACTTTTATTTTCTGCAAAAAATTTTTTTCTCTCAGTTCTTCCTTTTAAATATAAATTAGAGCAGTTTTGGAGAGAGGAATATTGAGCTTTCAGAAAGCAAAGTATAATCCTATTTCAGTTCTGTTTCTTCTTACTCTTAGTTAACAAGGTACATGCGTGCATGTTAAGTCACTTCAGTCATGTCCAACTTTTTGCAACCCCATGGACTGTAGCCCCCCAGGCTCCTCTGTCCGTGGGATTCTCCAGGCAAGAATACTGGAGTGGGTTGCCATGACCTCCTCCAGGGGATCTTCCCGACCCAGGGATCAAACCTGCATCTCTTACGTTTCCTGCATTGGCAGGCAGGTTCTTTACCACTAGTGCCATGTAGGAAGCCCTGAGTTAATAGGGTAAGCACAACTTAATACTATTAAAGACAGAATAATGCTAAAATGATTACTTCTTTTATCTTAGGTATTAACAGCTAATCCCTGCCCCTTTATCTTCATTAAGTTATTTCTGTAGGAACTAATAGAGTTAATAGAAACTTTTCTTCCAGTCATTTCAAGCTAACTTTAGAAGTTTTATTGACTTTATTTAACTGACATACAATAAACTTTACGTATCTAAACTGTACAATGGGATGCATTTTGACATGCCTATGCTCTTGACACCAGCACCACAGTTACAATAATGGACATATCTGTCATCACTAATCATTTTCTCTGCCTCTTACTAATCCAACTCCTCCATCACACCATCCTTCATCTTGAGGCAGTAATTCATCTGCTTCTATCAGTTTTCAAAATCTGCATATTTTCTTGTGTTAATTGCATATGGAAGTTTCTAGAAGGCTGTGGTGCATATGCATCCAACCCCCTCCCATGCCCCCACCTCAGTATCCACCATCAAATAGTAACACTGCAGGAGAAAGGTCTCATTAAGTTCTAGGCTGGATAAAACCTTTTAGATTTAAAATACTTTGCAAACAGCAAACTATTTTTCACATCAAAATAGTCATGTAAGTCAATTCATTTTCATCTTTTTGTGGTCCAGAATAATGGTAACACTGAACTTGCTGGCAGTGTCGAGGAAGCCCTGGGAAGTGGTTTCTCTCATTTGTAATGAAAGACTCCCTGACAAAGCCATAGGAATCCAGAATGAAGGCTCTTGAAATACTGTCATGCCGATGATAAAGAGGAGGGAAGTAGCCTACGCTGAGGACCCTAGTCAGCAACGAATCCAAGACTGGGTCTCAGTGATCCTTTTAAATACCGTCGCTTGGGTCACGAATGTAGGCCTGCTTGTCATCAGTGTAGGTCTGCACTAGCTTTTTTTTTATTGGGCTGGGCCTTTGTTGCTGGGCTGTGCTGTGCTTCAGGAGTTGCGGCCTGTGGGCTCCAGAGCTCAGACTCAGTATTTGTGGCACATGGGCTTAGTTGCCCAGAGACAGGTGGGATCATCCCAGAACAGGGCTCCAATCTGCAAGGCAGATTCTTGACCACTGGACCACCAGGGAAGCCCTGGCACTAGCTTTTAGATTGTGTGCATTTTCTTCTAGGAGGTACCTGGATATGCAGGCACCTACCTAGGTGGCCACACAGGACTATGGCATTCCCAGCAAAGCTGCTTCAGCCAGTAATTTTCAGACGCAGTCCCAAGAGGTCAAAGTATCTTCTAAATTCCTCACAGTCTTGCTGAATATAGTTACCAATATTTAATGAAACATTCTGAACTTTTAAATTTTGTTCATTGAGCAAGATATTTTTCCACAGTCTAGCTAAATTGGCCCAAGTGCTTATATCTAGTGTTAGGTGAGAAGCTGTCTGATCTGGCCGTTCAAGATGGCTTGGGTGCCCTCAGTACTCCGCAGTGCCTGCTTCACCTACACTCAATTCACATGATTAATACTCATTTCCTACATACTTGCCCCAGGCCCCAGCTGGTAACTGTTCTTCTCTTCAAATCAAAACATCTCCACCTGGATAGTTATGGAAGGCTTAGTGAGAGGCGGGTCCCTCTGCTAGTTCCGCTGGCAATCAATGAGCCAACCAGAAGTCATCTCCTATAAGAGGTAACCTCGGCCTCCTTCTTTGGGAGTAAGGATGCCCATCCTCTCCTAGCCAGCTGTGCACACAGTGGGGTGTCCGTTCAAGGACCTTGGTTCAGACAGGTAAGCTTCGCCTAACCCCACCCCTGCTCTCTCTTCTCCCTTGGCAAGTACAGGGCTTGCAAGCCTGTGAGGTGCAACACAACAGAAGCCCTTAGGTTATTAATTTAAATGCTTTATCTTTAATTTGTTAGTATCTGGAACAAATCCTGACAACATATCCGTGAAGCTATTTTATTTGCACTTCAAATCTGACAGATTCTGGAAAAGCCTGTCTCCAAAGTGCCATCTCACATGATACCACCTTCTCAGTAGATTTGAGGACCCACATGGCAAAACTTTTATTTTTTTCTAGTCAGTGGGGTAAATTTGCAAAACTGCTAACTCGTGGATGATACGAGCGCTTTTAGTTACACCCTAGATTCCACTTGTATAAATTACAGTGATACTCAAAACCTAGGCCTATACTTGTATCAGTTTCTTTTTTAAAAAATTGTTCATTTGGCTGTACCAGTCTTAGCTGTGGCAGGCGGGATCTTCGGTCTTCATTGCAGCGGGCAGTCTCTTTGGTTGTGGCGTGTGGACTCTTAACTGTGTGGGATCTTGTTTCCAGAGGAGGGATCGAACCCAAGCCCCCTGCATTAGGTGCACAGTCTTAGCCACTGGACCACCAAGGAAGTCTCTTTTATTAGTTTGCTATTGTTGCCTTAACAAGTTGTTGTTCAGTCGCTAAGGCATTTCTGGCTCTTTGATCTCATAAACTGCAGCACACCAAAAGTCCTTGTCCTTCACTATCTCCTGGAGTTTGCTCAGACTCATGAGCATCAAGTCAGTGGTGGCCATCCAACCATCTCATCCGCTGTCACCCCCTTCTCCTCCTACTCTCAATCTTTCCCGGTGTTGAGTAGGTAGAATAGGGAAAAGGAGTCCAAAATGGCAGTGGCTAAAAGACACGGAAGGGAAAAGCCTGCGAAAATAGAAGAAGGTCAAAGGAAGGTCCGAGGACTGGAGTGAGGACTTCAGGTAGAACAGCACTCCTGACTAAGCCCAATTTGCATAGGGCAGGCCCAGGGGTCGGGGGGAGGAAAACACAGATAAAAAGAGGAGCCAAAGGGCTCTCCCCTGCTCCCCACCCCGCCCGCCCACCCCGCACGCTGGGGCACTCTTTTCTTCGTGTCTTTGGATCGATGTGCCCTCACGCCTCGAAGATGGATTTTCCTGCTATCTTCTAAGTAAAATTGAGCTGTAACATTGATTTGTCTAAGAGCTATAACATGGTCCGTTCGAGACCTGAGAGCTATGACACAGTCTGTCCAAGACCCGAGAGCTGTGTCACGCCAAGGTGGCTTTAATGTCCATCACTCCAAATCTTTGTTGTGATGAGACAAAGAACCAAGGAACATACATTCGCCTGACACCAGCATCAGGGTCCTTTCCAATAAGTCAGCTCTTCACATCAGATGGCCAAAGTATTGGAGCTTCAGCTTCAGCATCAGTCCTTCCAATGAGTATTCAGGGTTAATTTCCTTTAGGATTGACTGGTTTGATCTCCTTGCTATCCACGGACTCTCAAAAATCTTCTCCAGCACCACCTTTCAAAAGCATCAATTCTTCTGCACTCAGACTTTTTATGGTCCTGGGAGGGTAACAGGCAGGAAGGCCAGGGGTCTCCAAATGGAGGAAATAGGCTGCAAGTGTCAGACATTTTTTATCTCTGTCTTAAGCTCTTAATCGGCAGGAGGAAACAAACAAGTGTTAGATTTTTTTCCCCTTGTCTATATGAATTTAAAAAGAGGTTTCTCTTAAAAAATTCTGTGTTGCTGTGATGACACCTGGTTCTACCTGAACTTAACTTCTCTGAAACCTTGAGCTAACCGATGCATTTTTCTTATGGAAATGTTTGTCTTAAGCTATGTTAATGAACTATGTATTTACCCTAGACTGTTTTTCTTCTAGTTGGCTCCACTTAAGACTAATAAGGGCTCAACAAACCAGTATGTTTTACTTATACATTGTTCTCCTAATCTATGTTAGTGAAACTATATATTTACTTGGAAACCTGCCCCTCTTCAAGATTCATGTCAATCTTCTTATGGCCTGGGATGACTCACTGGTGCCAGTGTTATCTCAAAATGCATGTTGTAGGTGAGGGGCCCTGTGCCACTCTGAGTTTTGAGACATCTTTCTATAATTAACAGTTTGCTAGTAGCTATGTAACATCTGGCTAGAGACTTCTGCCGGCTTCTGATGTCTATGTCAGAAACTTTCTCTATCTTTTATACTTTAATAAAACTTCATTACACAAAAGCTCTGAGCGATCAAGCCTTGTCACTGGCCCCAGACTGAATTCTTCTCCTCCAGAGGCCAAGAAACCCAGTGTCTTTCGTGGTTCAGCAACAATCTTTCAGTCCAACACATATCCATACATGACTACTGGAAAAATCATAGCTTTGACTATACAAATCTTTGTGGGCAAAGTGATGTCTCTGCTTTTTAGTATACTGTCTAGGTTGGTCATAACTTCTCTTCCAAGGAACAAATGTCTTAATTTTGTGGCTGCAGTCACCGTCCACAGTGATTTTGAAGCCCAAGGAAATAAAATCTGTCATTGTTACCACTTTCTCCCCATATATTTGCCATGAAGTGATGGGACCAGATGCCATGATCTTCACTTTTGGAATGTTGAGTTTTAAGCCAGATTTTTTCACTGTCCTCTTTCACCTTCATCAAGAGGTTTTTACTTCCTCTTTGCTTTCTGCCATTCAACCATTTAAGTGGTATTATCTGCATACTTCTCCTGCCTGGCAATCTTGACTCCAGCTTCGGCTTCATCCAGCCCAGCATTTTGCATGATGTACTCTGCATAAAAGGTAAATAAGCAGGGTGACAATAATCAGCCTTGTACTCCATTGCCAATTTCGAACCAGTCAGTTGTTTCATGTCCAGTTCTGTTTCTTCTTGACCCACATACATGTTTCTTAGGAGACAGTTAAGATGATCTGGTATTCCCATCTCTCTAAGAATTTTCTGCAGTTGTGATCCACACAGTCAAAGGCTGTGTGGTCCCTACCATCAAGAGTAGAAATCAGAACACTTTTGCCAGTGCAAATGGGTTTTGTTTTGATGACCTGTTCATGAAACAAATTTCTTTTTTTTTTCCTTTGCACATTTTCCTTTGGGAAAAATCCAAGCAAGGTGAGAGACTTCAAAAAGCATTTCTAAATGATATCAGAGAACATAGATCAGTACATTTTGTTGTGCACACTACCTTTACCACTCTGTATATTACCGCTCAGAGCGATTGTGCTAATGCATTTCTCATCGAGTGCTCTTTATTCCAAGTGATTATCTTTCCTTCATGAGAAGTGAGAACATAGATGGGAATTTTCAGGAATGTTACTTAAAGAGACAGATGCTTCAGGTTTTGTTGTGACTACTTATCAATGTTTAGAGAAATTAGGAGGTACTATTCCATACCAGGAAGAAAATTTTACTGTTGGGTGCATAATCACTCACAGAATTCACAGGTTGATAAAAAGAATTTGTAAAGCAGTAACTAGGACTGAAAGTTAAGCACCAAATTTCTCTGTTTCCCAGAAAAGTTGATGAAGAATAAATAACATGCAAAATGTCATTAACTATTTATCATCCACCATCGGTAATATTATCCATGATGAAATCAGTGACCACACTGTGGAAATGAGTGAAGACCATCCATGTGGGCATACAAGCTGTTTATTCAGAGCTTGCTGCAGCAGAGGAGCCGCCATCATTTGGCTTTGGCAGAAATTCAAAGACAGATAGGGGAGTGGGCATGTTCTATAGTGAAAGAAATGTTCTGATATGCTTGGATTGGAAGCTGTTGACATGGGGAAGATGGAGGCAGGCTGACTAGAAGTACTCTGTCTCACATGCTTAACTTGAAAAGTGTATTTGGCTTTCTCTGGCTGGTCTGAGTTGGAAACCAAGACAAAACTAGGCAAGTTGGCAGGCATTGACCAAGTCCTGACAGTTTTGGGCCAATTGCTGCAGAGGTTGTGGATGAGAGTTCTGTTGTCATAAATGGTATGGCCGTGGCCTGTTGGTCCATTCAGTCTCAACATGAAAATCAGAACATGAAAACCACAAAAAGTCAGATGATTCAAATCTGCTGAAAAGGCAACATACGCTTGAAAAGCTAATTGTTATCTTAAGAACGCCATGCCTGAAGACGATTTAATACACGGCAGAGGAGGTGCATTTTCACATCACTCTGAGAGGCATCACTTTTAATCAGGTCATGTGCATCTATTTCTAAAGTACTTGTACTCAAATCGAGTCCAGATATCTTACCTGCACACTAGCATGTAGCCATAGCTGTCAGTGTGTTGGCTCTATTAGCAAAAGAATTTTGCAAATAATTAAAATGATGTCAATTTTTTAAAACTGAAGTATAGTTGATTTACAGTGATTCAGCATGCAACAAATTTAATCAGTTATACATCTATCTATCTATATCTGCTTTTCATATTATTTTCCATTATAGGTTATTATAAGATATTAAATATAGTTCCCTCTGCTATCCTCTCCCTATACCTCTGCTATCCAGTAGGTCCTTGTTGTTTGTCTATTTTATTTATACCAGTTTGGATATGCTAATCCCAATCTCCTAATTTATCTCTCCCCCTGACGTTTCCTCTTTGGTAACCATAAGTCTGTTTTCTGTATCTATGAATATATTTTGGGGTTTTTAAAATTAATTTTTACTGCAGTATAGGGCATATATAATGTTCCTTTTTTCTGTACAGTGAAGTGAATCAGTTATAGCATCTGACCCCATTTTTGTGAATAATATTATAAATTCAGTTTAAAAATTCAACTTTGCTATGAAAATGAAAATATTGGTGAACAGTACTGTGATAAAAACAAAGTTCTTAATAAATTATGAAACCTCCAGAATAGAAATATGCAAAGAATTAGCTATTGTACAGTCTAATTTATAACTGTGTTCAAACAAGCTGACAAATCTTACCAATAAGATTTGTCTTACCAATTTGTTATTAAATTTAACAAATATTTTTAATATACTCAAAATACCAAAATTAAAAAATTTTTGTAACAAAACTGATGTTGAATAAAAAAATTCAGTTTTCAGATGGTTATATGCTATTTTCACTAGCATCAATTGAATTTTAAAATGTTTGAGTAGTACTTTGAAGTACTGCTTTATAAATCATTCTAAGTATGTTGCAATGGTATCCAACATTTTTGTAACAAGTTCTCTAAATTTTGGCTTCATTTTGCTCAAACTTAATTGGAAGTTATTAATTTAAATATCCGATAAGTAGAAAGTGCCAAAAACTTCAGCTTTTCAAGTTTTTAATGAATTGCAATTATTGAAAACAAAATTTCCAAACAGGAAGACGATGAATTTTATCCCTCCAAGCACAAGGAAGGAACGGACCAGATTGAATGCTGAGAGCTCACACAATGTAGACGTAATCTTTAAATTCTCTGAGCTTTTGGAAATCTAGACTTATAAGAAGAGCCTTTTGATGGCACTCCAATTAATATTTTTTAATTGGATATATTTACATTCTTTATTTGAATGGAATGAACAAGAACAACCAATGGTTTTACAGTATTTAAATTTGGCAAAATATTAAAAATAATTATAGAGACCATTTATTAGACACATTTTTGTCTTATAAACTCTTTTTGTCACGTAAGACACTTTAATGACAAAGGGACAGTACCTGTGAAAATATTTGGGCTGAAGTTTTACACATTTCACAAAATAGTGTTAGATGTTAGAATATCTTCCATTTAGAATTTGCCCCAAATTTACCAAGTACCTCAGCATTTGTGGAGAATAGTACTATCTCAGCTAAAAATACTGTGGTCTATGAGGAAGAAGCAATTGAAGAGGTAAACAATCATAAGTGTATTTACTGTAAACTGCAACTTAAAGAATACTATAGGCAAGTTAAGAAAAAAAATGAAAAAATAGTAAGACCATATTGAAAAATAAATGCTTCAGAAAATCTCTCAATCAAAATATCCTTTTTGTAAGGAAACCAGCCATATTGGATTAGAGTTCACCCCAAAAGTTCATTTTAATTTACTTCTTAAAATGACTTCTCTTCAAAATGTTGCCACATTCTGGCATCTAGGGGTTAGCACTTCAGCATGAATTTGAGGGGGGCACAACTCAGTCCCTAACCATACCCAAAATAACTGAAATCAGGATCTCAAAGATATTTGTACACCCATGAATATGGGTATTCAATAGCAGATTATTCACAATACCCAAAACCCCAAGTATCCTTCAGGAGACAAAGGGATAAGTAAAATGAGGTATCTGCATACAATGGAACATTACGGTCTTAAAAAGGAAATAAATTCTGATACATGAGAGAGCATTGGATGAACCTTGGGGACATTGTGCTAAGTGATTTGAAACAGTCACAAAAAGACAAATATTGCAATTCTACTTACATCAGGCATCTATACAGTTAATAGAAACAGAAAGTACAGAATGGTCCCCAGAGACTGGGGGAGAGACGAATGGGGAGTTAGTGTTTAACGGGTACAAATTGCAGTTTTCCAAGGTGAAAGAGTTCTTGAGATTGGCTGCACAACAGTGTGAATATACTTAACACTACTCAACTGTACACTTAAACATGGTTAAAGTGGTAAATTTTATGTTGCTTATATTTTAAATTTGAAGTTGCATAGATGAGCTGTATATACATGTTGTACCATTATTAATTTCCTTGTTCTGATAATGTATTATATTTAGGCAAGATGTAATCATTTAGAGACACTGAGTTAAAGGTACAGGGGACCTCTCTGTACTAGCTTTGCAACTTCCTGTGAATGTTTTATTGCTTCAAAGAAAAGATTTTTTTAAATTATATTCTTGTGTTAAAAAAAAAATAAGGAAGTTAGAGACTGCCAATTCAATCTCTTGGACCAGGATAACAGAACTTTATGAAGACAGAGATTAAAGTGTTTAAACACAGCTTACCCAGGGACGTAACTTTGATCACAAAGAAGCTTACACACTGAGACCCAGCAGGACCAAGTAACCCATATAATGACTATTACGAATTATTAGCCGCCAAGGGAAATTGCATTAACAAGCTCTCCTTTTGGCATCGGGGCCTTGCTAATGGCTTCCTATTGAGCAAAGTTCTCAACAATATTTCCCCACATGTCAAATGCCCAATATTGCCCCAAAGTAAACCATAAAATGTAGTTCAGATTCTCTCCACGCATATCATCCAGTGTCACACGGAGGGCGTTGCTGCTGTTGTCCAGTCGCTCAGTCGTATCCGGCCCTCTGCAGTACCATAGACTGCAGCACGCCAAGCTTCCCTGTCTTCTGCTATCTCCCAGAGTTGGCTCAAACTCATGTTCATTGAGTCAGTGATGCCATCCAACCATCTCATCCCCTGTCGTCCCCTTCTCCTCCTGCTCTTAGTCTTTCCTAGCATATGACCCAGAGGGCAGAGCTATAGTAATGCCTCTGACCAAGGACAACTTGCAGCAGCAGGCTTTTACCTCCAAATTCAGACACAAGATTCAATCTTCCCTTGGGAAAAAGCTATTGCTGTACAATTGTTCATGTTGGTTTACTATTTCTTAGAATTTGCTGTGTCTAAAATTATGTCCCCCTTTTTACTACACATTTTGCTTCTTGCCATTTTTTCTCTTTAGGCTGGTTTATTTGCTGTTTTCTCTAAAATTCTGCCAGAGGTCTGTGTAGCAGGCTTGTCTATGGTTTTATTAATAAACCCCAATCTTTTTGCTCCCTCCGGGGCCCCTAGCTTATCGTTCTCAGGTTGGTCATTCTTGCATGAGCTCCACCTTGCCTGACTCCTGTCTGAGCACACCGACCACAAGAGCGCAAAGCAGAAGGTAGCTGATAACCTTCTACCTAAGACGGGGTATCGTTTGTGAATGGGTGAAGTAAGCAGTGATGGGTTCAGTGGATTGGAGGAGGCCCATCTGGGGTGGCCCATGTGCTGTGTGTCTCCCCTAAGTGACCAGTGTGGTATAGTTCCTCTGGTAAAGGCAGTTGCTATCCTATGGCTGATTCATGTTGAGGTTTGACAGAAAACAACAAAATTCTGGAAAGCAATTATCCTTCAATTAAAAAATAAATAAATTTTGGGAAAAAAGGATAGTTGCTATATTCCAAGTTATCAACAACAAGGTAGTACTCACCAATGTGAATACACCCTGTGTGTATAGCAACAATTCTAGAAGCTTGACATGTGAAAAGATATGCCACACTATACAGATAACAAGAAGGAGTAAGACCAGATCTTAGGAGTAAGGCTAGGAAAAAAATACAATCAAAATGTGCATACACTGTGTCAAAACTGTGTTATGAGCTAATAAGAATTATAAAAACTTAGAGAATGAGGTAAGAGTGTTTTCCAAAGTGTCTGTTCCTCTCAGCTAATCTGACAGGGTGTTTAAAGGACTCTGGCATCAAAATAAATTTGGAAAATTCTCCCAGCTGTGATATTTCTTCAAGGACCTGATAAATAAGTTTGTTTAACCCAAAGTTTACCAGATGTATTTATATGTGGAATTTACCTATGTGGAATCTTTTAAAAAGTATCAGTAGTATAAGATCTATTAAACCAAAGCTGTGGAACAGACTTTCTGAAACACAGTTCTAGAATTACCATTGGATACGGCAGTAAGAAGCTCAGTGAGTGACCCTGAGAAAACCTGTGAGAATGGTAGGATTAAACTATTATTAAGATGAAAGAATAAATGAGGAAATAACAGTGATTATAACCTGTGACCTGGAGTTCCCAATGAAAGAAAGAGATGAGACAGCCATTAAAGGGGATGTAATGGTTAATTCCTCTGTATCAGCTTGGCTGAGCCATGGTATCTAGCTATTTGCTCAAACATGATTCTGAGTCTTTCTGTGAAGGTATTGATGCTTTTTGGAAGCGATTATCATTTAAATCTGTAGACTTTGAGTCAAGCAGATTGTGCTCTGTGATGTGGGTGGGTCTCATCCAATCAGATAAAGCCCTTAACAGAGCAAGATCTGACTTCTCCAAGAAAGCAGGAACTCTGCCAGCACACTGCCTTTAGACTCAAAATGCGATTCTTCCTTGAGTCCCCAAGGCTGCTGGCCCGACCCCATCAGATTTTGCATTTAGGAAGTCTCGACCGTCCAATGAGCCAACTTCTTAACATAAATCTACCCCCCTTCCTCCACCCCACCCAAATTTATTGGGTGTTTGTTGTGGGGTTTTGCTTTTTGTGTGTGTGTGGCTTAGAAATTTTTTTGTGAATGTCTCACATGTAATTAAGAAGAATATATATCCTTTCTTATAGAATGTATATGTATCATCCATCTCCTGTTGTTAATTCAGTTTTTATGGAGTAGGCTGACTAACACAAGGCACTGTTTTATTGGATCAGAAGAGAACTAACTAACCCAGCTAATGGGAGAAAGAAGAATTGATGATTCAGAAGAGAAAAGGAGTTACTGATGATATAAGGTCCGTGAAGGAAGAGTAGGATGCAGAGTCAACATTGGAATTAGAATATTTAACCAGATTCCTCTGAGACATGAGCAAAGGAAGAGTGACTAGGAGAAAGCATTAAGTTTGAGGTGGTATAAGAAATGTAAGTAATTGAAGCCATCCATGTATTGCAAAGTGTGATTGCTTAACATGTTGATTCTAAGACATCGCATTAATACTACAGCTAAATGCTTTCTTAGTGTAATGTACCGTGGTGGGAAAGAGTCCATCCAGGATCTCAATCTTCTCTGTGATAACAGAAGCATCTGTCTGCAATTAAGTGTTATTTGGGGTCCTAAAGAACACAGGAAAATTCTGTAGGAACAGTTGCACAGACTCCTTTGGAAGTAGTGAAAGCTGAATAAAAGGAAGTCAGGTGGCACTAGTGGTAGACTTGAGAGATGCAGGCTCCACCGCTGGGTTGGGAAGATCCCCTGGAGGAGGGCATGGCAACCACTCCAGTACTCCTGCCTGGAGACTCCCAGGGAAAGAAGAGCCTGGTGGGTTGCAGTGCATGGGATCGCACAGAGTGGAACACGGCTGAAGCGGCTTAGCGCAGCTTACAGGAGCGGAGCATAGGAGGCCTGCCTTCAGGGAACTGGCATTTCCGTGTGAGAGGTGAGCCTTAGTCGTCCTGTAGTCCAGTCGCTTGTTACATGGGACTGTTGAGCACTTGAAATGTGGTTAGTTTGAACAGACATGTGCTGTAAATGTAAATTACAGGGCAGATTTCAGCAACTTAGTATATAAAAATGTAACAGCTTAGATCAGCAGCATTGTCCCCCCCAAAAAACCCATATTACAAATCACATATGTAAATGTTCTTGTAGACACATTATTAAAGAAAATAAACAGGTGAAATTAACTTTAATATTTGTATTTAACCCCAGTTGAAATAATAATATTTTATATATACCTGGGGTTAAATACAAATATTAAAGTTAATTTCACCTGTTTATTTTCTCTAGTAATGTGTCTACTAGAACATTTACATATGTGATTTGTAATATGGCTTTTTGGGGGGACAATGCGGATCTAAACTGTTAAGTAGCAACCAAAGTGCTCAGTATCATTTAAGGAAAAAGGCCAATCATCAGACAGTACAGTGCAGCTTGTAAGGAGAGGAAGTGCTGCAGAGAATCAGACAATGCTATAAATAAACTTGGGTCCTATCTTTGGGCCAGATTTTTAATGTATTCTCTGCTCATCTCATAAGCATATACCTCAAGGCTTGTTGAAATGTTATAGAAGGAATTTGTTTGAGTGAGTCACCCCAATTTTATAACTTTGTAAAGAGAATGCTGTATACTGTGTGTATCTTCAAGGTTTTCAAAGTACTTGCACATTCATCATTTCATCTTTTTAATGATCTGGGGGGAAGGCAGAACTGGTTATCTATTTTGACGAGGAAATTGAGCCTCGAAGAGTCAGTGTGATGCAAAGAACATTGGAATCAAGGACGCTGCAGAACAGTGACGGAGAGTGACCAAATATTACAAGGTCCTAGAAAAAACACTGGATTTGGTGTCAGAAAGCTCAGTTCTTCCCAGATTGATGGCTTTAAACAGATATTCTTACCAAAGTTTCATTTATTCAAGTGTAAAGTGGGATAATCAGAGAACGTGCTTCAGAGAGTTGTTGTTCAGTTGCTAAGCAGTGTCTGACTCTGAGACTCTGTGGACTGCAGCATGCCAGGCTTCCCTGTCCTTCACTGTCTCCCAGAGCTTGCTCAAACTCATGTCCATTGAGTCAGTGATGCCATCCAGCCATCTCATCCTTTGTTATCCCCTTCTCCTGCCCTCAATCTTTCCCAATGTCAAAGTCTTTTCCAATCAGTAAGGATTGGAGCTTCAGCATCAGTCCTTTCAATGAATATTCAGGGTTGATCTCCTTTAGGATTGACTGGTTTGATCTCCTTACTGTCCAAGGGACTCTCAAGAGTCTTCTCCAGCACCACAGTTTGAAAGCATCAGTTCTTCAGCACTCAGCCTTCTTCACGGTCCAACTCTCACATCTGTACATGACTACTGGATGTGTACATGTATGTCCATGTGTACACGCACCTACGTGCCATAGCTGTGACTTTATGGACCTTTGTCAGCAAAGTGGTGCCTCTGTTTTTTAATACACTGTCTAGGTTTGTCATACCTTTTCTTCCAAGGAGCAGTTATCTTTTAATTTCACGGCTGCCGTCACCGTTCGCAGAGATTTCTGAGCCCATGAAAATAAAATCTGTCACTGTTTCCACTGTTTCCCCATCTATTTGCCATAAAATGATGAGACCAGATGCCATGATCTTAGTTTTTTGAACTTTGAGTTTTAAGCCAGCTTTTTCACGCTCCTGTTTCACCTTCATCAAGAGGCTCTTTAGTTCCACTTTGCCTTATGCCATTAGGGTGGTGTCATCTGCATATCTGAGGTTGTTGATATTTCTCCCAGGAATCTTGATTCCAGCTCATGATTCATTCAGCCCAGCATATCGCGTGATGCACTCTGCATATAAGTTAAATAAGCAGGGTGACAGTATACAGCCTTGATGTACCTCTTTCCCAGTTTTGACAACCAGTCTGTTGTTCCATGTTCAGTTTTAATGGTTGCTTCTTGACCTGCATACAGGTTTCTCAGGAGGCAGATAATGTGGTCTGATATCCCCATCTCTTTAAGAATTTTCCACAGAGGGTTGATGTGAGCAATAATTGAGATAATCCATGTAAAACATTTGACATAGTAATTAAATCCCAGGAAACTCTTGGTAATTTAACTATTAGTATTCAGTAGCATGAAGTTCAGAGAGGCCATGGCACCCCACTCCAGTACTCTTGCCTGGAAAATCCCATGGACAGAGGAGCCTGGTGGGCTGCAGTCCATGGGGTCGCTAAGAGTCGGACACGACTTCACTTTCACTTTTCACTTTCATGGGTTGGAGAAGGAAATGGCACCCCATTCCAGTGTTCTTGCCTGGAGAATCCCAGGGACGGGGGAGCCTGGTGGGCTGCCATCCATGGGGTTGCACAGAATCGGACACGAGTGAAGCGACTTAGCAGCAGCAGCAGCAGCATGAAGTTATGTTTTGGTATCATCCAAATTAAAGATAAATAAATAGGGGTAGCTAGGTTCTAATACTGTTCTTCAGTGTTTCAGTCCAGGAGGTAATCCTTCTAAACGCTTTCCAAAACTCTGCTCTGCAGATCTCCTTATCTGATAACAAAGCTTCCATTTAGAATTCCTTTGTAAGCGTGACAACAGGATTCAGAGAATTATAAACGAATATGCCTCCTTTTCCAAATGAGGAAATAGAAGTTAAGATAAATTATCTAATACTTGGATATGAGACCAAAAAAAAAAAAAAAAGTGAGTGGCATGTCCTTTCAGTGACCTAGAAGTGAAGGCTACTCTGGGATTAGCCAGGATAGTGTGCTTCAGCTTGCTATTTATTCTCTTTCTTCGGCTGCACTAGGTCTTCGTTGCTGCGCCAGCTTTCTCTCGTGGGGCGAGCGGGGGCTACTCTCGTTGCTGTGCGCAGGCTTCTCTTGCTGTGGCTTCTCTTGTTGTGGAGCACAGGCTCTGGGGCACTTGGACTTCAGTAGCTGAGGCACACAGGGGCTTGGATGCCCCTCGGCATGTGGAATCTTAGTTCTTAGATCAGGGATCAAGCCTATATTCCCTGCATTGGCAGGTGGACTCTAACCACTGCACCACCAGGAAAGTCCGCTGTTACTTATTCTTGATGTAAGGTTCCAGACTTAGCGCTGATGTATGTTAACTTGTACGCTTTTTTTTTTTCCTGATAAAAGTGCAATTTCCATCTAGTGGAACAGACAGCCCCAAAGTTACGCTTTAAACAGCTTTGTATCTCACCCACCCATCTCATTCTCCCATAAAGAAATACCCTAGCTCTACAAATGCTCTTTGAACTGGGCAGGGCGTCTTAGCAGTCCCTCCTTACTGAATAAGTTGAAGAAAATCTTTTACATGCACCATCTAGAATGTGCCCCTGGGTTCCCTGCGTTTTGCCTCTCTCAGGCTCACAGTCTGTGCTGATGTCCAGGGTCTGAAAGCACCTGCCTTGTGTCTTTTGTCCATTTTCCTGGTTATTTACTGAGGGAGCACTGACCTGGATCTGTTACTCTTTCATATTGGGAACAGAAGTCAATTATTTTTATATTAGAGATGAGAAAACTGAGGGATGGAAAGATTTACCAACTTGTCCAAAGTCGCACAGCATTTCAAACCTAAGTAGTTTGATTTCAGAACTCCTCACTTAATTACTGTACCATGCGGCTTCTCAGAAAAATGGCTTTATATATACATGTGTAAAATGTTTTGTCTAGTGTCAGGAAACACAGTAAGTCCTTAATAAAGTCTGGGTATTTTATCCTTTAAAATTCTAAAGATCAGTATAAATGTGTTCTTAGCACAGTGTTTAGAAGCAGAAAATAGTGGATAGGACAGAAGCACCTCCACAGGAGTTGGTATTCTTGATGAGTACTAAATATTATCATTGTCCTACCACTAGCCAGTGAAAAGAGGGCATTTACTTAAGTCCTTTATTGCTCAAGTACTATTTATTTACAGGAAATATTAAATCCTTACTATGCAAGAATCCGCCTGTAATGCAGGAGACCCAGCTTCAATTCCTGGGTGGGGAAGATCCCTTGGAGAAGGAAATGGCAACCCACTCCAGTTTTCTCGCCTGGAAAAATCTCATGGACAGAGGGGCCTGGTAAGATACAGTGCATGGGGTCACAAAGAGTCGGACACAACTGAGCATCTGAGCAGAGGCTTTCTTTTGCCACTGAAATCAATCTTTATTCATTAGAAATGTAGAGCAAAAAATAAAACACTCCAAGCAACCAGGCTTAGGTGATACTCCTGTCAATTTCTGAATTTCAAATCAATAAATACTGTATAGTAACACACCCATCTGGGCATGAAGCAGATTGCAGTGGAATGAAGGTACAAGCTCATGAATAGGAACACAAATATCTGTAATAGCATCCAGCACTGAATCTACTATTTAATTCTTAATGTTTAATCTACCACCTATGTGTGCTCTAACTTTTCATCTCCTAAAAAAATTTACAATGGAGATGTCATTAAGCCCAAGCCGTTCTTTGGTTTTAGCCCGTGTACTTGAAAATAGTTTGCCTCTGTCTTGTGCCATTTCCCCCACCCTCCTTGAGACACATGTAAATTTCCCCCAAATTTCAGTTATATCTACTAGCAAAAAAATGCAACAAACACATTGCAGTTGTCCATTCACTCTGATTAGCACAAGAAGGAGAACTAGCTTATTTCGGTCCTCTTTCCCTGGTGCCCCCTCTTGCCTCAGATCAGACAAGCCCACAGGCATAGGCATCCATCGACTCTGACCTCTCTGAGTAGGAGCTGCCAGGTCTTCACTGCGCATTGTTCTCCGTAGATGGTTAGAACTGATAAGTTCGAGCCTAAACAAATTTACAAAGGGAAATGCAAAAATCAGGAAATGGTAGATTAAGTAAAATAAATGTAAGACTAGGTTTCTTATCTTCCCACTAGCCCAAACTTCCCTTTTCTGGGATCAGCTTTATCTGTGGCGGAAAGTCATCATTATCTCCTATCTGTCAATAATTCTCGGATGTCCAGTTGGTAAAATATTCAGGTAAACTGTACTTTAATGCGTTAAATTTATTGTTTCTACTCTATCAATATTACTCTATTAGTTCTCCTGTGCTAAGTCACTTCAGTCATGCCCAAATCTTTGTGACTCTATGGAGCCCTCCAGGCTCCTCTGTCCATGGAATTCTCCAGGCAGGAATAGTGGAGTGGGTTGCCATTTCCTCTTCCCGACCCAGGGATTGAACCCGCGTCTCCTGTGTCTCCTGCATTAGCAGACGGTTCTTTACCATTAACACCACCTGGGAAGCCCTTAGTTCTAATACTCACAAGCTTCCAGAGTTGGTGTCTTTCTCTACTTTTTAGAACTCATATGGACTCTTCCAGGATTTTTAACTGTCCTTTGACTCTCTAAGTGCAATGTTAATCTAGATGTAGCCTTACTCATAGTAGGCTTTGTCTTCAAATTAGGATCATTTCTATTTCATTTCCTATATATCCTTTTGGATGTAAAGAAGAGCCTTTTCAAAATCCAAGTATGTCCTGCCACGGAAGTAATACTTACACCAACCACACAGATCTGCCAAAAAAAATAAAAGTAATGAAAAGCAAAAGATATGTGATCCAGAAAGAAACGTAAGAGTTGTAATTTTACATATAAATAACATGATTGATCTTATTTTCCTATTATCTTTCCACCTTGAACTCTAACTATGTATCTCAGGTCGGGCTCTATAGGGAGCAGACTCTGAGGAAGAGACAGTAGCAGAGGCTTCTTAGGGGATTCTTTGGGAACCACCATCTGTGGAAGGGATAATAAATTGGGATTGGACAGGAGAAGTTGGATTGTGATACAGTCTCAACAAAGCGGTCACCTGGACTCCTAGGAAACTCTGAAGCAGGCGGGCCCTTTGGAATCATTGCAGATTGGAGCGAGAGGACAAGGTTTTTGTTGACCAGTCAATGGAAGCAGGCTGCCCGGAAAAGGGGACGTGACCTTGGATGCAGTGTCTCTTTTCAAGTGAAGCCATTCTGAAGAGGGTGGATCGCCAGAATTGGCTTCATATACAAGCAATTCATGTAGTCACACAGGACCCCACACTTAGTTTAACACTCTGCTGCCTCTGTCTTAAAATTCTTGGTTTTTTGCCACGGAGCCCTATATTTTTATCTGGCACTGGGTGCTATACATTTTGTAATCAGTTGCAGCATACCCTGTAACTGGGGTAAGTCCTTCAGCCCTAAAGTGGCACCTGGGTGACAGCCCAGTGTTCACTGCAGCCCATACCTTGCATTGCTTGAATCCACTTATCCTTAGAAGAAAGCAGAATAAATTACAGTCCCTAACACTGAAACTGGTTTGGGGGCTACAACTGAAAATCATCCTCTTTCTCCTGATACCACTGTGAGGCAACATGCCACCAAGTGACTGATGGGTTTCCTCAAGGACTGGGGACTCAGCACTGGGGTCTCTGTTGCTCATAGGATGAACATTCAACAGTGAGTGAAACTAGATCAGCCTTGGTAGGTGGGCACCCATCCCACTGGGTCAACTCCAATCCTGCTAAGTGGCTGTTCATCCCAGACAGTGATGTCATTTTGTCAACTTGGTTGTTCGGGGCCTCTTCCATCGTGGATTCCTTATGGTATGGATCAACATGTAAGACCAAGATCTCCCCTCTTTGCACCTGTCCACATACCTTTATCTCAGATCTACTGGTGCCCAATCTTCCAGTCTATTTCTCATCAGGCTCCAGGCCCACTGGTCATGCCAGCTGCCACTGCCCAAGTGTATTCTAATCTTGGGCCACCTTCCACACGAATAGATGGCAAGGTGTCCTGCCTGAAACTCAGTGCTTTTTAGAGGATTTCGGCTCATCTCTAACTTTCGAGGCCACCCCTTTGTGGGCTGTAGTATAATCATCATGTATTTTTGTCTTGTACCATGTACAGGCCTTACCCACTCATGAGTCAAATTCAGGCATTTTTCTCTTCCATCAGTTGGCCGTAGAGGATCCTTGGCAACAGGTGTGAACTGAGGGAGAGGTATTGGTGCAGCAGCGGCGGGTGACGTGGGAGTCCAGCCTGCCTGCTTGCCTAGCATACTGTGCCCTCTGGCCATACTTGTGTTTGATCCTAGATGTAGCTTCCATTTTACAATGGATTGCAACATGTCTCAACCCAACCGTATGACCTGATGGGGCCGATAGGACCCAGCTCTTTATTGGTGGTTTTGGTTATATGGTTACCAAGCATCCCATCATCAGGTGCTCCGTCTCTACCAGGGCACTCTAGCACATCACAACTGTTTGTCGAAAGGTGTTTATTTTTCCACTATAGATGGCATGATCTTCATCCAGAATGGCACCCACATTGTGACTTTCCCATTGGAACTTGGCAAAAACTCCACCCTTGTCTCCCCACTACTGACGCATCTAATACAACAGGCATAGTTGCCTGTGTCAGCGTGTTTCAGTCACTCACCTATTTCAGTTCACTCACTCAGTCATGGTTAATGGTAATTGGTTAAGAGCCTTGACAAAACGCAGTTAAATAACACTGGATGGTGCAGCTAACTCCCTAGAACACCGGACAGTCTGACAGAGGGGACATTTGAATGCTTGCTTCCTCCAGAGCCAGAAGCAGAGAAATCATAGCAGAAGGAAGGGCAGAACTTCGGGGTAACTTACACAGATCTCGTTGTATCAATACATTTGACTGTTCAGAACTCAACTACATTGTTCTTTCCCCAGTTACACCTCATCCTCTTCATCTTATGAACTCTTTCATGAAAACTTGCCTTATGAAAACTCTCCCCAACCTGTCCTCTCCACAATGAGCACTTTCCTGCGTGAGTCTGAAGTTACCTCTTGAGTGAGTTCATTGTGCCCCCTCTATATTCCAGAACATTGATGACCGCCCAAGGCTAATCCAATCTTAATGACCCATAAGCCCTGCTTTATGGCTAAACTTTTGTCTCCAGTCTGTGTTCCTTAACCTCATCCCCCAAAATGCCTAAAACCCTTTGATTTAACTGATGTATAAGGCTCATAATTTGAAGTGAAATGCTCTTTAGAGCTTTAAATAAGTTACACATACTGCTTTCCCTTTATTAGATAGTTTGTTCTCAAAGGATTGCACTCAAGATAGGATTTTTTTTTCCAGACAGAAAAACACTTGCTACATACTTGCTGCTAGATTAACACTGGAGATTGTCAAAAGCTAGCTTCATCACTGAGAGCCCTCTCCTCTCTGAGGTTTTCCCTGATCTATAGAGGTAGCACTACCAGCTGGTACTGACAGATGCCAGACTTGAGGTGTTAGGTGATATATGAAAACACGAAAGGCAAAATTAAAATGGGCTCATGAAACTTATTTCCTAACCTTTTAAGCACTTACTGTTTTGTTTGAAACATTCTTGTAACTGAATTGAACACACTGGAAAGTTTTGTTTTAGTAATGCTAAGGAGAAGGGGACGACAGAGGATGAGATGGCTGGATGGCATCACTGACTCAATGGATGTGAGTCTGAGTGAACTCCGGGAGTTGGTGATGGACAGGGAGGCCTGGCGTGCTGCGGTTCATGGGGTCGCAAAGAGTTGACATGACTGAGCGACTGAACTGAACTGAATGCTTTTTCAACAACTAATTCATCTATGAATGGCTATATCAATAGACAGTACTGTGTATGACTAGAGAAAATATGGATGTGAAATATATTTGGAAAGTATTGCTTGGGTTTTTTAACTTTGACTTTCAGAAGTGAACTAGAGATATGTAAAGAATACAGTATCCACATTATAACGTTACTCATAGGAGTGGCTGAAAAGAGCAGGGCTACAGTCAAGTCAGTAGTACTTTAATAAAATGAACAGAACCCATTATAACAACAGCTCTTTATTACATGGATTCAAATACACAGACCAATCATGTTCTCTGAAATTTAACAACTGCATTCAGTTAAAACCTGTTAGCGCATTCCTCAACACTAATTCTAAGGGGCTTCCTTTGAAATCCCTTTACAAAGCCTTGTGCAAAGAGGTTAAGCACCAGTAGTAAAGACTGTTGCTAGCAGTTTTATTTCACCATCATCATCAACAACAAACATGCAGTTTTTCCCTTCTATGTACAGGGCATTGGAAAATGGGTGCTACACTCTGCCTATGGTACAAAGTTTATAAATACAATATACCAATACAAAGTTGAAGCCATTAAAAACATCTTCGTAACAACTACTAGGAGATAATTAAATCTGGAGTGTTGATGGAATCTATGAAGAGATTTAAAACCAACACACAAACTCAAACATTATAATACATGTTTTACTTGGGAAGGGGTGAAAGGGGAACTTCTTAGGTGCTACTGGAGGGTTTTCTCAGTTGTTCCAAGTTTACTTTCTTTCTGCTATTATCTTTAAATACTGCAAAGCATTGTGAGCTGCATCACTCTGCGCACTGCTGCAGGAGATCCCCGAGCCGTGACAGACCGTGATGGGACTGGTGGACAGCTCAGCGAGACACTGGTACTGTCCGTTCGCACTCAGTTCTTCTGCAATGACACATTCAAACACGATGACTGACGCCGCATGCAGAGAAAGCAGATTTTTGCGTAAAAACAATTTTTGTTACTGTCCCTCTCCCCAAGCACCTTTTTATCTGCTACTCCACCTATCAGGCGCTATTCTCTATTCGTAAGAACCATTCAGTTCTTAAAATTAGTAAGAAGCATTTCATTATCTAAAAACCATCTCAGGTTTCCTTTTTCCAAATTCATAAATATTTTTGAATGCATGGTCTCTTAATCAGCCACCTTTCCTGATCATCTTTCTGTATTAATCCTCCGGTTCTACATCATTCCCAGTATATTAAGACATTGCACCTGACTCATTATTCAATCCCAAAGTAGCAGAGAAAATCAGAAGTTCCTTCAGCCCCTAAATACCCTATTTTCTCAACAGTAGTAGCTCTGATGAGCTAGGTTCCCCCCAAGTCACTGAGGCTGGGCTAAGGGATATCAAATTCCTCACATACAATACTGATGTTAAATCAAGATACCAAATACACACATGAACACACAAATTAGCCAGTTATCCACTGCATTAAAAGAAAACCCAAGCTGACTTGCTTTCCAATCTGTCCACATTTGTCTATTTGAATGATCATGGGCTAGAAAAAATATAGAAGTTGATAGCTGGGATGAGATGAAGCTACAAATTGTACCCATTTATCTCCCAGAACTGGAACACAGTGACAAAGTGGAGAGAAGATGTCTGGCCCAGCCCCCACAGACTTGGTATTTGTTCTAGAAATGTGGGTACTCTTTTATTCATCAAGATGTCCATCAGGGCTAGTATAACAGATATTATGCTGGCAGGGACTCTTCTTCTAACCTGGCTCTACTGACCAGCTATGTCATCTCAGGCAAGTTTCTCAACCTTTCTTTGTCTTACTTTCTTCACTTATACCTAAGATAATAGAAATTCCAGATGTTCAAGATGGATTTGGAAACGCCAGAGGAACTAGAGATCAAATTGCTAATATCTATTGGATCACTGAGAAAGCAAGAGAGTTCCAGAAAAACACCTATATCTGCTTTATTGACTATGCCAAAGCCTTTGACTGTGTGGATCACAACAAACTGTGGAAAAATTCTTAAAGAGACAGGAATACAAGACCACCTGACCTGCCTCCTGAGAAATCTGTATCCAGGTCAAGAAGCAACAGTTAGAACTGGACATGGAACTACAGACTGCCTCCAAATCAAGAAAGGAGTACGTCAAGGCTGTATATTATCACCCTGCTTACTTAACTTATATGCAGAGTACATCATGAGAAATGCCAGGCTGGATGAAGCACAAGCTAGAATCAAGACTGCCGGGAGAAATATTAATAACCTGAGATATGCAGATGACACCAGCCTTATGGTAGAAAGTGAAGAGGAACTAAAAAGCCTCTTGATGAAAGTGAAAGAGGAGAGTGAAAAAGTTGGCTTAAAACTCAACATTCAGAAAACTAAGATTATGGCATCTGGTCCCATCACTTTATGGCAAACAGATGGGGAAACAATGGAAACAGTGACAGACTTTACTTTTTGGGGGGTCCAAAATCACTGCAGATGATGGCTGTGGCCATGAAATAAAAGATCCTTGCTCCTTGGCAAAAAAGTTATAACCAACTTAGACAGCATATTAAGAAGCAGAGACATTACTTTGCCAGCAAAGGTCTGTCTAGTCAAAGCTATGGTTTTTCCAGTAGTCATGTATGGATGTGAGAGTTGGACTATAAAGAAAGCTGAAGGCCGAAGAATTGACACTTTTACACTGTGGTGTTGGAGAAGACTCTTGAGAGTCCCTTGGACTGCAAGGAGATCCAACCAGTCAATCCTAAAGGAAATCAGTCCTGAATATTCATTGGAAAGACTGATGCTGAAGCTGAAACTCCAATCCTTTGGCCACCTGATGCGAAGAACTGACTCATTTGAAGATTCTGGGCAAGATTGAAGGCAGGAGGAGAAGCAGATGACAGAGGATGAGATGGTTGGATGGCATCATTGATTTGATGGACATGAGTTTGAGCAAGCTCTGGGAGTGGGTGATGGGCAGGGAAGCTTGGCATGCTTCAGTCCATGGGGTTGCCAAGAGTTGGACATAACTGAGTGACTGAACTGAAGATAATAGAATGTACTTCACAGGATTAGTTTGAGGATTCTGTGACTTGAAATATGTAATGTCCCTAGAACAGTGCCTGGCACACAGTAACTCTATAAATCTTTGCTATTGTTGTTTATTGTTACAACTGTACAGATGTTATCTTTTTATTATTTATAAGAATGGGATACATCAGTGATATGTATTACCACTCTGGTAACTGTGTATAGTCAGAACCCTCTATTATGATAGACATTTTGTTTGTCAAACATATTTTGAAAAGAAACAGGTTTTGGGACAAGCCAAAGAAAAAAACAATCATACCTATATCCAAATATGTTATATTAAAACCTTGTTCCTTCGCAATTTCACTAAGCAGCTGGATGTAATCTGTATTTGGAATACTGAGGAGGCTTCTTTTCAGTAAGTTGATCTTTTCACCAGGAGAATTCCTTAAGGAATGCCAAGTACAACCTAAAGAATGCCCTACCATATTTGTCTGAAAAACAGAGATTAACATTAACACTCTTGGGTTGGGTTCCAATGCTACTATGAGTATTAATTAAGCAATCAACACTTTATAAAGCATATTTAAATGAATACCATTTGGTTAACTTTCCAATTTAAACTAGACAGCACTAATAAGCTCACACATTTATCAAACAACACAATATTAAAAAAGAATGTGCAATGAAATATTGGAAGTATTTCAAAATAACTGTATAGCGTAACGGTCTTGTTAATATGTATAACATATTTAAGAGCATGATCAACAAATCTGCAAATACAGCTGACCCTTGAACAATGTCACATATATCTTCCTATATGGATTGGCATCTATACTTATCCTCTGTTTATTCCAATACAAATTTCAATGTTATTAAGCTTTATAAATTTTGTTATTCAAAATAATACACAGACAACAAAAAATCAAGTAATACAGAATTATAAAAGCAACAACCCCCATACCTACCTTCAGTCCCCTTTCCAGAAGCAGTAATTTTCAACTTTTTATTTTTAGTTATTCTGGTGGTTACCTTTGTAACAGAAATGAGAAAGCTATTGATCTTGTGTATTAATTTTTGATCAGTTACCTTGATGAATTCTCTTATTATTTCTAGTAGTTTTTCTCTAGGGCTTTATAGGGATACAATTATATTATTTGTAGTTAATGATCATTTTTATCTCCTCTTATTTCCAACCTCTTATTGTTTTCTCTTCTCTGGTTACGTTGGTTGGTACTTCTAGAACAAGGTTTAAAAAAATGGTATCAGTGGGTATCCTTTCCTTTATTTCTGAAATTAATGGGAATGGATATAACATATATACATGTACCCAAGATTTTGATTTTTTTTCCCTGAGGTATATATTTAATTTTTAAAAAATCTTTTAAAAAATATTTGTCTGTGCCAGGTCTTAGTTGCAGCACCTAGGAGCCTCAATTTTGTGGTGGCATGCAGAATCTTAGTCTCAACATACGAGACCTAGTTCCCTGACCAGGGATCGAACATCTGAGGTACACATTTTAAATCACAATAGGGATATTTTAGAAGCATTTATTAGTAGTGACTACCCAATATTTTTTGGGCATCTATTGAGAGGATTATGTTTTCCTTCTTTGACTCATTACTATAATTAATTATAGCAATACATTTACCAATGTTGAAACACCCTTGCAGTCCTAAATAAATTTATATAGAAATTTCTCTCACATTATATATATTGTCTGGAAGAGTTTAAACAGCACTGAAGATTATCTCTTCCTTGAAGATTTAACAGAACTCACCTGAAACCTAACTGTTTTGTGTCACTTAACTGTGGTGTCATCTCTGATCCAGTCTTAAAAGAAACGAATACAATGTTTTATATTTTTCTATTAAAAAAGTGAAACCAAAATTATATTACTTACCTAGATTTAGTTGTTTCTTCCTACAGAACAAGCCCTTTTTTAAAATCATGAGCTTAGGACACTCCTATAGTTTTCACTTCCCATTTTGTACCTAACATCCTATTCTCAGATAATGGACCATCATTCATACCTACCTACATTTTGTGTAGCCCAATCTCTTATGAATGCCCAGTTGCCTACTCAATTTTTTCACTTAGCTACTCCACAAACACTTCAAATTCAATATATCCTATATTTAACTCATTATCTGCTCCCCCTTAAGCCCTACTCACCTTCTCTGTTCCCCATATTACTAAATGGGTACCACCATCTAGGTAGCTGCCAAGCTAAAACTGTTTACTTCTTCCTTTTTCCCTACTCTCTACATCCAGTTATTACGCCCCCATTCACTCCAGTTTTCTAAGTAAGTTTTAAATTGACCATCTCAATTGCCTTTGTCTAGGTCACCATCACGTCTCATCTGCTTTTCTGTAACAGCATTATAGCAGGTCCCTATGACTCTAATATTCATTCATCCACCATAATGCAGCCAGTCATTCCCTTCTAATGTATAAATTAGATTCTCCCCTTCCTATATTAAATTTATTTAATGACTTTATGCTACCCTCAGGATAAAGTTCAATCTCCTGAACATAGTACTTCCTACAAGATTCAATCCCTCTTTACCTTTCCTGCCTCATTGTTTGAGACTCCCTCCCTTCAAATTCAGTGCTCCAGCCATCCAAAATTACTCTGGATAACAAGTGTTTCACTCCTGGTCTTTGTACATGGTCTTTCTTCTCTCTCAAATTCTTTTCACTGCTGTTATCCTATAGGTCTCAGCTCAGACATGACTTCCTCTAGTGAGGTCTTCCTGAAACCCTATCTTGGTTGGGTCCTTCTTCTATCGTTCCCAAGAAGCCCTTGTAAGGCCTAGTCTGCAGGGTTCTTTTCTTTCTCAGTAGGCTGGCTGCAAACTCCTTAGGGCCAGAGACTATCTTATTCATTATATACTAGTATCTGGCATAAATCTGGGCAAATATTATCACTTTCCTAAATGTTTGCTGAGTGGATAAATGAATGGACATCAAGCGATGGGAGTGAAATGTCAAGCGACGGGAGTGAAATGTCAAGCGACGGGAGTGAAATGTCAATCTGAAGGCAAAAACAGCACTACTGACCTAGCATCTTTAGAAACCACCATATGATTCTGAAATTGACTGTGCTTCCCAAGCTCTTTCCTGGCCACCCCTGTGACTCTGGCTCACATACAGCAAGCACCTAAAAACTGGGGTAGTGTATTACTCAACAGCTGAGAGATTTTTGAAAAACCACAACTCTGTAGTATACCTACACACAATGAAATCTATAATCATGTGTTGTTCCGACAGCAACACATGTTTAATCACATTAACATCACAGACCTCTGATCATTACTCACCAAAGAAATGTGGTTCTCTGGAGAAATATTACTGAATTTGGCAAGAAATTTCTCAGCAGCATTTCTCTTGGCTTGTTTCTTTGATGCCCCCTTTCCTAAATAAAGGAAAAAAAGAGCAGTAGGTTAGAAAATAAATTAGTGTCCATAGAGAATGACCAAATGTTTAAAGTACTATGTTTGATCAGAGAACAATCTCATGGTTTTTATATACTATTCTTTTACTGACCTGACATCTTTACTTGTTCTGTTTCATGCAATTACTAATTGTTACACTTTTGAAGGCATTTCTTTAGCAGTTTATCTTTAATAGTTAAACTTTCTGGTTTTCTTCAACAGATGTATCTCCTTATGTCTAGCTTTAATGAGCCATACTTGGTTTAATTCTGATGAAATATTCTTAGATTTGAATTACATCTCCCATCTTTCAATTTCTACTTCTGGCTTATAATCTCCTGCACACTGATAACTATGTGGAATTTCTTCAACATGAATAAGAAGGGCATAGGAGAGGCTGGAGTTGAAAGATACCATAAATATAATCTACTTCCATGCTTAGAGATTTAAAACTCAGGCCTAGGCACGGAGATTAAGCAATTTGCCTAAGCTTGCAAATCAAGGACTGCATCAAGAACCGAGGTGAGGTTTCTGCTTCTGGCTCAGGGCTTCCTGCACTGACCCACACTGCCTCTTGGGGGCAAACAGCTGCTTCGTACTTCAGACTAATATCTAGCCAACTTAAAATTTCATTTCAAGCCACTTTTAAAATGATAAAAACGTGCTTAAGAAATTAAAATAGAAATCCTTAGGAGTACTTTATTAAGTGACTTTTTTTCCTCATAATTTGTGGCCTTTACAACATCGAAGTTGCTATAAGACAAAAGGTTAATTTCTACTTTATTTTTATTTCACTATCAGCCTCTTTGGAGAAGGAAATGGCAACCCACTCCAGCGTTCTTGCCTAGAGAATTCTGTGGACAGAGCAGCCTGTGGGGGTCGCACCAGAGTTGGACACGACTGAAGCGACTTAGCATGCATGCATGCATTGGAGAAGGAAATGGCAACACGCTCCAGTATTCTTGCCTGGAGAATCCCAGGGACAGAGGAGCCTGGTGGGCTGCCATCTATGGGGTCACATAGAGTCGGATACGACTGAAGCCACTTAGCAGCAGCACCAGCCTCTTATCAATTATCTTCTTTTTAAATGTAATCTTCTCCTAGTCCTTCTGTCTTCTAGAACAGTTACTGAAGCTCCAAGAGATTTACTACTGCTTTTTTCTCCAAAATGATGTTTAAGTCTCTATTATATCAATGAAGACTGTTTCAAGAGTCAATTACTTACTTGCATGTCCATTACCAACCCATGATTTTTTTAAAAAAATCAAATTAAGAAGTATTCTTTTTTTTTTTAGAAGTATAAGTATTCTTAAGCCAACTATTTATACTTATTAATAAACTCAACAGCAGAAAGTTAGAGACAGTAGACTAGGAGTGTGTCAGTTTTTTTCCCCCCAAAGAAGTATTTGAGACGAAATCATAGCAGAAATTTTTTCATCCTCTCAAAATATTTCAAAGGTTTTCAACTGTATCTCAGTAGAAAGAAACAAATACCAGTTTCCATGAATGATTCAAGCCTGCAAATTGTGGTATATTCCCTCTTATGAGCAGGTCCTCCCTCCTGGGAAAGGGTATATTCAGGAAGTCTCCAGCCATGATGAATAGCCAATTCCTAGAAAATCGAGATGAGCCTTTAGTAGTAATTTTTACTATGCAATGGCTCAATCACATTAATGATATTCTCTCATGGTTTTGATCCCATTTCTGTTTATATGTTTGCAGAGAACAATGATATTCTGCAGTCTTTAAGAGAAGGTCTTCTATTCCCCACAGAGATTCCTGCATTTTACATCTTGTAAGCCCACAACACCAAAACTGAAGCAGTTTCCTGCTGTGAATGGTGCTCTTCCGTTAAGCTATAGTGAGCTGGTTATCAAAGAGGTCAGACAGAAGGATAAGCTATTCTCACCCTCTTTGGGAACATGGGAGAGGACATTACTGGTCTCATGGCCATCAGTCCCCAAAGTCTCTTCCTAACTAACCTTCTATACCCACAGTTGCCTAACTGACTGCATCCGATCAAGAGCGGGTGAGGAGCACAGAGCAAACATACACACTGGATGAGACTGAGGAAAGACAGGGACAAAAACTACAGAAAAACTCATAGAGCAGGAAAGAGACCAAATGACTCGCTGGATAACAGGGAGGGGAGTTGTCCAACAGAGCACATGGATAATCTGCCAGAAGGATGTTCTCACATAGAAATTCAAAGCTGAATATATTTTTTGGTAGAATAAGCAAGTAAGCAGACGACTTCCCTTGTCCTGTGTTAGGTAAATCAATTTGGGTCCTTTATAGTCTTCTGTCTCAACAGAAGTAGAAAGAGATTTGTCACAAGAGTGGCAAGAAATATTCTTAAAATATAAAACACTCTACCCATGTGCACTGAGGTCCTATTGATCTCAAATGAGAATTCCACAAACCAAAGGCAGATACTGTATATGGAAGAAAATCCAAAACATAAATAAATATGAAAATAACTTCAAGTTAGCACTTTAATATCTAATGATCGTAACTTGGAACATAAAATGTCATACCACCTAATCTTTAAAATATTAATTCCTTCTCTTAGCCCTTATGATATTATCGACATTTATGACATTTTTTCCAGAAGACACAAAATTTAGTATGGAAAAACTGTGCCACTTACCTGTAATGAGCCAATAGGATTAAGCTGGTTCTTTGGTTGCTTGGAAGGGTCAGGCATTAAGGGATCAGGAACTGCAAAGCTGAACATTTTTATAAAGGGTTATAAAACAAAATAATCTTTCCCAAATTATTAAATAAAGGATAAGCATTTTCTATTTAGCTCTCCATGCCTTTGCTCTTGTGTTCCTTCTACATGGAATAACACCCTTTTCACCCACCTCTTCTATGGGAATCTGATCTATACCTCAGCCAAGGTATACCTCAAATGCAACTTTCTCTCAGAAGCCTATTCTTTTACCCCAATGGGACACAATTTCTCCCTTCTTTGAACCATTGTAACATTTGGTTTGATACTTTCTTAAGCAATTATTTTACCATTAAGTTGTACACTCGTACAAATACATGCTATTTGTCTATCCATCACCATACCTCTCTCCTGTTCAGACTGTAAAATCCTTGATAGTAGGGCCTATGTATTACTTACCTTCATAAGCCCTGCTGTGCTTTATATAAAACAGATGCTCAATAAAAAATGTATTTAAATAAACACACTATTGTTACAACCGCATGAAAAGGGAAGACTAACAGGATGTTTAGCTCGGCAGTGTAAACCATACAGATCGCAAACGTAGCTTTTTTATCCAGATTTACAGAAGAAAGACTTGGCCTGACCTACCATCTGCTCTACGCTAGGATAATCTTCCTAAGGTTTACGTATGTGTGCTCAGTCACCAAGTTGTGTCCAACTCTTTGCAACCCCATGGACTGTAGCCTGTCAGGCTCCTCTGTCCATCGGATTTCCCAGGCAAGAATCCTGGCAGGGGTTGCCATTCCCTATTGCAGGGGATCTTCCTGACCCAGTGACTAAATCCTCATCTCCTGCATTGCAGGTGGGTTTTTTTTTTTTTTTGATGGCTGGCATGAATCTGATTTGAACAGGTAGGGGCTGTGATTAAGGAAAAAGAGAACAACCTCTTCTGAGTAGTGTGAGCTTACTAGTTACGTGGATGATGGGTGTCTAACGCGGAACAAGCTGCATTTCAAGATTACTGCCACCTTGGCAGCTAGTGTTATTTCTTCCATTACCAATGAGGTTGTCATTGCCACTTACTAAATTTCTTTTCTACCTGCCAGAATTTCAAGCTTTACATAGGCTGATGAGATACGAACATTCATTTACAATGCTGTACACTGAAGCTACCTAAATAATTGTGATGGAGAAGTGAGAAAGTCTCTTCATCCCATCAGGCCACTTTAGGCCTGATTTACAGCTTAGTATTTCCATCTTCTCTGTCAAGAAGCACAAATACATAGTAAACTTTATTAGTCTTTTTTTTTAGACAAAGTGCCGGTGTGCAGAAAGGACACTCTGTATGTTCATTTCTACAAATATATGCAACGCTCTGAGTTGACCTTTGGGTTGCACAAAAATGGCATGGCCATCACCAGCAAGCAGAGAATCTAAAACCCACCATGCCATCTGGCATGTCCAGAAAACTAGCATAAATCAATTACAATATATGACCCTGCAGAAGCAGACATTGTGTTATGAGAGCCAAGGCCTTCACTGGTTGGTCCTAAATGACCTGAACAGTTTAGAGCTGATAAGTACACAGGAAGATCGCTGCAGGAGACCCTAAACATGTCCCTAAACAGCAAGTTTTTCCAGGGGTGGGAAACAAAAAAAAACCATCCTAAATTCTCACAGGCCTCTGCTGTCAGCTATAAGCAGACACACCAGAATGCACTCCCAAGGATACCTGAATGCATGTAAAGGGAAGAATTTGAAGGCAAAACATGCTCCTCTTGGATATGCCCATTAGAAACCAAAATACACCACTTTACAATACGAGAGATGCTCCAGGGCCAGTGCTCCTTCCAAAAACACCTAATGTGATAACAAATTATTTTGGAAAGATATGTCAAGAATAAACATCCCATTTAGCATCCTCTTATATTTGGTATACGTTTTCTAGTAGAAGGAAATCGTCTCCTTACAAATTCAAATTTCTAAAAGAGTACTTTTAGCTGATATTTTTCTGTCTCACACTTTGTTTTCTTCAGTGTAGAAACAAAACTCTTAATACAGTAAGATATTTGTCAGAAGCACTCTGGTTTTCTACTCCTGTACCTCATCTGGAAAAAAGAAAAAAAAACTAGTTTATGAGAGCCTTCATCTAATAATGTTGTTTAGTTGCTAAATCATGTCTGACTCTTGCAACCTCCTGGACTGTAGCCCACCAGGCTCCTGTGTCCATGGGATTTCCCAGGCAAGAATGCTGGAGTGGGGTGCCACTTCCTTCTTTGTCATCTAATAAAAACTGGATTTAATTTCTTATGGATAAAGTGTCTTTAGGGGATGACAGGTCTTCACAAGGAGATAGAATTTTATTAATAGAGCTAGACACTATCAACTGTTTACTTTGTTGCTTTTGTGAGCATGATCAAACTTTTAATCTTACCTCAGCCATGATATTTTTGAGCTGCAGAATACAAAGAAATTTAGCTCACCAAATACTTGCATTGGCTTTCAAAATGTTTATGGCAGCCTCTGCAGCTCTATGTTTCGCCAGCTTCTTACTTGTACCTTCACCTGAATTAAGGTTAAAAAAAAAAACAAACAACTCTTTACATGCTGAAAAAATGTGAGGCTTGGATACAGGTTTGCATAGTACAAAATAAAGTCACTACACGTATTATATATACACACTAGGGAATAAAAACATACACTACATACAGTTATACATTGAAATAAAATACCATAAAAATTAATATATTAAAAACCCCTTTGATTTCAAAAGTGCTAAGTATTTAATTCTAAGTATACTTGTATAAAAATCTTTATTATGTCTACTTTGTGTATGTTTATTACATTAAATGATAATACAGCAGACTGTCACTATGTATGCTAAAGAAAAGCAATTTACTTCCTTTATTCCTAGAGGGGAAATTCTTCTATAGCAAGAAATTTTCTTTAAAGGTGGCACTTACAGCAACATTATTGAATAGCAAAATGAGCACATTTCGCTCTAACAGCCCCTCCTATACTGGATGAAACCCCTCTGCTTGGCTAACCAGTCACCGGCTACCTGTTGGATACAGCGGGGGAAGGTTTGTTTAGGGAATGTGAGAGATTACATTGTTACGTGTCTTTCATACAATCTGTATCCCTTACATGGGTAGCTAAGGGGGTAGAAGAGACCAGGCCTGACTAATAATCACTGAGACTGACGCCAAGTAAGCAACCACACAAGTAAATTATAAATTCAGTCTTTTTCCTTCTGAGTTCAAACCAGGTATTGAGAACTTGTCCAAAGTTGTGTCAGAACGGCATATCCATTCCTCTGATGTAGAGGAAAGGGCACATGGAACAAACGTCAGGTGTGGTTCTCAAGCATCAGACAACACAGAAACCACACTTATTTATCCATTCACATAGGTATTATGGATATTGTATTCCTTTGAAAAATGTGGGAATTAGGAGCACTGACGCTCTGCACTGAAATATGTGGGAATTAGGGGCACTGACCCTCTGCACTGAAAATTCACGCTAATCTACAGTCAGCCCTCCATATCTGTGGTTCCTCCATTTCTAGCTTCCTCGGTAACTGCAGATTCAACAAACTGTGGACTGTATGGTCTTGTAGTACTTACTACTGAAAAAGACTGACATCTAAGTGGACCTGTGCAATACAAACTGTGTTGTTCAAGAGATAACTGTAGCAGAGAACTAAGCAGAGTCCCTGTCCTTAAAGAGCATACAGCCTAATGTGTGAGATTTTGTCTATAAAAACGATGCCTGAAAAATGAAGTCACAGGAGGCCTAAGTGCAGGTTGTAGGGCAGCCTACAGAAGGGGTAGCTCCGCTACTCTTGGTAAGGACTCAGAAAGGGTTCATGAAGGAGGAGATAACTAAACAAGGATATGAAAGATCAGTAAGTAGGTGAGAGCTGGGGGATTAGGAAGAGCACTGGAGGCAGAGAAAGGGCCACTGTCATGGCTCAGAGGCAACACAGAGCACATGTTCTCAAGCCCCAAGTTGTTGGGACGGTACGAGCTTGAAGGAGGGAACGTCGAGATAAAGGTCGGACAGTTGAAGGGCAGAAGGAGAGTTCAAAGAACAGTCTCCTCAATTGTGCTTCTATAACTTTAGGACTTGCCTGGGAATTTTGTTAGAACACATACCAAGAGTAGGTGTGTCTGGGTGATAGCAAGGCTGCTGTTGACCACACTTTGTGAAGTAAGGTTGTCGTGTTAAGAAATTTGTATTCATCCAGAAGGTGATGGGAAAACCAATGAATGGATTTTAAGAGTTTGAATACTTCAAATGAACAGATTTGAATGCCAGAAAAAATACTCTGGTTTTTTCTGTGGAAAAAGGATACCACAAGACAGAAGCTAAAAGAGCAGCTACGAGATTGCAGCTATATTCCAAGTGGCTCAGACAATAGCAACAGGAAGAGGAGAGAAGCAGACAGATTCAAGAGATATTTAGGAAGTAGGATCTGATGGCATAATGGACAACGCAAAGAGGGAGGAGAAGGAATCCAGAAGGTGAACTCAAATCTCTACTGTGAACAAATGAATGATGGCAGTGCCTATACTGAACTGGGGAATGCAGGGGAAATGGATTTGAGAGAGAAGATGGATTCAGTCTGGGACAATGAGAGATGGAGGTGTCTTTGGGTCATCCAAGCAAAAATGTCTAGCAAACTCCGGGAGATGCACTGTTTCGTAATGGCGCCTGGGCTAAAGACAGAGATTTCAGAATTATTAGCCGTTAGGTAGTATTTGAAACCATGGAGGTAGATACACTTGCACAGAAGACAGGCCAGTGTGAGAAGAGTAGGGGGACTAAGCAGTCGCCACAGGTTGTTAATCTTTCACATAAAACACACTGAGATGGGGAAAATGCTACTTTTTCTTGAATTTTCACTGAATACTTACTTAAAGACAGACCAGCTAAAGCAGTAGTGTAATGTTGAATCTGTCATTCATATGAGAAATTTCCAGCTAGAATCTAACTACAATCCACCTGCCCCACATAGACAAAAAAGGTTCAAAAGGTTCTTAAAGGGACTTCAATGAAAATAGCGGACTCCAGATTTTCGTGGACACAAATGATGCCTTCCGGCTACCAGATGGTGGAACTTCAGCCTTTTTACTGAATTTCTTTCTTGGCATTCTTCCAAATTAAATTTAGTATTCAATATTTCATGTTTGCAATTAAATAGATACATAAGAAGTAAAATGTCTACATTTACAAATGGGCTACTTCAGTTATCATTTGCTGAAGTTCAGTGACCATAATCTGAATTTTGAAACTTCTCTGCCATGTGACCTTGAGCATGTTTCTTATAATCTCTCTGGACCTATTTCCTCATATATAATAAAGGTGATAACATTAAAATATCTGTACAGTGTCAGGAACTAGAAGCTACTATGTATTATGATGTAGTTGAGCCTTCCGCTTTCCTCATTTTGCTTGGATACGGAACCAAGTGTGGTACAGTGGACCCAGAGTGCCAAACGAGTCCGTACAAAGAGGGGAGCAGGTCAGAAAATTCTGGGGTCATGCCTCCTGGCATCTGCTATAACCTATGGAATTTGACAGCACCTTCTGATTCAGCTATGGCTGCTGCAAGAACCTTTCCTGCTTCTCCCTAATTCTTGGAAGAACCTTAGGAGGCTCTTAGGGTATGTTTCTGAGCTTCTCTTGATATCTGGGGAGGAGAAAATTAGGGAGAGAATCAGAAAGTTGCAAAGTCCAAATGACCTGAGAAAGGCATCAGTTTCAAGAGACTGCTCCTCACTGACGTCTCTGGCAAAAAGGGCACTTTTTCCGAACGAGAAGCAATACCCAAGTCTGGACCACCAGCCCACATGGTCATGGGGTTAATACAGACCTGTGCAGGTTATGTCACCAACGGTTACTCTGAAGGTGAAAGTGGGCACGTGTATTTGCACATCGGATCTTTCACATTCATAAACCGGTATGTTCTTGGTCTTCATGCCGTATTCGTGTAATACCTGAATCGGTGTTTTCCCTGGCTTAGCTGTAATCATCTTCCCCAAACTGCAAAAACCAGACAAAGCTGTGCGTTGCATGTCAAAGCGGGGAGAGAAGCAGAAGCAAGCAGCCATCACCGGTGACGCCGGAGGGACCGAGCTCCGGGTCGGACAGGGTTAGAGCTGACGAGGCGCGCCAGTCTCCGGGCCCCGCTGCGGAGGTCTTAAAGAAGATAACTTGAATGCGGGTAGGAGGGATTCGCAGGGGAATCGAGAGGTACGGCGGATGCTGCATCCTCCCAGGTCCCAGCCTGCAAACCCCTTTCCCTCCGCGGCAGCCGCTCTCCCCCTCCGTCCAGCCGGCGCTGCCCGAGGCCACGGGGGGGCGGGTCCCCGGCCGGCTTGCGGCCGAGAGGGCGGGGTGGAGCGCTCGCTGGTCCGCCCGCCTGCCTCCCTGCAGCCGCTAGGACGCGAGCTCCGGGAAGGGGCTTTACCCAGAATGCTGCTGGATAGCCGGCTCCCCCGCCCCCTGCTGCCCACCACTCTGGGCCCTGCCCGGCTCGGTCCCGATCGCTCAGAAACTGACCTGAAGGTTCCGCTGTCCTCGCGCTCCATCGGCGGAGCCGCGGCGCGATGCCTGCTCTGAGACATGGCGAGAAGGGACGGCTTTGCGGGAGCAAGAGCAGTGTAGAGCGACGTCCTCGCTTCCCCAGTGGGCTGGTACCCGAGAGGACGGATCCAAAGCCGACGCCGCTACCTCCTCCCCTCTCCTCACTGCTTGAGTTCTTCCCGGGGACGGGCGGGGCCGGAGGCGGAGCCTCGGTGCGGCAGCGCAGGTCCCGCTCCCGGCCACGCCCCCTTGTGTCCCTGCACCGCCGCGCTCCTTGGCGGCCCCGCCCACCCGCTTGCCGGGCGCCTTGGCGCCCAGTCCCGCCCGCCCTCCTAGCCCGGGCTTTCTCGGCTGCAGCCGGTGCCCTGCCTTCCGCCCACCGGCTCGGGGAGACCGCAGTTCTGTGTCCTTAAAAGGAGGCCATTCCCTGCCCAGAAAGAGGCTTGTCGCCAGGCAGGCAAGCTTCAGAGTCTTTGAGGCCTGAAGCTCAGCCTTTTTTTTTTTTTTTTTTTTCTGGCCAGGTTACGGGGACGGGGAAGAGGAGGGGTACGTCACTTTAAGAAAATAATTTCAAAATTCCAAAAGCAGAATTGCTGGAGAGCCTCCCCGGGCATGGGCCCGAAGCCTAAGACTCGCAGTATATCCGCTCCTGAGGGCTCGAGTGGGTCCTCCTGTCCTGGAGCCCTGCGTTTAGGTGCTCCCGGGCACGTCCGGAGACCCGCGCCTCTCACCCAGGGTGGGCTCCTTTGTCTTCTAGGCTTTCGTTGCCTGGTGAGTGCTGGGCCAGCGGATGCCCGCAAGGCATGTTAGGAGTAAACGAAGGCTTTTCTGTGAAACCGTTTCTAATTAATGCTGTTTCTGAATACCTGTGTTGGTTGTGATGGCATTTGCCTGGGATGTACCACCTTTGTTGGGGATCAGACAGCGACATTAAGTGTCCTATGGCTGGCTTCTAGGGGTTTTGCTTGCCACGTGCAGAAATGACTCCTTGTGTCTTCTCATTTCTGGAGATTCCCTCGCACAATTTTATTCACACGAAGGGACATTATTAGAAACTTTTTGTTTGTTACTCTGAAGCCCTGGATACTAGAGATCAAATGAAAAAAAAAATTATCCAGAATCTAATCAAGCTGATTGAGGCTTGAATTAAGCCTGTTTTTATCTTCCTCCACCTCCCCCTTGTATAGATGTTAATATATCAGTTGCTTTTCATTGATATATTTTAATGAATATCTTACTTTAAATACCACATAGCCACTATTTCAAAATGTTATCCACGTATCTGTGGCAGTACATTATTTCAGCACTCAGATTTGTTTATGAAATTTATTTTTAGCCATTAAATTCCTTAAAAACAAACCTAAACTTTATACTGCTCTCCTTAAATGTTGAGTAACTGGGATAATAATGGTGAAACAAAAAGAAAATAAATGCAGCAGGACTCTGTTTCAAAAAGATACTATGTAGTAGCTTAAGATAAGCCCCTAAATCAGAGTTGATGCAGTTACATTTAAATATGTTTCATTTAGTATTTTATAAAGTTCTGCATGCAATTGTTTCCTTATATTCTGTGAATTTATTTTTATATTAATCACTTGGTTTTGTAAACATACAAGGAAAATGAATGAAATGTTCAAAGAATAAACTGGACTATAACAGAGAAACAGTACTTTTCTGTTGCCAATATTGGCATGATGGATTTGTGAAGGACTTCCCTTTGGACTAGGTCCATTGTAGATGGTGTCCAGGGCTAATGTTAGTGGCTAAATTGTATTGTTCCCCAAAGGGCTATTTGCTTCCTTCAAACCTGGCAAACCACTACTGTGAGCCTCATCAAGGACATTGGTGATATTTAAAGATTACTAGTTTTCTGTGTATATTTTAGTATTATAGACTGCAATTCCAAATTGACTTGCTTTTAGTGTATCATTTTACACTGTTAATCTATAATTCATTGCCTGAACATACCAGGGAGGCAGTGTTGTGAATTGTATAGTGGTAAGCTACTTGCTGAGACCATGCTTTGTATTTTTCACGTGTACGATTATATTTAAAATCAAGCAAGGCTTAGTTTTATGCCTGATTTTCTTTGAAAATATGGATTTGTTATCTGAGGGTTGCAGTGGATGACATTTTGATTCAGTATTAATATGTTTGCTGCTGCTACCAAGAGCTTTGTCAAACAAGTTGGAGATGGAGGGAGATTAGTTCCTGTTCCAAGCCTCAGTGAGGCTGACAAATACCAACCTCTAAGTCTGGTGGTAAAGAAGAAGCGATGTTTTCTGTTTCCTAGATATAAATTTACCTCAACACCTTTTACACTGAAAGATATTCTTCTAGGAGACAGAGAAATTTCAGCTGGTAAGTTTGAACGTTTGTTTGGGAGTGATTACTCATTCACGTGTATTATTCGTAATCTAAATGTAGGTTGTCTGTGCTACTTACGTTCGTAATATTTACACATTTTCATTGATGAAAGCTTTTATTACTGTAGCATAATAATGTTAACAATGCTTAATGTTTGTATAGTAGCAAATCTATTGATTGAATAATTTCAAATGTATTTTATGTTTATTGTATAATTTACAATTATACAATTTAGTTATTTTATGAGTTGTTTCAATCAGATCAGTTTAGAATATGGCATAATAATATATTTCTTCATTTATAAAATGGGGCTGTTATTCAGTCTTACCTATCTCATATGGTTAAATGAGATTAAATTAATTTGTGTTTATTTTTTAATTCTCTTATTATGATTGGTAAGCTGAAATGTATTAAGAGGCTAGTTTAGAAAGTAAATTGACATTTTGCCAAACTTTTCTTATAAACACTTGTTTTTCTTTCAACTAATCATTGGATCTTGATGCTTAAGTGTTCTGTTGGCTGAAAGAAAACTTGAGTTCGTTTAAAGTACTCTGGATATTTATTTCTCTTGTCAAATTAATTGAATTGCTCTTTTTCATCTTGATTTGAGATGGTACCATTCTCAACATTTGGGTAATCAAGTTTTAAATGATAAATTAACATATTACTCTATATTTACATTAGATGAATTTGAGACATTTAAAATATTGATTTCTTGTTTTAAAGGTATTTCATCTTATCAGCTACTGAATTATGAAGATGAATCAGATGTTTCACTCTATGGAAGACGAGGCAACCATATTGTGAATGACGTTGGGATTAATGTTACTGGATCAGATTCCATTGCAGTAAAAGCTTCATTTGGTGTAGTAACCAAACATGAAGTGGAAGTATCAACATTACTCAAGGAAATTACTACACGGTCAGTATAATAGTCCTTAATAGACTTCCATGTTTTCTTTAAACATTTTAATTATATAAACTTCATGACAAAGTGTTTAAAACATTCCAGTTATATTTTACTAATTTGTTTGATTTATTTGAAATACTACAAATTAATCATATACTCGAACTTTGGATAAGTGTAGATATCCAGAATCATTTGGTTTAAACAAAATTTAATTTTCTGCAAGATGGCTTTTGTTCTGCACACATTTTGCTAAATTATAAGATTACAAGACTTCAAGAACCTACTTGCAACAAATACACTAAAAGTTTCCTCCAACAGACTCCTCTAGTACACATGTTTTAACGAAATAGGAAAGGCAGATTATTAAATTTCTTTTGAGCATACTTTCTGATTTGTATTAGGACTGCATTGATTTACTTTTAATTAAGGTGGATCATGAATAGTAACACATGATAAGCAAAAGTGTACTTGATTATACATAGTTAGATGATACAGATTCTTGTGAATGTCTGTCTTCTTGATTTTAGAAAAATTAATTTTGACCACAGTTTGATACGTCAGTCAAGGAGCAGCAGAAAGGCAGTGTTGTGTGTGGTCATGGAAAGCATCCGAACCACACGACAGTGCTCACTGTCTGTGCACGCTGGAATTCGTGGGGAAGCCATGAGGGTAAACGATTAGACTCACTGGATTTCTGTTCTCAAAAGCTGCAATGGGAATTTAAGTATTCAAGAGCCTTGTGTATTTTGTCAAATATTGAAATTAAACAGCGGTAATTGTATATAGGATTTTGCACGCTAATGGTTTTGGTTTAGAATATGAAGAAAGAAATCCAAGAAAATTTGAATTATAAACATGTAAAATAAAGTGCACAATGGAGTCCCTCAGAGTACTGTTTAAATGCTGTTTTAAGAATACAGACTGAGTGTGTTTACTGAACGCTTCGATTTTATTTTTAAGTGATAGAGTTTATACTTGAATTTAAAAGTTGAGTTTATATTTTTATATTAATTTTTCTAAAATAACATTGTCAGTAGCCAAACATGCTTCATTCAAAGTTAAATCCTCTAAAAAATCCTGAAAAGTTATTTGTGTTTAATTTTTAGCTCAATTATGACATTATTTGTCATTGCCTTTCACCTAATAACGACACATAATGATGATTTGTTTTATTAAAATTAATTATTAGAAAGATAGAATACAGTGATAATCTTTTCAAGTCTTTGCAAATGAAGTGGCTACATTTAAGTGCCCACCAAATTGTTTTATTGTATCATTTTGGGGGCATGAACTGAATGAAACATTTGCTTAATTATTGGTGATTGCTTTGGAAAGCTGCTAAAAGCTCTGGGGGCTTTGAAACAGTAGATACAATAGGCTAAAAACAAATGTAGCCCTTAAAGGCAGTGGATTTGCAGTTGAAAGGAAAAGGTTCCTATGACTGTAAGCATCATCCTTGTGGTAGCACTAGTCATTGGCTTGGATACAAAGTAAATGAGAAAGTAATAAGTATTTCCTAATATAGATCAGGAGTCCCTGGATCATTTATTTGAACCTCTGCTATAAACAGTTGAATTCAAGTAGGGTAGTTCTTTACTTGGAGGGGTGGAAGAGTTTGTTTGTTTTTGGTAGGATTGTAGGGAATGTTTTGTTTCTCCAAAAATATATCCTTTACATGTTATACTCCTTAACAATGTTGTTTAATTTATTTAATATAGTTTCATTTTATGGATGAACAGAATCCCAAGGGAAGGGACAAAGCTATTGTTTTTCCAGCACATACAACCATAGCTTTCAGTGTTTTTGAACTCTTCATTTACTTGGATGGTGCCTTTGGTGAGTGAATGATTTACGTGAAACACTTAAATTATTGTAGTGAGAATCTCTGTCTCTGTCTCTCCCTGAGTGTCTAATGATGAAGAGTGATGCTGTCAGCAATGTTGATATTATGCTTGGGTGAAATGACTGGGAAAGACCCAGTAGTCCCTCCTTCCCCACAACCTCATCCCTGTTTCTTGGAGAAAGCAGTAGACTTCCCAACACCCCACTTCCAGTTCTAGTTGAGAGCTAGAATGCAATCCACTGGCAAAGTATTTCCTTGACTAACATGGGAAAATAAAAAATAACCTTCTAATAAGTAGTTTTGGGGCTTCCCAGGTGGCATTAGTGGTAAAGAGCCTGCCCACCATTTCAGGAGACATTAAGAGACACGGGTTCGATCCCTGGGTCAAGAAGATCCCCTGGGGGAGGGCGTGGCCAGCCACTCCAGTATTCTGGCCTGGAGACTACCGTGGACAGAGGAGCCTGGCAGGCTGCAGTCCATGAGGTCGCAGAGTCGAACACAACTGAAGTGATTTAGAACTCAAGCAGGTAGTTATTGAGGATGGCAAATAGAGGAGGCATACACAGTAAGAAAGTGTCAGGGCACCCAAGCTAGCAGAAGACAACCTTTCTTCAGGTTTTCCTTTCATAGACCCAGCTCTCCTGACCCTGGACTACCTAAACCCTTCAAGGTACAAGTACTTCTCTAAAACCGTCATCTTATATGATACTGCAGTTCAGGTCACTTTAAATTTCTACATTGCATCAAGTTTTAATATTAGGAGACCAATCAGCTCAAATCTAGGTAAAACTCAAGGATTAGGCAAGGCCATTTATAAACATTTTTGTTGTTTTTTATTTCCTTTAAACTTTTGATTTTGTATTGGAGCATAGCTGATTAACAATGTTTCGATAGTTTCAGGTGGACAGCAAAAGGACACAGCCATACATATGCATGTATCCATTCTCCCCCAAACTCCCCTCCCATCCTGTCTGTCGCATGTCACTGAGAAGTGTTCCCTGTGCTATGCAGGAGGATCTTGTTGGTAATTCCTTCTAAATACAGCAGAGTATCCATGTCCATCCCAAACTGTCTTAACAATCCTTCCTCCCATTCTTCCCCACCCCTCCCCTGGCAACCATAAGTCCGTATAAACACTTTTGTAAACATTTTTAGACCTGTTTTAGCTTTTGCAGTTCTGTTGGAAGAGAGAATGATGAGTCAAAAAAACACAAAACAAAACATGTTAATAAATTTTGTTTGGGACACTAAAGGGTGTGAAAAAAAAAGTGAAGTCCCTCAGTCGTGTCCGACTCTTAGTGACCCCATGGACTGCAGCCCACCAGGCTCCTCCGTCCACGGGATTTTCCAGGCAAGCGTGCTGGAGTGCGGTGCCATTGCCTTCTCCAACTAATGGGGGTAGGTTTTTACAATTATATTGATCATTAGAGTATAAACTGATATAACTGATAATGTCCATCAGAATTTAAAATTACATATATTTTAATCTTATTTAAACTTTTAGGAATTTATCCTACACATATACTCACACATATGTGAAAAGACATGTATAAAGATAGTTCATAATAGTAGAATTTTGGAAATAACCTTAAGATGGAGGGACTGAAAGAAAAAATTAAAAAGCTTAACGTCTAAGATTTGCAAAACTAAATGAGTTTAGAAGAAACTCAAGTAGACTATCAAGTGATGTTTTGCCAGTCTGTAGCATTTCTACTTCTGCAGCAGCACCCTGGGGTATTCAAGCACACTGTATTAAAGTTTAAAATTGCACTGAGTCTTTTGGGACACCTTCTATTTCATTACCTGCTTATTAATTCCTAGATCACCATGTTGGCTGGAGTTATGAAAATATCCTTTAACACAGGTACTTAACATAGAGGTAAATCATCAGAAAATGAAAGCACCGTTAGAGTTAATAAGAAATGCGGCACGGACCCAAGAGAAGTAGATAATGACATACTTGCTCTGTTTATGACCCCAGACCTGCTAATATGCTAGTAAGTGATGCTTGCAAAGAACTGGAATGACACGTGTTTTTCAGCAGCTTTTTGGTTTAAATTGATTGCCAGTAATGACAGTGATATAGTAGGGAGGAAGAATCCTTCAAAACCTGACAATGCAGTCTGTTCCTAAGTACAAATTTCACATGTGTGTACATGTATCTGTTGGATAAATTCCTAGAAGTGTAAATAAGACCAAAATATATGTAATTTTAAATTCTGATAGATGTATGAATTCTATCAGTTTATACTTCTAATGATCAGTATAATTGTAAAAACCTGTACCCTTTAGTGAACTAAGGTACATCCACACAGTAGAATACTGTGAAGCTGTTAAGAATTAGCACTAAAGATACTACTGACATGGAATAATCTCTATGATATTTTAAAGAGATGTATATCTATTAATCTTAGAACCCAAGATTTTATATATGTACATACTTACATACATATGTACATAGCCTTTATGCCTGTGAAATATATGGAGTATTTCTATAAGTACACACAATAGTCGTTACCCCTGGGGTGTAAAGCTGAAGCTGGGGTCAGTGAAGAGACTTATTTATCATTGTATCCTCTTTTTGTACTCTGAATTTTGTACCATGTAAATGCTAACTTTTCTAAAAATATGTGAAATTTAACTTAAAAAATAAAGTGAATGGGATGTGCCAGAATTCAACCACAATTAAAACTCCCAATAAAATATGAGTTGTTCAGATTATAACATCTTCTAATTTTTTTTTTATAGACCTTTGTGTCACTTCAGTGTCAAAAGGAGGATTTGAAAGGGAAGAAACGGCAACATTTGCACTGCTCTACAGATTGAGAAATATACTATTTGAAAGAAGTATGTCCATTGAAGATTTTGTTCCTTCTCAGATTAACACTTGAGGTTCTCTTTATTAATCTTTTCTTTAAGAATTTGAATTTAAAAGCCAAATTTCATGACTGATTGTTTAGACTTACACATACTTATAAATGCAGTCTAGCTATACATTTTTTTATTCGACTTTTAACACGTCTGTTTTTATCCTTTTAGATAGAAGAGTGATGGACACCATTTCTCGTTCACAGCTTTACTTAGATGATCTTTTTTCTGACTATTATGACAAACCTCTCAGCATGAGTGATATTTCACTCAAAGAAGGTACTCACATCCGTGTTAACTTACTTAATCACAACATTCCAAAAGGACCTTGCATACTCTGTGGAATGGGGAACTTTAAAAGGGAGACAGTTTACGGGTGTTTTCAGTGCTCTGTTGATGGGCAGAAGTACGTGCGACTTCATGCCGTTCCTTGTTTTGACATTTGGCACAAGAGAATGAAATAAAATGGCAAATGAATGTACCTTGCTGGTGTTTTGGGTGCAACTGTACCACACACCTTTCCAAAATTATCTTGGTTCACTTTGATGAATTGTAGCAAATTAAAGAGGGGGAGGAATGAGAAATTAACCTGTCTGGGCATCATTTTTCCCATTTATAACATGGAGATGATAATAGTGTCTACCTCAGAAATTGTCATGAAGATTAATAATATTGTTTATATTGGAAAGGCTTACAGATAAAATTCAGAATATAGACATTCCTTCATAAAATCTGCCATTTGCATATACTTTGGAACTTAGTCTGCCATTTTACATAGAAAACTTTCGAGATACGTGTCATTTTAAATCAACTTTTAATTCGATATTTGAGGATGACAGGAATGCACAAGTGGCAACTTTCTGATGCCTTAACTGTTGCCCTAGGTTTGGTAAAATGAGAAAAATGTGTTAATAATTTAATGTAATCCTAAATGTTTAATTGTGGTATCAAATTAAAAGCACACTGAGCTCAGTATGGGGTTTTGTGTACATAGTTAAGCATGACTGATAGTAGTAATGGGCTGCCATTCAGTGATGTAGGTATATATGTGCGCACCAGCTTTGTCTTTATAAGAACTCACTACTGTCATTTTACAGTTAAGGCAGCTGGGACACAGTTACTTCTCTTCTTTGAAAGTGGTTAAAACACTTAACATACTTGGTTCTCAGAGACCTTTTTCATCTGCTCTGTAAGACATATGAAATTTTTTCATGCACAAACCTAAATAATTGGCTCAGCTGGTAAGGAATCCACCTGCAGTGTGGGAGATCTGGGTTCTATCCCTGGTTTGGGAAGATCCCCTGGAGAAGGGAAAGGTTACCCACTCCAGTATTCTGGCCTGGAGAATTTCATGGACCGTATAGTCCATGGGGTCGCAAAGAGTCGGACACAACTGAGTGACTTGCATTTGCACTTGCTTGCTTTATTAAAATAATTACAGAAGTACTGATAAAATTTCAGAACTCAAAGTATATAGTACAGCAGTCACTACTAGGCATATGCCAATGAAGGTGTTAGGCAATTGTGTAAATATGAAATATTTACTTGTTTATGTATGTAGAAGGGTTAAAATTTTATTTATTTAAATGTGAATAGTTTTCAAGTAAATTTCCATATCCATATGACATCATCTATGATTTTTTAAAACATAAGTTTGAAAGTACTTGGTATGAAAATAATGGGATAGAAAGGTTAGAATTATCATAGGATAATTTCCGGTATAGCTTTCATGACATTTTTGTTTTGCAGAGTATATAATTCAGATGCAAATATGAGTATACTGATAAAAAAGTGACTTTTATATGGATATAGACATGGATACAGTTTCTAAACCAAAGTATATTGTGTTATCAACTTAAGTTTACTACTGAGCAGGGTTTTCTGAGGAAGGTGAAGGGATGAAAGTTGAGATTGAGTTAAGTGAGGAGGAGGTATAAGACTGGGTTATGGGAATGGAGAAATATTGGGGACAGGAAAAGATAGTAGATGTTTTTATTTTATGAAGTGTCTAGCTCTGTGCTACACATATGTGATATTCACTAACCTAGTGGGATTTGTGTTGCCCTTATGCTTTATTTTTTTTAAGATTTTTTTTTGATGTGGAATATTTTTAAAGTCTATATTGAATTTGTTACAATATTGTTTCTGTTTTATGTTTTGTTTTTTTGACCAAGAAGCATGTGGGATTATAGGTCCCCGACCAAGGATTGAACCCCCACACTCTCCACTGGAAGGCAAAATTCTAACCACTGAGTGGCCAGGAAAGTCCCCTTATACTTTTAAATTGTAGGATTTCTAGCAGTATATACAAAGAGGTTAAAAGATAATCAATAAACAATGGTTTGGAAAGAGTATAAGTTTCATAAAATGGAAAAAACTGTTTTAAACTTACTTGTTTTGAATAGAGCTGTTTACTACCTAAGCACAGTTTTCTATGGGCTTCCCTGGTGTCTCAGATGGTAAAGAGTCTGCCTGCAATGCAGGACACCTGGGTTTGATCCCTGGGTCACGAAGATCCCCTGGAGAAGGGAATGGCAACCCACTCCAGTATTCTTGCCTGGAGAATTCCATAGACAGAGGAGCCTGGTGGGCTACACCCCATGGGGTCACAAAGAGTCGGACACGACTTGAGTGATTAACCCACATACACACACGATTTTCTACATACACAGTAGGCAAATCATACCTGGTCCAGTAAATATGTGTCCTTTCTTGGGTACCAGCATGATCTTCTACAGCATCTCTTACCTCTTATTCTCAACATGTTGGACTACAATGATTTGACGATGACACAAAATTGCCATGGCACTTTATATCCTCATTTGATATCCTCTTGTGTAAAATCAGTTCTACACATCTATCAAAAATTTGATGGCATACCAGTTTGTACTGTTCGCTCATGGTTAGTAATAAGAACATTGTGAAATGAAATGACATAGGATAGAAATACCCAGAGAAAGGGAGACTTGAGAAATGCCATAGTATCAATTTAAAACTATCAAGACAAGAAGTTAGGGATGGTAAATATAAAGGCCTACGAGAAGGAAGAGGTGTAGCACATTCATAATGATGTCTGAGGGAGTGCACAGGTCAGAGCAGCACAGACTTTATGACTCACGCTCTAAGACAGAGGCACAAAGCCCTTGGTCTGATCAAGCCTCTTTCAAACATTAGCCACTGGAACAAATACCCAAGGCCAGAAGCTTGCACCATAAAGTACAGACACTGAGTTGAGGCTCTCTGTGGGACATATTATTACAACTAATACTTTTCTGCATGCAAACTAAAGGAAGATTCCTCAGTCATATGATTTTATTTTTGGCTGTGCCATGTGAAATGTGAACCCATTTCCCCTGTAGTAGAAGCTCAGAGTTTTAACCACTGGTCTACCAGGGAAGTCTGGTAGATTTTTATATCTTACTGTCTGTAAAGCTATGAAATGTATAAAACAAGTGAAATGTTAATTATTGGGCTCCTATTAAATATGTTTAAAATATGGGGTACTTTAAATATTAAAAATTGGGGTATTTACATATCTATACATGTTGTTAAGGTTAGAGTTGGCAAGAACTTGTAAATTATGACATAGGTGTCTTCCTATAACTTGAAGGGGAAAAAATTGCCTAATAGGATGCAGAGGTCGATTTCATGGTACTGCAATTCATTTTAACAGAAAAATGCAAAAGGAAACACAATCATGCCTATTTGAAAGTTAAATTTTGCAAAAAAAAGCCTCATATTTATTATTCCAATATTACATGTATTGAAGGATCAAAATATGTTCATGAGGGAAAAATAGAAAATACAACACAGAGAAAAGTGACTTTGTATTACATATAAAGTACAGTAAATAGCTAAGAAAATTTAGAAATAAAAATATGCTATAGTTCATCATGTTGATAGACATTGTATTCCTTAGAAGAAATGAAGCCATCCCCATCGCGGTCGTTCTTCTTAAAAAAATCCTCTAAAACTGCAGTCTGATACGACTTGTCACGTGGCTTCTCGTCTTTTTCAAATTCCTTTTTCAGGTAATGACTTATCTAGAGGGCCAAAATAATATTTCTTTAATAAAAAAGACACCACAATAAATTTCCAGAAACTCTGAGAAAACTTTCAAGAAACATATCTCAGACTACTTATTATACATGATACAAAAATTTAAAAGGCTATTTGAGGTTTTATTTTTTTCAACCTTTGAAGCAATTTTCTGAAGAGAAACAGATCTTCAAATTAGCTTCCCCTGAGGTTGTAGATGGTTAACAGTACATACTCAGAGATTAACATCTGAATGTTAATGGCAACCTGTTCCACTGTACTTGCCTGGAGAATCCCATGGACAGAGGGGCCTGGCGGGCTACAGTCCATGGGGTCAAAGTCAAACATGACTGAGCTACTGAGCATGCATGCACACACATGCCATATAATAGGTCCTTGTTTACTTTATATATAGCAGTGTGTATCTGTTAATCCCAAGTTCCCAATTTATCCTTTCCCTCTTCCTTTCCCCTTTGGTAACCACAGTTTGTTTTCTATGTCTGTGAGGCTGTTTCTATTTTGTATCATTTTTTTAGACTCGATATGTAAGTGATATCATATGATATTTGTCTTTCAGTTCATTTAGTATGATAATCTGTATGTCCACTTATGTTGCTGCAAATGGCATTATTTCATTCTTTTTTATGGCTGAGTAATATTTCATTGTATGTATGTATGTATGCATGTATGTATGTATGTACACCACATCTTTATCCCTGTCAGTGGACATTTAGGGTGCTTCTGTGTCTTGGACGTTGTAAATATGCAATGAACAGGGGTGCCTGTTAGCTTTTCAAATTATAGTTTTGTCTATATCTCTGTCCAGGAATGGGATTGCTGGGTCACATGACTCTATTTTTAGAGTCATGATGCCTGTAGAGATTAGTTTGGTATTTTAATGACCCTCTTACAGGGAGAAAGGAAATTAAACAGGTTGACTCCATTTCAACTTTTATATTAAACAAGCATATTTTCTTCTTAGAATTTAATAGTTTTGTAATTAGCTCTATAAAAGCAAACTAATTAGCCTATGCTAGATAGAAGTAAACATAATAGCTTTAACACAGATGTATTTCAACGGTAATAAAAATTTAGATTGTATATATGAAATCTGTTTGAATTACCTCAGTTTTAGAAAGTTGCCTGTCATTGTCCACGTCTATCTGTTTAAATGTTTCAACGCTTCGTGGCCCTTTGGTCACAGCATAAAGTTCAATCTCAAAAATCAGTGTTGCATCAGGTGGAATCTTGCCTTCTGCTAAAGGTATGAATTTTAACAGTTTAACTTACATGAAGATAATGGTCAAATGTTTATTCACAAATAGCCATGATAGCATTATGATTGTATTATTTCATATTTGTAAGAATTGCTTTCTAAATATTTCTTTGGAACACTTTTCTCATATGTTTTCAAAACAAGTAAGTTCTAAAGACTTAGGGGACCATTATTTCCTGATTAAATTTAAATATAGATCATGTAATTTTTAATAATATACTCCAGCATTATACAAGAAAGAGCTAGTGCAGAGAAGAAATTAACAGCCAGAAATATTTCAAAGATCACTATCTTTTAGAAAATGATTTTGTCCAGTTACTTGGAAGTATGAATAAAATATATGTATTAATATACTTATTTGTCAGATTTGCTATATAGACAAAAAATACTGCAATAACAGAACAAACCAGTAACAATTTCATGAAGAAATTTCTAATCACAAAAAACTTTTAAGTATTAAGTTAAATAGTTCCCTTTAATAAAGTTAGCCAATTAAGTGATGTCACAGATGATTTTAGCAAGCTATGGCCTCTTCAGATGGCCATTCATAAAAATGACCTGCAGTGGGTGGCTTTTGTCACCACTCAAATACATAGTTACTCAAAAATTTGTTGAATGAATGGTGTCTATCACTTATTTTAAAAAATGGCGAAGTTTGTTCTTTGATGGAAACTAATTTTTTAATGAAAAAGTGGAGGATTCTTGCTACAATATTTATATAATTCAAAGGAAAAAGCTTGAAAGTTACAGCCAAAGGAAGTAGATCAGTCATCTCCAAACCAGGACACACAAAAATCTACCCATATATCACATGGCTAGTGTGACCATCCCAACAACATACATTTACCTAACTTTAAACGATTGAGTCAGTGATACTTTTATAAGATTCACCCCCAGTCTGTCTCATTCAGATCTCTTTATGACAGAAGAATAACTTTTCCTGACAATAATAAAAACAAATTCAAAGTTCTTAAGGCAAACTATTACAAGTTGAAGTTTCCCCCAAATTCAACTGTAAACATAGAATAAATTGCCAGCTAGTTTTATCTTACTAGAAAATGAAAGTATAAAGAAGAGAAAAACATGCATTTACTATAGAATTACTTGTATTTAGAAGATCAAAAGACTTAGGAGTTAATGTAAAGACTCTGTACATACCACATGTACTGTTAGTTAAAGCACTAATAAATCACATGCATTTCAAGACATGCAGGGGTGCTCTGTGGCATTAGGCAAGAATATTGCACAGAAGAAAAGACTTCTTTAAGTACCTAAAATAAAGTTACAGCTTATGTTAGGTCTTAATAACAACTTATTTAGAAAAGCTTATTCAATCAAGATATTGTGTGTTAAGCAGTTGCTTATGGTCTACAGAGCAGCTTTTAAAATAATTGAATTCAAGCTATTCATAAGTTATCATAAATAATACAGGTAAACTAGCAGTTGGCTACATTCCAAAGAACACAGTTTTGTTGGGCTTCAGTTTCCTTCCATGTAAGACGAAGGTTTTGGTGATATTGTTATACTAGTGAGATTCATTATATTCATATTTATTGAGACACCTCAAACTGAAGTCAAATTTATACATTTTTGCTACACGGGTCTAGCTTATTAATAGCTTACGCTGCCTGGGTAGTCATTCATATCTAAGCATAAATTAGTTTACATAAGGATAAAAATAGTAATCATTTGCCATGTGGTAACAGGACCTAGTATGAGCACCAGTTGATAAAGAGATGTGGGTGCTCTGGTAGCAAGCAGAATGCTCTCTTGTCTACAAGACAGCAAGAGAAACTCTGAAAATGAGATTTAAGGAGGCTGAAAGGCGAACTCTGCCTGTATTACTTTGTCTAGAATTGGGCTCAGTCTATGACACCGTTTTTAGGACAAGATTACATTCAATTTAACTTATCTTCAATTCTCTCTCTCCTAGGCTCCTTTACAACTAAAAATAGGATACCTTAATTATGGTTTTGTGGGAGCTATTTTGATGGAATCAAATGAGTGGCAAAAAACTTTGAAAGTGAAGATGTAGTTATCTGGACTGTCTCTTTAGGAGTTTTAAATCTGACTGAGTCTGATTTGTATCACTAACATTCCTCCAGTCCAATTTGGGGGCAGTGATCCTTGCTCCTGCTGGAAAGAATAGGCAAGCTCTTCTAATGAGTAAAACAACAGCCTTAAAGAGGGCATGCCATTTCAATGAAATATTGGGGTGTAAAGACAATATTTCATTGTAGAAACCCTTAATTATATACTAAATATTTCAAATAGCTGGGGTTAGGAAGGACTCAAAATGAGGTGGTAAAAATTCTTTCTTTAGGGAATTCTCTGGAGGTCCAGTGTTTAAGATCCTGTGTTTCTACTGCAGGGCGCACAGGGTTTGATCCTCGTCCAGGAGCTAAGATTCCTGTAAACCACAGGGCACAGCCAAAAAAAAAAAGTCTTTCTAGTTTTCACACAGTAAAAGGAAGAAAGGACCCAGCTGAGAATGCTAGAGACCAGCTTTCTGCCATACTGCCCATTTTCCCCCCTTTAAAATTTTTTTCTGTTCTGCTCCACTTTTGTGTTTGGTAGTCACTCAGTTGTGTCTGACTCTTTGTGACCCATGGACTGTAGCCCACCAGGCTCCTCTGTCCATGGAATTCTTCAGGCAAGAATACTGGAGTGGGTTGCCATTTCCTTCCCCAGGGGATCTTCCCAACCCAGGCATCGAACCCAGGTCTCCTGCACTGCAGGCAGACTCTTTACCATCTGAGCTACCTGGGAAGCCCCACTTTAGTGATTTTTAAACATTTAATTTTGGAAAAATTAATAGATGCCTTTGTCTGTCTGGTTTATTTTCAGTTAGCATAATACCCTCTAGGTCCATCCATGTGGTTGCACATGGCAAGATTTCTTTCCTCTTTATGGCTGAGAAATATTCCACTGTGTGTGTGTGTGTGTGTGTGTGTGTATCTATATCACATCTTTATCCACTCATTTATATTTTTCAGTGAGTGGGCCACTTGTTTATGAAGTTGCCCATTTCTAGGACAGGTCATCATACATGTTTATACATGCTGCAAACATTTTCCTCATTTATTTGCTTAACCTAGGTTCTCACAGCTTACTCAAGGATTTTAAAAAATAGCAATATATTGAAAGAAGCTCTTCATTTTTCTATATTTCAAGGCTTCTCCTGAATTTGGATAGTAGTGACTAATAGCTTGTTATGTTTCAGATGTTCTTTCTACAATGTTCCAATGCTGTCCTTTTACTTTAAAATCATATGTTTCAGCTTCCTGAGTTTTATGAATTTGACTTTGGTACTCCTCACAAAAAGTATTTTCTATAGATATTTATTGGAGAAGGCGATGGCACCCCACTCTAGTACTCTTGCCTGGAAAATCCCATGGACGAGGGAGCCTGGTGGGCTGCAGTCCATGGGGTCTCGAATAGTCGGACACAACTGAGCGACTTCACTTTCACTTTTCACTTTCATGCATTGGAGAAGGAAATGGCAACCCACTCCAGTGTTCTTGCCTGGAGAATCCCAGGGGCGGGGGAGCCTGGTGGGATGCTGTCTATGGAGTCGCACAGAGTCGGACACGACTGAAGTGACTTAGCAGCATAGACATTTATATAATAATAAAATAACTTATACTTAAATGACTAAGGTAGAGTTTATAAAATATACACTGTAATTATGAATATTGCCACTGTGTGGAGTAAAGAACTCTGGCCAAAGACTTGTATTGCAACAATGGCTTAATTTCTTGATATGTAAAAAGAACTGGGCTGGACTAGATTCCATACAGCTTAAAGTTTGTTGGACCCTATATTCTATAATTATTTTCTCTATGATTTTTCATTTTTTTAGTAATTCAAAAATTTTAATTGTGGGAAAATACAATTAAAATAAAATTTATCATTGTAACCATTTTAAGTGTAGAGTTAGTTCAGTGGTGCTAAGTATATCCACATTGCAACTAGCCTCTAGAACTATTTCATCTTGCAGAACTGAAACTCTACACCTATTAAATAACAACTGCCTATATTCCACCCTCTCTCCCCTGGCTCTGGCACCCACGCTGGTCTTCCTGGCTCTATGAATTTGACTATTCTAGGTACTTTATGTAAGTGGTATCATACAGTATTGATTTTTGTGTTTGGCTTATTTCACTTAGCATAATGTATTCAAGGTTCATCCATGTTGTAGCATATATCAGAATTTCTTTCCTTTTTGAGGCTGAATAACATTCCACTGAATGTATATAACACATTTTGTTTATCCATTCTTATGTCAATAGACATTTGGGTTATTTTCAGTTTTTGGCTATTTTGAATAATGCTGCTGTGAACATAGTTGTAACAATGAGTTACTCATAGTAACTTTGAGAGTCTGCTTTCAATTTTTTGAGTATATACCCCAGTCTATGATTTATTTTTACCATGTTTTTACCTTACCATAGCCTTCCTTTCCATATGCAAATGAAGGAGGTATAATCAATTTTCGCTTCTCTCCAGGACACATATCCATCATCCCAATGTCTAGGCCTTTTATGACTTGTCCGACACCAAGAACAAACCATTTGGGGTGGCCTTCATTTTGTGTCCGGCTGTAATTAAAAACAGCACCTAGGTAAGTTGATTTCAAGGAAAATAAAATTAAACTTTAAAATACACCTGAGTATTTAGTTCCTATGTAAAATTGGAAACCTCTCTAACCATGTCTTTTCCTATATTAAGACTCATTCTGCATCCCATAGTGGGGTGTTTGGCTCAAACTTCCCTCATAATAGCCAGACAGAGGTTTGATTTGCCCAAAGCTAGTCATTAGGAGTCATCTCATTTTCTTTTTTCTTGCTATCTTTACAAAAACTACTCAACAGTTACCTTTTTAATGGGTCTCCTGCCCCTAACTGCACAGTTTGTCCACATGACTTATTTAACCATTCTGTGTTTATTCTAAAAAAAAATGGATGGTCTAGGTTTAGCCTCAAAAAGTCATTTGAATCACGGTTAAAATTTGCATCTTTTCTTCTTATTAAATTTCTCTATTTTCTTCTAAATGGAAAGAATTAACTTTCCCCAATCGTATTTTTATAGGGTAGTAGCACAGAAGGAGAAAAGACAGTCTATCTCTGAGTAATAAAACATCAATTAAATCAGAGTAAGTAGTGGTGGGATGAGGGGGCAGGGCACAAAGACACAGGGTCTGAAAATCACCAGAGAAAAGTCATTGGAGTGGCTTCTAGTAGTGGAAAGCAGCCTCCAGTCAGTAAATATTGTGCTTCTGAAGGTCAGATAAACTATTCTACATAATCCTCTCTAAGGAGACTCCAACCCACAGCAAAGGAAAAGTGTGAACATTCTTACAAACAGTACCTTGACTTACTACTATAGGAGATAGTGAGGAGAGCATATAGATGTAGTGTATTTTTAATAATTTCTTGGGCTAACATTTTAAGTAATTAAAAAAAATAATATTCCATATTATAGGGAAATACTGTGTCAAATCCTATTTTCCTCCTAGAAAATTCAGAAAGGCTGAACTCTTACTGTTCAAAATCAACCTCAAAAAGGCTTCCGGTTGGTGGAGGGAGGTTAGATTTAGTGCATCAACTGGACTCGGGAGCTGTTCTTATCATATCCTACCTGCAGTAGAATTTCGAGCCGTCTTTAGCCAAGAAGCCGTCGTAATGGGCATTTAGCAGGTCTCCCTTTTTGCTTGTCTTAGAGCAATTTTCTGGACGATGCAAAACTTCTATTTTCACTTCCTCTGTGCTCTCCTCTGCCTTTTGTCCCTGAGCAGTAAAAATGCCCCACACGTAAAAGAAAACGATTAATCTAAATAAGACACGCATGATTCCTGGATTCACCCCCCAGATGATCACTGCGTTCCATCAAGCGTGTCAGTTGCAAGGGGGCGGCAGCAGCTGTAGCCCATTTCCGACGCGTGGCAGGCGAGCATTGTTCTACGTCACACAGGACCAGCGGCGGGGTGAAGCGTAGCACCGCCCCTTTCCCCTGCGGCGAGCCCAACCCTTGGAATTTGTGTCAATTGGCTGCTGGCTGCACCCCTGCTTTCATGGGCTGTTCTCAGTCCCTGAGGCAACACTGTACTTTTGCACCGCATCTCCTTTCCAAGTCCTCATGTTTACAGCCAGTTTCCTCAGGGTTCGATAGTAAAATTCTCTCTTTTTTTTGAAACTGGCGAAAGACGAAATAAAAAGACTACGGTGGGAGGTTGTAATCAGAGTTACACGATGGGGCGTGAAAGGCCCTCAGATTCCTAGAGAATGGGCGCGCATCGGAAGAGGCACTCTTGTTTCTGGGGTTTCCTTGAAGCGCCTTCTTAAGGTCAGAGTCAAACATTAAGAGGTTTCAGGCTACGCCACACACTGGTAAACAGGTGTCACTGCTCTCCCTGGTTAAAAGCCTTTCTGCAGAGCCTAGCGATTTGGGACCGGCTACAGGTTTGCATTTTCCTTCCTTCCCCATTTGGGGTCGCCCTTGATTTGAGGGCTGTGAAAGTGCTGCACTCACTATGCCAGCAAATTTGGAAAACTCAGCAGGGGCCACAGGACTGGAAAAGGTCAGTTTTCATTCCAATCCCAAAGAAAGGCAATGCTAAAGAACTTTCAAACTACCGCACAATTGCACTTATCTCACACGCTAGCAAAGTAATGGTGAAAATTCTCCAAGCCGGCCTTCAACAGTACATGAACCGTGAACTTCCAGATGTTCAAGCTGGATGTAGAAAAGGCAGAGGAACCAGAGATCAAATAGCAAACATCTGTTGGATCTTCAGAAAAGCGAGAAAGTTCCAGAAAAAACATCTGATTTATTGACTACGGCAAAGCCTTTGACTGTGTGGATCACAACAAACTGTGGAAAATTCTGAAAGAGATGGGAATACCAGACCACCTGACCTGTTGCTTGAGAAATCTGTATGCAGGTCAGAAAGCAACAGTTAGAACTGGACATGAAACAACAGACTGGTTCCAAATCGGGAAAGGAGTATGTCAAGGCTGTATATTGTCATCCTGCTTATTTAACTTATATGCAGAGTACATCATGAGAAATGCTGGGCTGGATGAAGCATAGGCTGGAATCAAGGTTGCTGGGAGAAATATCAATAACCTCGGATATACAGATGACACCACCCTTATGGCAGAAAGCAAAGAACTAAAGAGCCTCGTGATGAAAATGAAAGAGGAGAGTGAAAAAGTTGGCTTAAAACTTAACATTCAGAAAACTAAGATCATGGCATCTGGTCCCATCACTTCATGGCAAATCAACAGCGAAACAGTGACAGACTTTATTTTCTTGGGCTCCAAAATCACTGCAGATGGTGACTGCAGCCAGGAAATTGAAAGACGCTTACTCCTTGGAAGAAAAGTTATGACCAACCTAGACAGCATATTAAAAAGCAGAGATATTACTTTGCCAACAAGGGTGGGTCTAGTCAAAGCTTTGGTTTTTCCAGTGGTCATGTATAGATGTGAGAATTGGACTATAAAGAAAGCTGAGCGCTGAAGAATTGATGCTTTTGAACTGTGATGTTGGAGAAGACTCTTGAGAGTCCCTTGGACTGCAAGGAGATCCAACCAGCCAATCCTAAAGGAAATCAGTCCTGAATATTCATTGGAAGGATTGATGCTGAAACTGAAACTCCAATCCTTTGGTCACCTGATGTGAAGAACTGACTCATTTGAAAAGACCCTGATGCTGGGAATGATTGAAGGTTGCAGGGAAGGGGATGACAGAGGATGAGATGGTTGGAAGGCATTACCGACGCAATGGACATGAGTTTGAGTACGCTCTGGGAGATGGTGATGGACAGGGAAGCCTGGCGAACTGCAGTCCATGGGGTCGAGTAGAGTCAGACACAACTGAGCGACTGAATTGAACTGAGGTGTGGATAAATTTCATGCTGTTGCTTTTCTTACCAACTCTTCGAGACGTCATTATCCACATTCCACAGATGAGAAAACAAGGTAATTTGAGTCTTGGGCATTCTATTTTAATCTCACACAGTTAGTATACAGCAGGGATATGACCAAGTCTGACACAAAAGTCCTATATGAGTCGTATATGCTCACCTTTGGCATTTTAGTATAAAAACTTTATAATATACACAATAAATTTTACTATCCCATCACCGCGGTCTTAAACCCACTACTTGTATACTGTCATATCCATCTGGCCATCTAACCATCAATTCACTATATTTCCGGGCGAATACTCTTACCCAAACTAGGACTTAAGCGAAAGCCTGGTTCTCCGATGGGAGATATTACCTACCTCGGTGATGCTAAGAAAAGCAGCAGCAGTGAGCTTGCTTTAAGCTTTACTTAAAGTGTGCAAAATTCCATACATCTGAAAATTGTCAGTTATACATGGGGATAGGGCGCCCCAGGTGGCTCACTGGTAAAGATCCTGCCTGTCAAGCAGATGTGGGTTCGATCCCTGGGTCGCGAAGATACCCTGGAGAAGGAATGGCAACCCACTCCAGTATTTTTGCCTGGGAAATCCTGTAGACAAGAGCTTGGCGGGCTATAATCCACGGGTCGCAAAGAGTTGACACAATTTAGCCTAAACAGAAGCAGCAGCATACATAAGGATGGTCATTTCCAAACAGGATTTTTAAAAATCCTAAAAGCGAGGGCAGATTTTCATTTTTAAAATAAACTCCAAAGCTTGCTCCCATGTTTTATGTTCTAAATGAAGTAGTGGCTAAGATTTATTGCGTGGTGACAATTCCTTGGGGCCCTTCGCTGTTCCCTGCCGGAGGATTCTCAGAGGCACACCGCCTTCCTAGGAGATAATTTATCAGATCCCCCGAATGTGAAGAAGATGCGAAGTTAACATAAATAGGAAGTCTTTTATTTTTTGAAAAGCAACCACCGGAGGGACCGGAGGCTCAATTACGGGAAAACCTGAGAGGCCTAAATCAGCGCCTGACAGACGAATGCTCTGGGGCCTAGTCCTCGGGTTGGCCCGGGGGCTGCGCGCACAGTGGCGTCTGCCTGCGCTAGTCCTGGGCCCCGAGGCTTAGGCCCCAGGATACTGGGGAGCGGTCGGCCCAGGACTCAGTGTCCGGGATGAGAGTGGGATCCGCCAGCCGAGGGTCTGTAGGAGAATGAGGAGGAGTCAGGGCTCTGGGCCGCCCTCTTCGCGTAGCCTCTGGCTCGGCGAAGGGGCCGTAGGCCGCGCCCGCTCCTCCGGCCCCGCCGCCGGGGAGGGGTTTCCCGGGACGCGCCGGCCCCTTTCATCCAGGAAGTGAAAGCGACGTCGGGGTCAATGAAAATAAACGGGGAACCCGGAGTGGAAGGAAGGCGGGCTAGAAGGAGGGAGCGCTCGGCAGCGGAAACGCGAACGGAAGGCCGGCCGGGGTCGCGATTTTGCCGCCGCCTCCTCGGGGGCTAGCCCGGGGATGTCTGAGGCCACGTCTCGCGGCCCCCGAGCTCCACGCAGCGGCCGTCCGGGCCTTTGAGGGCCGCCACGTCCCTGCGGCGCGCGCGGCCTGAGGGCGGCTTGGTGCCGGCTGGGGGCGCCGGGGGCGGGGCCCGGGCGGGCGGGGAGGAGTTGCCCAGGCTCTGAGTTTCTCGCATCACTTCGGCCGGCGCTGGGCCAGGAGGATGCTCGGCGCAGGGCTGTGAAGCATGGAGGGGGTTCTGTACAAGTGGACCAACTATCTCACGGGTATGATGGGGTCGGGTGCCCCGGGGGGTGGCGGGGGGCTCCGGCGGGCAGGCTGAGGAGAAGACGGGTCAGGGACTCCTCCTTCCTTTGCCTGCCACGGGGACCCCCACAGCGAAATCGGCTGTTTGGTTTCCGGGCTTAATCCCTGTCTCTGTCCCTTGTAAGTACCGATCTGGCGTCTTGAGGGGATAGTTCGAGACTGCGCACCATCCTCCTGACGGTAGGAAGTGCACCTGACCACTTCTTTTCCTGTGTAATAATACTTCTCTTTCCTCCTCTAGCTTCCGGAACCATTCTTGCTCTACATATGTTGATGCAATCTCTGTCTTTACTCTCACTTAATTCAGTATTCTGTTAATAACTGAGTTGTTGGGACATAGGACTGGAGTGAACCGTTTAAGATCAAGTTTTCGTTTTAAGAAATCTTTTCACTATCTCTTTTAATTTTGTTTAGCAACACGGTTTATTTTAAAAGTTCTCTGGTTGAAGTCGTTCGAGCATAACAAGCAAGATTTTGGAAGCTGTTGCAAGATAATATTCTCTTAGAGGTTGATTGTCAATGATTTATGCTTGCGCTTTGGAATTCAGTTAAGTGTGTGAGAAATTGTGGGAGAAAGTACAGGAAAGAAGAAGGTGGAGCCGGCAAGTCAGTTTCACTCGTGAAGTGGATTGAAAGGAATAACTCCAAAACACTAGGTGTCTCTGCAGCAATGAGAGACCAGCAGGGAAGGGCCCTTTTCCATGACACTAACAGTCTGGCTTATTAAAAGAGACTTAAATCTGAGTTGTAGTCCCATCCCTGCCATCAACTAATGGTAAGAACAAATCATTTTTTCTCTCAAGATCTGAGACTGATAGTGCCAGGGTGATCAACTAGTTTATCCTGAAGGTGTTTTCCAACTCCAGAATTCTATGATCTCACTAAATTAGAGGAAAAGGAATGGATTTAAAATATGGTTAAGGCAAACAGGCATCTTGGTTTAGTGTAATAGGCCAATCTTGATTTGCTGCCTGCTTGTTCACTCAGCCAAAAGTAATTGTATGGTACGTTCATATGTGTACATCTAAACTTGTGCAAAATCTGCACACAAACACTTTTTAAGACATAAGCACTGAGCTACAATTGTCTTTTTTTTATTAATTGGAATGCTGAAAACAGATTTATAGCAGCAAATGCTTTATATGATACATAGATGTTTTGTTGCATTAAAATGTCAAAGACTTTACTTCTATAACATGTTTTAAGAAAAAACATTAGAAAAATGATGCAAGTTTTTTTTTTATTACGAATTTTCACATGGGCAGTTGTGAGAACAGTTATACTGTTGAATTTAACTTTGAGACACTAGCTACTACGTTTTGAGATGCAAATGATCATCTCATTGCAAATATGCATAAGCACAGTGTCTTGGAAGTTCATGTGAGGAACCTCTTATGTGTAGCCCAGAGCAATGGGTGATTACTAAGATAAGTCAGAATTTATTCCGGGAATGAAGTGTAGTTTTAGTGACCCTCCAGCTAGTTGAGCTTTTAACTTTATGTGCTTAAAGTTTTTATCTTTGTAGAGCATTTTAAGTTCACTGCTAGTATGGCACATAGGAGCTTGATAAAATGAAATCTTTCATTTGGAAGAACTCTTTTTAATATTTAAATTTGGCTCAGTGGCATGCTTATTATTAGTTTTAGTTCATCTTAGGTCAGAAGGATGAGTGACTGTTCATAATGTGATCTTGAAGGAACCTTCCAGTTCCATGACAGTGTTCTTTAAGAATCCTTTGTAGAGAATAAGAATTTCAGTAACATTTGATAGTTTGAGATTAAAAAACATGTGTTTTGAAAAGGTAGTAAAAAAGAGAATACCTATGAATCTTTTTTACAGATATAGTCCTCATATATATGTGTGAATCAGTTAAGAGATGATTTTATTAATTATGTCTTCAAAGAGGTATGTAGAGAAGGTCATTAGCAGTTTTAATTAGATTAAATATATTTGACTGTAGTCACCTCTCAAGTTGGTACAAATGCTAAATGAATCATTCTGCTCAATATTTATTTGAAAGAGATACTGAATCACAATAACGCAAGCTTACAAAATCACAATTTGTCGCATTAAGACACTGGACATGGGGTAGAGGAGTGCATTTTCACCGTATGCTGCTTATAATTTGTCAAGCTGAAATAATGTTTGGAAAGATACCATTTTCATCCTTTCTATGCATGCCCAATACAGTATACTTTCGTGGATATACTGCATATCTCTACTCTCATGTGTGGTGAGCTTAGTCACTCAATTGTATCTGACTCTTCAACTCCATGGACTGTTCCAGGCCCCTCTGTCCATGGAATTTTCCAGGCAGGAATACTAGAGTAGGTAGCCATTTCCTCCTCCAGGGGATCGTCCCAACCTAGGGATTGAACCCACCTCTCCTGCATTACAGGCGGGTTCTTTACCACTGAGCCACCTGGGAAGCCCCATACTCTCGTGGGTAACAGGCAATATCTTAATTTTCTAGTATTTAATCATTCATTCACACAATCACTTTTTTTTTTTTTTTTTTTAGCACCTGGTATGTGCCAGGCAACTTTCCTAGGTTCTGGGAATGCAGTGATGAACAAGAAAGTTATGTACCAATTTGCTAGGCCTCATTAAGGACTATAGTGTTTCATATACAGAATTTTCCAAGCATCTGAAACTTGGTTTTGGATATCCATCCCTCTGAATGATATTACCACATTCTCTACTGTGAAATTTAATCTTTTTATGATAACTCAGCATTGTTATTTGGAAAGCATAACCGGTAAAGCCTTTTGGGGAGGTAAATCCTGGGTCTATATCAGGGTTTAAGAATGAATCCCCTATCTGTCTCTGTCTTGGTACTATTTGACCCATAAAAACTGAACTGATTAATCATACAGCAGGCAGTGTCTAAAGTGACCAGGCTGAATGGTGATTTAATAGTCACGGAAACAACAAGGGCAGTCACACGCCTCCAGCATGGTCACTGTGTTATTAATCAGTGAACTGCTGTAAATCAGTGCATGCTTGATAAGATTTCAGGGAACACTTGAGTCTGATTCGAAAGAGTGGAAGTTAAGCTTCAAGGAAAGCCCTCATCCTCATCCCCACCACTGCATTGGAGCCAAATCTATGATAGTTGTGTACTGTAACACTGAATAAACACTAATTAAATGAATTATTTTCAGTGTCTAGCATTTCTGCCTGTGCTGTGTAATGGCAGGGCAAAGAGAGGAGTGATGGGAATCCGTGCTCTCACCACAGGGTATGCAGCTTCTCTGTAAGAGACTGGAATTCTTGCAGCACTCACTGTGTGCAAGGGGGTCGGTGTTGTTATTATGGCTGTTGTTCAGTTGCTAAGTTGTGTCTAACTCTTTGCAATCCCTGGACTGCAGCATGCCTGGCTCCCCTCTCCTTCACTATCTCCTGGAGTTTGCTCAAACTCAAGTCCATTGAGTTGGTGATGCTCTCTAACCATTTCATCCTCTGTCTCCATCCCCTTCTCCTGCCCTCAGTCTTTCCCAGCATCAGAGTCTTCTCCAGTGAGTCAGCTCTTCGCATCAGTTGGCTGAAGTATTGGAGTTTCAGCTTCACATTCAGTCTTTCCAGTGAATATTCAGGGTTGATTTCCTTTAGGATTGGTTTGATCTCTTTGCAGTCCAAGGGACTCTCAAGAGTCTTCTCCAACACCACAATTTGAAAGCATCAGTTTTCTGATGCTCAGCCTTCTTTTTGGTCCAACTCTCACATCTATACATGACTGCTGGAAAAACTGTAGCTTTGACTGTATGTACCTTTGTCGGCAAAGGGATGTCTCTGCTTTTTGATATACTGTTGGAGTTTGTCATAGCTTTCCTTCCAAGGAGCAAGTGTCTTTTAAATTTCATGGCTGAAGTCACCTTCTGCAGTGATTTTGGAACCCAAGAAAAAGTCTGACACTGCTTCCACTTTTTCCCCATCTATTTGCCATGAAGTGATGGCACTGGATGCCATGATCTTAGTTTTTTTGAATGTTGAGTTTTAAGCCAGCTATTTCACTCTCCTCTTTCACCTTTATGAAGAGACTTTAGTTCCTCTTCACTTTCTGCCATTAAGGTGGTGTCATCTGCATATCTGAGGTTATTGCTGTTTCTCCCAGCAATCTTGATTCCAGCCAGTGATTCATCCAGCCTGGCATTTCATGTGATGTACTCTGCATATAAGTTAAATAAGCAGAGTGACAATATACAGCCTTGTCATACTCCTTTCCCAGTTTTGAACTAGTCTATTGTTCCATGTCCAATTCTAACTGTTGCTTCTTGATCTGCATACAAGTTTCTCAGGAGACAGGTGAGGTGGTGATTTGGTATTCACATCTCTTTAAGATTTTCCATAGTTTGTTGTGATTCACACAGTCAAAGGCTTTTGTGTAGTCAATGAAGCAGATGTTTTTCTGGAATTCCTTGCTTTCTCTATGATCCATTGAATGTTGGCAGTTTGATCTCAGGCAATTTCCTCTGCCTTTTCTAAACCCAGCTTGTCCATCTGGAAGTTCTTGGCTCATGTTCTGCTGAAGCCTAGCTTGAAGGATTTTGAGCATTACCGTCCTAGCAGGTGAAATAAGTGCAATTGTACCATAGTTTGAAGTTGTCTGGAGTTTGCTTAGGTAAAGTGTTTTATAGTTGAGAGGAAGATCACATTGCAGAATTAGACAGCTGGATGGCACCTGAGAGGTCTTCTTGTTCAATTCACTTATTTTGGAGATTGGAAAATTTTGATATTTATTAGATGAAAAGATTTTTCCCAGGTTATTCAACTAAAGGCCTTCCCAGGTGGCTCAAGAATCTGCTTGCCAAGGCAAGAGACGTGGGTTCAATCCCTGGCTTGGGAAGATCCCCTGGAAAGGAAATGGCAACCCTCTCCAGTTTTATTGCTTGGGAAATTCCATGGACAGAGGAGCCTGGCGGGCTGCTGTCCATGGGATTGCAGAAGAGTTGGACACTACTTAACAACTAAAGAACAGCAGCAACTCAGCTGAAAAATGAAAGTAGAACTGGAACTAGCATCCATATCTTCTGTTGCTTTTTCCATTACATCATAACTCTCGTTCTGTTAGAAAAAATGAGCAGTTTGTGTTGTACTCTGAATGTAGAGCAATTATTAAAGATAGGTCTGATGGGTTGTTGATGAGAAGATTGTGAGGCAGAATAAAGGTGTCATTCCCCATATTTATGCTGATCTAGAGGTTTGTCCAGAAATCTCTCCCAACAAAATGGAGATTGATGCAAAAGTATTTTGGGCAGATCTTGGCAGTTAAAAATTTCATTGTTAGAATGTTATTTTAGAATCAAGAAATGACATGGATAGTAAATTTTTCAATCCTAGTTTTCAGTGTGATGAATGTAACTTTTTATCAATCTTTTGTTGTTTATGATCTTTGTAGGTTGGCAGCCTCGTTGGTTTGTTTTAGATAATGGAATCCTGTCCTACTATGATTCTCAAGATGACGTTTGCAAAGGGAGCAAAGGAAGTATAAAGATGGCAGTTTGTGAAATAAAAGGTAAGTGAAATATATTGAATTAGATGAATCTGAAGTTAGGTAAGTGATAGTTTCTTCAGCATACCGCAAAAAGAGGAGAAAACCAGGTAGATATTTTCTAGTGCCATTTATCTCCATAGCATTCAGAAATGGTACTTAGTGTTGTTAAGCACGAGTTTTTTATGTTTCACCCTCTATGAAAATACTTAGACTTGAAATTCAAAGTACAAGTGTTAGTCTTCCAGTCTGGACTTGAATAACAGTTTCTTGTGGATGCCACTTTAAGGGTCCATGCTAAGTCTACAAGTGTTTTTTGTGTTTTTTTTTTTTCTCATTCTCATTGAAAGATATTGTAAAGATTGGAAGCTCATCTCAAAGAAGATGAGGCCAGCGAAGTAGATTTGTGAAGTATGAACTCAGAGTTGTAAACTCTGGTTTTTTGCTGAACTGCAAATAAGCTCTTCTGGGTTATAGAGGTGTTTTCCTTTTCTTCTTTTTTTTATGATCTTGAGAGTTTCCAAGAGTACTATCAGGAATATTGTAGGAGTCCCTTTATTGGAATTTGTCTGATGTTTCCCCCATGATTAGACTGGGCTTCTGGGTTTTAGGGAGGAAGATCACAGAGGTAAAGTGTCATTCTCATCACATCGTGTCAGGAGTACTTGCTATCAACATGATAGCCCACTTTTTTTCCCCAAAGTATAATTTCTATTTTAATTTTTTTGGAGAGGATGGTTTTTCTTCAGTGTATAAGGACTTAGCTCCTTACATGGGCTTTGGTGGAGGTCATGGGGCAGCTTCTGCAGATCTAAACTGGGGTCGGGGTGTTTGGTCCACCTGGGCTTCACGAGAATGATTCCTGTGCCTGTGACTGGCACAACTCATGCAGTAGTGTAGTCTCAAGGTAAGTACAGCTGGGGAAGCACCTAGGCACAGAGCACTTGCTTCTGAAATGTCCTTGATGGCTGCGGCCTCTACTTTGTTTTCAGTGGTGAACTTTTAAATGGCCTTAATGGTGTCATTGGGCACACCTTGGGCAGAGTTGGTGCAGTGAACAGGCTGCACGTGGCTATAGCTCTATTGGGCATGGCTATTGTTCCTTCTTTTCTTGGTCATCTTGGGAGTTAGGACCTGAGAGAGCTGACACATTGTTCTTGACATTAACCTTGACCACCTGGCTGAAGCAGTGTCTATCAGATTTCTCTACTGTAAAGTTACCCTCCCAATTTTTTTTTTCCCCCATACTGTGCTTTTTCAAAAGCGGAGAAATAAAGCAGTTTAAGTCCTGCTGTAATTTTCATAAAGAAAGGTTTTGTGGACCATTGATTGATTTGTGTGCGTAGTTGGGGTATGTGGGATGCAAGAAGGTAGGAGAGAGCAGAGAAAATAATAATGAAAAGTATTGAATTCTTCAAAGAGAATTGAAGGAAAAGATAAAGCACTAGAGGAAGGAGTGTTAGACCATACAGGGGTTCATGGCTACGTAAGATACAGAAACACTTCACCCTGGTGGGACTGTTACATGCGTAGTCCCTGAACTATATAAGGTGTAATTTTGTTTATTTTTATAAATCACACAAGAAAAGCACATTCAAAGCATGAATTTTTATTTTAAAAATGATGGCTTTATTTAATCTTATTACTCAGATTTGATTCCAAAAGAGATACTAACTCTTTTGAGAAATCAAATTGCGTTCAAAGTTCAAAGATTTGACAGGCTTGAGGATATTTAAAAACTGTTAGTGGCAGAATTCTAAGGCAACTTTAGAACTTTTTCAAGCCATGGCAGCATTTTTATTGTCCTTGTTTGTTTAAAGAGTAAGATACAGAAGTGGGCATAAATCTTCAATATTCAGCCTTATGAATGCCAAAGTACTGAATACAATTGTGTAATTACCATCAAATCAAGAATTAGAATATTGTCAGCATTCCAGATGCTGGGCTAATAATCATGTTTCCTGAGCCACTAATCTCTCTAAAAGGTTACCATTAATCTGACTTTTATCACCGTAGATAAAGTATTGTCTGCTCTTGAGCATTTTATAAATGGAATAGATCAGTATTTTTTTGTGTGTCCGGCTTCTTTAACTAAATATTATGTTTGTGAAAGCCATCAAAATTGTTCTGTGTAACAGTCACCATTCTTACTGATGTGTAATATTTTTATTGTGTGATTGTCCCACAATTTGGCTCTCCATTCTAGTATTGATGGGTATTTGTTTTTTCAGTTTAGGGACTGTAATAAGTAAAGCTGCCGTAAGCATTCTCCTGTATTTGTTTTGTTGAACATATATATGTGTTTCTGTTCAGTATATATCTAGAACTGGAGTGGAGTTGCGAGGGAGGCATTGAATATTCATACATTCAACATTAATGGATATTAAAGAAAATGTCCTTTTTTTTGGCTCCTCCATGAGTCATGTGTGGGATCTTGGTTCCCAGACCAGGGATTGAACCTGTGTCCTCTGCATTGGGAATGTGGAGTCTTAACCCCTAGATTGCCAGGAGGTCCTAGAAAATATTATTCTTGACCTTTGTTAAAATAGAAAGGTACAAGGAAGCAGACTAGAGATGTAGAGAGCAAGCTAGTAGTTACCAGTGGGGAGCAGGGAGAGAGAAGAAGTAAAATAGGGGTAAGGGATTAAGAGGTACAAACTACTGTGTATGAAATAAATAAGCTATAAGGATATATTGTACAGCCAGGGAATGTAGCCAATATTTTATAATAACTATAAGGGAAGTAGAGGAACTGAAAAGCCCCTTGATGAGGGTAAAAGAGAAGTGAAAAAGCTGGCTTAAAACTCAGTGTTCAAAAAACTAAGATCATGGCATCCAGACCCACCAGTTCATGGCAAATAGATGGGGAAAAGTGGAAGCAGTGACAGATATTATTTTCTTGGGCTCCAAAATCACTGTGGACACTGACCGCAGCCATGAAATTAAAAGATGCTTGCTCCTTGGAAGAATACCTATCACAAACCTCAACAATGTATTAAAAAGCAGAGATATCACTTACCTGACAAAGGTCCGTATAGTCAAAACTGTGATTTTTCCAGTAGTCATGTACAGATGTGAGAGTTGGACCATAAAGAAGGCTGAACTCCGAATAATTGATGCTTTCAAATTGTGAATTGTGCTGAAGAAGACTCTTGAGAGTCCCTTGGACAGCAAGGAGATCAAATTAGTCAGTCCTAAAGAAATCAACCTTGAATATTCATTGGAAGAACTGATGCTTGGCTGAAGCTCCAGTACTTTGGCCACTTGATGGGAAGAGCCAACTGATTGGAAAAGACCCTGATGCTGAGAAAGATTGAGGGCAGGAGAAGGGGGTGACAGAGGATGAGGTGGTTGGATGGCATCACTGACTCAATGGACATGAGTTTGAGGAGACTTGGGAGATAATGAAGGACAGGGAAGACTGGTGTGCTGCATTCCATGGGGTCGCAGAGAGTCAGACATGACTTAGTGACCAACAACAGAATATCCAAGAACTGTCTTTATAAGTAGAATAATAGCATGACAAAACTTTTGTGGCACTTATTTGCCATTGTACACTGAGCATCTGGTCAGTATTTTCAGTAACTGATCATCTAAGTTAGGGCTTCTGCCAGACTTTCTGGGCTCCTCATCATTTGACTCCACCCAGCTTGTTTATTCATGAATATATCTTTTTGTAATCCAACACAAGGCTCTATTTAGGCCTATCTCCTGATATCCTCAGTACATATTGTGTTCAGTTCGTTATCTAGGCCTTATCTTGTGCTATTTTTCTCTTAACCAAGTTCTGCTGTCATCAGATCCTTCTTAAACTTTTTCACTTTCTGCTGCTTCTTGCCTTTTGTTATAATCACACATGATGTCTCTGTACCAAAGAGTTCAATATTTCAGTGCCTTATTTTTAGCATATTAGTTTGTTGCCTGGATAAAATTATTTCCTCTGTTAGAGCAAAGACACCTTTTTTTCCCTCTTCTATCTTCCCCTCTGCAAGCACTGCTCTGAGCAGTGTAAATGTTTGTTGATTAATGACAATATAACAGAAATTAATTTTACAGCAAAGATTGAGGATTGGCTCAGTATAATTCTTGGTTAGCTTTCTTTTGTCTGAGATCCAGGGTTGGGGTAGTGTAGGAGAGGAGGAGGAGGGTGGAAAGGAAGAGGAGATCTTCAAAATGCTCATGTTTTCCTGGTTATTATGAAATGTTCATTGCTTGAGGACTGTTGTTCTGATGGAACGTTACTTTACTTACCGTTTATTGAACTTTATGCCAAGCAAAGCTCAACATTCAGAAAACTAAGATCATGTCATCTGGTCCCATCACTTCATGGGAAATAGATGGGGAAACAGTGCCAGATTTATTTTTTGGTGCTCCAAAATCACTACACATGGTGATTGCAGTCATGAAATTAAAAGACGCTTACTCCTTGGAAGGAAACTTACGACCAACCTAGATAGCATATTAAAAAGCAGGGATATTACTTTGCCAACAAAGGTCCGTCTAGTCAAGGCTATGGTTTTTCCAGTGGTCATGTATGGATGAGAGAGTTGGACTGTGAAGAAAGCTGAGTGCCTAAGAATTGATGCTTTTGAACTGTGGTGTTGGAGAAGACTCTTGCGAGTCCCTTGGACTGCGAGGAGATCCAACCAGTCCATTCTGAAGGAGATCAGCCCTGGGATTTCTTTGGAAGGAATGATGCTAAAGCTGAAACTCCAGTACTTTGGCCACCTGATGCAAAGAGTTGACTCATTGGAAAAGACTCTGATGCTGGGAGGGATTGGGGGCAGGAGGAGAAGGGGACGAAAGAGGATGAGATGGCTGGATGGCATCACCAACTCGATGGACGTGAGTCTGAGTGAACTCCGGGAGTTGGTGATGGACAGGGAGGTATGGCATGCTGCAGTTCATGGGGTCGCAAAGAGTCGGATACAACTAAGCAACTGAACTGAACTGAACTGATCCTAGGTTTGGGTGGGAGTTTGGGAGTGTTCCAAAACACAAACTGCTTTCAGAGAAATTAGTTAAAAAAAAAGTGTGGGAAGTGTGGCAGTGGTATAGGTGGTCCCAAGGGAGGGAGTTCTTGGATCTCACATTCAGTAGTTAATTTGCTGGCTGTTTTCTCTTCATATGCTGCCACCACTTGACTGCCCACCTGGGTATATGTGAGAATGGTGGCTTGGAGGGTGTCCCTGGATAGTCCCTTAGGGAAGTGGTACTGCCTACATCTTGAATCAAAGTTTGTGGTTTTAGGTCTCAGATTTCTAGCAGTAAGTGATGATTTGATTTTCCCCAAATTACTTAAGTCTGTGACTATATCTCGCCTTTGTTTATCATCATAGTCCATTCAGCCGACAACACGAGAATGGAATTAATCATTCCAGGAGAGCAGCATTTCTACATGAAGGCAGTGAATGCAGCTGAGAGACAGAGGTGGCTGGTTGCTCTGGGGAGCTCCAAAGCCTGTTTGACTGACACAAGGACTAAAAAAGAAAAAGGTAACTATACATTTTTCCTTAATGGTGGAAATATTTTCTTAAACATAAATGTAAATTTTTATGTTCACTTATAGTAATTCATTCCAGAGAAATAATCAGAAATGTTGATCTGTGTACATAAATGTTCATTATAATGAGAAAATTTCTAAATATTGCCAAGGTTTAAATTTAGGAGAAAGGTTCAGTAAACAATATAGTGCTTCTGTAGGCTGATATATCATGTAGCCTGTAAAATGTTTAGGAGGGATTTTGGTGATGTGAGGAAATGCCCAAAGTCATATGATCATTAATTAAAAAGAGCAATATTCAACATTACATAGCAATTCCTTGGCCAGTTCAGGAAAAATGTGTAAGTATTGGTCAAGTTCTTACCTTTGCAAAGGGAATTTGTGGAAAAAGACTTGCTTTTCACTTTAGACCCTTTGACTGTACCTTTTGACTTTACCATGTCCATATATTTCCAATTCAAAAGCAAAACAAGGGAATTCCATTGCAGTCCAGTGGCTAGGACTTGGTGCTTTCACTGCCGTGGCCCCAAATTCAATCCCTGGTCAGGAAACTAAGATCCCCCAAGCCTCGCAGCAAGGCCAAAAAGAAAAATAAAAAGCCAAGCAAATAATTTACGGTACTAGTTCAGTTATGTGCAAATATAATGAAAAAATAATAACAGTATTTATATCTTGGTTGTGAGATTACAGGGCTTTTTTCTACATATTTTTTATTATATATTTTTCAGTTTTCAAAAATTTTCAGAGTATGTATTACTTCTATAATTAAAAACAGTAGAAGTTATTTAAATTAGTGAAAGCAACTAAATATGGATATTGCAAAATGAAGGCTAAGGGTTGAATTTAAACACTTTTCAAATATGTGGAAGAACATCATGGACAAAGTATGGTTAAGGGTAGGATAAGAGAGAATGATTAGTCAAAATAGCCAAAAGATAGAAACAACCCAAATGTTTATAGTTGGGTGAATGGGTAAGCATAGTATGATATGTACATACAGTGGAATATGATTCAGCCTTGTATAGGAAGGAAATTCTGATAAATCCTACATTGATGAGTGTTGAATATACACTAAATGAGATAAGCCAGTCACAAAAGGACAAATACTGTATAATTCCACACCTTTGTCTTTGGTTCATAGAGACAGAAAGAATGGCGATTTTCGGGATTAAGGGAGGGAGGAAAGGCGAGTTAGTGTTTAATGTGTGTAGACTTTCAGTTGGGAAAATGAAGAAGTTCTGGAGATGGATGGTAGTAATGGTTGTATAATAGTGTGCATGGTCTCAATGCCATCGAATTATATATTTAAATATGGTTAAAAGAGTAAATTTTGTTATATATGTGTGTGTGTATATAATATAACTTCAATAAAAAAGAAAGAATGGCCTTAAACTTGGGTAGAACTTAACTTACGTTAGGTTGAATGGGCAGCCAGATCTGAGCTGCTTTGGCCCACTCTGGCTGCAGGGGCTTGTGGCCAGCACCACAAAGCAGTGCCACTGGCTCCAGGAATATGCAGAAGCACCAGGATCTACCGTGTGCACTGCTTTTCCTTTCTCTGCTGCTTACACATCTGTTTAGAAGGTATTGCTACGCGAGTGGCTAAGATTATGGCTGATGTTTAGTGTGTCTGGAGATAATAAAGAAAGAAAAGTAGGTTCTTAATTAAAACAGATTCTTAAAACAATATTATGTGAAAATGAAGCTGTGATAGGAACAAAGAAAATAAATAAATGCTTATATAGAGCAGTTGAACAGCATAAAAGTTAAAAACTCCTATATACCGAAATACAATAAAGAAAAGTGAAAGAAAGCTGACAGATCTTGAAAAATATCTGTAGTATTTTGAATGGATGAAAGATTGCTATTTTTAATGCATAAGAACTTTTACAAATTTTCAACTTATCATTAAGAGAAAAACAAAAATCAGAACTGGAAAAAGGACTGTAAAGGACAAGAAAAGCCAATTTACAAAAAAAGAAATGCAATCACTTATTAAATGAAAGATGAATAATGGAATGGAAATATCCTGTATAAGGCATTCATTGTCATCAACCCCTCTCTGGAAATTAATCTACCGAAACTTCGTGTCAGATATATGACTGCCAGCTTTTTCTAGTTAGCTAAAAAGATGATGTTTCCTCAGGGAAAAACTTTACATTCTATTTTCAAGATCTCATACCTCCTAAGCAATAGGTACTTATATCTATTGCCTTACTTTTTAATGATTCCATTTTGTTGCTTAGCCCCTAAAATATGAAAATGGTCTGTTTGAATGTTTGCATGTGTTCCTTTCAGAAATAAGTGAAACCAGTGAGTCTCTGAAAACCAAAATGTCTGAACTTCGCCTCTACTGTGACCTCCTAATGAAGCAAGTTCATACGATCCAAGAATTTGTTCACCATGATGAGAGTCATTCATCTCTCAGCATAGAGGTACATCCAAGACGATCCTTTCATGTCTGGTTATGCTTTCCTGCACACATGGTGGGTGAGCACCTTCACTTAAGGTGACCGAGGAGCATTTTCAAGACAAGTTATTCTCAGCTTCCTCTTGTACTGTAGACTGTCTGGAAATGTGTCTGATCTTTTAGATTTGGTTTGCATAACCAGAGTAAAGCAGCAGGCAGCACATTTCTCCAAGGAATCAAGGCCTGTCTTTGTAGCCAGTTGATAATTTGGTGGCTGGGGTGGGGAAGAAGCATTACAGGCCCTGTTCCCTAGACTGACTGCATGAGTTCACTGGACAGCTGCTATGTTCTTTCTTTTGTAATAAGCTTCTAGCTTAGCTATTAAGGGTTAATAATTTGGCTTTATAAAATAACTTAAAAAAAATCCTCTTAGAACAGTGATGTAAGAATCAAAATTCAGATTTATGAGACCTGGCTATGAAATAGTCTCTTTCTTTCTGATAAAGCAGGACAGTGAGCCTTATTACTTGCTCTCTGGGTGAAAGGGCAGCATAGTTCCCAGTCCCCTTTTGCCTGACTTGGGAGAAGTGGAACATGAAACCTTCCTGCTTCTACTGTGGCCTTCTCCTACTGGGGAAGGATCATGTCAGTTGTCTCTGGATGTAGGTATGTTAAACTTGAAGGCACTTCCTGCTTCATTGCAGGCTTTCCAGAGGCAGGTGCCCTCGCATCTGCTCCAGTGGCTCAGGGACAGTGTCAGGGACCCAGTTTTGTTCTTCCCTTCCATTCTGCCGTTCTTGGTGTGTTGTTTCTTTCTCCTCATGCTGAGCCTTCTGTGCTACTGCAAGGTCTCATAGAAGCAGGAGGCAGTGGGTGGCCATGGTAGAGAGAGAGAGTCTCGATTTGCTATCCTTGGCTTTTATCAGAGGCTGAAAATTCCAGAACCCCAGCAAACTTCTCATTATCTTTTTAGTCTGAGTCAGTGGAAAATAGGAAAAATGAGTATGTGGCAAAGGATCATGGAATCGACGTGACTGACTTATACCAGTCTATATTCATCCCCCAGGGGCAGGGCACTTTGCTGTCTTACAAAAAACCCTGGAGTTTGTATTCTACCAAGGGAGAAATGGTATGATAAACGGACATGGGGTAGACATGAATTCTGCCTGCCTCTTCAGTCATTGTCATCCACTACTGTGATCACCTTTGGAATTCTGATACTTAGAGGCTTACAGTCTAGGTTAGGTTTTTTTAAGATAAATTTTTGTACACAGTTTTTCAATATAATGCTTGGTTTAAGTGTAAGAGTTATTTTTTCATGAAGTCTAATTTCATATATTGTTTGCCTGAGAGAGAGATAATTTTTATTCATTCATTGATTTAATTTTCTAAGGTAATGTATTTTAAATAGATTTGAACATAATCTAATAAGGTGTCCACTGAAGGTAATGTTTATTACTTGATTATAAGATGGTATATGAATCCACATAATTGTGTATGAGTCTGTGCAACTCTTTGCATATTATTTTTCAGAACATGAATGAAGCCTCTTCTCTACTTAGTGCCACGTGTAATACATTCATCACAACGCTTGAGGAATGTGTGAAGATAGCAAATGCCAAGTTTAAACCCGAGATGTTTCAGCTGTCCCATCCGGATCCCTTAGTTTCTCCTGTGTCACCTTCCCCTGTTCAAATGGTTGGGACTTGTGGTTTTTCTTCCAATGATACTGCATGTAGCTTTGTTATTGTGTTTATTTTTAAGGCTGGAAACTGGCAGTGGGAGGGAAAGAGTAAATAGGTCGAGTTTCTTTTGACCGTACTCAGATTTTGTATGGGAGCCTCTCAGTTGACGGGCTCAGTGTGTGCCAGAGTCCTGAACCCCTCTCCTTGGAAGGGCTGTGCCATTTACCCCAGCATACCAGGAAAATATAGAACTCTGGGGAGCTGTGACATTAAAGATTGGGGAGCATGCTTCTATCTGGTGAAAGCACCACAAGAGGGTGATGACTTACTCATGCTGCTGCTGCTAAGTCGCTTTAGTCGTGTCCGACTCTGTGCAACCCCACAGATGGCAGCCCACCAGGCTCCGCTGTCCCTGGGATTCTCCAGGCAAGAACACTGCAGTGGGTTGCCATTTCCTTCTCCAATGCATGAAAGTGAAAAGTGAAAGTGAAGTTGCTCAGTCGTGTCCGACTCTTAGCGACCCCATGGACTGCAGCCTACCAGGCTCCTCTGTCCATGGGATTTTCCAGGCAAGAGTCCTGGAGTGGGGTGCCATTGCCTTCTCCAACTTACTCATAAGGGGTTAAAATTAAGCAGATCTTTAAAGGAGTTGTAAGAGTTTGAAACACCATGTTGCAGGGGAGACAGTATTTTGTACTTGGCATTTGGATTTGAACCTTCCAAAGAGGCAAGGTACTTATTCTCTTTGGACTTTATTTTTCTCATCTCTAAAATACACGTATTATTTTTACATCAGAGGAGATCTAACCTGTTTAAATGTTAGGTTAAACATTAGGTTCTTAATCCAAACAGCAAGTACTCTTTTTGCCAAGAGTGGTGGCTTCATTGAGCTTTTCAAGGTAATAAACTTACTTGAGCATGATGTGGGGGAACTTGGAGATGAGATAAGTTTTGATGAAACCTTACATTTTTTCAAATCAAACTATTTTCATGAGCCCTTTTTTTCAGAGGAAGAATGCCACCTGGCTTTTATTTTAGCAGTTACCTGAAGGCTTAATTGTTGGCAGAAATAATAGGGTACAACTTATTCCAAGATTTTCTTACCCACCACAGCAAATTTAGTCATATGAGAGTTAGTAACGATTATTACTTACATTTATTTAGATCGTGGGTGCATACTAATTTGTTTCACCTGCATCCAACTCTTTGCAACCCTGTGGACTGTAGCCCACCAGGCTTCTGTGTCCATGGGATTCTCCAGTCAAGACTATGGGAGTAGTATTATGGGTTGCCATGTGCCTCTCCAGGGGATCCTCCCAACCCAGGGATCGAACCCACATCTCTCTGTCTCCTGCATTAGCAGGCAGGTTCTTTACCAGGAGTGCCACCTGGGAAGCCCCACTTAGGTCATAGTTTTCTAATTAATTTATGGTGGACTAACAGCATCCTCTGAGATAAGTATACCATGAAAGTGAGTTTTATGGCCAGATTGGTCTGGGAGTGCTGCTGCTGCTGCTGCTAATTAAACAAATTGGGTTTCTCTGTCATAGGACTTCTCAGAACCTCTTTTGTGCTGAAATGCATGTGAATCTCTGAGGAGAGGTGGTGTGTTTCTGAAATTTATTTGATGGTTGAACCCTTCTGTATATTTTTAAATAATAGCTCACAGGATTGTGGCATTTGATAGAATGCAGTTTGACAGTGTTGCTTTTTAGAGCAATTTTAGGTATACTGTGAACTGCTAAGTAACATTATAATTGAACAGAAAACCCTAATCTTCTGGGATGGATGTAGTGTGTTCCTGAGCTTGATATACAAGGGGTACAGAGTACTTTTTTAAAGGTGTCAATTATTTTTTTATAAGGTATTTTGTTTTATAGAGTCAAATATAATGAAAACACCTCAGACCTACCTGATTTCTGCATCGAACTTCTGAGGAAAATGCTTTCTGTTATAAATGTTCTATAGTCTAGAGAGGTCATATGTGTATTTTATGTAAACCATAATATCTGTCTCTTTTAAACTAAAGTCTTTTATCAGTGGAAATATTACAAAAAATCCAGTAAGTTAATCTAGGAAATATTGGTTAGAGGCCACTTATTTTTCCTCACTGTGCCATTTTGCTTCATTATTAAAGCAAAAATTGTGGCTTATGGTAAATAGTTCTGGAGACACATAGCATAGAAAGTAAGGTCAGATAGTCTTCAAGGGGAATTTTTCTTCTTTTTTTTTTTTTTTAAATGACATGAGTAAATGAAAAAGCTGAAAGATTTGAGAATTCCAAAATTAACTTGATCTTTATAACTGCTTAACATAGTTAATCTCTTGTCTCTCTTTAAGTTAGCTTGCATTCAGTTATATCTCAAATCATCATGGAAGTTTAAACACTTGTCATTTTTGATCCATAAATTGAGTGATAATTGTAGTGGGAGTGTTGCTGGGTGAGTAATCCTAAAGGAAGTGATTTCTCTTAAAGGAGCTGTTAATGTCCAGTTGCATCTTTATTTTAATCATATTAAGTATTCCTGGACTACAAATTGGATGGGTCTTAATTCTCATTTCAACAGGGATTTCTCAGAGCAACTGTAGAAGGCCTTTATAAAACACAAGTGTTAGACTTGAACTTACTTCTAAGACTTTTGAGCTCCTGTATTTAAAGCAACCATCCTTGGTTTTAATAAAAACTTTGCTTTTTTGCTACCTTGCTAAGCATTGAAATAATTTACTTAGCTGCCTCTATCTTTTGGGGGGAGTAGTTAAATTATGTTTTATATTTTTCATATTAGCTTTCTGATGAATCAGATTTTATTTATTTATATTTTAAGTATATGATTTAAGAAGCCTAGTTGAGGCTTAGGGTTTCTCTTCTGATTTCTTAAAAGACTTGAATTATTAATGCTGTTTTCCATGAAAACCACCCATAGTTTAGAACATCTGTGTAATAGCTACCTGAATAATGAATGGCAAGGAGAAGCTCTGCCTTTTAAAAAAAGAGACAGAGACACTTATTAGACTGTTTTCTTTTCTGACTTTCTAAATACTTGTTTTCATCACAAATAGTGTGATTTTCTTTGAGGGGGCTAGATAGGTATACTGTTTTATATACATTTTTATATATGCGTATGTGCACATGCATGCTAAGCTGCTTCAGTCGTGTCCGACTCTTTGCAACCCTATGGACCGTAGCCAGCCAGGCCCCTCTGTCCATGGGATTCTCCAGGCGAGAATACTGAAGTGGGTTGCCGTACCCTCCTCCAGGGAATCTTCCTGATCCAGGGATTGAACCTGTGTCTATTATGTCTGCTGCATTGGCAGGCGAGTTCTTACCACTGATGCCACCTAGATACATATATAAAATAAAATTTGGTTTTTAATATTGAGAAAATAATCCAGTATGTTTTTGTATGCTCTGAGAAAGATTTCAGTTATTAGTTACTAGGGAGAAAGCTTTATCTTGTGCTAATGTTACTTGAGTCTGTAAAAAACAAATTTTTTGGCCAGCTATCTTTCTTTGAGGAAATTTATGTTAATTATCATCACCATAATAATATATTAGAGCTGTCTTATTCTACTTGACCTGTGATTAAGCTTATTTTCTTTTAAAATTTCTAGATGAAGCGTTCTATCAGCCATCCTGGTTCTTGCAGTACAGAGAGGTAAAATAACCTTTTCTTTTGACCAAATTTTCTCAAAATTCTACCTAATTAGGGAAATTTTTCTGTCTTTCATAAAATGGAATGTAAACTCTGTATGGGCAGAGTCTTGTTCTGATTTGCTCATCACTGTTTCTCTTACTGCTTAGTGTAGAGCCTGGCCCCGCTAGATAGTCAGTAAAGAAAAATAGTGAGTGAATAAAATAGCCAGTAAGGTAAGCAACTTGCCAGCCATCACACTTTTTTTAAGCTGTGAATGATAACAAGTGATGGTTAATAGAAATCCATTTTCAGTGTATTAAGGCGTCAAGCTTAGGCTTATTTTACTGTAGTTTATTATAGAATCGTATATTTGTTCTGAGCTGTTTTATTTGGAGCTAAGGCTGTTACTGAAAAGAGAGAAAAAGCAGTTGATATTTTAACGTATGTATTCATATCAGCACATGTAAAAAATTTACCTTTTTGATCTTGCTAGTGTATCCCATGCTGTTTATCTTAGCAGGTAATATTCTTGTGAGTTGCTATGGTTGTCTCATTGGTTCTTTGGAAAGTGATGAAATTATAGTGACATTAGCATTTATGTCTCTACATTAATATGGGCTAGAGGCAAAAAATGGTTATTATAGGATTATATATAAAATCATGTGTGTGAAACTTTAGAAATTTGTAAAGTACTATAGAATTTAATGAATCTTTCTTTCAGTAAATGTCTATTGAGTGGCTACCAAAAAAAAGAATAAATGCTGAGACTGCTTATTATTTTGTCACTATTTTTTCCCCTGTCATGATTATGTAATTGATTGAACTGTTATGTGCTCATAGGAGTCCAGTGTTGTATCTAATTCTATCAGGAAATGAAATAATTCACCAACTGAATTTTCCAGAAAAAATAAAACTTGATTGCTTTAACAAAGTTTAATTTTTTTCAAATTTTTATTTTTATGATTGAATTTTTTACCTATATTTTATCCATTTTGCCTTATTAAATAAGCTACAATATGAGTCTTTAAACTTTATTTTTTCTTGGTGAATCAAGTTTGTCATTAAGAACAGTAATGTTGGGCTGTCATCCAGTGATAATGCTATTGAGTGGTGGTGATTTGCTTCTGCGTTGAATTTTTTAGTTTGATTTTTCTGGTTTTCCAAATTGGTTTGTGAAAACTAGTTTTTCTAGCCTTCACTTGCTGCTGTGAGTGAGTTGGCTCCTAGCACACTCCCATACTGCTGGCCCATCCCCTTTGCTCTGCTGTTTTAGATTGGATATGGGTGACACCAGATACATACGCTTGTGAAGTCTATAACTTTTAGTTTTCAAATACTTGTTAACTATAAGACATGTTACTCTCTAGCTGGACCTTCCTCTATAAAAGAAGTCACTTCATTGTACCTCTTTTCCTTTCAGTTTGGCTCAGAGGCTGTATTCCCCAGCTTACCAGCTAGGTTCTAAATGCTTTGACTTGTTTATGGTCTGACGTCTAAAGGAGTAGAATGTTGTTGAAATAGAACTTTGAGTATAAAAACAGTTCCTCTTTCATTAAAGAGAAGTCATTGAAAACTGCAGTTAAGTTGAGGGTGTTTTCATTTGTTGGAAGTCCTTAATGCTTTTTATTTAATTTACAGGAGTAGCCACTCTATAAAAGAACCAATGTCTGCACTTCACCGACTCTCCCAGCGACGCCGAAGAACCTACTCAGATACAGACTCTTGTAATGATGTTCCTCTTGAAGACCCAGATAGTAAGTTAGAAGGGGTATGACTCTCTCTTTGGCCTGTTCAGCAAAATAGGTGTGGGGCTCTGTAATTGTTGAGGAATACTGGCAGTGAATAGGGTCAGTATTAAGAAGTACTAAATATCTCTTTGTAAATGCCGTGTCTTAGATTTACATATGTAATATCAACATTTTTATTCCCATTGCATTTCGGTGATTTCTTAGTAATCTTATATTCCCACTATATTTGCATTTAAAAAACATTTAGAAGGAAGCATAAATTGTGAGTTGGATTCTAGGGAAAAATAAAGGCAAGTTCTAAGTTCAGAGAAAAATAAGTCAACATTGTTACTTAAATAATTTGAAATGGCCAAGGTAAATAATTTTTTTCTGGTGGTGATGGTGAATTATACTAACATTTATTCCTGTGCCTTTTTCTTCCTTATTATTGAAGAGACAGTATACTATGATTGAATAGGAAAGATTTTGTGATTTCTGTTAAATTTAATTATTTTTTTCTCCAGAGCAGAAGCTTTGAAAGTCTGTCAGAATATGTACTTAGACAGTAGTGACCATGATTTCCAGTGAATGCAAATATGGTATTATTATTACAACTCCATTAATAGACTTTTGCTTTCCAAAGGCTTTACTATTTTTCCATGAAACATGGGTAGAAATTACATATTATTTTCAGTTAAGGAACAGGTTGTGTTCCAAAGGTTTATTTGTAAGTCAGCTGCTTGGAACAAGATTTTATTTCCTTTATGGAAATGAAATGGTGAATGGTAGTTAGATTCTTTAGACTGCATAGAGGAGCCCAGCTAATTTATAGTGTGGCTGAAATGAGATGAAACAATGGTGTTGGATTTCTAATATTTGATTATATTGAAAACATTCATTAACATAGAGTTGTTTGACTTAATCAGAACATTAAACAGATTTAATTAGAGGGGAATGTGAAGTTCATGAAGATGGTTGAGATTCTAAAAGGAACTGCTGCTCACTTTCAGATCTCAAGAAGTTGTTGGCATCTTTTTTTCTTAATGTCCATTTTTCTTACAGAACTAATCTATTTATTGATGTAGAACACTACTGTGTACTTATTATCATTTTGAATTTAATTTGGGGCAACAAGTGAATAAATGAAAGAATGAAACAGATTGAGTAGGGGAAGGGTATGGGAGAAAGAAACTTTCCTAGGCCAATTTAGTACATCTTCGAAGTGATAAGAAAAAGAGGGAGATGGTTAAAGAGGTTAAGTATGGGGAAGAAAATGTCACCTGAGGCAGGTTCTGTACATTGCGATTTACCTTCCTCTTTCTGCCTTTAAAAATACATGACTCTTTTCATCTAGAGCTTATGAAGCAGTTTCGTACTGCCTTGTACTTTTTAAAAAAATGCCATTTCTCTTTTTTAAGGGTGTCAGTTTCATTTGTGATAGCTAAATTAATTTTTTAAGCTAGCCATTTTCCTTAGCTGTCTTTTCTTTTAGAACCTCTGGTTCTGAATTGTTGAAAACTGTTTTCATAAGATCCAAGTGTAAATGGCTTATTCCATATAACAATTTAGCTGTTAAGGAGTGTAACAAAATTAGTTTATACACCCCTGTATGTAAATCCACACAAAAACCTGCATTAATATATGCATATGCATTAATCTTTATATCCGTACATATATCTCAACTCTTTAAAACTTTTTAAAGTTGGCAAGTATAGGATAGGTCAATTTTAGCCTTAGATTTCCTTTTTTTTACCCTAAAATTTAGTGTCCCAGTTAGCTGACAAAGCAGAGACTGTATTAGTTCTGTTTCTTAGAAAGTGTGGGCTTCCCTGATACTCAGTTGGTAGAGAATCTGCCTGTAATGCAGGAGACCCAGATTCGATTCCTGGGTCCAGAAGATCCCCCAGAGAAGGGGAAGCTATTCTTGGGCTTCCCTTGTGTCTCAGCTGTAAAGAATCCGCCCGTAATGTGGGAGACCTGGGTTCAATCCCCAGATTGGGAAGATCCCCTAGAGAAGGGAACAGCTACCCACTCCAGTACTCTGGCCTGGAGAATTCCATGGACTGCATAGGGTTGCAAAGAGCTGGACGCGACTGAGCAACTTTCACTTTTTAGAAAGTGTACTGGGCAAATTGACAGTCTTAGTTGAAAGTCTTTATGTCAGCACATACTTTCCTTTGAGAGATGCAGCTACTACTTATTAACTAGATTTTTAGGAATTTATAAATTTTATGTTAAATTAAAAATATGTTCATGTGCAAATGAATAGGACCACGCCAGTGTGCTTCATGTGCTCGCTTGCAGCTGCAGTGCTGGTTTGGTGAAACCAAATGGAGGTGTGAGGACTTTCAGTGTGAGGTACCTAGTCAGCTTTGCTCAGAAAGTCTTGTGATGCTTTGCTGTATACCTGAAACTAACAAAACACGATAAATCAACTATACACCAATAAAATCAAAATATTAAGGAAAACAAAGTCTTGTGATAAAAAGACCAAGACCTGAGTTAGTCCTAGTTCTGTTGTTACCAATTGTGTGATCTTGGGTTGGGCCTGTGATCTTTTCAGAACTTGGTTTTCTTTGCCTAGAAAATCAGGAGGATGCCAGCAGCATTAAAATGATAAGGCTGAAAAAGCAGTAGTTAATTAAGACTAAATTCAAATTCAGCAAATCCTTATTGATTACTCCATTATGTGCAAACCTTGGTTCTAGCAATGAACAAAACAAGTATCTCTACTACTTCAGATAGTTTCATAACTACTCATGAATTTTTTGGTTTCTCCTTACAACTGCCAGTATTATAAAAGTTAGATTTTTACTCTTTTAAGTAAACCATCGAAAGCTTAGCAGGAAGCTACAGGGATTTCATGTCCCTGAATAGAAAATGTTCTTTTACAGAGGACTGGAGTTATACTGGTAGGATGTTTAACTTTTTAATCAATTTCTCAATAGGACCTGTTCACTGTTCAAGAAATACACTTAATGGAGATTTGGCATCAGCAACCATTCCTGAAGAAAGCAGATTTATGACCAAAAAAAAATCTGAATCAGAAGATCCTCTTCTATCCTTCTCTTCCTGAGGAAACAGAAGTGTCCAACTTCTGCCAAGTATTGCTATGCAAAAGCTGCTGTAATTAAACTATGTTATAGGGAGTAGTTTTTCCCTTAGGATTTCTCTGCACTTTATAGAATATTGTAAAACAAACAAAAAAACAACCCACATACCTTTGAAGTGTATTTTATCTTTATATAGTTTATTTGCAAGAGTATTTTCCTAATAACTTCACAGTATGAATGTGCATCTTTTTTTTTTTTAAACAAATGATGGTGTAACATTTTGACATCCATAAGGACAAATGTAGATATTTTTCTAAAAAACTGTGAGGGACTGACAGCTTAGTCAGTGTGTATTGTAGCTTATAAACATGAAATCTTATAAACCTAAGGTTTCAGTTTGACAGAAGTGTGATAAATATATAACTTGTGCCATGGACCAAATGGTCACTTTACCCCAGCTGAAATGAGTTACGGTTGCAGCTTGATGGTGTTTGTATTATATTCCTTTAACCAAAAAGGAAACATTTAATATTTGAGATATTTTTACCCCAAATACTATGACATTGAGGATTTTTAAAAAACCAGACTGTGCTGTCCTTCGTATATGAAGTTGACACTACTGATTTATCAATACCAAATGTTGTGTTAAAGTATTTAATTTTTACTTATTTATTTTTCTGTTGCGTCAAAAAAAAAAAAAAGATTGCATCCTAACTTTTATGACCTACCAAATTTAAGATGTGTGTGTATTGTTATTTACATTGTTCTAGAAAGAAGTTAATGTTGTAGTGACCTTGCTCACTTCATCAGAGAAATAAATGACTTGCAATGGAAGAGGATTTAGTGCTTTTTTTTTTCCCAGAATAGACATTATTAAGCTACTGTTGTAAGGTATTGATATTTGCAGCTCTTTAGAATATCTAGACTTTTTTTATTTAAGAGTATTTATAAAAAAAGGAATCTGTCAAGGCGACTGCCCTACGTAACTTGAGAATGGCATTATTTAAAGAACAAATAGCATTTTTTAGTAGTGCCTGTCCATGCCGTCAGTGTTTGCCTTGTAAACTGTTTTTTCAGTTCACTTTGGAGTGACGGTTTTGTCCAAGGTTTTAGATGAGGAGCACTTTAAAACAAACTGGTTTGATGTTTTTAAGTTAATCATATGTTTAATAAATATGTGGTTTTTGCATTCAAACTCATCATATAATACATTGTATTTTTTACATTTATTGATAGTTTGTCTAATCTTTATCAAATGGTAATAATATTTTTTATTGGTTTGATTTTGTTTGTATAGTTAGACCTCATAGTAAATACACAAGTAAGGCATATTTTTAGCTTTTTTGCCTGTGAGCTTAGAATGTTATGTCCTATTTCATTTTAAATTTCTCTTGTAAGTTTATGTGGGAATTGTTTTAAAAGATTTGTTTAAAATATTTTTTAAACAAATTAAAAAAATTTGTTATTTCCGTATTAAAATAAGTCTGTAGTTATAGGCTTTCTTAAGTTTAAAATGGACATTAACAATCTATACACATTAATATACATTAGCTAAACTGTATGCTACTTAAAGTATTTGACATTTTAAATAGCACACAGGTCATTAGACTATATTAGGAGGACTCTTTTTCTGCTCATGTTGTACTTCATATGTCTAGTTTGAGAAAAAAGAAGGTTGATAATATAGTAAGTTTTCATGTTGAGTGAGTTGTCAGGTTTTTGGCTTCTTTTTGTGTTTTTTGTAATAGGAATGAGTAGTGATAAGACCATGGAGATCAAGGTGCTACTACTGACTGTGGAAGTTTTTCTAGTAGGTTTTTTTTTTTTAATCAATAGGTTTATAATGGAAACACTATAACAGAGCTTTTGAACTCATGGAAAATAAATCCATTTTATATTGCTTTATCCAAAAATATGAGTTCCGGAACAGTTTTCTGTAAATATTTTTAAAAATAAAATACAGTTATTTCTGGCTCATATCATTTTTTTCTCCTTGAAGTAGGTGCTTTGAACAAGTTTGCTATATTTCCTAAATATGGATTTTATTGTGACTGGAATCACCTTTTTTCCCTTAGGAATCAACTCATTTGTGAAATCTTTTTTTTTTAGGGAATGTCATTGTATCTGGAATTACATCTGGGTTTTGACCAGTGAGTTGATATCATGAAGCAAAGCTTCAGGGAACTTTGCATTTTGAGGAGCCCAGTATATTTTCAAGGGTGCCTGATTTTCTGAATCTTAAGAAAAAGATGAACCATATAAGAAAAATTTCATAAGAATTTTAGTTTGTTACAATTTTTGTAGTGTCTAATTATTGGTTGTTCTTGTTTTACTTTATCTAGGCCTTGGGGTTGAGAAATTTGGAGACTCTTGGTATATCAGTCATCTTCTAAGCAGAACCAGTGCTTGCTTTCTGTTGTGTGGGAATCCAAGGCGTCTATGCTTAAAACAACTGATGAGAGTTAAGTGGACCAAATTTGAACTTTGTTATATTACACTGAATTATTGTGTTATCTTCAGTCAGGACAAGTCCAGAAATGGATGCTATTTAAACTTAAATTCCAAAGCAAGAGATAAAGTATCTTCATTTTGACAGTCTCCACGGAACCTTTTACCTTGAATTGTAGGTTTTCTCTGTATGTTATTATAATTAGTGTTTAGAAGTTATCATAAGATCTCAGGAAATACAATCTTGTAATATGTGACTCCGTGCATGTCATAGTATTATTAATTTGGACTCTGCCAATTCTTGACTTATTACATGAAGTGCCTCTGGGTCTGTCCTTTGAACCTTGCTCCTACCACTTGGTGCAGAGGGTATATACTGGCCTGTAAAAAAGCCTGGTTAGGCTGCAGGAGCTCCTTGGAGGAGGTCTCTCTGAATAGCCCTGATCAGGTAAGTAATTGGAGCTGGTAGATAGGGCTTCCTTCTCATGCTTTCCACTTCCATAATCCTCCTTTCTTTGAATTCATACTGAGTTTGTAAATTTGAATTATTTTTTTAAATTAGCTTTTTTGTTTTTTAAGTAATTCATGCACATAGTTAAAAAAAATCAAATAGAAGCTAGAAGGCTTATAGTAGAAAGAAGTAATTCCTCCTCTTAGTGCCCTAGAGGCAAGAACTTCTAGCTCTCAGTGGTTGGTTCTAGTATTTACCTTCCTATTTTAAAATACATTTTATTACTCTCTTGATTTGTCGATTTTTGAAATTTTTAAAAAATTCCTTTTATGGCAGGCAGGCAGGATTACTTTGCTTATATCCTCACCTCTCCTATACCCCCAGTGTAGATTAATCACAACTATTTGTTAAATCGATAGATATAAATATTGTTTATTGATCATTGTTAATTTTTCCTATCATTACTTACTTTCTACTCAGTTCAGTTCAGTTGCTCAGTCGTGTCTGACTGTTTGCTATCCCATGGACTGTAGCATGCCAGGCCTCCCTGTCCATCACCAACTCCCAGAGTTACTCAAACTCATGTCCATTAAGTCAGTAATGCCATCTAACCAAATCTCATCTTCTGTCGTTCCCTTCTTCTCCTGCCTTCAATCCTTCCCAGCATCAGGGTCTTTTCAAATGAGTCAGTTCTTTGCATCAGGTGGCCACAGTATTGAAGTTTCAGCTTTAGCATCAGTCCTTCCAATGAATATTCAGGACTGATCTCCTTTAGGATGGACTGGTTGAATCTCTTTGCTGTCCAGGGGACTCTCAAGAGTCTTCTCCAACACCACAGTTCAAAAGCGTCAATTCTTCAGCGCTCAGCTTTCTTTATAGTTCAACTCTCACATCCATACATGACTACTGGAAAAACCAAAACTTTAACTAGACTGACATTTGTTGACAAAGTAATATCTCTGCTTTGTAATATGCCATCTATGTTGGTCATAATTTTTCTTCCAAGAAGCAAGTGTCTTTTAATTCCCTGGCTGCAGTCACCATCTGCAGTGATTTTGGAGCCCAAGAAAATAAAGTCTGTCACTGTTTCCATTGTTTCCCCATCTATTTGCCATGAAGTGATGGGACCAGATGCCATGATCTTAGTTTTCTGAATATTAAGTTTTAAGCCAACTTTTTCACGCTCCTCTTTCACTTGCAAGAAGAGGCTCTTTAGTTCTTCGCTATCTGCCATAAGGGTGGTGTCATCTGCATATCTGAGATTATTGATATTTCTCCTGGCAGTCTTGATTCCAGCTTGTGCTTCATCCAGCCCAGCATTTCACATTATGTACTCTGCATATAAGTTAAATAAACAGGGTGACAATATACAGCCTTGATGTACTTCTTTCTTGATTTGGAAGCAGTGTGTAGTTCCATGTCCAGTTTTAACTGTTGCTACTTGACCTGGATACAGATTTCTCAGGAGGCAGGTCAGGTGATCTGGTATTTCCATCTCTTTCAGAATTTTCCACGGTTTGTTGTGATCCACACAGTCAGATGCTTTGGCATAGTCAATAAAGCAGAAGTAGGTGTTTTTCTGGAACTCTCTTGCTTTTTCAGTGATCCAGCAGATGTTGGCAATTTGATCTCTGGTTCCTTTCTACTAGAATCTTTTTTTTTTCCTTTAATCAATAATTGACTGCTTTTAAAATTTTCTGTTTTTTAATGTATCTGTTACAGTGATTATCCAAAGACTTAAATGCTAAAAAAAAAAAGATGATCTGTCAATTCCTTTTTTTCTTTTCCCTATGGGGACATTTTTTTCCACAGTCCTTCATCTTCTACCATCTGGACAATTGCCCTCCAGACCTGTGCATGACTTGGTGGTCATTCTGGGGTCATTTTGTTTTTCAGTCTTATGTTGGATCTCTTGTTTATTGGATCTTTATTAAGATTTGCTTTACATTTTTGTCAAAGCATATCCACTACCAAAGCTTCCTGGGAAAAGCTGGATGAGAGGCAAAGATTTTGAGGCTTTACAGGTCTGAAAATGTCTCTTCTCTTGATTGATTGGTAGTTTGGAGTCTCTGTTGAAAATAAATTTTCTTTTAGAGTGTTGAAGGCAGTGCTCCATTGTCTTAAAGCCTTCAATGTGCCTGTGAAAATTCTCGTACCATTCTCTTATTCAGGACCTGTTTTTACACTCTGGAAGCTTTTAAGAGCGTCTTTTTAACCCCCGCATTTCATGATGATGCACGGATCTTTATTCATTCTTTTGATGGGTACTTCCTCTATAGTACTTAATTTTAAATTTATAGACTTGTCGACTTCATTTCTGGAGGGAAGTTTTTTCTGTTATCTTTTTGATAATTTTAATTTTTAGTAGAATTCCTGTTATTTGAATGTTGAACCTCCCAGACTGATCCTTTAATTTTAAAAATCTTTCCTCAGTTGTATTGTGATTGTCCTTTCTCTATGCATCTAGCTGTGTCTTGTAATTTCTAAGGTAGCTTTCTTGTCTGCTCCATTTTCATGAGGATGATTATGGTTTTTCCCCTCATGTCTCATTTCCTGCATCGTTTCCTGTTGCATCCATTTGTTTTGGATTGTGTCTTCCATTCTGAAGGCTCTCAGAAAGTTGGAAGAGTCATCCATTCTTATTAAGAATTCTTACTAAGATACTAAAAAGTTAACCTCATGTTTCTCTATGTGTGGGCTGGGTTTATCAGTTGTTTAGGAGAGAGCTGGCCTTTTTTTCTTGGAGTTCCCTAAATTTCAGAGTAGGTCTTTTCTTTGGAGCTGTTCATTTTCTCTAGGAAGGATTCCTGATTTCTAGCAGTAGGATATGAAGAAAAGGCTGAGGACCTTACAGTTTGTATGGTGGTATTTACTTTAAAGTCTTTCTATTTTTGGCCTTTCCATGCCCTGCCATACCCCACTTCAGTCATCTTCTGTGTTTTGCGACCCTCAGGTTCAGTTTCTCCCTTGGATAGACTTTGGGGTGAGTGGGTTGTCGGGCTGTGGAGAGTGGGGAGAGGACTTAGGGTCCAGTTGCTCTTTTTAACAGATGTCTAGTCCTGATTTCAGCCCTAAACCTAACGCCCTTTTTCTGCAGTAGCTGTTACTTCCAAGTCCTGAGCTTGTTAGGTGTTTGGTTGAGTGTGTTTGTTGGCTGCTTCCTTGTGGGTACATAAGGTTTCAACCTCCTCTGCTCTGCTTGGTTAGTTATCACACCCCTTCCTGATTTTTATTTTTTATCAAACTTTGTTGAAATCTCATACCTATGTAGTCTGTTCTGACAAGTTGATCAGTCTGCCATATTTAACTGGAAGTCTCGGCTGAAATCATAGTCATGTGTAGAGAGTGAAATTTCTTTAGTGTTATTCTGTAATTCTCCCCACACCCTAATGGTTTTCAGTGGACATGGTTTTACTGTACGACCTACCTCATGGGGTTGTTATGAGGATTAGAACAGTCAGTACATATGAAGTGCTTAGAACAACAGTGCCTGACACACGGTGTATGTTAATAAGTATCAACTATTAATATTGTCACCATTATCACGTCACTCTTAAGTCAATAATCCGTTTAGAGTTGAATAAAGATGTTTTCACCAAAGGAAAAATTATTGCTCAATGGGAAAATCTAGTGTTTGATATTACCCTACATTTAACTAGACTTCATATGAAATGTTCAAGTATTAAATGTTATCTAAGACACATTAAAGCCTTAAAAATTCAATCAGTAATAGTTACTGTTTTTAAAACATAATAGCAATTTTGATGTGCTTTTTAAGCTTTATTGGTATTGTGTTGTGTTGGTTTTTTTTTTGGCTACACTGTGCGGCATGTGGAATCTTAGTTCCCTGACCAGGGATTGAAGCCAAACCCCCTGCATTGGAAACATGGAGTCTTAACCTCTGATCTGTGAGGGAAATCCCTGTATTGTGTTTTATTTTAGATATCTAAATATGAAGTATAGAAAACAAAACTATGGAGATGATGTTTATATTCCTTATGGCCGGTAGATGAGATACTCTTTGAATGTATATAGAAATAAATAGTGGACTCTAGTCACCGCACCGATGAACTAGTGAATATTTATATACTTTTCAGAAAATGTTATGGACTTAGATGAAGCAGAATATCTGCATTTACTCAATTACTGTAAGTACTGCCTTTGTGTCTGGATTAAGAGCGTATATGATAAAACTGAATTCTAATTCTTAGAGGTGAAATGTGAGGAGGTGGTCACATTATTCTTCTTATGGATAGTGAGTTGCCTATATTGGGGAAGGGAATATTTTTTGTAAGGAGGTTTGCATTCTCTCACTAAAGTAGAGTCTCATGGTTGGGACAAATGGCTGTAACTATCAATACCACTAGAGATGCTAGAAATTTTTCTACAAAAAGAATGGTCAGTTGCTGAGTGTGAGTAAACCTCTTTACATATATTACCAGGATGACTTTGGTAGGATAGATGAAACAGGCAGCCATGGGCAGTGTCAAACAGTGCCTGCTGTTAACAGCGTGATGCTGGCATTTCCCCATCCCTAGATGTGAAGATCATTTCCTTATTGTGTCCCTTATTATTTGCTTTGATATTTCATCTCTGGAACTTTAATGTCTACATCTTTAGAGCCCTTGTGCTCCCTCTTTTCCAAATACAGCAACTCCTCTAGTGTATTTTCATAGGATGGCATTTCCCCTTTGTGTTCTACACTGTGCTCCTTCCCTCTAATAGTCGGCTGGTGGCTTCTTTGAGAATGAAACGCTTAACCTGGGCCAGTAGCTTTACCTCATTTTCACTTCATAACAAAGATGTTAAAGTACAAGGATACAGGAACAACCAGGAGAAACAGAACCAGGATTAACTCACATGGGATTGACTGGAATGATAAATATTTTGTTTCTCTATCCTGAAACACCAAGTGTTTAAATTACGTCTTCATTTAGTATTTTAGTTCATATGCTGCTGGACTAAGGTTAGTTGCTGAACAGATAACTAATCCAGAATTTATGGAAGGGAGGATTGCATTTTGATTAATTTTGATAGATAAATGAATTAATGCACAGAAATAGTAACAAATTTAGCAATTCCTTTAACATCAGTTGTTATTTAGTCCTTAAGTCATGTCCAAGTCTTTTGCAACCCGGTGGACTGTAGCCCACCAGGCTCCTCTCTCCATAGGATTTCCCAGGAGAGAATACTGGGGTGGGTTGCCATTTCTTTTTCCAGGTGATCTTCCTGACCCAGGGATTGAACTCCCATCTCCTGCTTGGCAGGTGGATTGTTTACCACTGAGCCAACATCAGTAAGGGGTACTATATTCAGAACACCAAAGATGAATAAAATGTATGACTGTAATGAATTTCCTTGCTAGTATCCAGAGTGAGAAGAGGATATTGTTGATAGCTGTGCTTTTGAAAGCTGTCACAAAAACTGTTTCACTCACTGAATCTCAGTGTAAAGTGTGCTGCCAGAGTTGGGGACAGTTAGGAACAGAGGAGAGAGAGCAGTGTGGTGAAAAGGATCAGTAGCTGTCAGGAGCTGTGCCCACACACTCTTCTTTCCCACCCTCTCTTGGTGTTAGTAGGCAGAGGTGGTCATTTTGGATGAGATGCCGCAGTTTAGGAATGAAGATAATGAAGAACACTTAGTGTAATGAAAAGGAGGGCTTCTAGGAAGACACTTCAGTCCCCCTCAGCGCTTCATTTCTCTCTCCCAGCACTCTGAGCTTCAGACTCAGAGAGCTGTGTTATTTCCCCCTTTATCTCATTCATTTTAAAGTAGTACCTGAATATATTTACTTTATGTAAATATTCAGTTACTGTGACTATATATAAAGTAATTATTTAGACAGTGTGAATAAAGTGAAAGTTTGCCTTGACACCCCCTGCTCTCCCAGGGATAACCACTCTTCCGGTGTGTGTCCTCCAGACCTTTCCTCTGTACACTGACTTTTGTGTAAGTGACTTTAAGGCAGTCGTTCAGATCAGCTCATTGAGAGCAAGGTGGTTAAGTAAATGGCAGCACATGTGTGTGGTACAGCTGGCAATAGAGGAGGAGGTGACTCTACTTTTCTTGTTAAGTATTTCTTGTGTATGACAGAATAATTCTGACCTCTGCCCTTTTTGACCTGACATTCTAATCCCTTTACTTACTTTTTAATTATTCTGTGCAAAGAATTGCATTTTCTGTGCAGTTAGAATGAGGCCATTTCCTTTTGAAAGACCATCCTGGGGTTTCTAGTGCTTTTCTTTAATCCTGTGTGTGTGTATACAGTTCTGTATGCATGGTTTTTTGCTTGTGGACAGTGCAACTTGGAACCATTTTTTTTGAGATGTTTATGTTTAGTTTTACAATAGATTATATAAGTTGAGTTACAAAGAATATAGTAAGTCTGTGCTAGGAGCTACCATGACTCAGTCTAAAAAGAGTTGTGTTCTTTGTTTGGCAGCAATCAAAAGTGTGACATAGAGACGGTAAGAGTTAAACATCCAGATTTCTGTCTTAGAATGTATATGTGACTTAAAATCATTTGACAAATTTATATGGTAAATGAGCATACAACAGATACGTTTTAAGTCTTATCTAAGAATCAGACTGTGTACTTAAATAGGAAACTTCCTATGCTTGCCCTTTCCCTTGGTGTCTGTGGATACTAGGTTATACAAGTGTTTCGGCATGCCTGCAGAACTGGCTTACCCAGCCGATGTTCAGAGCGCCTTGCTGTGACATCCCATTTTGGATGATGCCTTGGAATGTAAGTCATATGTACAATGGTAATTTGACTTTATTATTTGTTTTTCTTGTTTTGCGGTTGTGGACCAGAGGGAAGTGAGTGGCAGCAAACACCTGTGATTTAATGTGCTTGACTGGCATACTGTCTTTTTGTTGTTTTCCTTCTGTGCCAGTTCTGTTCCAGTCAGTTGTGGTTTCTGAATTTGAGGCTAGGGTCAGCAGAGAGTGACCTGCTTGTGGTGGGCTTGGTGGGGAAAGTGCACGAATGGTAGCAAGGATATTCTGTTGTCCAGAATATAGGGCAATGCTTATAGTCTGACTTTGCGGAAATTTGCTAGATTACTTTTTTAATCACTCACAATACATAAAGTTGAACAACTCATAATTGGTTCCCTGTTTTCAGGTTCCACTATCACACAGGGTGAATTTAATCAAATGTATATATTTTTAAATGGAAACAAAAATAACTATCATCCCCCTCTTCAGGCCAGGTGTTTAGGTGTGCATGAACAATGCACACCATTAACTTACTAGCACGCCTTTGTGAATTTGGGGACCTTTGCAACCTTGATACGGTGCTTGGGGGAAAATGAAAAAAAACAGTGCCCTACTTAAAAATTTTTTTTGAAGTATGAGTTTAGGAAGTGGAATTCTGTAGCATGCCCGTGCTTTTTCACATGTCACCATTTGTGTTTAAATCCCCCTTAGCCATCACTTGAGAGAAGAGTTTGAGTTCATTTGTGGTTTTGCATAAGTAACAAACCTCCTTTGACAAATTGCCCTTCTTTTTCTTTGCTGTGTTTTAAAAATGCAGGCTGTGACTTTTGGGGGGAAAATGTACAGGTTGTAAGTTTTCTTTCTTGCTTTTGCAAATCAGGCTATGTTGTCCACACAGTGTCCTTAATCGGCATGAATCATGAAGCCTAGCAAAATGTACCGACCAATGACCTATTGTTTTTTGTCTTCGTAACAGTCTCTGAGGGGACACGTGGCTTCCTCGGCTGTAATGTTTGCACCTGTCACTTTCAGATTTAACACCTGCAGGTGTTTTTCTTTCTTCTGGACAGGGAGAATGGGGAAAGAGAGTAGGGGCATGGATATAATATTTTAGATGGTATTTTTAAGTTCAGGTTCATTGCTAGCTTGCTCTAGAGATAGTAAAAGACTCATTATGTGTTTTTTTTTTTTTTTCCCCGTCTGTCGAAATTCTATATATTACCTCAGCCTTTCCTTTTAACTGGCTCTGAAGAAATCATGGCTATATGTTATAAAAGCCATGGTTGAGTGTTATTAAAATTATGGTTGAATGTTACAAGTAAGTTTCTAAGAACTTTCCAGTATTAACTATGATTAGCCAAAGAGAAAATCTTGTGAACTTTTCTAACTTTCCTGTTTTTTTTTTTTTAATTCACTTTTTTCCTCCCTTTTTTTAATGGCTCAAACAAAACAGAAAACTTTTTTTTAGGTATAATTGATGTATATAGCATCAGTTAGTGGCAGGTGTACAATAGGAGTCAATATTTGTAATTTTTCGATTGATGTTATATTAGGTTGGTGCAAAGAAATTGCGGTTTCAGACCATGAATTTTAAATAATTATGACTAGACTCAAACACATCTTTATTAATCAGAATAGGAACCATTACAATCAACACATTTTTGCCAGTGAGAAATAAGTTTGTTTATTCTTGTAGTGTAAAAATCTGTGCCTCAGGATTTGGTGAACTCTTGGAAAGCATTTTCTGTATCCTGTCTGTTGTGGAAGCATTTTCCGCACAAAAAGTTGGTGAGATAATTGAAGAAGTGGTAGTCAGTTGGCAAGAGGTCAGGTAAATATGGCAGATGAGGCAAAACTTCCTAGCCCAATTCGTTCAACTTTTGAACCTTTTTCTGTGCAAAATGCAGTCAGGCGTTGTCGTGCAGAATTGAGCCCATTCTGTTGACCAGTGCTGGCTACAGGTGTTACAGTTTTTGGTGCATCTTATTAATTTCCTGAGCATACTTCTCAGATGTAATGGCTTCCCTGGGATTCAGAAAACTGTAGTGGATCAGGCCGACAGCAGATCACCAGACTGTGATCATGACCTTATTCTGGTACAAGTTTGGCTTTGGGAAATGCTTTGGAGCTTCTTTTCGGTCCAAGCACTGAGCCTGGTCGTCACTGGTTGTTGTATACAGTCCACTTTTTGTCACACATCACGATCCTATTGAGAAATGGTTCATTGCTGTTTTGTAGAATAAGATGACACTTCAAAATGACAGTTTCTTTGGATTTGCTTTAATGTCATTTCCCTAGTCTAAAATAAATATAAAATAAGCAGCAAGTAATAAGTCATTAGCAAAGAAAGATAAAGTGAGAAACACAATTAAAATTATATAACCACATTTATTTAAGATATTACAATATCAAACAGCAAAAGTCAACAATGCAAAGATCGTGATTATTTTTGCACCAACCTAACAGAGCCACCCTCCGCCCTCCCCCAAATAGCCTCCTCAATATCCCCATATTTGGTAGACTGTTTTGGAAAATGAATCATTTTGAAAGTGTGGAAAATTATAGTGGGCAGATAGGTCATATGTTTATTCACCTCTTCAAAAAATTGTATTCAGTCAGTATTTTCTAGTTACTGAGTTCTATGTTGCTAGTATTCATTTTTGCTTTCTAATTATCCAGTGTACTTAGAATTCAGTTTTATTTTTAATAGTTTAGATAAATTGACTATCTTAACTATAGTTGGATTTCCTTAAATTTTCACTTTTTTAGTTAACTAATTGAATGGTATTAATTATTCACATTTGCACACTAACATAAATAAGCAAGCATTGGAAAATATGATTGTTTTAAAATAGCTTTTTCTTTGTGTGTATAAATATTGAAAACAAACACTTTTTTTTAACTTTTAAAATGTCTTTATTTTTGGTTAGTTTTAACTAATACATATGCTTCTTTCAACAAGAGTTTATGGGTATTTAAATGAATAGTTTGTAAATTTAGAAGTTAAATAAATGGAAATATTAAAATTGATAGAAAAGTTAGTCTGCAAATAAACCTAGTAACCTAATAACAGAACTTTTAGATTGATATAACTAAGCACTTTAATTTTGAAACATTTTCAGAATAGGATTTTTATTCCCAGGGGAAAAATAAATTTCATTTAAAAATATATAATTATTTTGTGAGTATTCTTTTTTCCTTCCAAATGCCAAAAGGTGTACTCTACATTTTTTAATGAAAATCCTGCTTGTTTAAAGCATTGTAGCAATTTTATGAATCAGTAAAACTGAGCTATGTCAACGGTGTGGGAGAAAATGTTTAATAAATTTGCCATGATACTAAGAAAAATTTTGAAAGATTAAGGAAGGGTAACCTTTGCTTTTTTTAAGAAAAAGACAACTGGTTTGCTGCCCACTTAGATGTAAAATCTAATTGGCCAATAGTGCTGTGATATGAGGAAAGATGTCAGGAGAATAACAGTTAACCTTTAAGTGAAAACTTTGTTTGATCTGGGGTTGCTCACCTTGGCTACACATTAGAAACCTCCAGGAGCATTTAAACTTCCAGATGCCCAGGTTGCCCAAGAATAATTATAGCAGAATCTCTGGGAGATTATCAGTATTTTTAAAGTCCCTCAGTAGTTCCAATGGGTAGCCAGGATTGAAGACCACTGAGCTACCTGACTTGAGTTTAAGAAGAGGTGTATAGGGAGCATTAAAGTTTGGGGCCATCATCTAACAGACGGAAAGGCCAAACATTTTTCTGTATCATTCTTATCGTGGTCTGAGGATCATCAGCACTGTCTTCACTTGGGAGCATGTTAGAAATGCAGACCCTCAGGTCCCCATCCCAGGTCTGCCTTTGAACAAGCGCAGGTAATCCCTATGCACTTCAGAGATTGAGAAGCTCTGTTGGAGGCGGCTTTAGGGCAAAGGTTGATCTTGATGTACCTGCGGTTTTATTCCGTCTCTGTTTTTCTGTCTTAAGACATTTTCACACAGGGTTGGAAAATGAAATTAGTACTGTGTGCTCATGTCAGCAGGTTGATAAGTAGAGATGATTTTCTGATCAAGAGCACATGTGAAGGAAACAGCCATCACTATCACCATCACCATCAAATTCTCCTCTCTTTACTGTGGGAAAAGAGAAAGGAACTCAAAAAATGGTCACCAGGCCAAAGGCCATGATATCCTGGGTCAGAAAATCACCCTATTTCCTAGCTATGTTGCAAATGCCAATAAAAGGTTGAGCGTTTTTGGCTTTAGCTTTCTGAGAATAGAAATGGACTATGTGGGGCCTTTTTATAGGGAGTGACCTGAAAGGATTTTGTTGTCTACCCTGCCCTGGAAGAACCCTCTTCTTAAACACTTTGTCTTGCTGTCTCACTCTCCAGCAATTTTGATTTTTGCAGCTGTGAAGCAGTGGGAAGACCACAGTGCTACACGGAGACCTGAATCCAGGTCTGCTACTAGCTGTGTGAACTTGGGCATGTTATTCGAAGCCCCTGGATCTCAGGTGTCTTCCCTTTCTTCTTTCCTATTGGTGGATCTCTCCAGGAGGCCTCATTCTCTTCCTTGTGGTGGTCCTCCTACTTATCAGGAGAGGGCTTCTTGCTCTCCCTCCTGGCCTTGGCCTGAAAGCTTTGCTTCAGCTTCTTTGGGTTGTTTGAGGCAGCGAAGTGGGAGTAGAGTGGGGGCAGCCAGCCTCCTTTATAGACGTGGACCAGGGTTCTCAGCACGTAGGGGAGCAAGGAGGCTGGTGTCCTAACTAAAAATCCCCCAAACCAGTTGCAGTAATGTCAGATGATCTGGCAGCTGTTAACAAGCTGACTTTATTCATGTGTTACAATTGCAGCAAAGAATTCTGCACCCATGTTCTTGCTGAAGCGGGGGCTGGTGTCAGACCAGCTTCCCTCAGCATCTCTCAGATTTCCCCTATAAACTCAGGGAATTTTTGTGCTGATTATTCCTTAGCAAGGAGCATTTGTCTCTGCTGGTTGAGGAGCACTTTTAGGTAAGTGCGATTGGCCTTCTGTATCCACAGGTTCCATACTTGGTTTCAATTTCAACCCACAATAGGTAGAAAATATTTGAAAAAAATTCCAGAAAATTCCAAAAAGCAAAACTTGAATTTGCTTCATTGGCAACTATTTACATAGAACTACTTTGTATTTACAACAATTTACATAGTATTTACATTCTATTAGGCATTACATGTAATCTAGAGATAGAGATGACAATTTCCCCCACAATATCTACAATAATATCTAACGGCATCTTGAGAAAGAGTTTGGAAAATACTGATCCAGACATACCAAAAGGCATAAAACTATTTTTATAATCTTAGAATAAAAATCAACAGGACAATCTATTTTCAAAAGTTCTTATATATACCTAGCATACATTGTTTTCTCCTATTACAAGGAAACTGAATTTTCTGTGCCTGAATTTTTCAAAATTATATTTGGAGTAGAATAAACAAATACAAATTACTTTCTCTTCCTGGAGCATAATCATAAAACATTATTCTTCAAGAATAATGTCTCACCACGGAGACTGTCAGTCTAACCGGTTATTTCACTGACTGTTTCTGATTTACCTCCCTCCCTACCTCTACATGATGCTTCCCAGATGGTGCTAATAAAGAACCCACCTGTCAATGCAGGAGGTGTTTGGAAAGAGGTGTGGGTTCCATCCCTGGGTCAGGAAGATCCCCTGGAAGACAGCCTGGCAACCCACTCCAGTATTCTTGCCCGGAGAATCCCATGGGAAGAGGCCTGGTGGGCTACAGTCCTTGGGGTTGCAAAGAGTTGGGTACGACTGAGCGACTAACACTTCACTACCTCTCCGTAAGCTTCCCTGGTGGCTCAGACGGTAAAGAATCCGTCTGCAATGTGGGAGACCCATGTTCCATTCCTGGGTTGGGAAGATCCCCTGGAGAAGGGAATGGCTACCCACTCTAGTATTCTTGCCTGGAGAACTCCATGGACAGAGGAGCCTGGTTGGCTATAATCCATGAGGTTGCAGAGTCAGATATGACTGAGCAACTTTCACTTTTACTATGTCTACATGATTCATCTATATAATTGGCTATTGTGGGCTATATATAATAAATTCATCTTTTGAGAAGCTCCATCAAAACACTTTTAAAGAAGTGTTCTCTCCAGAGTGCTCAGGGCTGGTGTGCTGGGATGACCCTGAGGGATGGGATGGGGAGGGAGGTGGGGGGGAAGGGAGGGAGGGTCAGGATGGGGAACACGTACACCCATGGCTGATTCATGTCGATGTGTGGCAAAACCCGCCACAATATTGTAAAGTAATAGCCTCCAATTAAAATTTTAAAAAAATGTTAAAAGATGTGTTCTCTCATGCCAGTCGTGTATGGGTTGAACTGTGTACCCCTTCCCACAGATATATTGAAGTCCTGAATCCCAGTACCTCAGGATGTGACCTTCTTTGGAGACAGTATTTATACAGATAATAAAGTTAAACAAAGGTAAAATTAGGGTAACCCTAACTCAGTATGGGGCTTCCATGGTGGCTCAGTGGTAAAGAATCCATCTGCAGTGCAGGAGTCATAGGAGACACAGGTTCAGTCCCTGGGTTGGTAAGATCCCCCGGCAGAGGGAATGACAACCCACTCCATTATTCTTGCCTGGAGAATCCCACGGACAGAGGAGCCTGGTGGGCTGCAGTCCATGGGGACGCTGAGAGTCGAGGACAACTGAGCGACTTCACTTTCACTTATCACTTTCATGCATTGGAGAAGTCAATGGCAACCCACTCCAGTACTCTTGCCTGGAGAATCCCAGGGACAGAGGAGCCTAGTGGGCTGTTGTCTATGGGGTTGCACAGAGTTTGACACGACTGAAGTGACTTAGCAGCAGCAGCAGCAGCAGCCTTTGACTACTGCCCTCCCCTCACCTCCCTCAACTCCTGCCCCAGGGTTGTGTGACTTTGTTTCAGCAGCCCTAGTAAAGTACAACACCTAGTGATCATAAGTGAGGTCTGTGTTGCTGTTGCTGCTAAGTTGCTTCCCCACCCAGGGATTGAACCCAGGTCTCTAACGCTGCAGGCAGATTCTTTATCATCTGAGCTACCGGTAAAGCCCACAGATATCCTGGGTCTTCCCGTCTCTTTCAGAATTTTCTGCAGTTTGTTGTGATCTGCACAAAGACTTTAGCATAGTCAATGAAGCAGAGTAGGTATTTCTCTGAAATTCCCTTGTTTTTTCCTATGACCCAAGGAATACTGGCAATTTGATCTTTGGTTCCTCTGCCTTTTCTAAGTCCAGCTTGCATATCTGGAAGTTCTCGGTTCGTGTATTGCTAAAGCCTAGCTTGAAGGATTTTGAGCATAACCTTGCTTGCATGTGAAATAAGAGCAATTATATGGTAATTTGAAAATTCTTTGGCATTGCCCTTCTTTGGGATTGGAATAAAACTGACCTTTTCCAGTCCCGTGGCCACTGATGAGTTTGCCAAATTTGCTGGCACATTGAGTGCAGCACTTTAACAGCATCACCTTTTAGGATTTAAATAGCTCAGCTGGAATTCTGACACCTCCACTATCTTTGTTGTAATGCTTCCTAAGGCCCTCTTGACTTCAGGATGTCTGGCTCTAAAAGAGTGACCACATAATTTTGTTTATCTGGGTCACTGAGACCTATTTTTCTGTGTTCTTCTGTGTATTGTTGCCACCTCTTCTTAATCTCTTCTGCTTCTGTTAGGCGCTTACTGTTTCTCCATAGTGACTGTACCAGTTTACATTCCTGGCAATAATGTAGGAGGGTTCCCTTTTCTCTACACTCTCTTCAGCATTTATTGTTCACAGATTTTTTTGATGACGGCCATTCTGACTGGTGGGCTTCCCAGGTGGTGCAGTGCTAAAGAATCCTCTTGCCAGTGCAGGAGATGTAAGAGATGGGGGTTTGATTCCTGAGTCAGCAAGATCCTCTGAAGTAGGAAATGGCTACCCACTCCAGGGTTCCTGTGTGGAGAATTCCATGGACAGAGGAGGCTGGCAGGGTACCGTCCATGGGATCCAAGGAGTGGGACACGGCTGAGCACAGCACGGGCGGCACATTCCGACTGGTGTGAGGTAGTGCCTCCCATTAGTTTTGATTTGCATTTATCTAATGAATGATGTTCAGCATCTTTTCATGTGCTTTTTGGTCATCTACATGTCTTTAGAGAAATGTCTATTTAGATCTTCTGCCTAATTTTTAATTGGGTTGTTTGGATTTTTTTTTTAAATATAGAGCTGTTTATAGATTTTGGAGATTAATCCCTTGTCAGTTGCTTGCAAATATTTTCTCCCATTCCATGGGTTGTCTTTTTGTTTATAATTTCCTTTGCTGTGCAGAAGTTTTTGAGTTTAATTAGGTCTCATTTGTCTGTTTTTGTTTTTATTTTAATTATTCTAGAAGGTGGATCTATAAAGATCTTGCTTTGGTTTATGTCAAAGACCGTTTGTCTATGTTTTCTTCTAAGAGGTTTACAGTGTCCAACCTTACATTTATGTCTTTGATCCAATTTGAATTTATCCTTGTGCATGCTGTTAGGGAGTGTTCTAATTTCATTGTTTTACATGTAGCTGTTCAGTTTTCCCAGCACCACTTATTGAAGATGCTGTCTTTTCTCTGTTGTATATTCTTGCCTCCTTTGTTATAGATTAGGTGGCCCTGTGTGGGTTTATCTCTATACCATCTATCTTTGTTCCATTAATGTATATATATTTCTGTTTTTGTGCCAGTATACTTTTTTTTTTAGTGAATTGAGTCCCTTCTTTTTTTTTTTTAGTTTTCTTTTTCTTTTTGTTTCTTTTACTTTACAATACTGTATTGGTTTTGCCATATATCAACATGAATCTGCCATGGGTGTACATGAGTTCCCAATCCTGAACCCCCCACCCACCTCCCTTCCTATACCATCTCTCTAGGTCATCCCAGTGCACCAGCCCCAAGCATCCTGTATCCTGCACCAAACCTAGACTGGCGATTCGTTTCTTACATGATATTATACAGGTTTCAATGCCATTCTCCCAAATCATCCCACCCTCTCCTGTTTTTGTGCCAGTATACTGTTTTGATTACTGTGGCTTTGTGGTGTATTCTGAAGTCAAGGAGCCTGATTCCTCCAGCTCCGTTCTTTCTCAAGATTGCTTTTGCTATTTGGGATCTTTTGTTTGTCTACACAAAGTGTAAAATTTCTTGTTCTAATTCTGGAGAAAATGCCATTGGTAATTTGAGAGGGATTACCTTAAATCTATAAATTGCTTTGAGTATTATAGTCATTTTCACTGTACTGATTCTTCCAATCCAAGAACATGGTACATCTCTCCACCTGTTTGTATTATCTTTGATTTGTTTCACCAGTGTCTTAAAGTTTTCTGAGTATTGGTCTTTTGCCTCCATAGGTAGGTTTATTTGTAGCCATTTTATTCTTTTTGATGTGATGGTAAATGGGATTGTTTCCTTAATTTTTCTTTCCTATCTTTCATTATTAGTGTATAGAAATGCAAGATATTTCTCCATATTAATTTTGTATCCTGCAGCTTTACTGAATTCATTGATGAACTCTAATAGTTTTCTGGCAGCATCTTTAGGACTTTCTATGTTTATTATGTAATCTGCAGATGGTGACAATTTTACTTTTTCAATTTTGTTTCTTTTTTCTTCTTTGATTGCTATGTCTAGGCTTTCTGAAATTATGTTAAATAAAAGTCATAAGAATGGACATCCTTATTTTGTTCCTGAGCTTAGAGGAAATACTTTGTTTTTCACCATTGAGAATAATGTTTGCTGTGGGTTTCTCATATATGGCCTTTGTGATTTTGATATATATTCCCATTGTGCCCACTTTCTGGAGTTTTTTAAATTATAAATAGGTGTGGAATTTTGTCAAAAGATTTTTGCATCATTGAGGTGATTATATGGTTTTTATTCTTTAGTTTGTCAAGGTGGTGTATCACATTGATTTTACATATATTGAAGAATCTTTGCTTCCCTGGGATAAATCCCATTTGATCATGGTGTATCATCCTTTTAGTGTGTTGTTAGATTCAGTTTGCAAGTATTTTGTTGAATATTTTTATGTCTGTGTTAATCAGTGATATTGGCTTATAATTTTCTTTTGTTTTTGTGTGATATCTTTGTCTGGTTTTAGTATCAGGATTATGGTGGACTTGTAGAATGAGTTTGGGAGTATTCCTTCCTCTGCAGTTTTTGGGAAGGGTTTTAGAAGGATAGGTGTTAACTCTTCTCTAAATATCTGGTAAAATTTGCCTGTGAGGCCATCTGGTCTTGGACTTTTATTTGTTGGGAGCTTTTAAATCGCAGTTTCAATTTCAGTACTTGTGACTGGTCTGTTCATATTTTCCATTTCTTCCTGGTTCAGTCTTGAGAAATTGAACCTTTCTAAGAATTTGTTCATTTCTTCTAGGTTGTCTATTTTATTGGCATATAGTTACTTGTAGTCTCCTATGAACTTTTATATCTGTGGTGTCATTGTAACTTTTTTTCATTTCTCATTTTATTGATTTGAGCCCTCTCCTTGTTTTTTTCTTGATGAATCTTTCTAAAGGTTTATCAGTTTTGTTTATCTTCTCAAGGAAACAGCTTTTAGTTTCTTTGATCTTTACTGTTGTTTTATTCATCTCTATTTCATTTATTTCTGTTCTGATCTTTATGATTTTTTTCCTTCTACTAAGTATAGGTTTTGTTATGTTTTTCTTTCTGTAGTTGCTTTAGAAGTAAGGTTAGATTGTTTATTTGTGACTTGTTTTCTGAGGTAAGATTGTTTTGCTATTAACTTTCCTCTTAGAACTGCTTTTGTGTACTCAGTCACTTCAAGCACGTCCAACTCTTTCCAACCCTCTGGAGTGTAGCCCACCAGGCTCCTCAGTCCATGGATTCTCGAGGCAATAATACTGGAGTGGGCTGCCATACGCTCCTCCAGGGAATCTTCCTGACTCAGGGACCTAACCTGGGTTTCCTACCTCTCCTGCATCGCAGGCTGATTCTTCACCACTGAGCCACTAGACTTTTGATCATTGTGCTTTCATATTCATTTGTCTGTAGGTATTTTTTCATTTCCTCTTTGATTTCTTCAGTGAGCCATTGATTGTTTAGTAACGTACTGTTTAGTCTCCACATATTTGTTTTTTACAGTTTTGTTTCTGTGTAATTGATTTCTAATTTCATAGCTTTGTGGTCAGAAAAGATGCTTGATATGATTTCAATTTCTTATATTTACCAAGGGTTGCGTTGTGGCCCAGCATGTGCTCTATCCTGGAGAACGTTTCATGTGTACTTGAGAAGAAAATATATTTTGTTTTCAGATGGAAAGTCCTATAAATATCAATTAAGTCTGTCTGGTCTAGTGTGTCTTTTAAGGTTTGTGTTTCCTAATTAATTTTCTGTCTGGATGATCTGTCCATTGATGAAAGTGGGGTGTTAAAATCCTCCGCTATTATTTTGTTACTGTCAGTTTCTCTTTTCGTGGCTGCTAGCATTTGCCTTATATATTGTGGTGCTGGCTGTGTTTGATGCATATATATTTACAATTGCTGTATCTTTTCTTGGATTGATCACTTGATCATTATGTGGTGTCCTCCTTTGTCTCTTGCAACAGTCCTTATTTTAAAGTTGATTTGTCTGATAAGAGACTTGTTAGTCTGTTTCTTTTGATTTCCATTTTCCTTTTTCCAGGAAGAAATGGAATGGAATGCCTTTTTCCATCCCCTCACTTTCAGTCTGTATGTGTCCCTAGGTCTGAAGTGGGTCTCTTGAAGACAGAGTATATAAGGATCTTATTTTTGTATCCATTTAGCCTGTCTGTATCTTTTGGTTGGAGCATTTATTCCATTTAAATTTAAGCTAATTATCAATATATATTGCCATCTTGTTAATTATTTTGGATTTGTTTTTGTAGATCTTTCTTCCTCTTTCGTTGTCTTCGCTTGTGATTTGATGGCTGTCTTTAGTGTCTTATTTTGATTGCTTTCTCTCTTTTGTGTCTGTATCTACTGTTTTTTGGTTTGCTTTTCCCATGAAGTTTTGATATAGCCATCTCTCTATATACATATGGAGAAGGAAATGATAACCCACTCCAGTATTCTTGTCCATGGAGAATCTCCATGGACAGAGGTGTCTGGTGGGCTACAGTCCATGGGGTTGCAGAGTCAGACACAACTGAGTAACTAAGCACATATATACACAAGATATACACAACCTAAAAAATCTTAATTTGCTTAATTGCTGGCATCTTAATTTCAAATGCATTTCCAACATCCTGCATTTGTACTCTCCTCATAATGGCTGGTCTTGATCTATTTGTGTGTGGATGATTTCCTACCTTTTTTGTATGCTTGCTTTCCCAGGTGAGCTTTCCCATTCATAATTTTCTAGTTTCTAATTGTAGCCAGTTCTTCTCCGCCTAGAGATATTCCTTTAGCATTTGTTGTAAATCTGGTTTGTTGATGCTGAATTGTGTTAGCTGGACTTCCCTGGTGGTGCAGAGGTTAAAGCGTCTGCCTGCAATGTGGGAGACCTGGGTTCGATCCCTGGGTCAGGAAGATCCCCTGGAGAAGGAAATAGCAACCCACTCCAGTATTCTTGCCTGGAGAATCCCATGGACGGAGGAGCTTGGTGGGCTACAGCCCATGGGTTGCAAAGAGTCAGACACGACTGAGTGACTTCACTTCACTTCACTTGCCTATTTACAAAGCTTTTGATTTCTCCATCAAATGACAGTTTGCTGAGTATACAGTATTCTTGGTTGAAGGTTTTCCCCTTTCATCACTTCAGAAATATTGTGCCACTCCCTTCTGGCCTACAGAGTTTCGGCTGAAAAATCAGCTGATAACCTTATGGGGATTCCCTTCTATGTTATGTTACTTTCCCTTATTGCTTTTAATGTTTTTTCTTTGTTTTTAATTTTTGTCAGTTTGATTACTGTGTGTCTCAGTGTGTTCCTCCTTGGGATTTTCCTGTATGGAATGGGACTCTCAGCTTCCTGGACTGCATTGAATGTTTCCTTTGTCATGTTAGGGAATTTTTCTGCTATTATGTCTTCACGTATTTTCTCAGGTTGTTTCTTTCTCTGTTCTCCTTGTGGAGCCTTATAATGTGAATATCGATACGTTTAATGTTGTCCCAGAAGTCTCTTAGACTGTCCTCACCTTTTCATTATTTCTTTATTCTGTTTCACAGCAGTGATTCCCACTAATCTGTCTTCCAGATCATTAATCTGTTCTTCTGCCTCCTTTTTTTCCCTGGTATTGATTCCTTCTAATAAAATGGCAACCCACTCCAGTATTCTTGCCTGGAGAATCCCAGGGACAGAGGAGCCTAGTGGGCTGCTGTCTATGGGGTCTCACAGAGTCGGACACGACTGAAGCGACTTAGCAGCAGCAGCAGCAGTGTATTTTCATTTCAGTTATTGTATCAGTTATCTCTATTTGTTCTCTAAAACTTCTATCTCTTCATTAAACACTTCTTGTGTCCTCTTGGTCTGTGCCTCACTTCTTTTCCCAAGATCTTGGATAAGCTTTACTATCATTACTCTGACTTCTTTTGCAGGTAGATTTCCTGTCTCCCCTTCACTTAGTTATTCTTCTGGAGTTTTAACTTGTTCTTTTGTCTGGAACATATTCCTCTGCTGGCTCATTTTGTCTAACATTCTGAGTTTGTGTTCTCTGCTTCTTAAGTTGCAGGGTTGTAACTCTTCTTTTTGTTTGGAGTCTGCCCCTGGTGGGTGAGGTTGGTCCAAGGGGACTGTGCAGGCTTCCTGGTGGGTAGAAGGATTGGTGCCTGCCCACTGGTGGGTAGAACTGGATCTTGTCCCTCTGGTGGGCAGGCCCATGTCACGGAATATGTTTGCAGGCAGCTGTTGGTTCAGGACAACTTTAGGCAGCCTGTCCACTGATGAGTGGGGCCGTGTTCCCATCCTGTTGGTTGTTTGGCCTGAGGCATCCCAGGACTGGAGTCTGCAGCCAGTTGGTTGCAGCTAGGTCTTGGTGCCAAAATGGCAAGGGCATTACCCTGGGCATCTGCCACCTGTATTCTTGTCCCTACAGTGAGACACAGCCAACTTCCACCTACCCAGGAGACTCTCTAAGACCCACACAGAGGTCTGGCACAGGTTCCTATGAGCTCACTGCTTGGCCGCACGTCCCAGTACACATGAAACCTTGTGTGTACCCTTCTAAGAGTAAAGTCTTTGGTTTCCCCAGTCCTGTGGAGCTTCTACTCTCAAGCTCTTCTGGCCTTCAGAGCCAACTGTTCTGGGAGCGCCTCCTCCCAATGCCAGACCCACAGGCCGGGGAGCCTGTTGTAGAGTTCAGCACTCTTTCTCCTGTGGGAGAACCTCTGTGATGTAATTATTTTCCAGTTTGTGGGTCACCTCCTTAGTGGGCATGGGATTTGATTATATTGCTAAAGCCCCCTCCTACCATCTCATTGTGGCTTATTCTTAGTCTTTGGGTGTAGAATATTCTTTTTGGTTGATTTGAGTCTTTTTTTGTTGATGGAGTTTAGCAGTTAGTTGTGATTTGATTTTTTTTATGATAGGAGATGAGCTCAAGTCCTATTCCACCATCTTGACCAGAAATCTGATTCACTAATTCTTGTTTACTCCAGTCCTGCACAGTAAAATTGCCCCTTGATTTCCTTCATTACTCCCCATTTACAACCTGATGCAAACAAGAGGGTCAGTCCTTTGGTTTTTTTGTATCTTGTTCATAATTTGCCCCAACTGTGCATGCACGCGGTTATTTTTATTACCTTAGAGTTTCTCTGTATTTTGTTGCTTGAGGAGATGATTGGCCAGATATAAGCACTATATAAAAGGGTCCAGTCCCAGCCTGACTCATTCCCCCTGAGAAATTCTATACCCCTTATTCTTAAGGGGTAAGGGGCCAAATATTTGTTCTTCTGTAACTTCTTCCTTCTGGACAAAAGCCACAGATCCTAGCCTACCCTAGAGGTGTAGAAGTCCCTTACTGACTTTTCTAAGAACCTGTAGGGACCTGGGCCGCTGTCTGCTGTAATGGGGGGAATTCCTTGAGCCATCATGAGTCTCACTTGAAATTGTTGGAGCCTAGAAGACACAAAATTAGCCAAAAGATTGAACAAACAAGGGCCTAAAAGGAGAACAATAGCAGCCGCTAATGGGCCTCGAAAGGGAAGGGACCAGATTAACTTTAGGAGGACTCCCTTAAGTATTGATCAGACAGTGAAAATGACATCATCCTTGGCAAAACTGTGAAGTGACTCTTCCTGAGCATGTGTTTCCTTAATATTAACTTCTACCTGTCTTGTCACATTGATCCAGGTGCAGTAGGAACTATTAGTTATCACACAAACTCCACATTGTTCTGCCAGAAGGTTATCAAGAGCTGGACGATTGTCAAGATCTATATTCGGAAAAGGCAATGGCACCCCACTCCAGTACTCTTACCTGGAAAATCCCAGGAGGAGCCTGGTGGGCTTCAGTCTATGGCGTCGCTAAGAGTCGGACACGACTGAGGGACTTAACTTTCACTTTTCACTTTCATGCGTTGGAGAAGGAAATGGCAACCCACTCCAGTGTTCTTGCCTGGAGAATCCCAGGGATGGGGAAGCCTGGTGGGCTACTGTCTACAGGGTTGCACAGAGTCGGACACGACTGAAGCGACTTAGCAGCAGAAGCAGCAGCAGCAACAAGAGCTATATTAGCCAAAGAAATGAGAGAAGTATTCAGTCCCTTTAAGGCTTGTCCCATCTGTTCCATCATATAACCAAGGTCTCTGGTGAGATTTCTCAATTTTGCTTCATGATAAGTAAAGCCTCCACATGGAGCTGTAGTCCTATGGCCAGCTCTGCCCCTCTTAAGATCATTCCTAGTGCTCTCCAGGTTTGGTGGTGAGCTGGAGTGATCCTGTTACAGATAAAAATCCTCTTATCCTGTAGTCCCTGTGGTGGACTACAGGGTGGGCTACTCTCCTATGCAGTGGACATTATCAGTACATTTATAGGCTATAGCTTGGTTCGAAAAGAACAGGGCCTGGCCATAATTCTATAACACATGGTTTGTGTGTCTGCAGAGGAAAACAGACTCTTCAGGTGTGCAGACCTAAATGTCTGTCTGACAGTTGTTAAGAATGGACACTCCTTGACGGACATAACTGTTGTTAATACTTAAACAATTAGGGGACAGCAGAACATTGTGTTGATAATTAAGCATATAGAGCTCTACAACATTAAAAAAAATTATGTATTTAATTTTATTTGGTATGCACCAGTATGACCTTCTGCTAATTGAAATCCAATATGGGATTTTTAAATTATTAGTCAACTCCACAGAGACAATATACTGCCTTGGAACAATGAAGGGGGAAAAAACTGAAATATTTATTTACAGTTCCCTATATTGTAAACATTTGATCTATACACTGTTAGTAACTTTTAACGAGAGCTTTACACAAAGAAACGATGCCCTGCATTTCTATTCATATTTGGCAAAAGCATATTAAATAGAATATCAGATTTTCTTTTTCAGTAGCATTATGCTTTCTTTAGATAATTATTTAAACTTTCAAAAGACCTAAATAAACTTTCTTTTTTTTTTTTTTTTGGAAAACAAGAACTCAATTTTTTATTTCATCATTTCTTGCATTTGAAGTACTCCTCGATGACATCCTTGGCCTGAGATTCTTTGCCATAGTCCTTAACCACCACACAACTGCAACCAACCACTTTACGGGGTTTTCCCTCTCTGTCAATTTTACAGAGGCCTACCCATTCCCCTAGTTTCTTGTTGTCATCAACCTTAATCAGGTTGATTTGATGCTCAGCACAAAGGGCCTCCACCAACTTGACATACATAGGCTCATCACAGTTGGATGCAAGCACACATAGATGGGCTTGGCGCTTGTCTAAAGCTTTCGCAGCTTCGCGAATTCCACGTGCTAAGCCATCGTGGATGAGGGCGGTCTTCAGCACCTCTTGCAGAGCAGTATTAACGTCCATTACACCTCCAGCAGCAATGCCTTCCTCGGCCATGGCGGTGGGTTACGGGTGGAGCCGAATCTTGAATGCACCCGAGCCTCCGCCTCCGCGCGGCTCCGCGGCGGCAGGGAAAGAGCCTAAATAAACTTTCAAAAGACCAAGTTCTATACAACTAAAAGTACTTAAGCCAAATATTTGGCTTATAATTTCATTTTTAGAATAAAGTGCTATAACCTGGCAATCAAAACTACCTTTAGACATTAATTTACAATACACAGTATTTATCTGGAAGGGCTTAAATTTCAGCACAAGGTCACTATCACCTGTATACCAGCAGGATTCTTTTTTATGTAAATAAAGCTTCAAAATTAACTGATGAATTATTGCCTTAATGCCTTATTATTGGTTTCCTACAAAAGAGGATAAGAACTACTGATATATCTTTTCTCTTCTTTGAGGTCACTTGACATTAATTTTCATATTCAGTAAGTCTACTGAGTTATAATATTCTCCTACAATCATTGTCCTTTTATAACAGCAAATACTAATGGTAATTACTAACATATACCACTCAAAAAAAACAAGTTGTTTTTTTTCCTTTTGAATAGGAAACTATATTTTGGGAGTTGTGCAACAAAGCTAAAACAAGAGGACTATAAAACAGTTTCCCTGACACAACATGTTGACAAAATATGCATCTGTTTCATTGTTTTTGTAGTTATAATGCCCTGCTAAGCTACCCATATGTAAATAGTGTATTTTCTTTATATATTAAATCTAGTAGAATCATCAAGTTCTCATTCTCCTTTGTCCTTTTATAGCTCTTTATCAGATAATTGAATTATGAAAGCATATGCCCAGACCTGCAGACAATGTGCATTGTCATCTATTACAATCAGAATTTTCCTCAAATTACATGTTTATTAAAGTGAAATTGAACATACAGGCAAAATTAATAAAGAGGATACTATAGTGTGGATTGAAGCTAGAACTCAGTGACCTAAGAAGTATGCATTGGTTTGGCATGTGTTTTTTCTTTCTAAGATTAACTAAGTTGAGCATGTCCAAAAGTCATTTGTGCCAACCTCACAGATACGGCAGTATCAAGTATTCATTTCCTTGATATCTTCAGTTAGATTACTTTAGTAAAACAATCAGTATGGTTTAAAAAATAATATACCACAATAGTTTCAACAGAAGAGCACCATCTAGTTTAGTTCAGTCGCGTCAAACTCTTTGCGACACCATGTACTGCAGCACGCCAGGCCTCCCTGTCCATCACCAACTCCCAGAGTTTACTCAGACTCATGTCCATTGAGTCGGTGATGCCATCCAACCATCTCATCCTCTGTCATCCCCTTCTTCTCCTGCCCTCAATCTTTCGCAGCATCAGGGTCTTTTCCAATGAGTCAGCTCTTCGCATCAGGTGGCCAAAGTATTGGAGTTTCAGCTTCAACATCAGTCCTTCCAGTGAACACCCAGGACTGATCTCCTTTAGGATGGACTGATTGGATCCTCTTGAGTCTTCTCCAACACCACAGTTCAAAAGTATCAATTCTTCTGCGCTCAGTTTTCTTTATAGTCCAACTCTCACATCCATACATGACCACTGGAAAAACCATAGCTTTGACTAAACGGACCTTTGTTGGCAAAGTAATGTCTGCTTTTTAATAAGCTATCTAGGTTGGTCATAACTTTCCTTCCAAGGAGCAAGCGTCTTTTAATTTCCTGGCGGTAGTCACCATCTGCAGTGATTTTGGAGCCCCCCAAAAATAGTCTGTCAGTGTTTCCCCATCTATTTGCCATGAAGTGATGGGACTGGATGCCATTATCTTAGTTTTCTGAATGTTGAGTTTTAAGACAACTTTTTCACTCTCCTCTTTCACTTTCATCAAGAGGCTCTTTAGTTCTTTACTTTCTGCCATAAGGGTGGTGTCATTTGCATATCCGAGGTTTTTGATATTTCTCCTGGCAATCTTGATTCCTGCTTGTGCTTCATCCAGCCCAGCATTTCACATGATGTAATGGCACCCCACTCCAGTACTCTTGCCTAGAAAATCCCATGGGCAGAGGAGCCTGGTAGGCTGCGGTCCATGGGGTTGCTAAGAGTTGGACATGACTGAGCTACTTCCCTTTCACTTTCACTTTCATGCACTGGAGAAGGAAATGGCAACCCACTCCAGTGTTCTTGCCTGGAGAATCCCAGGGATGGGGAAGCCTGGTGGGCTACTGTCTACAGGGTCGCACAGAGTCGGACACGACTGAAGCGACTTAGCAATAGCAATAGCAACGCTGCATATAAGTTAAATAAGCAGGGTGACAATATACAGCCGTGATGTACTCCTTTTTGGAACCAATCTGTTGTTCCATGTCCAGTTCTAACTGTTGCTTCTTGACCTGTATACAGATTTCTCAGGAGGCAGGTCAGGTGGTCTGGTATTCCCATCTCTTTCAGAATTTTCCACAGTTTGTTGTGATCCACACAGCTTTGGTATAGTCAATAAAGCCGATGTTTTTCTGGAATTTTCTCTCTTTTTTGATGATCCAACAGATATTTGCTATTTGATCCCTGCTTCCTCTGCCTTTTCTAAAACCAGCTTGAACATCTGGAAGTTTACGGCTCATGTACTATTGAAGCCTGGCTTGGAGAATTTTCAGCACTACTTTGCTAGCGTGTGAGATGAGTACAATTGTGTGGTAGTTTGAACATTCTTTAGCATTGCCTTTCTTTGGGATTGGAATAAAAACCGACCTTTTCCAGTCCTGTGACCACTGCTGAGTTTTCCAAATTGTTGGCATACTGAGTTCAACACTTTCCACAGCATCATTTTTTAGGATTTGAAATAACTCAATTGGATTTCCATCACCTCCACTAGCTTTGTTCATAGTGATGCTTCCTAAGGCCCACTTGACTTCACATTCTAGGATGTCTGCCTCTAGATGAGTGATCACACCATTGTGATTACCTGGGTCATGAAGATCTTTTTTGTATAGTTCTTCTGTGTATTCTTGCCACCTCTTCTTAATATCTTCTGCTTCTGTTAGGTACATACCATTTTTGTCCTTTATTGTGCCCATCTTTGCATGAAAAGTTCCTTGGTATTTCTAATTTTGTTGAAGAGATCTCTAGTCTTTCCCATTCTGTTGTTTTCCTCTATTTCTTTGCACTGATCACTGAGGAAGGCTGTCTTATCTCTCCTTGCTATTCTTTGGAACTCTGCATTCAAATGGGTATATCTTTCCTTTTCTCCTTTGCCTTTTGCTTCTCTTCTTTTCATAGCTGTTTGCAAGGCCTCCTCAGACAATCATTTTGCCTTTTTCATTTCTTTTCCATGGGGATGGTCTTGATCACTGCCTCCTGTACAATGTCACGAACCTCCGTCCATAGTTCATCAGCTACTCAATCTGTCAGATCTAGTCCCTTAAATCTGTTTCTCACTTCCACGGTATAGTCATAATGGATTTAATTTAGGTCATAGCTGAATGGTCTAGTTGTTTTCCCTACTTTCTTCAATTTAAGTCTGAATTTGGCAATAAGGAGTTCATGATCAGAGCTACAGTTAGCTCCTGGTCTTGTTTTTGTTGACTTATAGAGCTTCTCCATCTTTGGGTGCAAAGAATATAATCAATCTGATTCCCACATTGATCATCTGGTGATATCCATGTGTAGAGTCTTCTCTTGCATTGTTGGAAGAGGGTGTGTGCTATGATCAGTGCATTCTCTTGGCAAAACTCTGTTAGCCTTTGCCCTGCTTCATTCTGTATTCCAAAGCCAAATTTCTCGTTACTCCAGGTATTGACTTCGTACTTTGGCATTCCACTCCCCTATGATGAAAAGGTCATCTTTTGTGTGTGTGTGTGTTAGTTCTAGAAGGTCTTGTGAGTCTTCACAGAACCGTTCAACTTCAGCTTCTTCAGCATTACTGGTTGAGGCATAGACTTGGATTACTGTGATATTGAATGGTTTGCCTTGGAAATGAACAGAGATCATTCTGTCATTTTTGAGATTGCATCCAAGTATTGCATTTCAGACTCTTGTTGACTATGATAGCTACTCCATTTCTTCTAAGGGATTCTTGCCCACAGTAGTAGATATAGTGGTCATCTGAGTTAAATTCACCTATTCCAGTCCATTTTAGTTCGCTGATTCCTAAAATGTTGATGTTCACTCTTGCCATCTCCTGTTTGACCACTTCCAATTTGCCTTGATTCATGGACCTAACATTCCAGGTTCCTATGCAATATTGCTCTTTACAGCATCGGACTTTACTTCCATCACAAGTCACATCCAGAACTCGGTGTTGTTTTTGCTTTGGCTCCATCTCTTCCTTCTTTCTGGAGTCAGTTCTCCACTGATCTCCAGTAGCATATTGGGCACCTACTGACATCAGGAAGCTTCCATAAGCCTCTTATCCTTCTCCATCAGGGAGCAGACAGACTGAAAAACTAACCAATCTGGTCACATGGACCATAGCCTTGTGTAACTCAATAAAACTATGAGCCATGCTGTGTAGGGCCACCCAAGATGGACAGGTCATGGTGGAGAGTTCAGACAAAATGTGATCCACTGGAGAAGGGTTGACAGTTTACTTTTGTTTAAATCCTATTGCTTCCTCACAAGGAATACTTTTATTTTTCAATTTCTTCTTGGTGTAGTGAATTCTCATTCAGAGGAAAATCCTGGTTACCTTTTATGCCTACGCTTTGTTCTTTAGGATCTGATGTTTCTTGAAGATCTTCTGTAGCCTGATCTCCTTCCTTAGTGGCCATTTCAAGATTATTTAAGTCAGTTTTAAGAGAGAGTCCCCACTTCATTGGTAGTATGTGCAGAATCAGACTCAAGTGATCAGGAGTACTAGGAGCCTCTGATATGACTGTCAAACATTCTGCTGCACTCTCATTGACAGTCTGCACAGACTCCATGCACCAGGTGATTTATCTTGCCACAGCTCACCTGAAGAAATAAGGTCCTCTTGTAAAGGAGAGAGTTCTGATTCCATCAACATCTTCAGGAAGAGATTCTTGGTGCTCCTAGGAGCAGTGCTGGCACTATCATTGCCTGTATTACAGATTCTTGAGTCTATTTCATCAGTATTACTTCTTGTCATCTTCTTTAAGTGGCAGAAGTCCCTTCCTGATGACTGATCTATCTCCATGAGTAAGGAGTCCTTTATTTTGCCATCCAAAATTTCTTTGTGGATTGCAGAGGTACAATTCCATTGGCTACATGATGCCATATTCCTCATGGCCTTTCTCTTGAACCAAGGGGTCTGTTTTATGTGAATCAAACATTATGTTATTTGGTGTAACTAGAAACATACCAGAGAGTTCTAGAAAAACATCTATTTCTGCTTTATTGACTATGCCAAAGCCTTTGACTGTGTGGATAACAATAAACTGTGGAAACTTCTGAAAGAGATGGGACTACGAGACCACCTGACCTGCCTCTTGAGAAACCTATATGCAGGTCAGGAAGCAACAGTTAGAACTGGACGTGGAACAACAGACTGGTTCCAAATAGGAAAAGGAGTCTGTCAAGGCTGTATACTGTCACCCTGCTTATTTAACTTGTATGCAGAGTACATCATGAGAAACGCTGGGCTGGAAGAAGCACAAGCTGGACTCAAGATTGCCAGGAGAAGTATCAATAACCTCAGATATGCAGATGACACCACCCTTATGGCAGAAAGTAAAGAGGAAATAAAAAGCCTCTTGATGGTAGTGAAAGAGGAGAGGAGAAAAAGTTGGCTTAAAACTCAGTATTCAGAAATCTAAGATCATGGCATCTGGTCCCGTCACTTCATGGCAAATAGATGTGGAAACAGCGTCAGACTTTATTTTCTTGGGCTCCAAAATCACTGCAGATGGTGATTGCAGCCATGAAATTAAAAGATGCTTATTCCTTGGAAGGAACGTTATGACCAACCTAGATAGCATATCCAAAAGCAGAGACTACTTTGCCAACAAAGGTCCATCTAGTTAAGGCTATGGTTTTTCCAGTGGTCATTTATGGATGTGAGAGTTGGACTGTGAAGAAAGCTGAGTGCCAAAGAATTGATGCTTTTGAACTGTGGTGTTGGAGAAGACTCTTGAGAGTCCCTTGGACACTGCAAGGAGACCCAACCAGTCCATCCTAAAGGAGATCAGTCCTAGGTGTTCATTGGAAAGACTGATGGTGAAGCTGAAACTCAGTACTTTGGCCACCTCATGCAAAGAGTTGACTCATTGGAAAAGACCCTGATGCTGGGAGGGATTAGGGGCAGGAGAAGGGGACGACAGAGGATGAGATGGTTGGATGGCATCATCGACTCGATGGACATGAGTTTGGGTAAACTCCAGGAGTTGGTGATGGACAAGGGAGGCCTGTCGTGCTGCGATTCATGAGGTTGCAAAGAGTCAGACACGACTGAGCGACTGAACTGAACTGAGCAACATACCACTGACTGTGCTCTTGCCACTGGTAGTATATCTGCAATTAATTTTAAGAAGTATCTCAGTAAGTGCTTCTTCCTCTTCAGAAGTGGAAGATACAACTCATGCAGGTCAAATACTAGTAAAAGCAGTTAAGGGAGTTGCTTCTTTTGAGTGGACTACATCAGGATTAGTAGTCTTATCTAATTCAGCGTCTGGATGATGTTTGTGACACAGTTCTTATGGGGCTTAGAGATGGAGGGTGCTCAACACTGGAGACTTATTCAGGATTGGGAACATTATAAAACCTGTCCATTAACAACTGCTCGGGAGAATATTTAATTCAACAAGTTTTTTGAGCTTGTATCAAATTTCAGGGCTATACTATTCAAATAATTCTTTGATTCAACCCAATTCCCTTTGGGTTTCTGAAAAGGTATTATTCTCTCATCTTTCTTGTGTAGAGTCTTTTTTTGGCCAGTGTCCCAGATAGGAACGCAAGTCCACCAGAATGCGTGGTGGGTGGGAGCTGGAGTGTAGGAATTGGAGAGCAATCCCAGAGTGAGGACTACTTTTGACTGCAGGGAGATGGCCTGAGGAGACAGGAGGGAGGAGATCGTGGTGGGAAATGCTTTTGGAGGAAAGCCAGGCTGTGCCAGAGGCAGAGCACTACTGCTGAGTCGCGTGCAGAGTGTGGAGCCTTCACTGTAGCCTCTCTCCCTACTCTCTACAACATTTTAAACTAGATGCTCATGCATGATCCTGCTGACTCCAGTTGGGGGTTGCATTCCATAGGCCTGATCACTGTTTGTCTGGAATCCCACACGTGGGTTTACTTGGATTGACTGGGTGGATGGAATGTTTCCTTTCCATCACCCACGTCCCCCTTCTGTGTTGTTTAGGGATGTGGGGCTGTAGTTTGAAACATGGCATCAGTGGGTAAGGTTGTAGGATATCTGGTGTATTATGCCTTGGAAGAGTTTTCAGGGCATGTGAAACAAGTGCTGTTTGTGCAGTTTAACATAGTGTGCCCCACACCTTGGATCCAGTTGTACGCGGGAGTTGGGCTAAAGCATTGGAATAGCCCCCTGGAAGGTGTGTGTGTGACTAATAGAGGTGAAGGGGTGGCAGTTTTACTCCATTTAGATTGTTAATTACCACTGGACCCAGCAGGTTCAGGGGAAATGCATGAGGAGAGTAATAGCCAGCTGGGGGTGTTGGTGGCATATCCAGCATTCTTCTAAATGGCTTCTCTGGTAGCTCAGCTGGTAAAGAATCTGCCTGTAATGCAGGAGATCCCAGTTTAATTCCTGGGATGGGAAGATCTGGAGAAGGGATAGGCTACCTGCTCCAGTATTCTTGGGCTTCCCTGGTGACTCAGCTGGTAAAGAATCCCCCTACAATGTGGGAGACCTCTGTGGGGTTCCATCCCTGGGTTGGGAAGATCCCCTGGAGAAGGGAAAGGCTACTCACTCCAGTATTCTGGCCTGGAGAATTCCATGGACTGTATAGTCCTTGGGTTCGCAAAGAATTGGACATGACTCTTTTAAATGTTCCCATTCAAATACGATTCTCAAATATCAGTAGTAATAAAAGGCCTTCCACAGATCATTTCAAATGCGCTAAGACTCAGAGCACTCCTGGGGTCTACATGGACCTTTAGTAGTACAATAAGAAGAAAGTTGGTCCAAGGTTCATGAGTTTCTTGGCAGAGCTTTGCTATGGTTTTCTTTAGAGTGTGGTTCATTTTCTCTACCTTCCCTGAAGACTGGGGCAGCCAAGAGGTGTTTATAGTGTATCCCTAGGGGCCATAGTAAGTCCCTGTGTGATTTGGGCTATAAAAGAGGGCCTGTTACTGTTCTGGAGGGACTTTGGAAGTCCAAATCAAGGGATTATTTCTTTTAAAAGGGACTTCTAGATTTCCATAGCCTTTTCAGATCAGGCGGAGAAGGCGTCAACCCATCCAGTGAAAAGTATCAGAAGATATTTATATCCTGATTGTGGGGGCATTTAAGTGAAATCTACCAGTCTCCCCCTCCCCACCACCCCAGATATGTCACTTGGCATTTGATTGGACTGAGTAATGATGAGGGTATTGAGTGGGTCTGTGGGTTATTCTGGTCACATAAATCACAGGCAAGCATTACTTGTTTTTCTGTTCTTTTAAGCCCCTTCCCTGAGAAAGCCTTTTGTGTTAAGTCCCATAGTGCATCCCTCCCATAATGGGTGGCATCATGTAACTCTTAGTTTCCATTGCAGGGACTCAGGAATTGGAACCTTACCCTCCTTTTTATACCAGCCTGTGCTTCCCTTCTCATAGCCCTGTTTCTCAGCATTTTCTTGTTCTTTTGGAGAATACTGGGGAAGGCTACAGAGTTCAGGGTGATCAATCACTAGGGCCATAATTTGTTCAGGCTCTTGCAGTTGAGCTGCCTTTTTTGCAGTTTGATAAACTTTGCTGTCTCCTTGGCTCACAAGAGATCCATTCCTCTGATGGCCCCTACAGTGGCTACCTGGGTTGGGAGCTGCACCCCATCTAAAAAGCCCGAATCACATCTTTATGTTTTATAGGAGAATTTCTGGTGGTTAACATTCCTCTTTCTTTCCAAATGGTAGTATGAGCATGTAGCATGTGGAACCCGTAGTCAGAGTCAGTAAGTATTTAATTTCTTATCCTTCCCTAGTTGCAAAGCTCCCATTAGTGAACTAGTTCCACATCTGTGCTGATGTCTGGGTTGGTGGGGCCTTCGCTTCTGTGACTTGATCTAGACTAGCAATGGCATGCCCCACCTTTCAGGTTCCCATTTCTATAAAACTGCTCCCATCAGTAAACCATTTGACCTCAGGGCTGTCAAGAGACTCATCTAGAAGATCATACCTGCTGGAGTAAGTTTGTTCTATGGTGTTCATACAATGATGCAGTGAGTCCCCACTCTCAGCTACTGGAAGCAGAGTTGCTGGGTTCAGGGTTTGGCACACTCATAAAATAATGTTGAGGGTTTCTGTTAAGAGGGCCTGATATCTTGTTAACCTTCCTCCAGTCAACCAATAATGATCTTTTACTTCCAGCACTGAGTGTACCTGATAAAGGGTTAACACATCTAAGTGTTGTCCCAGGGTAAGCTTGGAAACCTCATTAACCAGCAAGGCTATGGCTGCTATTGCCAGCAGGCAGTTTGGTCATTCCAGGGCCACTGTGTTCAGTTATTTTGAAAAATAAGCCACTGGTCTCTGATGTGGTCCCAGCTTTTGGGTCAGGACTCATAGTACTATCCCCGATCTCTTGTGAATGTATAGGGTAAAGGGCTTGTCCAAATTTGGAAGTCTCAGTGCTAATGCTCTGCTCAACACAGTCTTTAGAGTCACTGGTGGTTGCTCTTTCAATGAAGGGATTCCCTTTCTTCTCCCTTTAGAGCCTCAGAGAGGGCTTTGGCTTTAAGGCCATAATTTGGAATCCAGATGTGACAGAACCCAGTCATCCTGAGAAAGCCTCGGCATTGCCTCTTTGTGGTTGGAGATTATAATCACCGGTTGCTCTTTTCTGACCTGTGGCCTTAGGGGTCAAAACAGATCCTAAATATTGAACCCATCGCTGTGATATTTGAGCCTTGGTTGATGAGATACATCCCCTTTTTACCAGAAAATTTAAGACCTTAACGGTATTTTGATCTGAATCTTGTTTGGTTTCAGTACTTATCAATCATCAACATATTGTAGCAGAGTTCCCTTTTCAAGGATCACGTGCCTTGCTAATGCATTTCCAAAAATAATGGGGGCTGTCCTGAGCACATGTGGAAGCACTGTCCACCCATGGGTAGCCTCCAGGGTGTCAGAGTCCCTCCATACAAAGACAAAAAGATACTGGGAGTATGGATGGAGGAGAATACAGAAAAATGCATCTTTGAGGTACCAAACAGAGAAATACTGAGCACTCCCCAGCATGTGGGTGACAAGGTGTGTGGGTTTAGCATCCGTGGGTGAACAGGGATGACTGCCTCCCTCACTGCTCTAAGTCTTACACAAACTGACGATACTCTCCATTAGGCTTCTGAATGGGGAGGATCAGGGTGTTGCAAGGGGATTGGCAGGGCCTAAACAGTCTGCATTTTAGAAATTTGGTGACCAGTGCTGGAGTCCCCTCAGGGCTTCTGACTTTCAAGGATATTCTCTCTGGATGTTCCCTTCCAGGCATTACTGTTATTTCTGTAGAGGGGAACATGTTTTGCCCTGCTTGGCACTGAAGTATCTTAAACTGCTGTTATCTACTTGCTCTCTGATTTCTGGGGAGATGTCTTGGGAAATATTTTGATGACCAGCAGGTGGGTCATCTGGGGCTACCAACAGATGCATTCTCTGTTTGAATTCTCTGCCTCTTTGGACTTCACCCTGTCTTAAGAATATATTAGCTCCTAACTTATTTAGCAAATCTCTCCCAAGGAAGGCATTCTGGCATATACAAAAAGGAGTGAGTAATACTAATGGACCCGACTTCATAGGCAAGGGGAGACATAAATTGCAAGGAACTGGGGCCCGTCAAGTTGCCCCTGGGGCATCCCATAGGAGGGCACTCAGGACATTCCCCTTCCAGTGACCACCTTCTGACAAAAGGTACCCTGATCTTGGCCCAGGCTTCTTGGCAGCCTGTCCAGCCTTCTCAGCCCTTTGGGGTCCCCTCAAGGTGGTGGGTGAGTCAGAGCAGCCAAAAGCTCTGTTTTATTAACCTCTTATCCTTATTGGCCTTCTCTGTTCAGTCTTGGTTGTTATAGACCTTGAAGACCTCCTTTATCAAGGTTGACAATGAGGTTTGGGGCCTAGCCTCGAGCTTTTGTATTTTTCTCCTGATGTCAGGAGTTGTTGCTATTCAGTCACTTGGTCGTGTCTGAATCTTTGCACCCCAGGGACTGCAGCACGCCAGGCTTCCCTGTCCGTCATCAGCTCCCAGAGTTTACTCAGACTCATGTCCACTGAGTCAGTGATGCCATCCAACCATCTCATCCTCTGTTGTCCCCTTCTCCTCATGCCTTCAATCTTTCCCAGCATCACGGTCTTTTCCAACGAGTCGGCCCTTCCAATCAGGTGGCCAAAGTATTGGAGCTTCAACTTCAGTCCTTCCAATGAATATTTAGTATTGATTTCCTTTAGGACTGACTGGTTTGATCTCCTTGCTATCCGAGGGACTCTCAAGAGCCTTTTCCAACACCACAGTTCAAAGGCATCAATTCTTTGGCACTCAGCCTTCTTTATGGTCCAGCTCTCACATCCATACAGGACTACTGGATAAACCATAGCTTTGACCAGGTGGTGTTTTGCTGACCTTTGTCAGCAAAGTAATGTCTCTGCTTTTTAGGTTTGTCATAAATTTTCTTCCAAGGAGCAAGCATACTTTAATTTCATGGCTGCAGTCACCATCTGCAGTGATTTTGGAGCCCAAGAAAATAAAGCGTGTCATTGTTTCTGTTTTTTCCTCGTCTATTTGCCATGAAGTCATGAGACCAGATGCCATGATCTTAGTTTTCTGAATGTTGAACTTTAAGCCAGCTTTTTCTACTCTCCTCTTTCACTTTCATCAAGAGGCTCTTTAGTTCCTCTTTACTTTCCGCCATATGTGTCATCTACATATCTGAGGTTATTGATATTTTTCCTGGCAATCTTGATTCCAGCTTGTGCTTCATTCAGCCCTGCATTTCACGTGATGTACTCTGCATATAAGTTAAATAAGCAGTGTGACAATATACAGCCTTGACGTACTCCTTTCCCAATTTGGAACCAGTCCTTTGTTCCATGTCCAGTTCTAACTGTTGCTTCTTGACCTGCATACAGGTTTCTCAGGAGGCAGGTAAGATGGTCTGGTATTCCCATCTCTTTTAGAAATTTGACTTTTGTTATGATCCACACAGTCAAAGGCTTTAGTGTAGTCAATAAAGCAGAAGCAAATGTTTTTCTGGAATTCTCTTGCTTTTTCTATGTTCCAATGAATGTTGGCAATTTGATCTCTGGTTCCTCTGACTTTCCTAACTCCAGCTTGTACATCAGGAAGTTCTCAGTTCACATACTGTTGAAACCTGGCCTGGAGAATTTTGAGCATTACTTTGCTAGCATGTGAAATGAGTGCAATTGTGCAGTAGTCTGAACACTTCTTTGGCATTGTCTTTCTTTGGGATTGAATGAAAACTGACCTTTTGATTGAATGAAAACTCAGCCACTGCTGAGTTTTCCAAATTTGCTGGCATATTGAGTGTAGCACTTTCACAGCATCATCTTTTAGGATTTGAAATAGCTCAGCTGGAATTCCATCACATCCACTAGCTTTGCTCGTAGTGATGCTTCCTAAGGCCCACTTGACTTCACATTCCAGGATGTCTGGCTGTAGGTGAGTGACTATACCATTGTGGTTATCTAGGTGGTTAAGAATCTTATTTGTATAGTTCCTTGTGTATTCTTGCCACCTCTTCTTAATATCTTCTGCTTCTGTTAGGTCCATACCATTTCTGTCCTTTATTGTGCCCATCTTTGCATGAAATGTTCCCTTAGTATCTCTAATATTCTTTAAGAGATCTCTAGTCTTTCCCATTCTATTGTTTTCCTCTGTTTTTTTTTTTTTTTTTTTTTTGCATTGTTCACTTAGAAAGGCTTTCTTATCTCTCTCTGCTATTCTTTGGAACTCTGAATTCAAATGGATGTATCTTTCCTTTTCTCCCTTGCCTTTCACGTCTCTTTTCTCAGCTTTTTGTGAGGACTCCTTAGACAACCATTTGATAAAAGGCATGGCCAGTGGTGATCTCCCTTCTGTGGACTGAGGGTGTATATTCATGTGCTAGCTGGCTCAGGAAGATGGCAGCTTTCCACCTTTCTTCTCTGTAACCTCTTAGAACCTACCTAGTTTACAGGCTTTACCATACACTTTTTCATTCCTCCCGATAGACACATGACATGTCTCATCCTAGCGTGGCCTACTTGATCTTCATAGTCCCAGTGTGGGTCATGTTCTGGGACTGCGTCCTCACTCCCCTGGTAAGTTCGCTGATGAGGGTTGGTGGCCAGTAGGCCATCTGCCTGTTCCCTGGAGTTTCTCAGTGTATGCTCAGGTTGCAACAGGGGGCCCGAATAACCGTGATGTTCTGCCAGTGAGAGTGTGTCAACCCCAGCCTGACAAATTTGTTCCTACACTTGTCAGGGTTCTCTGAGGACCTGCCAAATCTCTGCTTACAGATTCCCAAGTCTCCCACTGAGAAGGGGACACTCATTCTAGCTACTTCCTGAAGGGGGTAAAGGCTTTGTGGGACAAAAGTGGGGGTTACCTTTGAACCTGATCAGAGCTCTGCTGGGAAAAGCACTGAGGGCACTGATTTGGGGGTTTCGATTTGTCAGGGTGGTAAGGTGGGAGTCCAGGAGCTGAAGGAGATGGTGAAGGGCAGGGAAAAGGAGCTCAAGAAGGAGGCTCAGTGGGCCAGTGACTAATTAAAAGAGACTGGAAGGAAGCTCTGTGAGAAGGTCTGGCTCCCAATCTTTGGGAACAACATAGGCATAGAGGCTCCACATACATGATAAAAATCCCTCAGGCCTGAGTCTCGATAAAGTATAAAGGCCTGCACGCACGGGACCTTTCTCCATTTTGGGGACTGCTTACAAAAATAGATCCAGTAGTAAAATGGTATTTAAGAGATCCAATGGATCATTGGAGCTGGGTAATGGATACATAGGAGTTCATTATACCATTCTTTTTAAAAGATTTTATTTTTTCTGTTGAAGTATAGTTGATTTGTAGCATTGCATTGATTTCTGCTGTACAGCAGGGTGTTGAGTTGTACATGTATATATATTCTTTTTTGTATTCTTTTCCACTGTTGTTTTTCACAGAATATGGAGTGTGGCTCCTTGGGCTGCACACTGGGGCCTTGTTGTTTATCCATTCTCATTATACTATTCTGTTTATTTGTATACATTTGAACTTTTCCATGACAAAAGTGCTTTCCTTAAAAAAGCAAGCTGTGAGAGATGTACAATGTGGTATCATTTAGATCAAGCTTGAAAACATAAACAGAAAAATAGACTGTTTATAGATTTATGCTTTTGTGGTAAATGCTTAAAAAAACCCAAAACACACAGAAATCATAACAGCTGATTTGACCTTAGTGGTTACTATTGGATGGCAAGAAAAGAAGGATTCAAAAGCCTTTATAATATTCTGTGTATTTATTGGGGCTTCCCAGGTGGTTCAGTGGCAAAGAATCTGCCTGCAGGGTAGCAGACACGGGTTTGAGCCCTGTATTTTGGGAGGCTACCCTGGAGAATGAAATGGCAAACTATTTCAGTATCCTTGCCTGGGAAATCCCATGGACAGAGGAGCCTGGCAGGCTACAGTCCATGGGGTCACAAAAGAGTTGGACACAACTGAGCGACTCAACAACAATGTTTTCATTAAGTTATTCTCTGTTTAAAAATAAACCAAAACAACACAGTTAAGGGATCCATTCTGTGACCACTTCTCCTGGTCACCCAGTGCATATTGGCACCAGGCTGCACTGTAAAAGAAAATCAGTTCATTTGTTTTTAAACTGTCTCCAGTTGTTAAGAATACAGAGATACCCTGGGCATTTCTCATATTTACATTAATCTGAAATATACTCTGGCGAGTTTCTTTTATATTTCTGAGAATGTACATAAGTGCTCAGTTTCCTTTAAGCCAATTAAATACAGCTCATTTGCAAGTTAATTTTTATGTACAGACAGAACCAATAGCTTTCCCATCAGAGTTTAAAAGTCCTCTTTTTTTTTTTTTTCCTGCCTGGGGGACCATAGGTAGATCAGATAGTTTCTAGAGCCAGGCAGAACAGTTAACACTGGAGGCAGGGGGGAGAAAGGCAAGCTATTTTCTTTTCCCCCATTGGTGGTCTTTAAAGTCCTACTAAGCACCCCGAGCCTAGAGTCTCAGGCCATGTGGGCTGTTTTTGCATTTCAAGGCCTAGGTGCTCCACCAGGTCCGCAATGTTGGCAGAGACTTGCAGGACCAGTTGGACAGACAGAAATATATAAAACAAAGGGCCTTTTAAAAACACAGACGATGACAGAAACTTAAAGACACAGAGTCTTCAGGATGAAGGGCACAGGAGTGAAGGGCTGAGGACCACAGGAGAGGTAAAGGGAGGAGGGGCAGAAGAGAATGAAAGACAGAAAGAGATTGCAGTTTCAACCCGCCCGCTGCAGGTGTCTATTCAGGCACCAACCCACCTGCCTCCAGAAAGGGCCGGTGATGGAGGGAGCACCCTGTCCACTGCCCACTGGGGTGATCAAGCCTGGAAACCAGCCAGTGGTGCATCATTTCTGGGTCCCCAACCCACAGATGGGACTTCTACCCATGCGTCCACCAGTATATAGAAATCTGCCATTTCAGCCTGTTCCCAGTGGGACATCTCTTGGCAGCAGGAAAATAAAGGTGAGAATATTGTGAGGCGCTAAGACTTCCAGCCACTACGTGATATTAGGTTTGAATCTCCTTTGCTCTTGTAAATCTCCAGTCAAGGAGAGCCTACTGGGGCCAAGGTCTGTCTGCACGGCGTGAGGCAGGCCTCTCCCACCTGTTTGTCACTGGTCAAGGGGAGCTGTTGCTGGCCAGAGCGCCTCACGAGCCAAGAGGAGTGATGGAGCAGCTGCCCGCTGGCCACTCTCTGGGAAGGATGGGGCAGAAGTAAGAGGACAGAGAGGGGAGAAGTAGAGAGATTTCAGGAGAGGGAAAGGGACAAAGGTTGGGGGGAGAGTGTTGCCTGAATGAGGGTCTGAGACCGCCAGCGGCCAGGAAGGCAGACGTATCAAACGTGGTGACACTGAAATGAGGTCCAGGCGAGTGCTCGTCGCCCAGGGGGAAGCCGCATTCGGCGGTCCCTGGTGGTGCTCAGATCCTCTCCTGGGACGGGGACAGCTGTCCCTTCACTGTGTTCCCAAAAAGTATGTTACTGACCAGGGTTAATGGCCTCCTTAGTCAATAGAAATTGATACGAGGCTAGACAGGAAATTCCAGCAAGCCTTTATTGGGGCCCCTGCTGCAACAGGAAGGAGCAGAAACAAGTGACAGTTTCCCTTGCTTGCTTCCTGGAGGGGAGCAGGGGTGAGCTGGTTCCTTACATGGGGTGAGGGTAGCGGTGGGTCCAGGGGTAGCTTAGGTGGTCTGCCCACCTACCTGATGGTGCTGTGTGGGTTTTTGGTCTTTTCTGTATCTTGTTCATAATTTGCCCCAACTGTACAGGCATGCAGTTATTTTCAGTCCTTTGTAGTTTCTCTGTATTCTGTTGCTTGAGGAGACATTTGTCCAGGTGCAGGCACTACAGCAAAGAGTCCCAGGTCCCAGCCTGTCTCAAGAATAGGTATTAAGTTGTTTGGTGGTGTTGTGGGTGCTGTCGGTACTGCCCAGAACCAGGTTATGCGTATCTGACCTGGTTTCGTGAGCATCGGCTGTTGAGCTGCCCTAGTCTGCAGAAAGCTGTCTGGCCAAGGGGTGCCCCTCACCCCAGAGATTATTTCCCTCACCCATCCCCACCCCCACAAGCTCACAGCATGTAGCCACTGATGAGGGGATCCAGATGGTCTGCGTTCCTGTTCCCAGGTGGAACCAACTATGGTACTTATGGGATGGGGCTGAAGCTCCTGCTGAGACCACATTCTTGCTTAGCTTTCTTCCCCTGCTCTGCTCCCCTCACTTACTTCTTTCTGAGAGCAGTCCCTCAAACAACTAGAGTCTGCTTTTAGGAAATCTGACTTAAAGAATTTGTTGCAGTTGTTTTTGTCTAGTCGCAAAGTCGTGTCTGACTCTTGCAACCGCATGGACTGTATGTAGCCCAACAGGCTCCTCTGTCCATGGATTTCCCAGGCAAGAATACTGGAGCAGACTGCCATTCCCTTCTACAAGGGATCTTCCTGACCCAGGGATTGAACCCGAGTCTCCTGGATCAGCAGGCGAATTCTTTTACCACTGAGCCACCAAGGAAGCTTTAAGAAAGAATATTTGCTGAATAAATTAATGCAGACCCAAGATCTTCTTTGGGGAGTAGGAATTGACTGTGCATTTGCTTCAACTTTGGCCACTTATATTTACATTTAGGGGGTAATTTAGGCAAAGAATCAACTTTATAGGTTTACAATTAGGATTATCTAATCAGATGGATAAATACAGATTTTTCTGGTGCTAGGTATTTTATTAAGTATAGAACAGTTGTTTTGAAAAGCATGGTAGGACTATATAATTTAAAATGAGTTCTTTAAAAAAAAAAGTCTTTTAGCTTTGAAGACTGATTTGTTCTGTCTCAGTTTGGAGCTACAATAGTCAGTAATGGATTCAGTTGCACAATTGATCATTTTCCCGGAAGTGGTCATTTTCTCTTCTATATTATTCTTAAGGGACAGGGTCTATCTCATCTTGCTCATCTTTGCACAAAATATTGTGAATTTTTGATGTTCCCGTACCTTTGGATTTAGCTGAATCAGTCCCTATAAAAATATTTTTCTTGATAATATGTTTAGAAGATTTCTTATTTTGGAGGATTTTTGTTAACTTCTGGGGATAAATTTATCCATGAGAATCATATCTGTGCTTTTAAAAAATTGTTGAATACATTCAACATGATAATTTAAATATTTGCTGTAGAGAACTTGAGTTGCTTTTTCTTCTCTATGATCATTTCTGTGATTTTCAAAGGCACATACCTCCCCAGCTGCAGAATTTCACAGAAAACAACCAGCCACACATTTTGAGGTGCAGATAGCTTGCTTTATTTTGTTGTTACTATCTCAAGGAGGTCCAACAATTATAACTAACAATTGAATTTAAACTTGCATGAAAAGAACTACATCAAATTGATATTTTGGGCAGTTAGTAATACTTTGTTGTTTTTAAATTTAACGACAGCTTTATTTTGTTCTTTATTTTTTGCTGTGGCTCATTGCTTAGTTGCCCCAGTTTCTGGTTTAAATTTAGAACTACCACACGAAGGCATTGGCTGCACCCCTGAACCTCCAAGAGTTGACACTGCTCTGGCATAGGAATGCATGAATAACTTGGTTAACTGAGGGGATGGCCAGGTGATGTTACTTTTCCAAGCTACCCAGGCACTCTCTATGGTCAGAGACAGTGTGAAATGAGCGAACAAAGTGTTGGCCGTTACACTTTGTTCTGGTAATATTTAAGTCATGATAATTTTGAGTGTGACATCATCAGAGAAAATGTAAGACGTTAAAGTGTTGCTTACAGGAGGGTAAATGCAAACATCACCAATGCCTTACATTTCTGATTCCATAAGTATCGGTGCATATCAGGTGACGTGCACAGCATTTTTCGGTGGATAGGACATCTTCAATGGGGAATTCCTCGACCCATTGAGGCATACTTAGACATCAACATTATGTTGAGGCACAAAGATTGATTAAGTGTTGAGCAGGGTATTCGTTCCATAGGAAACTTTCTCCTGCCAACCGTTAGTTTCAATAGTTACAGTGTAAAATGTCATAAAATAAATGGTACAAAACTTTATAACCGTTAATTCGGCTATATACAGTATGTACATGTCACTAGAAAATATGTAATCTTCTTAGGTCAACAATTATGAAAAGATTGAAATGTATTATTTTTGAACTTTGACTCATTTAGGTTGATACAAAACTACTCTTTTTTTAAGTATTTACAGATCAGAAAGATAGAAAGATTAGTCCATGTGAATCATTTGGGTAAGGTTAAGAATGAGTCTGAGTGTGAGAGCACAGGCCCTCTTAAATGGATCGAATATTTATATTCACAGTAGCAGAGTCAGATCCAAATTCATTCCCTAAACTCAGGGTATACAGTCCACCATCTTGTTTCCGTACGTCCATGATGATCAGAGTCGTCAGGTCATCTGTGTTTTCAATGTGGAATCGCCCTTGCTGTTCTTGATCATGAATTGTTCTTCCACCACGGGACCATGTTATTTCCGGGGTAGGCTCACCCGTAAAAGCGCAGGCTACTGTTAAAACTTTTCCTTCATCAATGCTGATGTCAGGGGGAAGAGCTTCAATTTTAGGTGGAATTCCTTTATGGAACAACAACAACAAACCTTTAGAATCACTGAAAAAATAGAAAAACTTGCATTCTACTGAATTGTGTGTATGAAAGTTTCTACCATGCTACTAGGCTTGTCTACCTCTACCGATAATTTGATTGCTCACCTCTTAGGCCTGCTTTAAGCATTCTACTAGTTGAACTCTCCAGTTGTGTCATACTAGATTTTCCCATAAAACTGCTGGAACTCATTTCTACAAAGGACTCTTGCATGGAGGACATGCTTTGGGCAGACATGCTTGCAAATTTCATTTCAGTCATGCTGCTAGCACTGCTGCTGCTGAAACTGCTGAAGGAGGCCTCCTGCTTAGAGGCAGACATTTGGACTGACTGAGACGAGAAGCTTCCTTGCAAGCTCGTGTCACCACTTGTTCTCAATACTACCTCTCTGGGAGGTTCTTCAACTAGAGCTGTGGAGCATAGCAGATACACAGTGAACATCAATGACATCCAGTTAATTTGTGACATCTGACATTGACTTGCAGAAATGGAAACTTAGACACGCACACACAGAAACATAACCCAAACAATTTGCTGTGAAAGCGTAAGCAAATACATACATACAGTTGTCAAGAGCTAGCCCAGTGTCTCCCAGAAATGAATCCTTATATTTATAGTATTACATTTCATGCAGGTGCTAGAATCACTAGGAAAAAAAATGGTTAGTCATAGAAATAGAAAATAATTTTTATATTGTGCATTCTGAAAATACATGTAACAGGACAGCTGGTAGCTTTGCTTTGAAAATTAACTTATCCATATTTCTATCTAGCTATAAAGAAACATTGACTGTTAAGAATGAATTCACACAGGAAGCCTGTGTCTCTTACACATGGTATTCAAAGAGGCTCCTGAGAGTTTGCTGTGCTCAGAAAGACAAAAGCAAAAAACAGAACCATACAATGGCCTTAAGCAAGTAACGAAAGTGGTAAAGATATACTTACGAAGGACTGTTAAGGAAGCAGTAGCTGAACACTGGCCACGGAAATTTTTGGCCTTAATTGTATACTTCCCACTGTCACTTACTGATGCATTTCGGATTTCAAGAGAATATACATTTCTGGAGCGACTTACACTGATATTTGAAGAAATAGAAATCTAAAAAGAAGAGAAAAAAAAAGTGTTTCTTTGAGCTCTTCAGGAGTAAAGTATTGAAAGTTCTCTTCAGTAACATTCATAATTAAACTTACTGGCAGGTTGTTTTTGAACCATTCGATTTCAGGCGATGGCTCACCACTGATTTCACAAGAAAAGAGAACATTTTGTCCTTCATTAACATTTTGAGATCTGGGCTGTGAGATGAAGGCTGGAGCATCTGAGAGTTCTTTGCTTAGGGTCAGATCATACTGACACTTAATGATGCCTTGGCTGGTTTTGCCGATGCAGGTGAGGATCCCTTCATCTTTGTGACCAGCCTGCTTGATGGTCAGGGTATGGTCGCTGCCTGAGATGCCGTACCTATACTCATCAGAATTGCTGAGCTCCACCCCGTTCAGTACCCATTTCACATCAGTGGCACCAGCGATGTTGGCTTTCAGAGTCACTTTCTGACCATCAGTTATACTCATCTGAGTAGAAAATGCTTTGATCTCAGCATGAGTTCGGATGTCTTCCGATGCCTGTGATGTTTTAGTGATTTCCTCATGGACAACAGATTTTTCCAGGGAGGTGGCTTCTGATTTCTTGACTTTTTCGGAAATCAGAAGTGTGGAAGCTTCCTCCTTGACAGCTAGCTTTTCGTGAGATTTTACCTCTGACGTCTTGATTTCTTCAGAAATGAGGGCTTTCTTGGAAATTTCCTCTTGGATAGATGCCTTCTTCTGGGACGTAATTTCGGAGGTCTTTTGTGCGGATACTTTCTGTATCTCAGTGTCTTTTACAACTGAAAAAGAAAGCTCAGTAAAGCAAATTGAATGGAAAAGAGGTCCTACCCTTTTGTCTTGTGGATTCTGCAAGTAATATACAAAGAAAAAACACTGACTTATGCATGCAGTGTAGGTTAATACGTAATACTTTCTCAGCCCCGATCTTGGAAAGTTATCATGTGTGACTTTCGAGACCAGTGTAATGATTATTTAAACTAAACTAAATTGAAGAATGAATTCTGTGGCTTAAGGGGAAAAAAGTTTTGAATAGTTAAAGGATCTGGGAGATGGATGGATTTAGGAGATTTTGATTAATTAAAACAATTTAATTATGTTTTAGAAGATTCAGATGAAGGCAAACTCATTTTAATTGAGAAAACTGATACAGCTTTGGACTGTATCATTAACTTTCGACTGCTTTGGAAAATTAGCAAAAGCGAAGTTTTAGGGAAGAAGTACCATTTGGTATATTCACCTGACTATTCATTTTTAAACATTATAGGGAGCAGGCATCTTACATAATATCTGGGACTCTTATATAACACTACATACAATTATGCACTTAATAAATATAAATTATATTCTAACTTCAAATATGTGTATTTATACATTTGTGTACAAATGGTACTCTGTAACTTGGCAAAACAGTTTTTAATACTTTTTGTGTGTGTGTAAGCAAGCATGTTTAGAAATGTCTCCTTAATATAGTTTTCTGAAAATTGTTGGTAAGAATAAAAGCCAATTTACCTTTTATTGTTAATTTGCAGCTAGAGGACACAGATCCAGCGGAGTTTGTTATTGTACAAGTGTAAAGTCCACTGTCAGAAGTATCAGTCTTATGAATTTCTAGGAAGAATGCTCCTTTGTCTTCAGAGAGTTTGTATTTACCTCCTTGTGTTATAGCCTGTGAAATGCAAGTGATTTGAATTTTAAAAAGTGAGTTACTCTTAAACTTTCTTTGGGAGTTGGGAAAAAGGGAAGAGGGTTAGTTTTCTTTCTTTTTTTTTTTTTTTTTAGAAAATAAGGTCATTTAAGAACCAGTTACCTTTCCATCCTTTGTCCAAATGACAGTCGGCTGGGGTTCTCCAGTAACTTTAACTGCAAATTTAGCAACACCGTCTGAAGAAACAGTGGTATCCTGCAGACCAGTAACAATTACTGGTTTTGTGGAAATTGGTGCAGGAGCTTTGGGTTCAGTTTTCTTGGTTTCTGTTGACTCAGCAGTTTTCTGAGCTGCTTTCTTGGTTTCTGATATGCTTGACACCTGCTCATGGATACTCTTAAAGGCTTGTCCCACAAATTGGAAGTTAGTTTTGGAAGTTCCACCCTCTCCAGAAACCTCACAAACGTATTCTCCACGATCGGATTCGGTGAGGTTGAGGATTTTGAGCTCATAGGTACCATCTGCAGAATAGTGAAACTGGAAATGCCCGTTTTCCTTCAGTCTCCTGCCGTCTTTGTACCAGGTGACCTCTTTTGCACATAATGCACTACTTTCAACCACACAGGTCAGCTTCGCTATGTCTTTAGAAGCTTCTGCTTTCAAGGACTGAATTATCTTAGGTGGGGCAGCAACTGGCAACTGCTGAACCTTTTCTGTTGGTGTGGGTTTTGTCTCTGTGGGTGGCACAGCTTTAGGGTGAGGAGTCACTGGTTCTGGGGATTTCACTCTTTTTGGAGACTTGGCTCCTTCTGGGGATTTTACCCGAGGCTCCGGGGACTTGACTCTCGGTGGTGCCGTCACAGTCTTTTCAGTAACCCTGGCCTTCTGAACGGTCAGAGTAAACTGCACCTCTTGCCTCCCTTCGCTGTTCTCAACCACCACGCTGTAGCTGCCCTCATCTGAAGCCTGGACTGAAGAGATCTCAAAAGTTGACTTGTACTTTGAGGTGGTCACTTGGCGGCGGGCAGAAGTGCTTATGACTTGTCCCCCACGCAGCCATGTCATAGTTGGTACCGGCTCACCATCTGTATCGCAAGAGAACCTTGCAGACTCACCTTCGTAGACGGTTATGGACCTTGGCTTTGTGAGAATTCTTGCTGCCAAAGTCGTCTTGATCTTTCTGTGTGTGGACTTTTCTTCCATCGACTTTTCTTCGATTGCAGCACTTTTCATTTCTGCGGACGCATGGTGTTCATAGGAGGAGAGACTTTCCCGGGTCTCCGTCATCAGTGATTTCATTTCCCTGACGGAAGAGGAAGCTTCCATCTCAGATGTTTTCTTAAAGGACGAAACTGCATATGCCTCTGTTCTTGTCAGCTCAGGGAAGACAGATCGGGGAACCTGTTCGTCTTTGCGCTGGGAAGCATAGGTAGTGTAATCCCCTCCTGTGACGTCCAAGGTCGCATAGTCAGAAGCCTCACCTTTGTAGTTGGTGCACACAACACGGTATGTTCCACTGTCATCAATGTGACAGTCCAGAATTTCTAGGGTCAGGACCCCACTGGTGTTGGTGTAATGAATCTTACTGCTCTCTTGGAGTTCTACACCATTGTGGTACCATTTGACCTCCGCAGTTGGTTTTGACTGAACGTTTAAGATAAAACGTGTATTTTGGCCGCAGGGAACCCGGTGGGAACGCATCCTCAGTGTGATTCGAGGCGCGTGGTCCAGTGTAAAAGGCTGCTGAGTCAAAACCTCATACTGCCTTTCCGATGTCTTCTGAGTCTTTAGAGCGGCTTTCATGGACTCATACCTGGAAAAGATATCAAATCGTGCCGACCTCTCAAATCTTGACAGTGATCGCTCACTAGACACAGGGCTGGGGGAACGTGGACGAGTCCTCTCTGGGGTAGGAGACCTTCTTTCTACATCTTCTTCATCTTCTTCATCTTCATATTCCTCAGCTGGCCGTGGCCGCGGCCGGATCAGCTCGGATACGGGCCTCATCAGCTCGATGTAGGTGGGAGACAATGAGCGCCGGCGTCTCAGCAGCCTGGACACCGAGGAGGACGTCTCTCTCTGTGCGTGTTTGGAGATCTCATATTCTTCCTCGATTTCCGTTATTTCGGTCACTTCTCTCTGGCGTCTTGATTTCTTTCTAGACTTTGCTTCCTTCGCCAGGTGGTCCAGCTCACTCTTGTATTCTGAGAGGCGCTGGGTGGTGGTGACGGGCCGCAGCAGCTCGTGGTCCTCTCTCTCGGCCATGATCCTCTGCCGCTGATGGGCCTGCCTGTGCGAGGCGCGGGCATGCCGCTCCCGCAGCTCTGCGTAGCTTGTGCTGGTCTCTTCCCTGGTTGGGATGTGATAGGTTGAGTATCTGAAGTCTCTTCTTGCTTCCTCCACCTTGACGTGAGCTTGTGGGGAAGAATAACGCAGACTTGAAAGCTCAAAACGAGGAGGGCTCCGGCTCGGGGGTGAGGCTGAAAAACCCAGTTCCAGCTCTTCTTCAAGACGCAGCCTCTCTTCCTCTGTTCTCTTCATCGCCAGGTAGTCGTCAATGGGCAGGAGTAATTCTTCGTCGGAGATGTCACCAAGAGAACGTCTCCTGGGTCTGTAATAATAGTAGTAATCGGGAGAAGGTGTACGCCGGCGGGCTGGTCTCACCATTTCAAGGTCATCTTGGGACAGTTTGGGAATCCGCCACCTAGGTCTGTATTGATCGGTGATGCGTGGGAGAGGCATTACATAGAACTGCTCCCATCTTGAAAGGCGGATGCGCTTGGGCCTCTTCTGTACAACTCTGTCAATCTTCCCAGGCATTTCAAATTGATCCCGTATCTTCTTATACCACTTCATGTCAGACATGGGCACGAACTGCTTAATGTGTTGGTCTTCTTCTATGGTGGTCTGTTTGTACTTGCGCGGCTCTGGGACTTCGTACGGCATGCGGAGCTTCCGCTCCTCCTTCTTTTCTTCCATCTCAAGCCGGTATTCCCCTTTCACGGTCTTGGTGCTGACGGCTGGTTTGTAGAGGATGGCAGCTTCTCTCAGCGCCTCCTGGGCGACCTGCGTCAGCGGCACAGCCTCAGTGCCAGAAAGAATTTCAGCCATTCTCAGGGTCTTGTTAATCTGTCTCTGCACGTGTCGTTCGTGCTCCTCTTTTGTCTTGAATTCCTGTTTGACATACCTTAGGCGTTCCACTTGTAGGTGGGCCTGGCAGCTGGTGGATCCAGCTGTATTTGTGGCTGTGACCCTGTAATAACCAGTGTCTTCCGGCAAAGTATCCCTGATGTGAAGAGCGTAATAATCCAAGCCTTCATGGATAATTTCAATGTTAGGCCCAAGGGAGAGTGGCCGACCATCTTTCTCCCATTTTAACGTTGGTGGGGGGATGCCAGACACTCTGATCTCAAAGCAGACACTTTGGCCTTCTTGGCATTCTGCGTTTGCCAGTAGCCGTTTGAACATGGGTCTGAGGGTCGTATCTGATGGAGGTGGGTGTGGAGTTACAGTCAGCTTTGCTTTGCAGCTGTCCTCACCGTATTTGTTCCTTGCCACAACGGTATATTCGGCGTCATCATCCATAGTTACGCTGTTGATTGTTAATTGGTAAAGACCTTTGTCCGACTCAAATATGTACTTCCTGTCATCATCACCTGGTTTGATTTTCTGACCTGATTTGTACCACGTTACTCGAGGCTCTGGGTGGACAGTTATGGTTACACCAAACCGGACATTTTCACCCACATAAGCTGTCTTGTTATAGAGAGGTAGGGTGAATTCAGGTGGTCTTTCCAGGAGTCTCATGGTATCTGTTCTGCGCTTAAGTTTCTTCACAGTTCTACGGCAATAATAGTCGTAAACTTCTCTCACACCTTTAACAAAGAGCTCTGCATAAGAACTGTCTTCACCATAGTCATTGACTACTTTGCATCTGTAGGTACCATCATCAAATTTGGTGATGTCTTTGACATACATGGTGGCCACTCCATCTTCATATGTGATTTCATATTTCTCACTGTTCTCCAGCTGTCTGACACCGAAGTACCAAGTCACCTGGGTTGACTGATCGTAATTTTCAATTCTGCATACATATTTGACATAGCCTCCTTCTTCTCCAACTGCATGCATTATCTGCCCAGAAACGGGGCCGATTTCAATGGATGCCACTTTAACTTTAGCAATGCTCACTCCCTTCTGAGATCGAATTGCACCACCACAGGAGATCCGGGCTGCAGACACAACCATGTTGAGGTCTTTCTTGACTAGGGTGTGGTAGTAGCGTCGGTGTTTCAATGTCCTGATCACTTTAGTACTGACTCTTTCTGTCTTCTGCTTCAGCCATGGATGCTGAAGGGCCTCAGATGCTGTCATGCGAGATTTTCTCTCTTTCACTAATAACCGGTCAACAAAGTCCATGGCTTCGAGGCTGATCTCTTGGAATGCTTCTTCATCAAAGGTGTATTCAGCATTCATGATGTTCTCAATGACCTGCTGGTTAGTTTCGGCCAGGAATGGATTGATGCCACTCAACAGCACGTACACCAGTGTTCCAAGAGACCACATGTCCGTGGCTGTGCTGACAACATCATGCTGGTGGACCTCAGGAGCATAGTATTCAGGGGCAGTGAACTGAAGCCTAAAGTTGTCCCCTGGCTTCAGCTGACGGGCTTGACCAAATTCTATGATTTTAATGGTGGAGCTCCTTCTTGTTTGGTAGATGATGTTGTCTGGTCTAATGTCAAAGTGTCCAATATTATGGCTGTGTAAGAACTCAAGTGCTTCGCACACCTGGCGAACATAGCTTACAATTTCTCTCTCATTAAGTTCAAAAGCACTTGTGTTAATGCGCTCAAATATGTCAAGTCCTGATAGGAACTCAAAGATCATAACTAATTCTTCCATGCTTTCAAATGATTCATGGAGGTATAACATGTTTCGGTGCCTAGCTATATTTAGAATGGAAATTTCTTTCTTTACCAAAACTTGATCAGTCCCTTTGACTTTCACAAATTTGGCCATGTACGTCTTCTTTGAGGATGTTTCAACACAACGGTGGACAATTCCAAACTGACCACGCCCAAGATCTTCAGCAATCATATATTTCTCATAAAGCTCCTTGGTTGAAGAGTGGGATGCTTTGGTCATAGAAACTTCCCTGGTTTCATCTACCTCTTCATCATAGTTCATAGCCCTGGTCTTGTCTTCTTTGGTTACTGTTGGTTCTGAAGGCTCAGAAGGTTTGCTTAGGCCAAATTTATTCTCTGCTATTATACGGAACTGGTAACTTGTTTTTCCAAATAAGTTGACCACGGTATAACGTGTTTCTCGGGCCTGTCCTACCCGGATCCATCTTTCTGCGGTGGTTGCACACTTTTCAACAATGTAGTTGGTGACTTTGCTGCCACCATCAGAAGCTGGCTCAGTCCATGTTAAGTTCACAGAATCTCGTGACACGTCACTAACTTTGACTCCTCTGGGGGGGTCGGGAACATCAGCCACATCCAGTTCAACTGTCTTCTGGTCAATTCCAAATCTGTTTTTAGCACAGACCACATAGAAACCAGCATCTTTTCTCTCCACTCCATTGGGGAAAACAAGTGATGTGAACGACCTTGTGACAATAACTTGGTAGTGGCCATTGTTGTCGATGAGATCTTGTCCTTTCTGCCAGGTGATCACTGGATCTGGTTTGCCACTGAATGGGATCTTGATGCTGATTACCTCACCTCGGAGAGCGTGGACTGCTCCCATGCCTTCAAGATTTTTAGGCAAGTGTATCTTGGCTGGAACTGTATCAGAACAAAAGAAGGAAGAATATAATTTAACAACACCCAAAACTATATAAGAGTGCCCCACCCTATTAATAATATGTAACCTTGCGCCAAAATGATGTCTACTGATGTGTTTTTACCTTCTACATCCAAGGAGGCAGTGCCAGACACAGACCCTCCTTGGTTGGTAGCTCTGACTTGGTAAACGGTGGCATCATCATCTGTGACGCTTGCAATGATGAGCTGGTGGTAGCCACCCTTAAACTCTTGAATCCTGTACTTTAATCCATCTGCGATGATTTCTTTGCCTTGTCTGTACCATTTCACAATTGGTTTCGGATGACCAGTCACTTTGCAGACCAAAGTAGCATTGCTCTGATATCTGACATTTAGATTTCTCAGTTCCTCTTTAAAGTGTGGTGCCTGAATTGGGACATCAGATTTGGGATTGACAGGTTCTGATATTTCACTCCATTCACTCTCCCCACCTAGGTTTTCACATTTCACACGGAACTCATATTCAAGACCTTCAATAAGGTTTTGTACTGAAAAGACGGTTTCGCGAATTTCATCTGTCGTCACAGCAATCCACTTGTTCTGCTTCTTCTCACGCTTCTCAAGGTAGTAATTTCTAATCTTTGCACCTCCATCGCTGGCAGGTGGCTTCCAGGCCACAACACAAGAGTCTTTTGTGACAGCAGTAACAGTTGGTTTGCCAGGGGCACCTGGCTTTTCTGTTTAAAACAAAGAAAAAGCATTTGACTCGTCAGGTGAAACAGACAGCTTTATGAAGAGCTTATTTTAAAAAAATAAATAAATTAAATGTTACGAACCCAAAGTTCTACTAATGATAGCTAATCCAGAAAAATGAAATTGGTTACTTTATGCTAAGAAACTTATCAAAATAGAAAGTTCCTTTTTAAAGAAGAAGGGGAGAGGGTATATATGTGCCCTTTTAGATCAGCAAAATTCAAGTGACATAAAAGACACTTTACTTTAGCTGAATCTTTGCTGTCTCCTTTCAAAAGTCATTTCTGTTGGGAAAAAAAAAGTTTTACATACAGATGGGATTTTGCTATAGGAAGACTGTCTGTAGAGGTTGTACTCACCAAATGGACTCTTAATGATCACAACTGAGGAGACTTCTAGAGGTTCACTGATGCCAAACATGTTCTGAGCCGAAACCCGGAAGTAATACCCAGCATTTTCTGTGAGATTCACAATTCTACAGGTTGTCACTGAGATGGCTGAAGACACCAATTGCCATTCAGCCCCTTCCTTGGCCTCACATTTCTCCACCACATAATTGGTGATCCAAGAGCCTCCGTCATCTGCAGGTGGTTTCCAGCTGATCACCACAGAGTTCTTCAATAGAGCTTCAATCACAATTGGTCCTGTAGGTTTGTCTGGTTTATCTGTTGGGGGAAAATACAATTGTAGTGGTCTCTATAGTGTGCCTCCCAAGACCTTTCTTTCTTTTTTTTTTTTAAAGAAGAAAAACCACTGAAAAGGAAAACAAAATACCTTGTATTTCCACATCAAGCATGGCATCGACCGTTCCAAGGACATTGCTGAGCTGAACTTTGTATTTCCCAGCATGAGTCTTACGCTGGACGTTCTTCATGACAAGATGAGTATAGTGCTCTGTGTTTTCTATAGTAATGTTTTCTGAGTTTTGCAAAAGTTTCTGGCCACGGAACCAAGTGATGGCAGGTACTGGGCGGCCAATGTACATGACATGAAGTCGAAGCGTCGAACCCACAGCACCATAATACTTCTCTTTCAGCGGGTAACCAGGATGGAACTGTGGTGTTGCTTGCAGGAGAAGCTTACTGCTGGATTCTACTTCTCCAACCTCGTTGGTAGCTACGCAGGTATAAACACCTTCATCTTCCTGTTCCTCCGTCATTACTGTTAGAGTATGTGTGCGTCCATCTGAAGACATTTTGTACTTGCGGCTTTGTACGAGCTCCTTACCAAATCGGAACCACTTAATGTCAGGCAGAGGCCTTCCGACAATCTGGCATGAGAGTTGAGCAGCTTCGCCCAGTTTGGTGGTAACATCCTTCATTTCTTTGCGTACTCCTGGGGCTTCTCCAGCTAAAGGGTATGAAAATGCATAATATTAGTGCATTATTGTCACTACTGGATCTGTAATCCACTGTCCTTGTGTATCAGGAATGAATTCATCGTACTGATTGATACTCTTATTAGACACCATGATTTACATGAGTCTAATTCTTAAGTCTTCACAGTGATTGGAGGATCATCTGGAAAGTAGAGATTCAATGAGGATATCATATTATTATGTAGAGTGACTTTTTTATGATTGGGAGGCATTAACTATGTATGGGGTTTGGGGGAAATGTGAGTTCATTATAAACCCTTGTATCTTTGCCCTTAACTTAGGTTCAGTGAAGGGGGTACACTTGTTGACACTTTGTCTTATTAGGAGTATTAAAATCCATTGTATTCATGAGAGAAATTGCTCTAGGCATGTGCTCAGTTCAGTGCATCTAATGGTTTACTGCTGAGGCTTTGTGCTTGGAATGACTCCCTCTAGAATGTATCAACTGTTCCCTTTGTGCACATATGCCAAACTGAGTTCTTTCTTTCCAAACACTTGCTCTCTAATAAAGCTTTCTGGAGACCTACCTAGTATAGAGGAAGAAGTAACCTTTACATGTTGCTTAGTTTGTAAATGAAAGCAGAGAACTAACGGCTACTTACACGTTAGTTTGGTCTTTACAGACATAGCGGTTCTTCGAGGTCTGCTCAGCCCCGTCTCGTTCTCAGCGAAAACCCTGAATTCATACTCTGTAGCTTCCAGCAAACCTCCTATTGTGAACTGCCTGTCTTTGATGCGGTCCTTACTGCTCTTCTTCCAGGCACTGTCTCCAGATTGTCTGTATTCAACCCAGTATCCAAGGATTTCTTTGCCACCATCGCATTCGGGTTTCTCCCACTGCAGAGTGACGCTGTCTTTGGATATTGAAAGAATCTCGAGTTCTCCAGGTTGGCTTGGCTTATCTGAAATATTTGAAAACAGTTGTAATGGAAAGAGAGCAAAGATGGCTTGACGCTCTGATTCTAGCCCCTTCAGAAATTCTTTCCTTACCAAATGGATCTTTGCAAACAACTGGTTCAGATGCAGGGCTGGTCTCGCTTAGGCCAACGTCGTTCTGCGCAATGATGCGGAACTGATACTCGGCATCAGGAACGAGCCCGGTGACGGTGTACATTGTGGTGGTGATCTGAGTCTTGTTGTGTCTGACCCACTTGTCAGTTGAGGTCTCCCTGCGTTCAATGTAATAGCCCGTGACCCGAGAACCACCATCATCTTTAGGCCGGGACCAGGACAAGCTGACAGAACTCTTGGTCACATCGAGTATTTCTGGAGGATTGCTTGGAGGCTCGGGAGGGTCTAAGAATGTAAGTGGAAAACACACATGTTAGGGTACAGTTCCAACTCTTGTAAGCTGGTGATTTTCATTTTGAAACAAAAGAGTACTGAGAGGAAGTTTACAGTGTTATGGTTGGAAGAGCACTTACTCAGTGGTGTTTTTGGTATGACGGGTTCCTCCGATTTCAAGGGTTTGCTTATACCAAACTGGTTTTCTGCTGAAACACGGAAATGGTATTCCACATTTTCTTTGAGGCCTTTTACCACCAGAGATGTACCTCGGACTCTGGAGTCAATGGTGTACCAGGCGGATTTAGGCACTTCGCGTCTCTCCAGGATGTACCCTAAGATGTCAGCACCACCATCATCGGCAGGGGGTCTCCAGCTGACCCTTACAGAGCGAGCTTGTATGTCATCATATTCAAGTGGCCCTTCTGGAGTGTTGGGATTTCCTATCACCCTGACCTTGATGTAGACAGCCTTCTTGCCACATTTGTTTTCCAGAACCAGGTCATAAGTGCCAGAGTCATCCCTGTCTGCTTCTTTGATTACAAGCTCAGTGTGAGTTTCAGAGGTTGCAATCATGGCACGCTTACTAACGTCTTGGCCTTCCTTGGTCCATTTACATATTGGGAATGGTTTTCCTTTGATTGGTATGGTAAGTCTGATGACTCCACCTTGTCTTACTAAGATACCTTCCTGGTATCTTTCATCAAGTTCACAGTCAGGATATTCTGGGGAGAAAGGTAAGGTTACGATTAGCATTTTGGGACACAGGCATAGGAAATAAGTCTCAAGGCAAATATAGCAAAAAGTAAGTGATCCCATCTCTTACCAAGCATTTCTGTGACTTTGACTGTTCCTGGTACCTCAGCAGGCTCCCCAGGTCCACCAGCGTTACAGGCTAGGACACGGAATCTGTATTCGGCACCCTGAGGTAGGTGTGTGAGAGTATACTCCCGAATTTTGGTTGGGGTGGTGTTGCATTTGGTCCATTCATGTTGATCGACTTTTTGCATTTCGATCAAGTAGCCTGTGACTTTAGATCCTCCTTCATCTTCTGGTACGCTCCAGGCCAGGGAGACTGATGTCCTTGTTGTGTCAGTAACTCTTGGGTTTTGTGGCTTTCCTGGAGGAGCTGGAAAATAAGAACAATAACATACTTGTTAAAGGTTTCTGCAAAGTTGAAAATCAGATGCTAAAAACCTAATGATTTCAGTGAATTGTGGAGACATGGAATATAACATTAGGCTATTTTTCATTTTGTAAATATTTAATTCATTTTATCAGTTAAAACTACTTAAAACTCTTGCTTTTTCCTTTGTCTTATATATGCTTTGTTTCTGATCACTAATACTATCTTCCATTTAATATCAGTCTTTAAACTGCTTTGAGAAATACTAACTTGCTTAAAAATTTTAACTGTGATATCATGAGTTCTATTTTAAAGAGGGAGAAGTAGATTCAAGAGAAGAATATAAGAAGTTACTTCTCCAATGCTGCTAAGGGTTGGGAGTGGGGAGAGGATTGACGACAAAGGACACAAATGAACTTTTTGGGCTGATGGAAATATTCTATAATTTGATTGTGGTGGTGGTGGTGGTTATACAACCATACATTTCCCCAAACTCACAGAATTCTACATTTCAGGAAGGTGAACATTATTATATTAAATTATGTCTCAATGAACTTTTATACAGAAGGTATTTACCAATTGGATCCATGGCAACGGTGGGTTTGGAAGGACGGCTTGGTTTTCCAGTTCCTCTCACGTTAATGGCCGTGACACGGTGTTCATATTCCAAGCCTTCAATAAGGCCAGTGGAACGGTATCGTGTCATTGTCACTGGCACTTTATTTACACGGACCCACCGATCTGCTCTCACTTCTTTGCGTTCCACGATGTATCCAGTCACTTGGGAGCCACCGTCATCTTCTGGTGGGTACCAAGTAAGTGTCATGCCCTCACGGGAGACATCGAATATCTGTAACGTTTCTGGAGGTCCAGGAATGTCTGCAGCAAGACAGAGGTAAACACACCATGGCACCATGAATAAATTAAAGACCCATATATTGTGTGTCTCGGATATACCATTTTAAACAGGTATGTAAGACTCTTAAGACTATTTTTCTAGTGTTTTCATTTTTGTACCTTTCTTGCTGTTCCTCATTTTCTTCAACTTCATAAACATTTTAAATGTGTATTCTGTATTTTTTCCTCACTGTAACAGCCAGTCTTCCCTCCCTCCTTCCTCTCCTTCTATCCATCCTTTCCTAACTCCCTCCTCTCTTTCTTTCATAAAAAAACAAAACAAAACAAAAACCTTAACCATGTTGAAAACCCCTCCAAGAAAAGGAGGTATAGAAACCTTAGAATGACCCTGGGATTAATTTTGGACCTCTTTTTACTTACATAAGGGCATATTAAAAACAAATTCCTTCTTGTTAACATTTAGAGGTGAGGAGAATGGCAGAAGGGCTCAGGACTTACTGATGCTGCTGCGACATTCTATGACTTCAGACTGCAAGTAGGATCCAATCCCAAAGCGGTTTGTCGCAGCCACCCGGAACACATACTCGTTTCCTTCGATGAGTCTGGTAAACTTGAATGTTGATCTGGTCACCGACTCAGACACAGGCAGCCATCCCGGGCGGTGGGCATCACGTTGTTCTACTACATAGCCACTCAGCGGAGCGCCACCGTCCAGTTCGGGTGGTTCCCAGGAAATGGTCACTGAAGTAGCATCAATTTCATCAACCTTGATAGGCCCAGATGGTGGACCGGGCTTGTCTACAAAAGAAAAGGAAATTCCAGATATTAATTTTCACTTCAAATCAAAATTGGGTGACTGAGCATGAACAATTTGGTTGTGCCTTTTCCCATGTTCCTACCGAGAATGATGACTTTAATGGTCTCTGACGTAGTTCCAGTTACATTCTTCAGTTCAAGTACATAGTCTCCAGTATCTTTGATAGTGGTTTCCCGGATGGTTAATTTAGCTACCTTAGTATGAGTTTCAACTGTGACACGCTCTGATTCTCTTAGTTTAGAACCAGCGAAGAACCAGGAAGCAGCAGGAGGTGGGCGACCAGCGATTGGTATCACCAGCTCTACCGGTTTGCCAGCTGGGACATGGATGGTCTTTTGAGGCATTGTAGAAAGATCAATTGTTGGCAACACTATGAGAAAGAAAGTAGGTATTTATTCTTAAGTATAATTTCTAATCACAGGATGTCATGAATTCTGAATGTTTCCTTCATTTTGCTTTACTATTATTGTTATCTTGGTGTTTTGGTACATACCTCTGAGGTCTTTTACAGTCACGGCTGTGACGATCTCTCTTGGTTCTGACACACCTTTCTCGTTTTGTGCCCTTACTCTAAATAAGTACTGTTCACCTTCATTTAAGGAAATAACAGTGTGCTCTAGGACTGTGGGTTTTAAGGTGACAACCTTCATCCATCTCTCAGTGCCAGCTTTGCAGGCCTCGAGAACGTAGCCAGTGAGTCGGCTCCCACCGTCATAGAGTGGTTTCTCCCAGGCAAGGGTAACAGTGGATTTGGTGACATCGACCACTTCTAGCTTCGTAGGCACCAAAGGCACTTCTGAGACCAGAACTGCATCAGATGTTTCACAAGGCTCTCCAATGCCATAAATATTTTCTGGCAACACCCTGAAATAGTACATGGTTCCTTCTATAAGTCCAGAAATCCTGTAGAGTGTCTTGCTGCATTTGGTAGTTACTGTTTTGAATGCTCTCATGGCAGCTTCACGCTTTTCAATAATATAATTGTTGACAGGTGCTCCACCATCAATTGTGGGAACTTCCCAAGTGATGGTCACAGAATCTCTTGATACTTCCTTAACTCTCACTGAAGGACAGGGGCCAGGAGTATCTAAAAAAACAGAGAGAATGAAGGATCCATACTTCTTATTTGACAGATTAGTTGATAGATTCTGCGGGGAAGGGGTTAGGAAAATATACTTAACATAGTTCCTTCTAGAGAGGTGATCAATCAGAGGTCAAGGTGTTTGTTTTTAAAGAATCTACTCATTGCATAGTATTAAGACCAATACTTACCGTATACTTTAACGAGGACAGTTGCTGATTTCTTGCCAGATTGGTTTTCGGCTTCAATGGTGTATTTTCCAGCATCGTACCGGTTGACTTTGTCCACAATAAGCAGAGAATAACTCTCAGTGTTGTCAATGATTGCCCGACTTGCAAGGTCAATGCCCTTTTTGGTCCATGTGATGACGGGTGGTGGTCTTCCAGATACAGACACCATCAGCCGTAGTGAGGCCCCAGCTCTGATGGTCACGGTCTTCTTCAAGTCATCTGCAAGCTCCAGATCTGGTATTTCTGGAAAGTAAATGTCAAAGCTTAATTAATTTATGAACAAGTGTGATAAGAAAAATAATTCACCTAAAACCTTGAATTAGAAATACCCAGTCTTTCCACAGGCTCAATTTCTGCAGTTGACTCGCTGTATTCGCTCATGCCCTTCACGTTCACAGCAGCAACTCTGAAGGAGTATTTCTGGCCCATTTTAAGGTCTGTCACAGTGAATTCGTTGTTTCTTATTGTGGCTTTGGTATGCACTCGGTACCACTGATCAGTGTCCTTCTCTTGCATTTCAAGAACATATCCTATGATGTCAGTGCCACCATCATACATGGGCTTGGTCCAGGCTAAACTGATGCTGTGCTTGGTGGTATCTACAACGCGTGGAGCAGAAGGTGGTCCAGGGGTATCTGTGGAAAGAAGGATATTATACACATAAGGAAGCTATGAGATTTGTATTTTTGATTTGTAAGATTCACTCAGGCATTGATTGCTGTTCTTTGTCTACACTCACTGAGACGCTCTTTGTAACTAAGGTCTTCTGATATTACAAGATGGCACTGTGTGTTCTGGAGTTACTATTTTTATTATTTTAAGAGTTAAAAACTTCTTTAGACAGGCAGATGTTTCTCCCTGGCCATCTTGGCTAGATACACTGTGTCCTACTAAGTTCATTGCTTACAGTACTCATTCTCAGGGACTTTTTTTTTTCTCTTTTTGGCTGTGCCCAGTGGCATATAGGCAGAGAAGGCAATGGCAAGCCACTCCAGTACTCTTGCCTGGAAAACCCAATGGATGGAGGAGCCTGGTGGGCTGCAGTCCATGGGGTCGCTACGAGTTGGACGCCACTGAGCGACTTCACTTTCACACATTGGAGAAGGAAATGGCAACCCACTCCAGTGCTCTTGCCTGGAGAATCCCAGGGACGGGGGAGCCTGGTGGGCTGCCGTCTATGGGGTTGCACAGAATCGGACATGACTGAAGCGACTTAGCAGCAGCAGCAGTGGCATATAGGAACTTAGTGAACCTGTGCCCCTGCAGTGGAAGCACAGAATTTCAACTTCTGGACCACTGGGGAAGTCCCAGGACCTTTCTTTGGGAGCTCAGCTTTCAACAAGTCAATATTGTTGTCACCTCTACATTTCTAGTAAGTACAGGAATAAATATCTTCTACTTCCCCTGAGTCAATCCCAGTGATTTATTCCTTTTAGTTCTTAGGCTTAAACTTTTTGTATAAGGATTTGCCAACTTATTTTTGAGGCTCTTGTGACAATTATTTTGTTAGGTACTTATTAAGATAGTAGAAACTTTCTGTTCTGCTAAGCCTCTTAAAGGAGACATTGTCCTTTTATTTCTCTTCAGTAGTTATTATCATTACAACAAAATTACCTCCATCCTTAGGAAGATTTGCAAGAGACATCCCTTTCATATTGGTAGTAGGAAAATATTTTTTTTTCACAGATTAGAAAATAACTGCAACGATTTCCAGCAATTTAACTGCTAACTTATCAACAGAAGTATTTGTTGAAATATTTTCTGTCTTAGGCTATAAAGTCCTTCTAACAAGCATATGCCTTTCTAGGCCAGTCATAGATTCTACGAGTTCTTGGAAACTGCATATTAGACAATTCTTTGTAATATGATTTTGATGGGCATTAGGAGTATGAATGAGTCTTGGAACTCACATGATGGTTCTCTGCAGGAGATAAAGTTGGAAGCTTCGCTGGGTTCGCTGTTACCAGCAGCATTTACTGCAGTCACCCGGAACTGGTAATCACAACCTTCCATTAGGCCAGTCACCTTCAGCCTGGTATCGTACACCACGTGGTCTTTGTTCACACGCGTCCAGCGCAGGCTCTTCTTCTCACGTTTGTCTACCAAGTAGTTGCTGATCTCATTGCCACCATCAGATTCAGGTTTCGTCCACTGAATGATGATATGCTCTTTGCCAGCTCCAACTTCTTCAGGTATGCCAGGTTGTGATGGAATAGCTGTTTATATTTTTATGAGAATAAAAGGTTGATCAGAATTGCACAAAATCACTATTTCTATGACTGTCTGCCCCCTGCCCACCCCATCCCCTGATCCCATGATGCTTCCACTGGTGAGTTGTTTAAGTGTTAATACTCACTGAAGGAGTTTCTGGCAACAATGGGCTCTGATTCAACAGGTACACCAGGGCCATATTTGTTTACTGCCCGCACTCGGAATATGTATTCGTTGTTCTTGATGAGTCTGGTAACCACATGGGATAGGGTGGGGCATTCGGCTTCCACAATCACCCAGTGGAGCCTGCTTGTCTCGCGTCTTTCCACGATGTAGTGAGTGATTTCTGCTCCTCCATCTTCCTGAGGAAGGCTCCAAGCTAAAGTGCACTTCTCCTCAGTTACTCTGCTGACGGTGAGCTTTCCACACGGGCCCGGGGAATCTAAAACAGATGTAGGGATGAGCAATGAGGAAGGTCCTTCTTTCTGCACACATTTGAGAAAGCTATGGAAATCAAAAATCATTTGACGCTCTTACCGAGAACTTTGACCAGGACAGACACAGCCTTCGTCCCACTGGCATTCTTCACTGTTAAAGTGTATTTTCCACTATCACTTCTGTCACAGAACTTGATCACAGCAGTTGCGCGTTTGCCAGTGTACTGCAGAGAGATTTTCTCACACATATCTAGTTCTTTGTCCCCTTTGGTCCAGATAATCTTGGGTTCAGGTTTGCCACCAACTGCAGCATCAAGAACAAGATCCGAGCCTGCTCTGATGGTGACCAGATCACCCTGCAATCTGGCATCCAGTTCAGCTCTGGGTGGAGCTGTCATAGACAAAATGTGAATGAATATATGATAGTCTGTTGTCACAGAAACTGTGATAATTTAAAAGGAGAACATGGATTATTATTATTATTTTTACCGTATTCATCTCGGCAAGTGACGGGGCCTGTGGATTCTGATCCTTTGCTAATTACGCCTGCTGCATTCTTGGCCAACACACGGAATTCGTAAGTGTCTCCTTCACTGAGAGCGGTAACGGTGAAGAAGTTGTCAGATACAATGGTGTAGTTGCACTTGAGCCAGCGACCGTCTCCAACTTCACTGACTGGCTTACGCTCTATGATGTAGCCCACGACCTTGCTGCCGCCATCATACACTGGGGCAGACCAGATCAGTGACACTGTCGATCGGGTGACATCCGTTACCTCTGGTCTTCCTGGTGCATCTGGAAGGGAGACAAAAGTGAGGTTAAATACAACTCTGAATTCTGCTAGTACTGATGATGATGATAAACAAATGTACCCTTAAATTCTGATACCTACCCACTGGGTTTTGAGCCATCACAGGTCTTGAAGCTTCACTGGCTTTGCTAACGCCTGCGGCATTGAGTGCATATGTTCTGAACTGATACTCCAGTCCTTCTACCAAACCGGTCACTTTGTAGTTGCACTCTAAGCACGGTACTTTGTTTTCTTTCACCCAAAGAATGGTGTTACGTTCTTTCTTTTCAACCCAGTAGCCGATGACTTTACTGCCACCGTCATGGTAGGGTTCTTCCCAGCGAATAGACATGGCATTGGCAGACACATAGTAGACCTCAGGTCTGGTAGGTGCACTTGGTGGGACTAAATATAAACAAAGGTATCAAAATATAAATAGAGTTTCAAAATATAAATACAGAATATAAATAACATTCAGGGGAAATATTTAGTAACAGAGACTTGGTAATATGATTTTAATTTTCTTACCAAATGGATGCTCAGCCACGATTGGTGCTGATTCTACAGGCTTGCTGACACCAAATCTGTTCTCTGAACTGACACGGAAAGAATATTCCATATACTTTGTGAGATGAGTGACTTTAATCTGAGTGCGCTTGACACTGGAATTGACAAGCTGCCAAGCTGTTGTACCCGATTCCCGCTTTTCAACAATGTAATTGGTAATATCGGTGCCTCCGTTGTCTTGAGGTTCCGCCCATGACAGGACACATGATTCAGATGAGATAGATGAGACTTCAATGGGGCCGGTTACGGGACCTGGCCTTCCGATGACCACAACCGTGATGGTAAATGTTTTAACACCAGCTGTATTTTCCAGGGTCAAGAAGTACCTTCCAGAGTCACCTCTCATGCTGTCCTTTACAGACAAGGTGGTTCTGTCTTTTGTCGTTGTGATACTCACTCGATCTGTCTCCTTAAGTCTCATTTCTTCAAGTTTCCATGTTACCTTGGGGGCGGGACGACCACTGATTGGCACGTCAATGGTAAATGTGCTTCCTGCTTTGCAGGTTATGAGCTGATTGGTGATTCCAGTGAGGTCAGCAGTGGGCTCAATCTGAGGCTCCTTGATGATGACAGAAGAGAAGGCTTCCCTGGGTTCACTGTAGCCAGCATCATTCTTGGCCTTCACACGGAATTCATATTCAGTGTTCTCAACGAGGCGCTCCACTGTGAAAGTCATCTGTTTGGTGTGACCAGCTTCAACCCAGAAGTCAGATCCCTTTTGTCTCATTTCGAGCAGGTAGCCAGTGATTCGGCTGCCTCCATCATGGTCAGGTTTAAGCCAAGCTAAGACTACAGAGGACTTGCTTGTGTCAACAATATCAAGTCTCCTAGGTGGAGCAGGTTGTTCTGTGGCTACCATTGGTTCTGGCATTTCATAGGGTTCACCAACACCATACTCATTTTCTGCAGAAACACGGAAATAGTATGGAACGCCTTCTAGCAGGTCACTGACCCTGAGGATCTGACGAATGCATTTCTCACTGACCACCTGCCAGCTACGGCGACTGGCTTCTCGTTTCTCTACCACATAGTGATGAATTCGGGCACCTCCGTCAAGGAGAGGGGCATCCCACATCAATGTAGCAGAGCCCCGGGTCACATCCTTGAAGGTGATCGGGCCAGGTGGTCCTGGAGAGTCCAGCACCTTTACGGTGAAAGTGATTGACTTACTACCGCTGTTGTTTTCTACAGTAAGGGTATATTTCCCTGCGTCACTTCTGTTGCACTTTTCCACGGTGAGGGTGCTGAAGGAATCTGTTGTGTGGATGTCAGCCCGAATGCTAAGGTTAGAGTCCGGTTTGCTCCATACAGCTGTCGGAGTTGGTCTACCCTGATAGGCAATGAAGAGGCGAATGCTGGCCCCAGCTCTCACAACATGAGTCTGCTTGAAGTTGGCATCGATGTCTAACTCAGGAGCTGATAATCGGTCAACTGCTTTAATGGTGCCAGTCACTTCACAGCTGTCTCCTTTTCCAGCAGCATTGACAGCACTAACCCGGAATTTGTATTCTTCACCTGCCTGCAGATCGGTGACTGTATATCTTGTTTTCACACACGCTTCTGCGTTCACCTTGTGCCAGTCTCCCAGGTCAGCTTTGCACATTTCAATAATGTACCCAATTATCTCCAATCCTCCGTCAAACACTGGCTTAGACCATTCTAAGCTCACAGTTGTCTTTGATGTGTCTGTCACTTTCACCACAGCAGGCGCGCCTGGTGGGTTGACAGGCTCTCTGCATTTGATTAGTCGTGAGACGCCACTTGCAGGTCCTACCCCTGCGGCATTTTCAGCCATGACGTGGAATTCATACTCGTTGCCTTCTGTCAGACCTGTGACTTTGAATCTTGTCTCACAGATGGGTCGTTTGCTGGTCACTTTCACCCATCGTGTGCTCTTCTTTTCTCTCCTTTCAAGGATGTACTGTTGAATTTCACTGCCACCATCTGATTCTGGCCTGGCCCATGTTAGAGTAATGCTATTGCCTGTTACATTACTAGGTTCTGGAGTGCCAGGGGCATCAGGAATAGCTGTGAGGTGAAAACAAAGAAAGACACCAATTAGACGTGTGTGCTTGGAAACTGACCTTATGACATAGTGCCTCTTGGTAAAAAAGGTCACTTACTGTACTGTATTTGAGCAACCACTGGGTCGGAATCCAGTGGCCGGCTAACACCAAACTTGTTAACTGCAGAAATACGGAATTGGTATTCATTGCCAGTTATTAGTTTTGTGGCTGTATAGCTGAGGCCTTCACAATTGTCCTCAATTAGTGCCCAAGCAAGTCTGCTGGTTTCCCGTTTTTCAATCAGGTAGTGAGATACGCGGGCACAGCCGTCATTGTGTGGCGCGTCCCACCACAGGGTCATCTTCTCGCCAGTTATATTGGTGAATCTTATTGGCCCAACTGGTTTTCCTGGTGTATCTGTAAGAAAAAGATTCTGGAGTTAGTTTCTTTTTGCTTGTCCATTAAAATGCAATTAGGCCTGTCTTTAATCCAAGTTCTGTACATTGTAAGATTAAGAAGCTATTTTAGAAGTTTACCTTGTACTCTCACTGTAATCTCTGCTTTTGTGGAGCCGGATGCATTTTTGGCTTCCACTCTGTATACACCACGATGGTCCCGAGTAGCATCTCTAACAAAGAGGCTGGTGGATCCAAGGACATCGGTTATTTCCATGTTCATCTTCTTCTCAATTTCTACTCCATCTTTGAACCAGGTTACTCGAGGTACTGGTCGTCCTTGTACCAAAGCTTTAATTCTAAGGCTCTCTCCAGATTTAATAGTGATACCATCAAAGTACTCAGGGCCAAACTCTACAGTTGGTGCAACTGTAAAAGAAATACAATTATATACATTAATTCGGTTTAATAAAGACGTAAACAAACATGTTTTTCATTAGCACCATATCATAAAACCTGGAAGGGTAATCCTTATACCAAAGGCTATTTTGAGAGTATGATTGACGGTTGAGAATTTAGACTCTAAGGTTAAACATGTGCATATTGTTATCTCCTTTGTTTGTCATGTTATTACTCTTGAATTTCCACTTGTAAAAAGAGGAATGACATATTTGTAGGTCATCTACTTCCTAATACTGCTGCATATTCAAACGAGTTCCTGTTCCACGCCATCAGCTGCACTCAGGCAAGATATCTGTGCTGTTGAATTCGTGCGATTTCAATAGAAATGGACTGTTATTCTTGAGAACTTCATTCTTTATTATAAATGACTGAAATTACAAAGCTAAAAACCATCCCCATTTGCATGCTATTTATGTGGAAATGAAATAATAGACGCAGTAAAAAGTTGATGCTAATCACATCTTTTTCTTCTCTTCATCTGGAGAGGTAGAAAAATCTAATTCATCTACCTAACAACCTTTGGTAATCTGTATGAAGCATTGGTTTTATTCTCATTTTACACACCAGGGACCAAAACATATATATTTAAAAACGTGGATGTTCTTAGTTACACTGGAAATCAGTTGTAAATGCTTACCATTTTCATCTCTGGTCATGATAACACCAGAAGACTGTGACGGTGGGCTTATGGTTCCAACAGCATTTCTTGCGATTATTCTGAACTCATATCGATCCCCAGGACTGAGTCCTGTTACCGTGTACTGACATTCACTGACGTCAGTAAAGTTGCATCTGGTCCATCGATCGCTCCCTTGCCGTTTCTCGATGCTGTAGGCCACTATCTTACTGCCTCCATCACGCAGCGGTGGGTTCCATTTCAGTGTGATGGTTTCCCGGGTGACATCAATGTAGTCAGGAGTGCCAGGTGGGTCTAAAAATTATATGAAAGTTAAAGGTGTCGTTACTTCTGTAATCAACTCTTAATCCTCAATGGAAGGGGAAAAAAATGAATAAATCCCCCAAACTCATTTTAGCCATTAATTGAAATTTTTTGGTATCAGAATCTTTAAAAACATTTTAAAAATTACTTTATTAGACTGATTTAAAATCATTCCCCTTGCTTTACCTGACCAACTCTAGTGTCAAGAAAATACGCGAGAAGGTGATATGTGGAAAAAAATTAGTGTTAGAAACACATTAGTTGCTGAATTAAATGAACTGGAATAATCTTCAGTCACTTACCTACTGGGGAAACAGCTAAGGTAAATTTGCTTGGGTCGCTAGGTGAGCTTAGGCCAGCAGAATTTTCAGCGAATACACGGAACTGGTAATCCAGGCCTTCCATTAATCCAGTAGCTCTATATTCTCTTCCAGATATTGGTGACATATTAATTCTTTGCCAGAGGATGCTGTTTCTTTCTTTCTTTTCAACATGGTATCCAGTAACTTCTGAACCACCATCGTAAACTGGAGCATCCCAAGTGAGTGACATGCCATCAGAAGTCACATTGTATGTAACTGGCTTTCCTGGGGGGCCAGGAATCCTGAACTGGTGTTTGGCCAAAATGATGTTTGAGACAAGTGGTTGGCTGACTCCATATCTGTTTTCTGCCCTAACTCTAAACTGATATTCGGCATCTTTGACTAGATTAGGAACTTTGAACGTTGTCCGGGCAACGCTGGAACACACCATCTTCCAATTAGTTTGTGAAGCTTCTCGCTTCTCAATGCTGTAACAGGTAATTTCACCTCCTCCATCATCATCAGGCACATCCCAGGACATGATGACACTATCGGCCTTGATTTCCTCGAATCGAATGGGCCCTTTGGGCTTAGATGGCGGGCCAAGTGTGATGACTGTAATGGGATATGCGTTTCGACAGACTGCGTTATCGAGAATAATGGTGTATTTCCCTCCATTCTCCTTCTTCGCATTCTTTATACTCAGAGTAAGTTTGTTTTCAGTTTTACCCAAACGAACGTGTTCACTTTCTTTCAGTGGCAAACCATCTTTCAACCAACTGATAGACGGCTTGGGTTTTCCTTTATAAGGTAATTCGAGGTGCAAATTATGTCCGATTCTCACAGTGACTTGTGCCCCAGGGATTTCTGACAGGTTAACTTCAGGTGGAATTACAAGTTCTTTCACTGTAATTGGCCCAATAGTGACATCATCACTCAGCCCTTTCTCATTTCTGGCAGACACTCTGAATTCCAGCTCTGACAGTTCCTTGAGCTGGCCAACCTCAATTTCACATGTCTTACTTATTCCAGCATGTGACCACGTTTGTTCACCTTTACCTTTCCTTTCCACAATATAATCTGTGATTACACTGCCACCATCAAAGTCGGGCTTGGTCCAGCTCAGAGTAACAGATGTCTTTGTTGAGTCTTTCACTGAGAGATCGCGTATAGGTGCTGGCACTTGGGCAGCCTTCACAGGCTCTGTGGTTTCACAGGGTTCCCCAATTCCAATTTCATTTACTGCAAAAACTCTGAAGAAGAACGGAGTTTTCTCCGACAAATCTGTTACTTTAAAGGACGTGCTAGAACATTTGTGTGACACAGAAGACCATGTTCTCTTGGTGGCATCTTTCTTCTCAATGATGTAATTAATTATAGGAGATCCTCCGTCAATGAGAGGAGGTTCCCAGAACAAAGTGACTGTGCCTTGAGAAACATGTTTAATCTGTAGTTTTTGGCAGGCGGCTGGTGTGTCAAGCACTTTAACACTCACAGTTGAAGACTTTGGTTGACCAACACCATTTTCTATTGTGAGAATATATTTGCCTGTATCATGGCGAGTGACTTGAGGGATAATGAGTAATGAAGATGAGTCAGTGTTTTGAATGCTGTAGCGGGCATCACTGCCAAGATTCTTCTCATCTTTTCTCCATGTGACAGTAGGTGGAGGTCTGCCTTTGAAGGGAATCAACACGTGTACATCTTCGCCAGCTTTAGCTATAATGGAGGTCCTAAAAGCCACGTCTAGGTCGATCTCTGGTTCCTCTGTAGACATAAAATGGACATATACAGTGAATTTTAAAGCAAGGAAATGAGTGATTTCCTGGAGGCACTCTATTAAAATAAAAGCATAATCACATCAGTAGGTACGTACCCAGTATGTCTCTAGCTTGTGTGGGTTCAGTCATTGCTATGGGTTCACCTTGTCCGGCACAGTTTACAGCAGACACCTGGAAGTAGTAATTGACTCCGGGACTCAGGTTGGATACCACATATTCTGTAGTTCTGACTTCTCCTTTGGCAGAGACAACAGTCCATTCCTCTTCCTCTTCTTGTCTCATGGCAACAACATATCCAGTAACAGCACTGCCCCCATCATAGACAGGTTTACTCCATCCAAGAGTGATGGATGATTTAGTTGAATCTGCAATTCTTATCTTAGCCGGTGGGCCTGGTGGATCTGGAATGGACAGTCATAATACCATAATTATGCAACTGGGTACAACTGGGCGACGTGAACGATGACACAGGTGAAGAGGCTGCACTTACCAATAGGATCAGCAGCTTTGTAGAAGTCAGATGGTTCAGAAAATGGACCCTGTCCAGCAGCATTTATAGCACAAACTCGGTATTGATAGTCACTGTGTTCCGTGAGTCCTGTCACTTTCTGTCTGGTGTCACGGATTGTCTCTTTTAGGACTTTAAACCATCCAAGACTCTTCTTGTCTCGTTTCTCCAGGATATAACCACTTATGTCACTGCCACCATCTGCAACCGGCCTGCTCCAGACAACAGTCATCGAATTCTTGTTAATCTTTGTCACCTCTGGCACGCTGGGAGGCCCAGGTGTGACTGTTTAAAAAGGAAGAGGAAAGTGAGTTAAAAGAGTCAACATGACTGATAGATTCTACTTTTTAATCTTCAAGTCCTACTTAAGGATATTTGTCTCATTTATTATATTTTCCACCTGGTGAAAAGGATCATTATGAGAAGTGATATGATGAGCAAGAAAATAAGTCAATCAAGCTCTGGAAACTATTAATAGCTAGCAGAATAGTATTTGTTTACTTATGAATTTATTTATGGTCACGTCACACAGCTTGTGGGATCTTAGCTCCCCTGACCAGGAACTGAACCCAGTCTCTGCCAGTGAAAGCATCAAGTCCTAACCACTGGACTGCCAGGGATATCCCAGTTTATTTTTAAATTTTCATGAATTTCACTCATTTCAGTGAGTAATGATAGAAATTTGAGAAATGAGATGCTATCTGAGCAAACAGACATTTGTAAATGGATTAGTAATGGCTGCATGACGTAGAAGAGTCTCGAAGATAATCTTAATCTAAGCCAACATTTACCAAACTTGCTGTTGGAGATACTATTTAGTGCCTTGACTTAAAACAAGGTCTCATTTATTTCAAAGCAATTACAACTAATACTCAAGGAATAAAATGATCACCTGGTAGAATTTGATACACTGAAAATAAGTAATTAAATAAATTTTCATGTATTTGATTTTAGTTTTCTAATGAAATCGTATCTCACCAAATGCATTCCTTGCTATCACTGGGTGAGATTCCAGTGCATCACCAATTCCATATTTGTTCACAGCGCGAACTCGGAAGACGTATTCATTTCCTTTGATGATTTTGGTGGTCTTAATGATGCACTCTTCCAAATTTTCAGACACCATAGACCACACAACGCGGCTTGTCTCACGCTTTTCCACGATGTAGTGAGTGATTTTTGCACCACCATCATCTGCCGGAGGCTGCCAGAGAAGAATTATCTTTTCAGCAGTGACAGTCTTAAATTCAATTGGTCCACCTGGAGGTCCTGGTTTGTCTGTCAATGAAAGAACAAAACAGTATATTAATAAATTTAGAAAAGTTTCTATTTTAAAATCATTAAATTTTAGGCAAGTGAAATATGATGTTGGCCTGCATTCAGCACCTACCAAGGATCTGCAGTCTAATCGTGGCTGAGGCTGAGCCCATGGCATTCCTTAGTTTTAATTCATAGGTTCCACTATTAAGGCGAGTTGCATCTTTGATGAGTACCGATGCAAGGTCAGTAGTATTTTCGACACAGACCAGTGCATTGGTTTGTAATTCTTTGTCATCTTTATACCACTCAATTGTAGGCTCAGGTTTGCCAGAAATGCCAGCTCTGAGCTTCACAGATGTCCCTGCTCTGCATTTGACAACTTCTGTATATTCTAGAGGCAAATCAATTACAGGTCCACCTGTAAGAAAAACAGATCACAAATGTTTAAAAGATCACAAGGATGAAGAAAATAATCACAGCAACTTCAAAGTAAGCTCATTGGCCTTTATTAAATAATACATGTACCCACGGTAGTTCTAATCCCATTTATATTTTATATTTAATCTTATAAGCTACTTTTCTATCTCAGATGAGGAAGAAAGATGGTGAGCAAGCTCTGAACCCCAGTGACAGCACTAATTGCACAGGGATTTAAGTGCCTTTGAAATGTAAAGTCTATTACGTGTTTTATTCCAGTAATGAAATGGGACACAGAACAATGATCTGGTTCTTTTTATTTCCCTTCCCAGTTCACTGGTATTCAAGTGGGGGCAGTTTACAGCAGACCCTTAATGCTGAATTCTCTACTCACAGAGCTATATACTCCCCTGGACTGGTTTTGTGCCAGGCTGCTTACAAGTTTTGAGAAACAGAATTAATTGACTTGCTTCACAGTCTCCCAAATACTCACTCAGTGTCTACTAAGCCTGGTTTATAGAGAGAGGCCCGAGCAGTCTCATCATGAAGATGGAAGTGGGTACTTCTGCCCCGATACCACAGAGATACCCCTTGGAAATGGGGGATTTTTAGAAACGGCATCACTCGGTACCTAACTCTCGTGAAATTTTAGTTTTTAAACTACTGTTGAGTTGAATGTGCTACTTATTTTCCAGTAGTGTATTTGGGGATGTGTATGTGTATTTCGGACAACGGCAATGTAGAGAGAATTCTGAAGTCTGTTTGAATTTCCCCTCTATCATTCATAAGCTGCTTTGATGTTGGGGAAGTTATGTACACACTCTAAACCTCACTTTCTCTTCTGTAAAATGAGCTGATCTTAAGGCTGTTGGAACTAGGGGAGAGAACTCATTGAAGGTTCACAGCAAATGTTAGCTGCTGCTAATATTTATCATCATTAACACCTCTGTTTAGTTTTCACTTGTTTAAGAGGAATATTCTCTGAGCATCCAACCGTCACTTTAATTATTGATGCTGAAAATTTTAAATAGAAATATGAAAGTACTAATTCATATAATCAAAGAATCATAAAAGACTGAAATCAGGAAGGCCTTTTGCTATCCTGTAGTCCAAATCTCATGTTTTACAGTTAAGCCAAAAGGCCTGGGGTGTTATGGAATTTTCCTAAGACCACCCACCACCCCCAGGTAATTCATAATTTCTCCTAAATATCTAACAAGGTACATGGTAAAACTTATCCTATAGATTAGCACCAGAAAAAGTAAGATAGAATATTGAGTTAAATTACTGCTGTGGTTCAAAGTACTAAAAGTGCTTACCATAGGAATCAATGCACGTGATGGGGCCTACAACCTCGGATGGATTGCTGATGGACCCGACGGCATTTCTAGCAAAGACACGGAATTCATACTGGGCATTCTGAGTCAAGCCAGAGACAGTGAAGTGAGTCTCGGTGACGTTGGTAAAGCTGGCCTTGGTCCATCTGCCATCTGGAAGGTCTCGTCTCTCAACCATGTAGCCTGTAATCTTGCTTCCTCCATCAAAAGCGGGTTGTTGCCATGAAAGGTTGACAGAGTTCTTTGAAATGTCAGTGATACGAAGGTTTCTTGGGGGTTCTGTGAAAAAACAGAAAGCAGATTGGTGCACTTAGATCATTATTTTACTTTGCAGAAAGAAGGTTTGCATTGCTAAGTAGTCGGAACTGTCCTTCTTGTGACCAATACATACCGCAGGCATCAATGGCTAGGACTGGTTCTGAAGGATGGCTGGGTTTCCCAACCCCAGCAGCATTTTCTGCATACACCCTGAATTCATAGATTAATCCGGCACTAACTGTTGTGACTTTGAAGTGGGTTGTGCGGATGAGCATTTTGTTGGCTTTTTGCCATAAGATGCTGTTTCTGTCTTTCATCTCCAGGTGATAGCCTATAACTGGACTGCCTCCACTGGACACTGGCTCATGCCAGCCCACGGTGATACTTTCTCGAGTGACATTGGTGACCCATGGTGTAGATGGTGGTCCAGGTGTTGCTATGAAAGACAGAAATCCCATGGTTAATATAGACATTTCAAACATTTTTGTATTTGGAAACGTGGGATCTTTGAGAAGTTCGACAACTTACTGTATGGTAGCTTGACAACCACACAAGCTGAATCTATGTGATCACTGATGCCAAAGCGGTTTTCTGCCTTGATGCGGAATTGGTATTCTTCTCCTGTGGTCAGTTTCATGACTTTGATCATGGTTCTCGCCACTGTTGCAGACACTTCCGTCCATACTGCAGTACTTGTCTCTCTCTTAAGTACGATGTAATTGGTAACCTGAGTTCCACCATCATACTTAGGTGGCTCCCATTTGAGAATCACACTGTCTTCAGTTATATCACTTATCACAACAGGGCCAGTTGGGGGACCAGGTCTGTCCAGTACCACGATGTTAATGAAAGCTTTGGTCGTTCCACTGGAGTTGGCAGCTGTGATCTCATATCTTCCAGCATCAGTGGCAACACTTTCTTTGAGATTGATGGTCAGGTTTTCAGCAGTAATCTCAGTATTAAACCTCATGGTTGCTTTCAGTGGGACACCATCTTTTGACAAGGTCACTTTGGGCAGTGGTTTTCCAGAAATCGGAATGTCCACTTTAAGGTTTGAACCAGCTCTAACGTAGACGGTATGGCTTGGGAAATTCTTCATGTCAATTTCAGGTGGTTCTGAAAAATGGGAGTAGAGAAGATGAAGGTGAAAAGAGTGTTTTTTGCAAGTTGACTTAAATCAATGCAAATAATTTCAAATTTTGCTTCTACATAAAATTAAACACACCTAGCTGCTCCTTAACAAGGACAGGAAGCAGAAGCTCTCTTGGGTCACTCAGGCCAGCTTGATTTTCAGCAAACACCCGGAAAAAGTATTCAGAATTCTGCCTCAGACCAGAAACAGTATGGTGGGTTGACTTTACCACCGCACATCTAGCCCAGGTCGTCTGTCCTTTCTCTTGTGCTTCAATGACATAATGCACAATTCTGCTTCCACCGTCATGCTCTGGCTTCAACCAGGCCAGGGAAACACTGTCTTTGGATACACTTGTTACTCCAAGTTTTTCAGGCGGGCTTGGCTTTTCTATGAAAGTAAAACATCAGAAGAAAGTGAAGATTATTGCAACATTTTTCCCCACATGTGTTCTTCCTGCCTTGTCAAAAGAAAAAATTTTAATGAAGGCATACAATTACTTTGAGATTTCCTTACTTTTTATATGATCAGTTTAGCTTCTGAGTCAAGCAAAACTTTCCCAGGCTTTGTCATTTTATGTCACAGCATGTCGTAGCATTCAGACCAAATAAGCATCAAATGACCCAATTAAATGATTAAATTTATCCCAAATTTATTATGGGTAAAAAATGAGGAATGAGATGAACAGTGTTATAAAATATGTAATTTCTGCACATACACGATATATATATGTACATATATGTGCAGTCAAGTTCAATTATACTTAAATCCAACATATATTATCTATTTTCATCTATGTAAATTTCTACTTTTTTTGTAAATCAATGAAAAACTTTCTCTATTAGTAAGAATTCCTTTTGTGCCACAGTATGAATTGCTTGAGGTGTGAACCAAAAGCATTTAAACAGTAATTAAAATGATTCACACTATTCAAGGAAAATGAATATGGATATGTAGGTTTTCTTTGTTCTTAAAACATACCTGTTATCTTTACTCCTTCCTTCGTTTCGGCTGGTACACCGACACCAAACTCGTTTTCTCCAGAGACTCTGAAGTAGTAAATTGCCCCTTCTTGTAAGTTGGTAATTTTGTAGGAGAGGCGGTTACAGTTGTTGGTCACAGAGACCCATGCTTTCTTACTGGCCTCCCGTTTTTCTATGTGGTAGTTCTTCACTGGTGCTCCACCATCATTTTCAGGAACATCCCAGGATAATACTGCAGCCTCTTTGGTGACATCATGTACAGTAATGTTGGCTGGAGGACCAGGAGAATCTAAAACTTTGACGACCAAGGTCAGGGAGGCAGCATTCAAGATATTCTGAATTGTTAATGTGTATTTTCCAGAATCATTTCTGTTGGCATTTTCAATAGTCAGTGATGTTCGAGAGTCTGTGGAATCAATATAAGCTCTAGAGCGGAGGTCAGTGTCGGGTTTACTCCAGGAGACACTGGGTACTGGTCTTCCTCGGAAAGGCACAGTCATGGTAAAGGAGGCACCGGCCTTGACAATCAAGGTCTTCCTCATTTCTGTGTCAAGATCAAATACAGGTTCTTCTTCTCTTTCCTTTGCTATCTGGGGATCGGAGCTGTCACTGGGATCACTAGCACCGACCTTATTGATAGATCTTACTCTGAAAACATATTCGGCTCCTGTGGTTAGTCCACTTACTGTATATTCAGTGCCTCTTAAGTTCTGAATGGCAGTTTGCCAGTCAGTTTCATCAGCTTTTTTGAATTCCACAGTGTATCCAGTTATTGGGGCCCCACCATCAAATAAGGGCTTAACCCAGCCAATAGTTATATTGGTCTTGCCTGAGTCCACAACATTGGGTTTGGATGGAGGAGATGGTAAGAACATAGGATCTTCTGCCCGAATTAGGGGAGAGGTTTCACTTGGAAGGCTCAGGCCTGCAGCGTTTTCTGCATATACCCGATATTCATATTCACACCCTTCACGAAGTCCTGTGGATTTCACTCTCAGATCATAAACTGGTTTTTTGTTTACACGTACCCATCGTAGGCTGTTTTTCTCTCGCCTCTCAATGATGTAACCAGAGATTTCGCTGCCTCCATCACTCTCTGGTCTGGACCAGCAAAGTGTCATGAACTCTTTGGTCACAGATGTAATTTCCAAAGATGTAGGTGGACTTGGAACTGTAAATGGATCAAGGGCCTTTACAGCCATGCTCTCCAGGGGCTCGCCAACACCGTATTTATTAACACCTGTTACTCTAAAGATGTATTCATTGCCCTTGAGTAGCTTGGTCACTTTACAAAATGTTGTCCTTAACTCTCCTTCACATATTGTCCAAGCAAGGCGACTTGTCTCACGTTTTTCTACAATGTAATAGTCAATAGCTGCACCACCATCTTCTTGGGGTGGTCCCCAGGAAAGAGAGCATTTCTCAGCAGTGAGGCCGGTTATTTCAAGTGGTCCTGCAGGTGGGCCAGGCTTATCAAGTACCTTGCAGTTAACTGCCATAGACCGAGTTCCGGCAACATTCTTCACTGTTAGCACATACTGCCCAGAGTCTCGTCGGACACAGTCTTTCACTGTTAGCAACGTAGTGTAGTCCGTTGACACAATTTCTGTTCTTGCTCTTTCTTCAATTTCTACACCATCCTTGGCCCAGGAGATTATTGGCAGAGGTCGCCCTGCAACGTCTGCATTGATCTTAAGGACCTCTCCAGCTTTGACAACAATGACATCTCGGAATTTGACATCCATCATTATTCTTGGAGCCTCAACATCATCTTTAACTGTGATAGGTCCAGTGGATTCAGATGGCTCACTAATTGAGTCAGCAGCATTCCTTGCAAAAACCCGGAATTCATAACGTTGATCTTCAGTGAGTTCAGTTACTTCAAAGTACGTTTCTGGTACATTAGTAAAGTTGCATTTCAGCCACCGGCCATCTGGTAGTTCTCTACGTTCAATGATGTAGCCAGTGATCTTAGCTCCACCATCATAATGTGGTTTTGACCACTTAAGTGACACTGATTTCCTTGTGATATTTGTGACTTCAGGTTGTCCAGGAGGGTCACAGGGGTCTCTTGCAGGGACTGGCTCACAAGATTTACTGCATTTACCAATTCCAGCAATATTCTCAGCATATACACGATACTCATACATCAGTCCTTCATCAAGGCCGGAGACTTTCATTTGTGTATCAGCAATGAGGGTTTTATTTGCTTTTGACCAAAGAATGCTGCTTCTTTCTTTATACTCAAGGTGATAACCAAGTACTCGACTTCCTCCATCATTAACTGGCACTTGCCAGGTTACCAACATGGTAGATTTTGTGGCATGCACAACTTTAGGAGTACCAGGAGGACCCGGGGGGCTGAATGGATACTCGGCAACTACAGCAGAAGATTCACTGTAGGAGCTCTTTCCAAAGCGGTTTTCTGCACAAACGCGGAACTGATACTCACTTCCTGTTACTAGATGAACTATTTTAATGGATGTTCTTGCAACTGCTTGTGAAACTACATGCCATGTTGTAGAAGTGGTTTCTCTCTTTTCAACGATGTAATTGCTAATCTGGCAGCCACCATCATATTCTGGAGGATTCCAAGAAATGGTTATATTGTCGCAACTAACCTCATCAATATGTATAGGTCCGGGAGGTCCTGGTTTGTCAAGCACAATTACAGTAATAGGAACTGTTACGGATCCAGCGCTATTTGAAACACATAATTCATAAGTGCCAACATCTTCCCTTGAAGCTTCCTTAATTGTTAGTGATGTTACAGTCTTTGAAGAAGAAACATGGACCCTAGTTGTCTCTTTAAGGGTCTGACCATCTTTTTTCCAGCTTACAGTAGCTTGAGGTCTTCCTTTAAATGGAACGTCAATCTTCAGTTGGTCCCTGGCCTTTACATTGAAAGTATTGAAAGGAAGCTCAACTGAAGGCTTTATTTCAATGTCCCTTGCAATTACTGGCACTCCAAGTTGTCTTGGATCACTTTTTCCTTTTTCATTAATTGCAGCTACCCTGAAGATATACTCCTCTCCAGCAGTTAGGCCTGATATAGTTGCTTCTAGAGTCTTCACCTGTGTGCAGATGCTCCATTTTTCACTGCCTTTAGTCTGCATTTCAACTACATAACCAGTAATTTTGCTGCCACCGTCACTGTCTGGCTTCTCCCACTTAATTGTAGCTGTATTCCGGGTCACATCGACGAGAGTTACTCTTCCAGGTGGGAGGGGTGGTTCAGAAGCTTTAACGGGTTCAGTTGTTTCAGCGGGCAAACCAATTCCATATTCATTGGCAGCCAAGACTCGGAAGTAGTAAGAACACCCTTCTTGGAGATTTTCGATTTTAAAAGTGTTCTTTGTGCAGTTGTTTGTAACAGTAGCATATGCTTTCCGTGTTGTTTCTCGTTTTTCGACAATGTAGTTTGTAATCTTAGCTCCGCCATCGATAAGCGGTGGTTCCCAAGCCAGTATCACAGAGTCTTTCTTCACTTCTCTTACAGTCAGATTCACAGGGGCACTCGGTGAGTCAAGAACTCTGACATTAACAAAAGCAGTTTTAGAGCCACTGTTGTTTTCTAGCGTCAGATTATACCGACCACTGTCGAATCTAGTAACATTATCAATTACCAGCATTGTGTATGAGCTGGTCACCTCAATCTGGGCCCTGTCAGTGAGAACACCTTCGGCCTTTTCCCATTTCACTTCAGGTTCTGGGCGACCTTTGATAGTGACAAATAAGCGTAAAGTAGCACTTGCACGCAGAATGACCACTTTTCTGAGATCAGCATCCAGTTCTATTTCGGGTGGCTCTTGTCTCTCTTTAGCAGCAACTGAACCAGGTATAGTTGCAGGCTCACCTACGCCTTCAGAGTTGATGGCACAGATACGGAAGTTATATTCAGTATTTTCTTTAAGATTGGTCACTGTGAACTGCTTTCCTTGTAGTCCTGTTGGTGGGGTACACGTTGTCCACTCATCAGCAGTGGCTTCTTTGACCTCAACAACATAACCCTTAACAGGCGCACCACCATCATAAATTGGTTTATTCCATGCCAGGGAGACAGAAGATCTGGAAGTGTCTGTCACTTTTGGATTACTTGGTGGTCCTGGTGGATACAGAGCATCACATGCACGATAGAAAACAGAAGGCTCGCTGGGTTCACCCACACCAGCTGCATTTTCAGCAGCAACTCGGAATTCATAGGAATGCCCTTCAGTAAGGCCAGTTACCCTGAATCGAAGATCTGTTAGTGTTTTCTTGTTGCACTTGGTCCATCTAATGCCTTCCTTGTCTCTTTTTTCAAGAATATAGCCCTCGATTTCAGCACCTCCATCATCTACTGGGCGTGCCCATGTTACGACCATAGAATCTTTGGTGATTGCTGAGGCTTCAGGTGGTGAAGGAGGACCTGGTGGTTTATAAGGATTACGGGCTATAACAGGCTCAGATTCCAGCGGCTCTCCAATCCCGTATTTATTCGCAGCCATGACACGGAAAATGTACTCATTACCAGGGAGAAGTTTAGTAACTTTGTAGTTAAGGGCCTGCACCTCAGTTGAAACCTGGGTCCAGGAGAGTCTGCTGGTCTCTCTCTTTTCAATGATGTAATGTGAAATACTAGCACCACCATCTTGTAAAGGTGGGTTCCAAGCCAGGTAACATTTTTCAGCAGTAACCCCAGAAACTTTCAGAGGCCCTTCAGGAGGCCCTGGCCTGTCAAGTACCTTTACAGTGATGGGTATAGTCTTGGTACCACCAACGTTGCTGAGTTTCAGGATATATTGTCCCCCATCACTACGTATACAATCTTTGACAACAAGGGTTGTCCTCTGAATAGTAGACTTGATTTCCATTCTGGCAGCTGTTTCTTCAAGCTCTCTTCCATCTTTTGACCAAACAATATCAGGGATAGGTTTGCCACGGATATCTGCTTCCAGGACAAAAGTCTCTCCTGCGTGAACAACGATGACATCTTTATATTTGGGATCCAGTGAGGCATTTGGTGCGTCAATTTCATCTCTTGCAGTAATGGCGCCAGTACTCTCGGATGGTTCACTAAAGTTGCCGGCTGCGTTTCTTGCAATTACTCTAAATTCGTATCTTTGGTCTTCCACAAGTCCACTCACTGTAAATTCAGTTTCTAATACATTGGTAAAGCTGGCTTTCATCCAACGGCCATCAGGTAGATCTTTCTTTTCTACAATATAACCTGTTATTTTGCTGCCACCATCGTAGGCGGGTTTCTTCCATTTCAGTGTGACATTGTTTCTCGTAATGACAATGGCTTCAGGGCGACCTGGTGGGTCACAAGGATCACGAGCAACAAAGCATTCCGACACTTTGCTTGGCTTGCCAATGCCGACAATATTTTCAGCAGAAACTTTGAACTCATACTCAAGGCCTTCATCAAGCCCAGTTGTTTTGAACTTGGTGTCTTGAATGGGAGTCTTATTTAATTTGACCCATAAAAGACTGTTCTTTTCTTTCTGTTCAAGATGGTAGCCAATAACTTTGCTGCCTCCATCATTAACTGGCTCGTGCCATTGCACAAGCATTTGATCTTTTGAGACTGATGTCACAAAAGGAGTGCCAGGTGGTCCAGGTTCTTTAAATGGATATTGTACAATAACTGGTTTAGAATTCAAGGGGGCACTTTTTCCATACCTGTTTTCTGCAAAAATCCTAAACTGGTACTCACTGCCCGTTTTCAGTTTGGTTATTTTAATTGTTGTTCTTGCCACCGTTGCTGATACCATGTGCCAAGTGGTGGTGGTTGTATCTCGCTTCTCTACTATGTAGTTGCTTATCTGGCAGCCACCAGTATAGGCTGGAGGTTCCCAAGATATGACCACAAAATCTGCACTAACTTCATCAAACCGAACTGGTCCAACTGGAGGTCCAGGCTTTTCTAAAACGATAACACTGAGATTTTCGGTTGCGGTACCTGCACTGTTTGTTGCTGTTACAGTGTATTTCCCAAAGTCATCTTTGTTACTTTCTTTAATGTGCAAAATAGTTGAAGTAGCTGTTTTCTCAACATTTACTCTTGTCGTCTGTTTAAGAGGCTCGCCATCTTTGACCCATGAAATTTCAGGTCTTGGCCGGCCAATAACAGGAATTTCGATTTTAAGATCTTCACCAGCTTGGACACTGTATGTGTTAAATGGTAACTTAAAACTAGGCTGTATAGTCAAGTCTTTGGCTATGACTGGAACACCAAGCACTCTTGGATCGCTTTGTCCTTTCTCATTGTAAGCCTTGACACGGAAGTGATATTCTTGCCCAGAACTCAAACCAGTAACAACTGCATTACAGACTTTGGATTCAGCCACGACACTCCATTTTTCTGTTCCTTTGGGCTGCATTTCAACAACATACCCCAGAATTCGGCTCCCACCATCGTGTTCAGGTTTCTCCCACATCAGGGATGCGCTGGTCTGGGACACATCAGTCAGTGTGACCTTTCCTGGTGGGGATGGAGGCTCAGATGCTTTCACAGCATCAACAGTTTCCACTGGAGCACCAATTCCAAATTCATTTTCAGCCATTACTCTAAAGTAATAAGTGGCTCCTTCTGTAAGATTCTCAACTTTGAGGCTTGTTTTGCTGCATTTATTACTCACATTAGCATATGCTTTCCTGGTTGATTCACGTTTGTCGATGACATAGTTCTTGACCTTTGCACCCCCATCAATTAAGGGTGGGTCCCACACCAGAAGGACAGAATCTTTTCTCACTTCTTTGACTGCCAAATTCTGTGGTGGTCCTGGAGTGTCAAGAACTTTCACAGTTACAAAAGCAGATTTAGACCCACTGCTGTTTTCCAGCTTGAGAAGATATTTTCCAGCATCATTTCTATCACAGTTATCTATTGATAGTTGGGTATAGTTTGCTGCTTTTTCGATTTGGACCTTATCTGTGAATTCACCTTCCTCTCGAGACCAGGTGATCTCGGGTGTTGGGCGACCTTTGAATGGAATGTGAATTCTGACGGATCCACCAGCTCTTACAACGATTCCTTTCCTTAATTCAGAGTCAAGGTCAAGTTCAGGCGCTTCAAGTTTATCTTCTGGTTTCACAGTACCAGGAACATCTGTAGCCTCACCTAAACCAACTTTATTGAGGGCACAGACCCGTACTTTATACTCTTGGTGTTCAGTGAGTTTTGAAATTTCAAATCGAGTGGCTTTCAGGCCAGTCTGGGGAGTAACTATTTGCCATTCTTCTTCGTCTGCTTTACAGATTTCTACTACATATCCCAGAATTTCACTGCCACCATCGTAGATGGGTTTACCCCAGGCAAGTGTAATTGAATTTTTAGTGGTGTCTACAATGTGTGCATTGATGGGGGGGCCAGGTTTGAACACAGGATCACAGGCCTTATAATAGACTGTAGCTGGACTTGGTTCTCCAACTCCAGCCGCATTTTCTGCAGAGACTCTGAATTCGTACTCATGATCTTCTGTTAATCCTGTTACTCTTAGCCGTAAGTCTGTAATGCGGCGTTTATTACATTTTATCCACCTAATGCCACTTCTGTCTCTTTTCTCTACGATGTAACCAATAATCTCACTTCCACCATCACTGTCTGGACGGTTCCAACAGACGGTCATGGAGTCCTTGGCAATGTTGGTGACTTCCAAGTTCTTTGGTGGTCCAGGAAGCACGAATGGGTTTTTCATGAGTACTGGTGCAGATTCCAAAGGCTCGCCAACACCATATTTGTTGACAGCCATTATACGGAAGATATATTCATTCCCTTCTAAGAGTTTGGTAACTTTCAGAGAATTGGTTACAACCTCTGAAGCAACAACAGTCCAGGCAAGCCGACTTGTTTCTCTCTTTTCAACAACATAGTGAGAAATGTCACTGCCACCATCTTGAAGAGGTGGAGACCATGTTAATGTGCATTTTTCAGCGGTGACTCCAGTAACCTGGACTGGCCCTTCTGGAGGCCCTGGTCTGTCTAACACTTTTACATTGACTGGGAATGACTTAGAACCTGCAACGTTGGAAGCTCTTAAAATATACTGTCCACCATCAATTCTAATGGCATCCTTTACAATAAGTAAGGCCTTGAAATCTGTGTTCTTTATTTCATATCTAGCAGATTCTTCAATCTCCTTATCTCCTCTTAACCACTCGATGGTAGGCAGGGGCTTTCCGTGGACATCGGCTTCAAGCCTGAATGTTTCTCCAGCATTTACCACAATTGTGTCTCTAAATTTGGGATCCATTGAAATTCTTGGGAGTTCGACCTCATCCCTGGCAGTTATCGGTCCAGTACTGTCAGAAGGTTTGCTTATTGCACCTGCTGCATTCTTTGCAATGACTCTGAATTCATATCTTTGATCTTCAGTAAGACCTGACACAGTAAACTGAGTTTCAATGACGTTTGTGAAGCTGGCTTTCATCCAGCGACCGTCAGGCAGATCACGCTTCTCTACAATGTAACCCGTAATCACACTTCCACCATCATATGCGGGTTTGGTCCACTGTAAAGTGATTTCATGTCTTTTAACAATTATTGCTTCTGGGGTTCCTGGTGGGTCACAGGGATCTCTGGCTACATAGCATTCGGAATTCTTGCTTGCCTTGCCTATACCAACAATATTTTCGGCATACACTCTGAATTCATATTCAATGCCTTCTTCAAGATTGATTGCTTTAAACTGGGTATCATGAATAATAGATTTGTTGACTTTTGTCCACAAAATACTGTTTCTTTCCTTTTTCTCAAGGTGGTAACCTATGATTGGGCTGCCACCATTATTGATTGGTTCATGCCACTGTATAACCATGGAATCTTTGGAAACGGCTGTGACAAACGGTGTACCTGGAGGGCCTGGTTCTTTGTAGGGATATTGAGCTACAATTGGCTCAGATTCCAAGGCAAAGCTTTGTCCATATCTGTTTTCAGCAAATATTCTGAATTGATACTCTGTACCAGTTTTCAGTTTGGTCACTTTGAGTGTCGTTCTGGCCACAGTAGCAGAAACAACCTCCCATACTGTGGTGGTTGTATCTCTTTTCTGAACTACGTAGTTGGTGATCTGGCAGCCCCCTGTATATGATGGAGGTTCCCAAGATAAGGTAATACTTTCAGCACTGACTTCGTCAAATTTAACAGGTCCTTTTGGAGGATCAGGCTTATCTAGGGTTATAATTTCAATGGATGCTGTCTTCTGACCAACCACATTAGCAACTGTGATTCCATAATGTCCACCATCATCCTTATGAGTCTCTTTAATACTGAGTACGGTGAGGTCAAGTGAATCAGTGACATTGATTCTTGTAGTCTGCTTCAGTGGAAGATCGTCTTTAGTCCAGGTAATAGTTGGCTTGGGACGTCCAGAAATGGGTACTTCTATTTTCAAATCTTGGCCAACCTGTACACTGTAACTGTTAAATGCAGGTCTGACATCCGGCTCAATGACCAGATCTTTGGCAACTATTGGAACTGCAAGAGACCTAGGATCACTTCTCCCCTTTTCATTTACAGCCACAACTCTAAAAAGGTACTCTTCTCCCTGAGTTAGGTTGGTAATTACGGCTTCAAGGGACTTGACTCGAGCGCACTCTGACCATTTCTCACTGTGTTTAGCTTGCATCTCCACAATATACTGAATGATTTTACTGCCACCGTCATGTTCAGGCTTTGTCCAGCTCAAAGAGACACTGTTTCTGGTGACATCATCCACAGTGATTTTTCCTGGAGGCTGTGGGACTTCTGCAACCTTAACTGGATCATCAGTGTGGGCGGGAAGGCCAATACCATACTCGTTCTCAGCTGTGACTCTGAAGTAGTAACTACAGCCTTCTTGGAGCTGATCAATTTTCCAAGAATTCTTATGGCAGTTTGTCACAACGGCAGCATATGACTTCCTTGTGGCTTCACGTTTCTCAACAATGTAGTTTTTAATTTTGGATCCCCCATCCAGCAGAGGAGGCTCCCATGTAATTGACACTGAGTCTTTAGTGATTTCTGTGACTTTCAGATTAACAGGTGGACTTGGTGTGTCCAGAACTCTCACAGTCACAAAGGCAGACTTTGTCCCGCTGCTGTTTTCTAATGTGAGAGTGTATTTTCCACTATCATATCGGTTGACATTGTCAAGAACAAGGGAGGTGAAGCTGCTAGTGCTGTCGATTATAGCTGCGTCTCGGATTTCACCATCCACTTTGCCCCATTTAACTTCTGGTGTAGGACGACCTCTAATAGGAACAAATAACCTTAAGGAGCCACCTGCCCTTATATTTAGAATTTTCCTCAGTTCCAGGTCAAGGTCAATGTCTGGTGCTTCCAACTTTTCTTCAACTATAACAGGTCCAGGGACATCAGCATGTTCTCCCACTCCAGCTTTGTTAACAGCACAGATACGGAAGTTGTATTCATGCTTTTCCAATAGCTTCTCCACTTCTATGTTTGTTTTATTGATTCCAGTCGGCGGAGTGCACATTGTCCATTCACCAACACTCACGTCACATTTTTCAACAATGTATCCTTGGATTTCACAGCCACCGTCATATATTGGTTTGCCCCAAGAAAGGAAGACGGAAGATCTCGTAATATCAGTGACCCTGGGGTTGTTTGGAGGTCCTGGTTTATAAATAGGGTCACAAGCCTTTTGATAAGCAGAAGGTGGGCTTGGCTCACTAAGTCCAGCAGCGTTCTCGGCTGAGACTCTGAACTCGTAATTGTGATTTTCTAAGAGTCCGGTTACTCTCAAGCGCAGCTCCCCAATCAGACGTTTGTGGCATCTTGTCCATCTGATGCCCTCTTTGTCGCGTTTTTCAAGAACATACCCAAGAATTTCACTGCCGCCATCAGATGCTGGTCTTTCCCATACAACAATCATTGAGTCCTTGGTCACTGCTGTGACTTCTGGAGCCTTTGGTGCATCTGGCACTACAAATGGGTTCTTGGCAGTTACTGGCTCAGATTCAAGAGGTTCGCCAACACCATATTTGTTGACAGCCATTACACGGAAAATATATTCATTGCCTTCAAGCAGCTTAGTAACCTTGCAGCCGAGAGTCTGTACGTTAGCATCAACCACAGTCCAAACCAAGCGGCTGGTCTCTCTCCTTTCCACAATATAATTTATGATATCGCTCCCACCATCTTGGAGTGGGGGTTTCCAAGCTAGTGTGCATTTTTCTGCTGTAACTCCTGATATAACAATAGGTCCTTCGGGTGGCCCTGGTCTGTCAAGAACTTTGACATTTGCAGTGACTGACTTCTCTCCTGCAACGTTTTTGGCCTTTAGTATGTAGCTTCCACTGTCAATGCGTATTGCATCCTTGACACTGAGACTGGTGGCAAAGTCAGTGCTCTTAATTTCTAATCGCGCTGTACTGGAGAGCTCATGATCACCTTTTATCCACTGAGTGGTTGGTATCGGTTTGCCATGAATATCTGCATCAATCTTAAACAGCTCACCAGCATGCACCACAATTGTGTCTTTGTATTTTGGATCCATGCGAATCTGTGGTGGTTCTACCTCATCTCTTGCTGTTATTGCCCCTGAGCTCTCTGAAGGCTCGCTAAATACTCCTGCAGCATTTCGGGCTATAACCCGGAATTCGTATCTGTGGTCTTCAACTAGGCCAGTTACTTCAAACTGAGTGTCAATGACGTTGGTAAAACTAGCTTTCATCCAGCGGCCCTCGGGCAGTTCTTTCTTTTCAACAATGTAACCAGTGATCTTGCTTCCACCATCGTAAGTGGGTTTCTTCCACTGAAGAGTCACGGAATTTCTTGTGACAATGATTGGCTCTGGCTTTCCTGGTGGATCGCATGGATCACGGGCTACGTAGCTTTCGGACACTTTACTTGGCTTGCCGATGCCCACAATGTTCTCTGCAGAGACTCTGAATTCATATTCAACGCCTTCGTCGAGGCCAGTTGTTTTAAACTTGGTTTGAGGAATAGGTGTCTTATTCAACTTTACCCAGAGGATGCTGTTTCTTTCCTTGCGTTCCAAGTGATAGCCAATGACTTTGCTACCTCCGTCACTGACTGGCTCGTTCCAGTGTACTTCCATGCTGTCCTTGGAGGATAGTGTTACGAACGGCGTGCCAGGAGGACCAGGAACTTTGAATGGATACTGGGCTACAATAGGCTCTGAAGTGAGGTAGGTGCTCTTTCCATATCTGTTTTCAGCTGCAATCCTAAACTGATATTCACACCCAGTCTTTAACCTGCAAGCTTTTATTGTTGTCCTTGCAACAGTAGCTGACACAATCTGCCAGCTGGTTGTGGAAGTGTCCCGTTTTTCTACAATGTAATTGTTGATAGAACTTCCACCATCATACTTAGGTGGGCCCCAGGAGAAAGTAATACTGTCAGCTGTCACTTCCTCCATTTTAACTGGTCCTGTTGGAGGCCCTGGTTTGTCAAGAACGATAACATTAAGGGTTTCGGTAGCTTCACCAGCTGAGTTAGTCAGTTTAACGATGTAATGTCCAACATCCTCTCGGCACGCTTCCTTTATTGTCAGTAGTGAGTTATTTTCTGTGCTCTCAGCGTTTACTCTGGTTGTCTGCTTCAGTGGCACATCATCTTTATGCCAGGTTACGGCTGGCGTAGGGCGTCCAATGAATGGAACATCGACTTTTAGGTCTTCACCTGCCAGGACAGTGAAAGTAGTGAACAGGAGTTTGAAGGCTGGCGGAATGACAAGATCCTTGGCAATTACTGGCACACTCAGTTGTCTCGGATCGCTAATGCCCTTCTCGTTCTGAGCAGACACACGGAAAGAGTACTCTTCACCCTGAATTAATCCAGTAATAGTGGCTTCGGTGACTTTGACTGTGGCACACGTGACCCATTTGTCACTGCCTTTGCTCTGCATCTCTACGATGTAGCCTAGAATTCGGCTGCCTCCATCATGCTCGGGTTTCTCCCAGGAGAGTGACACACTGTTTCTTGTGACGTCCACCAACGTTATCTTTCCTGGAGGCAGAGGTCGTTCTGATACTTTCACAGATTCTGCGGTTTCAGCAGGCAGCCCGATGCCGTATTCATTTTCGGCGAGAACCCTGAAGTAGTAACTGCAGCCTTCTTGAAGCTGGTCTACCTTCCAGGAAGTCTTGTGGCAATTTGTTGTAACAGTTGAATATGCTTTCCTTGTTGATTCCCGCTTTTCAACAATATAGTTATTTATTTTCGAACCTCCGTCAATAAGAGGCGGCTCCCATGTCAGTGTGACAGATGACTTTGTGACCTCCTTTACCTTCAGGTCCTGTGGCGGGCCTGGTGTGTCTAGGACTCTGACGTTGACAAACGCAGACTTGCTGCCTGAGCTGTTTTCTATGGTCAGTATGTATTTGCCACTGTCGAATCTGTTTACGTTTCCAATAATAAGCAGGGTGTAAGAGCTTGTGGACTCGATGCTAGCTTTATCTAAAGATTCTCCGTGTTCTCGGGTCCACTTCACCTCGGGTGCTGGCCTTCCTTTGATGGGGACAAAAAGTCTCAGAGTACAGCAAGCTCTTATGGTGACAACTTTGCGCAGTTCGGCATCCAGTTCAATCTCTGGAGGCAGCATCCTGTCTTCAGCCTTTGGAGTTCCAGGAACAAGTGCAGGTTCTCCAATGCCTTCAGAATTCATGGCGTAGATGCGAATTTTATATTCCTGGTTCTCTGTGAGGTTGGTGATGGTGTAAGACGTTGCCTTGAGCCCAGCTGGTGGAGTGACGATCTTCCATTCATCTTCCTCTGGCAGGGCAATCTCAACCATATACCCAGTGATTTCGGAACCACCATCATAGATAGGCTTGTTCCAAGCAATCGAAATGGATGATCTGCTTGTATCTAGAACACGTGGGTTACCTGGTGGGCCGGGTTTAAACACAGCATCACAAGCTTTATAAAATGGACTGGTAGCGCTCGGTGCGCTGATTCCAGCTGCGTTCTCAGCCATGACCCGGAACTCATACTCATGTCCTTCTGTCAGCCCAGACACTTTGTATCTTAAATCAGTAAGGGTCTTTTTGTTGCATTTCACCCAGCGTTGGCCTGCTTTATCTCGCCGTTCCACAATGTAATTGATGATCTCACTGCCACCATCAGAGTCAGGATGGCCCCAGCAGACAACCATGGAATCTTTAGTGATGCTGGTAACTTCGGGGTTTTTAGGTGGATCAGGAGGTCCGTAAGGATCCACTGCAACCACAGGCTCTGAGTCCAGGGGCTCTCCAATGCCATATTTGTTTACAGCCATCACACGGAATATGTATTCATTGCCTTTCAAGAGTTTAGTGACCTTCAGTTTTGTTAGTTGGACTTCTGAGGCTACGTTTGTCCATGCCAGTCTGCTGGTTTCACGTTTCTGAACGACGTAATACTCAATTTTGGCACCTCCATCGTCCAGTGGAGGCAACCATGACAGTACACACTTTTCTGATGTCACTTCAGACACGGCTAAAGGTCCTTCTGGTGGGCCTGGTCTATCAAGAACTTTGACATGGAAGATGTGTTTGGCAAAACCACCAGGATTAGTTGCTGTAAGGGTATAGGCACCGCCATCCCTTCTCAGTGAATCCTTGTTTACCAGATTAGTAGAGAAATCTGCAATTTTAATTTCTAATTTTGCTGTGTTTTCAAGCTCCTTTCCATCTTTGGTCCATTCCATTGTTGGAGGTGGGCGACCTGAAACATCAGCTTCCAGCTTGAATGCTTCACCGGCTTTTAATGTAATTGTGTCCTTATATTTGACATCCACCATTATCCTTGGGGCTTCAATGTCGTCTCTGCATGTGATAGCATCTGATGGCTCAGATGGTGGGCTAATAGCACCGGCAGCATTTTTGGCAATGACACGGAATTCATATGCGGCATCTTCAGTTAGTCCACTGACTGTAAACTCATTCTCTAAAATGTTGCTGAAGTTGGCCTTTAGCCACCGTCCATTAGGAAGATCCCGCTTTTCAACTATATAACTAGTAATTTTAAAGCCTCCAGTATATTCAGGCTTAGCCCATTTAAGAGTCACTGTATGTCTAGTAATATTGAGAGGAATTGGTTTCCCGGGTGGGTCGATGGGATCCAAAGCTAAAATAGGTTCGGATGGCTTGCTTGGCTTGCCTTTGCCAGCCATGTTTTCTGCAATCACTCGGAATTCATAAGCAATACCATCTGTTAGTCCACTTGATTTGAAAATGTTGCCAGGTACTAATGCTTTGCTCACAGTCTGCCAGAGAATACCGTTTCGTTCTTTTCTTTCAACATGGTATCCTAAAATGGGGCTTCCACCATCAGAAAGAGGCTCATGCCAGCTGATTGTTATTGAGTCCTTGGTAACTGCAGCCACCTGAGGGGTACCAGGAGGCCCAGGGACCTTAAATGGATAGTTGGCAACTACAGGTGCTGACGTGATGCTGGGTCCCACTCCGTATCTGTTTTGAGCTTTTACCCGGAATTGGTACTCCACTCCGGTAGTAAGGCGAGTGGCTTTGTAGGTAGTGCGTATAACAGTAGTTGCTAGTTCAGCCCACGTGGTACTGTCCGTCTGCCGCATTTCTACCACATAGTTGCTTATGGGTACACCTCCATCGTTCTCAGGCGGCTCCCAAGAGAAGGTGACAAAATCAGATGAAACTTCATCAAATTTGATTGGTCCAGTAGGTGGCCCTGGGATGTCATGGACTTGAATGGTGATGACATCACCAACCTCTCCCACAATGTTCTTTGCTGTTAATGGGTAGGGCCCACTGTCACTTCTCACGCACTCGTTGATGTTTAAGATGGTGGAAGTTGCTGTGTTTTCAAAGTTAACTCTCTGTGTCTGTTTAAGGATCTGGTCTCCTTTCTTCCACGTAACCGTGGGCTTTGGTCGACCGAGCACTGGAATTTCAACTTTGATGTTGTCACCAGCTTTAGCGACGACTAATTTCTGATAAATGCCGCGGAGATCCAGCTCTGGAAGCATGGTCTGCTCCTTGACAATGACGGGTCTGCTTTCTCTAGGGGCGCTTCTCCCTGCACTGTTCACTGCCATCACCTGGAAGGTGTACTCTTCCCCTTCAGTCAGATTCTTCACAACGCATTCCAACCCCTTCACGGTTGTGATGTGGGTCCACTGGTCAGAGCCTTTTCTCTGGGCTTCAATCACATAGCCAGTGATCTTACTGCCCCCATCATGTTTGGGTTTAGGCCATGCCAAGCTGACTGTGCTCTTAGTTATGTCCATGATGTTAAGACTCTCTGGCGGGGATGGTGCTTCAGAGGCCTTTACAGGCTCCGTTGTTTCTGTCGGCTCACCGATTCCATACTCGTTTTCTGCCATCACTCTGAAGAAGTATTCACATCCTTCAGACAAGCCAGTGACTTTATAAGTGCATTTATGGCACTTCGTGGTGACCGTGGAGTAAGATTTCCGTGTTGCTTCTCGTTTCTCCACAATGTAGTTTGTGATGCGTGAGCCCCCGTCTATCAGAGGGAGGTCCCAGTGCAGGGTGACACTCTCCTTTGTGATGTCAGTAGGTCTCAGGTTGAGGACAGGCCCTGGTGTGTCCAAGACTCGGACGTTAACGAAGCCGCTCTTCTTCCCCGCGGGGTTTTCTATAGTCATCACAAACTTGCCAGTGTCATATCTGTTACATTCTGGGATGATCAGGAGCGTGAATGACTCTGTATTTTCAATGTTAGCTCGGTTCTTAAGGTTGATATCATCTTTGGTCCATGTCACTTCAGGGGCAGGTCGACCTTTAATGGGCACAAAGATTCTGATACTGAGTCCTGCTCTCACAACAAGAGTTCTTCGAAGCTCAGCATCTAGTTCGAAGTCAGGGGCCATCTCCCGTTCCACAATTTCAACATTTGGAATCACTGCTGGCTCCCCAACACCAGCATCATTGACGGCACTGATTCTAAAATTGTACTTTTCTTTAGTCTCAAGATCAGGGACCACAAACTCAGTGATTCTGAGGGCCGTTCCTGTTGTATCCTTTATCCAGCCCTCATCTCCTACTTTCTGATGCTCTACGACATAGCCAGTGATTTCAAGGCCACCGTCATAATGAGGCTTGCCCCAGGCCAAAGAAGCAGATTTCTTGGTAGTGTCAGTGACACGTGCGTTTGAAGGTGGTCCTGGGGGATCTGGAAAGGAAACAGGCACAAAAATGTTAAGGGTTTGGATTTGGTATAAATTAAATACCAGCACTCCCCAAAAAGCTGTGTTGAAAAAGATAAATACTTACAGGCAACATCTTTCATTAGAACAGGATCTGAAGCATTGCTAGGTGGACCAATTCCTGCTTTGTTCTCTGCACTGACTCGGAACTCGTAGGTGTTTCCTTCTTGCAGTCCTGTCACTTTGCATCTGAGATCAGAAACTGGAGTCTTTGTTGCTCTCACCCATCGCAAGCTTTTCTTCTCTCTCCTTTCTACATGATACCCTGTGATCTCGCTGCCACCGTCATCCACTGGTCTTTTCCAGCTGATAGTGGCAGTGTTTTTAGTGACATTGGAAACCTCTGGCTTTCCAGGGGGGCCAGGTGGACCTGAAAAGGAAGCAAATTTGTGAGAAATCTATGATTTCCTAAGCTCTGCTGCAAAGGTTTATGCATCAATTCCCTTATATGCTGTACTTACCAAATCTGTCTACCATTTTGACAGGTTCAGACTGTACGGGTTCTCCTTTGCCATATTGGTTTACAGCTGAGACCCGGAAGACATACTCATTTCCTTGGATAAGTTTGGTTGCCACATGCCTGCAAGACTGAATATCTTCGGCAACCACTGTCCACAGAAGTCGGCTGGTTTCTCTCTTTTCCAGGACATAGGACTTAATTGGTGAGCCACCATCTTCCAAGGGAGGTGTCCATGTGAGTGTTGCTTTTTCAGCAGAAACATTACTGATTTCGATGGGGCCTGGGGGACCAGGTACATCAAGCACTGTCACCTTCACATGTTCACTCTTTGTGCCAAAAGGATTAGTTGCAGTGATGGTGTATTCACCAGCATCTTTTCTAGTCGCATACTTGACAGCAAGCATGGAAGATGTTGGGGTTGAAGTTATCTGAACAATATCTGATGGTCGTATGTCTTTTCCGGCCCTGGACCAACTGGACTTTGGAAGAGGCTTGCCAAGAATGCTAATGGCACTCAGAATGATGGTATCTCCTGCTTTAACTGTTAGCCCATCTTTTATTGTGGGATCAAGAACAATGGTTGGTGCCTCTGCAAAGGAAACAAAAACAAACAAACATTGTAATCAGAAAAGGAAGGTGGCTTAATATACTGTTTTTTCGAATGTGCATAAAAAATAAAATAGACCTACCGTATTCATCTTTGCAGATAATGGTTCCTGTACTTTCTGATGGAGCACTGATAGCACCTGCTGTATTCTTTGCTCTAATTCGGAATTCATATTTTCCACCCTCGACAAGGTCAGTAACAGTAAAGGCACAATCTGGGACATTAACATGGTTGGCTTTCGTCCAGGATTTAGAGGGAAGATCTCGCATCTCTACTATATACCCAGTCAGCTTATGGCCACCATCGTATTTAGGTTCAGTCCAGACGAGAGTCACTGAATTCCTTGTTACATTGATAACCTCCGGTTTGCCAGGAGGATCTAAAATAAAGCAACAAACGAACCAACCCAGTCAGCCACACACCAATGTTTTCTCCATGAGGAAATACAAAGAGACATCATGCAAAGTCTCTGTATAATGACTTACCAATTGGATCAAGGGCCACAACTGGCTCTGACGGCAGGCTTGGTTTGCCTACTCCTGCTAAATTGATTGCCATAACTCGGAACTCATATTCCAGACCTTCAGTTAGTCCCGTCACTTTGAATTCTTTCATCCTAATAGGAGTCTTATTAGCTCTCTTCCACAAAAGGCTGTTTCTTTCCTTGAACTCGATGTGATACCCTATAAAAGACCCAGTGATGTGTCAGTTCCCAGAGAAAGCACAAATGTAGCCTGATTTTTAAATACACACATACACAGAACAAATAATCGTTCTTGTTGGTATCTACACTTTTATTACCTAGCCATAGGGATATTTTTAGCTCCTGGAATAGACTTACTTATGGCACCTTCTGTTGAAACATTTTAACGTATAAAAATAGATACTATCATTTAGAAAGCCTTTATTAACTATTACATTAGGAGTTTTCATGCAAATGAAGTTAGCTTAATGAATTAGCTTACTTAATTCTTAATGTTCTGAATGCATGATGAACTGAAAAAAGGGACATATGCTTTTGGATGTGCAGATAGTACTATAAGAAGTAGCACAGATTCAGCTTGTTTTTGGGGAGGAAGATTAACGTAAACGCTCTAGGATAAGAGCCAACAAAATACCTGTAATTGGAGAGCCTCCAGTTTTCCTGGGGTCAGTCCATGTTAGAGATACGGAGTCATGTCTGACATCCACGATATTGGGAGGTGGGGGAGCATCAGGCACATCTAGGAAAAAGCAGATAATTCAAGATTTATAATCAGGAATGTATTTGAAATGAACTGGAACCACGTTCTGCTTTATGTTTTCTGACCTTGAGACACTTACCAAATGGGTGTCTGGCAACAATTGGCTCCGATTTCAGACCCTCTCCTACACCGTATTTATTCTCGGCACTGACCCGGAAGGTGTATTCCATCCCCTCGTGGAGTCTCATGACCCTGAATGTGGTTTTCTGGACGGCTGAGGCACAAGTCACCCACTTGTTGTTTACAGAATCTCTCTTCTCTAGGATGTAGTTGGTGATCTCAGAACCTCCATCGTCCTTCGGAGGACCCCACTTTAAGGTTACGGCTTCTGCTGTGACTTCTTCAAATTTGATCGGTCCAGTGGGGATGCCAGGCTTACCGACAACTTTTATGGTGAGAGTCCCTTCCTTGGTGCCAGCCACATTCTTCAGTGTGATTGTGTATTTTCCAGCATCAGATTTTCGGCAATCATATACGACAAGAGTGGTGTTAACTGCAGATGATTCAACACTGACTCTTGTGTCTGTTGCTAGAGGGTCTTCCCCTTTCTTCCAGGTCACGGATGGAACTGGCTTGCCTTTTATGGGGATCTTAAGACGGAAATTGCTGTTTTCTTTGGCCAAGTAGCACAAATCAGGTAGGTCCTTTAAGTCAAGGTCAGGAGCCACTGTAAAACAGCAGAGATAAGTCATTTTTTAATGCCAGGCAGTTAGTTTTTTCAGATCATTATAGTTTTTAGAGGGTTTTTATGTAAGCCAGGGAATAGGGCTCAAGAGCACTTTTAGTTTTTTATACGGAGCATTTTAAAAGTCTCTATAGAATTTGTTACGATGTTATTTCTGTTTTATGCTTTGGTTTTTTGGCCATTTAGCATGTAGGATCTTAACTCCCAGACCAGGGATCGAACTTGAGAACCCCATGTATTGGAAGGTGAAGTCTTAATCACTGGACTGCCAGGGAAGTCCCAAGAGTGCACTTTTGATGACAAAGGGGAAATGGAGATGATGGCTAAGGGCTTACCGACATCATCCTTCGCCACAGCAGTGATTTCACTTGGGGTGCCTTCTCCATTTTCATTCTCAGCGCTCACTCGGAAGGTATATTCCTTCCCTTCAGTCAAGTCTTTTGTGGTGTACTGTAAGCTTAATGATTTCATGACTCGTTGCCACTTATTTTCTTCAGTCAGGAAATCAACGACATATCCAGTGATTCGACTTCCACCATCGCTGCGAGGCTTCTTCCAGCCTATGCTGCAAGATGACTTGGTGACAGAGGTCACCTTCAGGTCCACCACTGGTCCAGGGGTTTCTAGAGCAAAGGAGAAATGATGAGTCTAAGCCCCAGAAAACCGGGGTAAGGTGTCACTCAGAGTGATGGGGTGGTAGCCTCATTTGCTTACCGGAAGCTTTGACAGCATCACGTGTCTCACCGGGATCACCAATGCCATACTCGTTTTCAGCAAACACCCTGAAGAAGTAGGATTTTCCCTCCTCCAGGTTGGATACTCTGAAGCTTGTTTTTGAGCACTCTGTTGTTACAGTAGACCAGGACTTCCTCTCTGCATCACGCTTTTCTACCACATAGTTTATGATGGGGCTTCCACCATCAATAATGGGAGGATCCCAGGTAACATAAGCAGAATCTTTGGATATTTCTTTGACCGTCACATTGACGGGTGGCCCAGGAGTATCTGAATAAATAGCGGGTAAATAAGAAATGAATACCTAAAAAACACATTGGCTACATTTTAAACATATATATGATTGTTTCTCCATGTAGACTTACCAAGCACTTTCACTACAATGGTATATTCCTTTTTACCACAGCTGTTCTCCAGAGTCAAGATGTATTTTCCTGCGTCATATTTGTTCACCTTTTCACAGCGCAAGAAGGTGTCAAAGTCAGTGGACTTTATGTCCAGTCCAACCCTTTCTCTTAGATTGACGTTTGGTTTAGACCAAGTTATCTTGGGAGGTGGACGTCCTTTCACTGGCACGTACAGTCTCATGGTAACTCCAGCACGCAATATGAGGGTCTTCCTCAAATCAGCGTCAAGTTCTCCTTCAGGTGGAACTGTTCACCATTGGAGTGAAGAACGTTAGAGTAATGTGTATTTCCAAGGACTGGCCTGATAACTCCTAAAATATGTTTCTGATTTCTAGTTCTTAAAAGAATTCTTAATATAATCCTCAAAACTTTTACCAACTATCTTAAGACTCTGTAATAATTACTGACATTTCTATTTTCTAGTATCCTATGGCCCAACCCACGTTTTCCCTGGAGGATCTGCATCTCCTTATCTCATGAACCTTACATACTCTTAAACTCTCTGTATTTTACAAGTAGATGACTGATTTTGGGCTTTCTTCCAGTGAAAGCACTCTGCTATACACTCTGACTTTCTTTATTTCTTTGTAGGAAGAAAAGTACACAGTGGGTGAAGTGTAATTCAAAGTAGTAGGAGCATTGATTAGGGAGAATAAGTGAATACAAGAAATGGTGGGAAAAGAAATTAAGATGGAGAGGGGTGGATTAGAAGAGAAAATAAAAACCTAAGAATAATAAATAGCTCACTGCTGCTGCTGCTAAGTCACTTCAGTCATGTCTGACTCTGTGCAACCCCATGGACAGCAGCCCACCAGGCTCCTCTGTCCCTGGGATTCTCCAGGCAAGAATACTGGAGTGGGTTGCCATTTCCTTCTCCAATGCATACATACATGCTAAGTCGCTTCAGTCGTGTCTGACTGTGTGACTCTATGGACAGCAGCCCACCAGGATCCTCTGTCCCTGGGATTCTCCAGGCAAGAGTACTGGAGAGGGTTGCCATTTCCTTCTCCGAAATGGCTCACTACTTATTTTTTAAAAAAAAACAACAACTTTTTATTCTCAATAAAATCCCTATATTCCATAATCTTTTGAAGACAGGAAATTCTCAGGTAAGTAAGAAAAGCATTTCAAAACCACAAATCACCTTGCCTTCCATTTGGCTTGTTACACAGTACCATAAAGTACCAACCCAGCTCTCCTACAACATACTTCTAGAGTTACCAACCCTAAAACTTGTAAATAAATGAATCTACATAGAGGAGTTCTATATATTCCTTCTTACAGTATGACTGATGAAAAGAGTTCTGTATATTTCTCCTGGTAATACTTACTTAAAATGTCCTTGGGACAGTGTTTGTCGGGCACATCGCTGGGGTCACTGTATCCAATCTTATTAACGGCATACACACGGAACTGGTATTCTGTGTTTTCCATTAGGCCGGTAACCTCAAAGTGGGTTTTCTGGAGCTTCTGTGGTAAATTGCACCTCACCCAGTTATCCGAATCAGCTCGTTTCACTTCAACAAGGTAACCAATGATAGGACTGCCCCCGTCATAGGCTGGCTTGCCCCAAGATAGACTCACAGAGCTCCGGGTTGTGTCATATACTTTGGGGAAAGCTGGTGGTCCAGGAGGATCTGAGGATGATAATAGAAAAATTTCATTAAAATGTCATTCCTGGTTGTTGAATGCTGATTATCACACAGCTGTGGGACTCTTCCATGAAAACTTACACAGAGGATCTTGGGCATAAACAGCTTTGGAGGCATCACTGGGTTTGCCTGGTCCAGCCTTGTTGATGGCTATCACTCGGAACTCATATTCTGTGCCTTCTTGGAGACCTGTTGCTTTTATTGTTCTTTCTATCACAGGTTTTCTGTTGACTTTAGTCCAGTTAACTGCGTGGGTTTCCCGCTTTTCAACCAAATAGCCGGTGATGGGGGACCCACCGTCATCTGCTGGGGGCTTCCAGCTGACTGTCATGTGGTCCTTGGTTACGTTGCTAATAACAGGGGGGTCACAGCGTCCAGGAGGGTCTGCAGAGGTTAACCGACAGGTTTATGTCCCGGTCTAAAAGGTAATATTTAAAAAGCAGAATGAAAAACTGCAGGAAAACGTTCTTACCGTATGGGTTTTTGGCAATTGCTGGCTCAGTTAAGATCGGGTCGCCCACTCCGTATTTATTTTCAGCACAAATTCGGAACTGGTACTCGTGGCCCTCTATCAGTTTCTCCACACTGCAGCTGGTGATGGGCACAGTAGCAGAGACTTGAGCCCAGTTGGGTCTGCTCGTTTCACGTTTGTCAACAATGTAGTTGGTGATTTCTGAGCCTCCATCTTCAAGAGGAGGTTCCCAAGAAAGCATTGCACGATCCGAATACATTTTGTTGATTTTAACAGATGCTGGAGGACCTGGTTTATCTGAAAGGATAAGAAAGAAAAGTTAAGTCTTTTTCCCAAACATATGAAATAGGGGATGAACAGAGTGGAGGACTGGAGACCCGGGTTGCTGTCTTTATACTGTTATTAACTTCCCATATGACCTTGCAAGTTACTTTTCTCCAGATCTTAATTTCCTCATATCTAAAATTAAGTATCTGGAATACGTGATCTCTAATGGTCTTTTCAGCTGTAAAACACTACTGTTCTGTGTTGAGAATAATTCCATGATGACAAAAGATACATCAAGTTAGGTATCTTTTCTCACATGTTATTTTGTAAATTCTATGACATCACATTAACCAAAGTAAAGCCTGAGAGTCTAGTGAAGTGTTTTAGTTACCTAATACTTTGAGCTTGATAGTAGCTGATTTGGAGCCACTTGGGTTTTCAGCAGTGATGGTGTAGTCCCCTGAGTCTTTCCGGGTCACACTGAACAGCTCCAGGGTGCACAGGTTCCGCTTCGTGGCCATCTTGATCCCTTCCGATGGTTTCAGCAGTGTGCCATCCTTCTTCCAAGAGATTGTGGGCTTCGGTTTGCCAAAGACAGTAGCATCCAGGCAAACGTTGGTTCCAGCTTTCACAGTAAGCAAAGATTTCATAGCCACACTCAGGTCTATCCTGGGAGGCACTGGAAAGAAGTAAGATAAAGGGATTTAATATATGCAAAGCTATATTATATAATGCTTATTTGTAAAAGTGAGAAATAAATAGGCTATCTTTTTCAAGATGGGATTTTCTTAAAGTAACTATTCATTATAAAAGAAATACAAGTTTAATGCCAAAATTTGATAATGCTGACAGTATAAAAAAAAGGAAAGATATTATCCACCATCCCAGCATCCTGAAAGCTTCACTCTTATCACTTTGGTGCATTTTTGGGGGGCATCTTTCTGTGCACGTGTATGGTTAAAAGTATGTGGTCTTCACGGTTTGCTGTCTTTTTAGTTTAACATGTTATTAAGATTCTCTATAATCATAATTTTTAATGTCTGTATACAAAGTACCTATGATTTTATTTGTCCCTATTTTCATAGATGTAGATTTAGTTTTTTATTAGGGGAAACATATATTATGAGTGATGTCTTCCTTTGCCTAGAATGTCCAACAGAATCTTACCACTTTCTGCCATGATAGTCACTGGATCGGAAGGTTCAGAAGGCTGGCTAATATTTACTGCGGTCTTGGCAATTGCTCTGAATTGATACTGAGCATTCTCTTCTAAGCCAGTCACTGTGAACTCTTCCTGGGGAATCTGGTGAGGTGAAGTATTACACCGTATCCACTTATCACCAGGAAGTTTGCAAGCTTCTACGAAATAGCCAATAATTTTGCTGCCTCCATCATGCTTAGGACGAGCCCAGACAAGAGATACCGTACTCTTGGAAACATCAATGACTTCAGGCTTGCCAGGAGGATCTAGAACCAAAAGAGATATTCTTAGCATTTGTCTTAACAGCAGAAATGTTCTTTTTCACTGTATCACCCAGAATATATTCCTGAATGGAAACAGTAACATTTAGAGATGCCAAGATTTAAATGTGTCCTCATAATACTTAAAAAAATAATTACCAATTGGAGTTCTTGCAGTCACATATTCAGTTGGTTTGCTGGGTGGGCTGGATCCAGCTTTGTTTAGGGCATAGATTCTGAATGAATACTCAAGGCCTTCTACCAGGCCAGCACAGGGATATTCAGTTGACCGGACAGGAGTGTCATTGGCTTTCACCCAGAGCAAACTGTTTCTTTCTTTGCGTTCAATCAGGTAACCAGTGATGGGGCTGCCTCCATCGCTGTCGGGCCTGTCCCATGCCACGAAGATGCAGTCTTTGTTGACTTTAGTGACGCGTGCGTTCTTGGGTTCACTGGGAACACCTGGAGATGAAGACCAGGGAAATGTCAGTTTCCAGCCTACGCAACAGATTAGAAAGAAAGCAGTTCAGTTTTTCATCCTGAAAGGAACATACCAAATGGGAACTTAGCCACCATCTTGGGAGACGTGAGAGGCTCTGAAATGCCAAATCGATTCTCGGCACGGACCCGGAAGATGTACTCTTGGCCTGGGATCAGTTTCCCAACCCTGCAGTTAGTTTTTGTCACTGACGCTAGTGCTGTCACCCAGTCACCTCGGCTCACGTCACACTTCTCCACAATGTAATTGGTGATGTTGCTGCCTCCATCCTCCAGAGGAATGTGCCAGGACAGGGAGCAGGCATCAGCGTCTATGTCAGAAATGTCAAACGGAGGCTGGGGGGGTCCAGGAGCGTCTGCGTGAACCAAGAGGAGAGAAAAGGTAAGGATAGGAATGGGACTGGAAAAAATGCTTCTGATCTTCACATGTGGATGGCTGTTTGTCTAATGCTGAACCTACCCATGACGATGACTTTGATTTTCTGAGTGTCTGTCCCAGAACTGTTCTCTGCAGTGAGGCTATAGTAACCGCTGTCTTTCCTAGTAACATCTTTTATGATCAGAATTGAAGAATTGTCTGCTTTATGCACAGCCAGGTGGCTGGAGGTAACAACGTCATCTTCTCCTTTTTTCCATTTACAGACCGGATTAGGCTTTCCATACACATGGGCTTCGATTCGGAGTTTCTTCCCAGCTTTGATAGTAATTTGCTCTGGCATGAGGATCTTGGGTGGCACTGAAAGTAAGATGAAGATACATTAATTTTGTGGGGAGGTTAAATTTCCTCTAATGAGGAACTATACTAGTGTTTTTCAAGTGGTGAATAACAACCCATTAGCAGGTTCCAGGGGATGTTTGCATCACTGCTAATACTTTTTAAAAAGAACCAGATTGAATTGAAAATACCAGAGTCTAGCATACATAATAAGGATGGGTGTTGCTCTAAGAAACTTCTTTTTAAAGTTATATATATATATATATATATATATATATATGTATGTATGTATGTGTGTACTGTGTCATGATTTAAGTTGTTTTACCATGCGTTGTGGGTGTAAATGTTTGAAAACCACTATTCTCTCCTATATTTCAGGTATTTCTGGAATTAGATTCTTCGGGGATAAATGTTTCCACGTCAAAAGAAAATTCTTGTAAACTATTATCACGTGATAAAAATGACTCAGTGTCCACTTACACAGCTGTTCCTTGGCTTCGTACACGCCTTCAGCTTCTCTCGGCAAACTGACTCCCACGGCATTTCTGGCCGCTACTCTAAATTTGTATTTCTTCCCTTCCTTGAGGCCAGTGACAACCAGGCTGAGGTCTTTCACCACTGAGTACTCTGTCCAGCGATCTGCAGGCTGCTCCTCTTCCCTGTAACTAACGATGTAGCCGTCGATTTTAGCGCCTCCATCACGCAGGGGCGGTAACCAGGCTAACACAGCGCTGTTCTTTGTCATTTCAGTAACCTCGAGTTTCCTGGGTGGATCCGGCTCACCTGGAAGAAAAACGCGATTAAGAAAAAACTGTCCAGGTCGCCAAATCCATCCCTTTGTAATATACATTAATGTTTTCATATGCCACCTGCTTCAAAGTATGTGGGAAATGTGATTCGGGCTGTTGAGAGTAAAAAGTACTCGATGAGGCAGATCAAAAGTCTTCAGTGAGAGAGTGAGATATTCTTTTGTGCTGCGTAGGTTTCTACGAGTTAAAGCCCTTTAGGGTTTTGGTATCTGGTAACTGTTTGGTGTCTTGAGTTGACTGAAGTCGGGGACTGGGGTTAGGAGAGGGGAGAAAGGATGTGACTTACTTAGAGGGTCCGTCGCAAGCACTGGTTTGGGGACATCTGTTGGGACACCAGGGCCATACTCATTGACAGCAGTCACTCTGAAGAAATATTCTGTCCCGGGGACAAGATTGGTGACATGGAAGCTCGTTTTCTTCACTTCTGGGGTGACTGTCGACCATGTCTTTCTCTCGGCCTCACGTTTCTCCACAATATAATGTGTCACCTGGCTCCCGCCATCATTCTCGGGAGGGCCCCAGGAAATGTGGCACGATGTTTTAGTGACATCTGAAACTTTTAAATCAGACACGGGCCCAGGGGTATCTGTAAAGAACCACAAGATTAGATATATGAGTTCCCTCAGCCTCCTGATTAACTAAGGAGATTTTTGAAGGGGAAGAAGACAGTTTTTCACCACCCACCTAATACTCTGACATTCACAAACACGGCCTTTTCTCCCGCTGGGTTCACAAGCGTCAAAGAGTATTTTCCTGAGTCGTCACGCGTAGAATTGGGGATGACAAGGAAGGCCATGGTGTCAACCAAATCGACCTGTCCCTTTCTGACCACATTATCAATACCCACTTTTCTCCAGGTGACCTTAGGGGCTGGTCGCCCTCTCACGATGGCAAATAGTCGGATGGGGCATCCTGCCCTCACGGTGACCAGTTTTCTCATGCTGGCATCCAAGTCAATCTCCGGAGGTTCTACAAATGACATGAAGGCCATTAGTTGACTTCAGAATGTGGGGAAGTCATGTGAGAAGCGAAACAATGAACCAAGTGATAACCTAGGGCCTCACCTAGGATTTCTTTAGGTTTAATAGCATCCTTTAGTTCTGCAGGGCGCCCGATGCCAACTTGGTTTTGGGCACAAACCCTGAACTCATATTCCTGGTTTTCATCCAAGCTGGTCACGGTGAATTCCATGCGGACAAGTTGCGCTGCAGCATTGCACCTTTTCCAGCCTTCATCCGGTGACATGTCTGCTTTTTTAGGTCTCATTTCCACAACATAGCCAATGATTGGTGCACCACCATCATACACTGGTTTTCCCCAACCAAGAGTTATGGAACTTTTGGTTGTATCAACCACTTTGAGATTGGTCGGTGGACCAGGTGGTTCTGAAAGTAAATTACGTAAGAATAAATTTACATTTGGTTAACCACTACTAGTGATATGTTAATGTATAATTTTATACAGTCTATTCTTAATTAACCACAGATAGTACATTCAATTTCTCAGTTGCTAACTAAGTCCTCCTTATTTTCCTTTGTAAATTTAGAATCTACCATTGTTCGTATATTTTAGGTGGTTTGGTAAAAGATCTATTTGGAAAAATACTGGCTAAGATAAAGTTTTGATGTTGTGGATTTAACTTACTTGTCTAATACCTCTGCATTTGAGATTAAGAGTTGATATAATACCAAAGAAAAACAAGAACATCATACCTATGGGGTCTTTTGCCACCACTGGTCTTGATGGCAAGCTTGGTTCTCCAATTCCAACTTCATTTTCTGCCTTGACACGGAACTGATACTCATGTCCTGGAAGGAGATTCTGTACTTTCAGACGTCTCTCGGGAACTGCACTCTTGTTGACAGGGACCCATCGCACTGAATGTTTTTCCTTTTTCTCCAAGTAGTATCCTGTGATGGACTTTCCACCATCATATTCAGGTGGCGTCCAAACCACGGTCATCTCTTCTTTGCTTACTTTAGTGACTTCTGGGGGATCAGGGCGACCAGGTTTATCATATTTGGTTTTTGCAATGACTGGCTTAGTTTCTGTTGGAGGCCCTGTGCCTATCTTATTTTCTGCACGGACTCTGAAGATATATTCATTTCCTTCTATGAGACGTGTTACTGTAGTACCAGGTGTTAAGATAGTAGAGGAAAAGGTGGACCAAACCATTCTCTTGCTCTCACATTTTTCTAAAATATAATTTTGGATCTCACAGCCACCATCATCCTCCGGTGGATCCCAGCGAAGAGAACACCTGTCACTACACACATCAGTAATTTTCAGATTTCTTACAGGGCCAGGCTTATCTAAAACATTCACAGTGGCAAAGGCCACAAAACTGCCAGCCGTGTTAGTTGCTGTAATTACGTATTTACCACCATCACTTCGCTTCGCCTTAGTGAGAGAAAATTTAGACGAATCACCGCTGGTGTCAATCTTGACCCTTGGTGATCTTGTTAAGTCTGTAGCATCTTTGTCCTTGGTCCATGAAACTTCTGGAAACGGTTTGCCTCTAACACCTGCCTCAAGTCGAATGGTGTCTCCTGCTTTGACAGTGAGCACACCACTTAATTTCAGATCGAGTACTGGTTTCTGTAGGTCTTCCTTCACAACAACTTCCTCTGTCTTTACCCAGTCACTTTCCCCACCTTCATTCTTTGTTTGCACTCTGAACTCATAAATCTGGTTTTCAACACATTTGTCAACCATGTAGTGGGTTTCTTTAATGCTTCCTTTATGCACTCTTTCCCAATCAGGAGAGCCCTTCAGCCTCCGTTCAACGTGATATGATAGATTTGGGCTACCACCATCATAATCAGGCCGCCTCCATTTTAGATAGACAAATGTCTTTCCTTTGTCTGCAATATGAAGGTTTTCGGGCTCCCCTGGTCTATCAATAGGGTTAATAGCCAGAATTGGAGTTTTGGTTTCAATGGTTGGCCCAACACCTACTTTATTCTCTGCACAAACTCGGAAATAGTATTCGTTGTTGGCTAAGAGGTTGGCCTTGATTAATCGCTTAGTGACATCTGAGGCGACAATTGACCAGCCTTTCTGATTTGGTTTGCGATATTCCACTATAAAGTTTGTTATTTCTGAGCCACCATTGTCTAGTGGGTTTTCCCAAGAAATTGTACAGTTCTCTTTGGTTACATTGGTGACCTTTAAATTCTGGCAAGGCCCGGGTCTGTCAAGGACATTAACGATAGCAAAACCCTGGGCATGTCCACTGCTGTTCTTGGCCGAGATGATGTACTTGCCATGATCAGCTCTAACAGCTTCTTTAATTTGTAACTCAACACGAGGTAGGTCGTGAATTATGTTAACCCGCTTATCTCGGACCACTGCTTTGCCTTCCTTGGACCAAGTTATGTCTGGTTCAGGTCTGCCTTTGACCCGAGCAAGAATGCGGATAGTCTGGCCTACTCTGACGGTGATGACATCACGACAGGTTACGTCAAGTTCTACTTCTGGAGGATGAAGGATGTCCTTTGCAATTACAGATTCTGCTAGTTCGCGTGGCTCTCCTTCTCCCACAATGTTAGCTGCCTTTATACGGAATCTGTATTCATTTCCTTCGATGAGTCCAGGTACCCTAAAGGCACACTGCCTAATGAGTTCATCTTTGTTAATCCTGTTCCACTGTGTTGTCCCAGCTTTCTGACATTCTACAACATAGCCCAGAATGGGGCTACCACCATCGCTGAGAGGCTTTGTCCATACCAGATCAGCTGATTCTCTGGTCTTGTCTTTCAGCTTAGGATTAATAGGTGGTCCAGGTGGTTTGATGGGCCGGCAAGCTTTTATTGGATCAGAACTTGGGGATGGATTGCTTAGTCCTGCAAGATTCTCAGCAAACACTCTAAACTCATATGTATTTCCCTCATAGAGTCCAGTCACTCTGAACTTCAGGTCCGCTAGAGGAGTCTTGTTGACTCGCACCCATTTGCCTGTTACTTCTCGACGCTCCAGATAGTAACCAGTTATTGGACTCCCGCCATCAGATTTTGGCAGGGTCCACGCCACTGTTGCAGCATTTTCCGTAACGTCAGTAACCACTGGTTTACCAGGAGGAGATGGAGGACTAAATTTATGTTTAGCAACAGTAGGCACAGAGTCAAGAGGAGGGCCGATACCAATCTTATTCTCTGCTTTCACTCGGAAGACATATTCATATCCCTTTTGCAGGTGTGGGACTTTCAACTTTGTCTTGCTGCTACCTGAAGATACCACACCCCATGTATCTTTCTTTGTGTCTTTTTTCTCAACGATGTAATTTATCACAGGGCTTCCTCCATCATCCTTAGGTGGCTGCCATGATATGGTCATATATTCAGGGGTAACTTCCAGGATATTAATAGGGCCTGTTGGTGGACCAGGAACATCAAGAACAGTAAGATGTACGGCTACTGTTTTGGTGCCGGCTGCATTGGACACTGTGATCTGATATTCCCCGGTGTCTTTCCTTAAGCAGTTCTTAATGGTGAGTACTGACGAGAAGTTGTCAGTCTCAACTGTATAGTGTTCATCTGTTTTAATCTCATTCCCATCGGTTGTCCACTTTGCAGTAGGAATGGGCACGCCTCTTATAATGGCAGGGAATCTGACTGTAGTTCCGGCTTTTACCACAAGGCCTTCAATTAATTTCACATCCAGCTCCACAGATGGAGGCACTGGAAAGTAAACACGAGGAAATTAGATTTTGCTTTGGATATGGATAATATCACAATATAAATAATTTTAAAAGAAAAAAATAGTGCCAATCTAAAATTTACCTAGTTTTTCTTGACATTCTATTGGGATAGTTGTGTCAGGGAGACCAAGACCCACAATGTTTTCAGCTTTTACCCGGAATCTATAGGTCTTTCCTTGTTGTAGTCCAGTAACAACACACTCTAAGTTTGTCACGGTCTTGAACTTAATCCAGTCTTCGGTGCCCTCTTCCTGATATTCTACCAAATATCCTGTGATTGGAGAGCCACCATCGCGGTCTGGCTTATTCCAAACAAGGGAGACTTCAGTCTTGTCAACATCCACATGGTGTAGGTTCTTGGGTGGCCCTGGGGGATCTTTTCAGAAGAAGTTATGATGAATAAACAATATTCTCAAAGACAGTCAAACAGTACTTTTGTATCCAAAGAGAGCAACTTACGTAGGGGATCCACAGCTTTGATGGGTTTAGGTGTTTCTACAAAGGGACCACGTCCATACTGGTTCTCAGCAGCGACTCGGAAGACATACTGATTGCCTTCATTTAGATGCTTAGCCAAGTGACTCTTTTTCTTTGATGTAGTTGAAAGAGGTGACCACTGGGCACTGGCAACATCTTTCCTCTCAACCACATAATTTGTAATAACAGAACCACCATCGTCCAGGGGTTCCTTCCAAGTAAGGTAACAAGAATCTTTCCTTATTTCACTGACTTCCAGATCTCTAGGTGGCCCAGGCTTATCTGAAAAGTGTTAAATAACACAGTTATGTAAGTGATTTGATCCAGCTAAGAACTCAAAATGTATTGGGTTACATTTATATGTTATTGCATTAAGGACATCACGAGCACTAAAATTCTTACCTAATACGAGTACTTTTACTGAGACAGTTTTTGAACCAGCTGGATTCTCCACTGTTAAGGAGTAAATGCCACCATCTTCATGGGCAGCATTACGAATTTCAAGCTTGCTGCCAACTGGAGTAACATCAATTCTTGCTTTAGTTGGAGCCTCTCTGTCTTCCTTTTTCCAGGTTACTTTTGGGAATGGCACTCCTTTGATGACGGCACTAAGCCTTAGAGTATCACCAACCCTTATGTGTTGTTCTCTTGCCATGTTGGCATCCAGAATCAACTCGGGGGGTTCTAGAATAAAGAGAATGGTACTTTCAGATTTGCTTTGTTCATGTACTTTACAGTTAAGCATAGACAATGAAACCTGTCTTCCTTGCAGAGGCAACTGAGAATGTCTGTACTCACCGAGCCTGTCTTTTACTAGCACTGGCTCAGGAACATGAGCTGGATCTGACTCGCCAGCTGCATTAACTGCTATTACTCTGAACTTATAGGATTGACCATCCCGAAGACCGGTCACTTTATAGTTAGTTTCAGGACAAGACTCAGGAGTGTGATTGGCTCTTTTCCATTCTTCATCTCCAACTTTCTGGTACTCAACAATGTAACCCAGAATCTTGCTCCCACCATCACGACGTGGTGGTTGCCAGGTTAGATCAACTGAATTACATGTTGTATCTATTGCTTCAGGATTAACAGGTGGACTTGGTTTAGCTACATAACAAAAGAGAAAATCAAAACAGAGTTAGAATATAGCTGGAAACAAACTCAGATAAAATGAAAGCTGAAAGAATGCTTTAGTACTATACCAATTGGGTCTTTAGCAAAGACTGGTTTGGATGGTGGACTTGGGTCTCCAATACCAATTTCATTTTCTGCAGAAACCCGGAATTCATAGTGACACCCCTCTAGGAGATCAGGAACCCTAAATTTAGTGTGTGGATGGATAGGCTCTTTGGTAACTCTAGCCCATAGTTTGGACATAGTTTCCCTCTTTTCCAGGATGTAGTTTGTGATGGGCTTTCCTCCATCATGTGGCTGGTTCCAGGAGACTAATGCAGAGTCTTTGGTAACTTCTGTAACGATTGGCTGGTCAGGTGCATCAGGAACCCCTAAAACAAACATTAGCACAATGTATTAGAGATTTAATTCTTCCGTAACAACAGCAAACATTAAATCACTGAAAAGAAATACGATGCATACTGAAGCGATCTTTGGCTTTCATTGAATCAGACACCAGAGGATCACTTATTCCATACAGGTTTTCAGCATGTATCCGGAAAATATAATCTTTTCCTTCAAGCAGTTTAGAAACTTTGCATGTTGTTTTGGCACTTGCAGATGTCACAGGCATCCAAACGTCTTTGCCCACCTCCTTCTTCTCAATAATGTAATTGGTAATTTCACTGCCTCCATCATCTAAAGGTGGCTTCCAAGAGATAACCATGTAATCTTTTGTCACCTCATCAAAAATAACTGGTCCTACTGGTGGTCCAGGACGGTCTGAATAAAAGAAAAAAAGAAAAACCACAGCACAAAATGTTATTTCCACTTTTGCTCCGGAAAGAACAGAATGTTTCTCATACTTGCTAAATAATACTTACCAACAACATTAACTTGACAGACACCCTTCCTGGAGCCTGTACTGTTCTCCACAACCACACAGTATTTGCCAGAATCTGAACGCTTGGCCTTGAGCTTCTCTAGAGCAAGCGTCGTCGGGGTGGTCTTTATATGAGTGCGGTCATCTTCCAGCACATCAGCTTCATCTTTGAACCAAGAAACTTTAGGCTTTGGTTTGCCTGAGTAACGGCCAGTGAGGGCGAACGCTTCACCAACTCGAACTGTGAGCTTATCTCTGAAGTCGAGGTCAAGCGTTGGAGGAGCTGAAATGTATAATGATAAAGGCAAATCAGTCTGACTGAGGTCTTACAGTAAATCTGCATGTGTACAAGTTTTCAGAGTGTAAGCTGCATTTGACACATACCCAGCTCATCCTTGCAAGTGATTGGCTTGGTGCAAAATGATGGTTTGCCTTGTCCAACAATATTGACAGCACTGACACGGTACTCATAGGTATCACCTTCTTTCAAGCCTTTCACAGTGTACTTCCGGCTCATCAAGTTGTCACTTGTAACTTTGTGGAACTTCTCAGTTCCAATGAGACGGCTTTCTAGGACATAGTTGATGATTTCAGATCCGCCATCATACTTAGGGGGATTCCAAGTCAACGTGACAGAGTCTTTGGTAACTTCTTTGACTTCCAGGTCTTCAGGACGCTCTGGTACAGCTACAGATGTGGAGTGACAGTGAGAGAAATGTTAAAAATGTAGGAGAATGTGGTAAATATTACTTTCTGAGGATTGCATTTAAACATTAAACTATTGGTAAGTGACGAAAGAGATCTCAACATAAAATGAGTAGCTAAAAGGGATCCAATACAGTCTGATTTCCAGATGACAAAATAGAGGTTAATTGAGACCAGGTAATTCAGGAAAGTTCTCCAGAGCTGGTAGTTTCAGAGTTAGGAAACTGCTTCATGTTTATGCCATTAAGTGAAAATTTTAAAAGGACAGTATTATATGGAAGGATCTGAGGCATATGTATTCCCATAACCTCTTTCACAGTCACATTCAAATAGAACCAACATCAGATACTGAGTATTTGTCAAATGAAAGAAATGTTTGGCATTTATTTATACATCTATTTTGTCACTATAGTCTTTGATTAAATGAGTGAAGAAGTGATTAAGGATGAGATTGTTTTAAACTGTACTTACTGATTGGATCTCTTATGACAATAGCATCTGTGGTCTCAACAAATGGGCCCATGCCAATACTATTTTCAGCCGCAATTCGGAAAAAGTAGGCTTTTCCTTGAATGAGACCCTGGACGGTAGCATTGTGTCGGGTAACTGTGTATGTCACTGGGGTCCATGCCCTGCGGTCAGCTTCCCGCTTTTCAATGACATAATTGGTGATGGGAGAGCCTCCATCATCTTCTGGTGAGAACCATGTCAGCTTGCAGGAGTCATTGGTCAGGTTGTGAGCCAGGAATGGTATTCCAACAGGACCTGGTACATCTAGAAATAAGAGGGGAAGGTTTCTAGTTGTTTGACTTCAATGAACTATAGGGCTCAATATTTGTTACCTTCCGTTTTTAAAAGGGAGACAAAAATACTGTTATGAAAAAAATAAGATTTTGTGTTTATTAAGGTTTGTTTGTTCTTTCTTTCCTGATGTCTATATCCAACCATATTTTAAAATAAAGTAAGTTTGCGGTAGTTACTGATTGCCCCTGTTTTAACAGAGACTTATGGAACAGCTTTATATACACACACACACATATATAAAAATTTTTTAGTAATTTGTGAGTCAGATAAGAGGGTGATGTTGGGAGGAAAGTGCACAGAGGGAGACGGGAGAAGGGTGAGGAGCGGCATGACTATTTTTTGTGTTTAGTTTACTCTCCAGAAGGAAAAGGGGGAGAGAATTTTATCAGGGTGATCAGTGAACCTGAGTAGCACAGAAGACCCCAAATCTCAGAATGACCCGTGAGACAGATGGTTGCAGTTTAACCTGGAAATACACCAATTTGTAAAGTAACAGCCATTGGACAGAAGAATTGTTCAATGAGATTGTTTCTTCATGCCATTTTCATTAATAAAACAAACCAGTTTCATAATATGAATTATGCTCAATAGAGAACTGGTTATTTTAACATAAGAATTGGGTGTTTGGAGTATGGCTGAGCCTAGAGACATGCTGAGAGAGAGATCTGAGTGGGAAGGCTTCACTTTCTGAGAAAATCTCTGGAAGAGAGCAGTCAGAGAGAGGTGGGAACAAGCCCTGCAGAGTTCAAGTCAGTATTCAGGGACTAGAAATGCAATATTGATAATCCAATATGATGCTTCTCTTTGATTAGAATGTGTACAGCTTCAAAGGGATTTTTGCATTATTATAATAAATAGCAGGTCCTATGATGTGAAAAATGGTCAGTCTTATTAGCAAACTGTTAAACATTCTTGGACATTTGCAGGAAAGTTGCTTTTATGAAGACTATATGATAATACAGTAAATGCTTATGGTAGCATGCTATATAAAAAAGGCAACATACAGGACTTCATAGTAGGAGTACAGCCATGTTAAAGTATATATTAGATAAATAGTAAGGAGGGAATTTTAAAAAATGCTAATAATAGAGGTCAACGGGATTGTGGGTAATTTCTCTTATTTTCCAAAATATTTGTAATATAGTTTTCTTAATAGTACATCTTTCTTGTAGCTGAAATAAAATGTTATTTTTAAAAGATGTGTGGACTAACTCAGTTTTTACCTAATACATCAACGATAATTGTCTTCTTTCTTTCCCCTGCTGCATTTTTAGCAAGAAGAGAATAGACGCCTTGGTGGCTCCTCTGGCAATTCTTGATGACCATGGATGAGCTAATGGCTGTGCTCTCAATGGTGGCCTCTTGAGGTAAAGCTCTTTCATTCATGTTCCAGGTAACAGTTGGAGGAGGCTTTCCAGACACATAGGCGATGATCCGAATCACCCCTCCAGCATGGACTACAATTCTATCTCTGACGCTGGCATCTAACTGAAGGTCAGGTAATTCTGGAAAACAATTTAAAAATAGTAAGTGTGCTTTTCATTTCTAATCCAAAATGCAAACATTGATAAAATAATAGAAACATCAGTAATTACCAAGTCTATCCTTCATTTCAATAGCATCTGTGACTTCTCCAGGTTCTCCAATGCCGGCAATGTTGACTGCTCTAACTCTAAATTTGTAGAATGCTCCTTCTTTCAATCCTGTCACAACAAGTTTGGTTCCTCTCACTTCTTTATCTTTAGCCTAGGGAAAAGTCACAGCCATTTTATGATTAGAATACAGTGTGTGACATGTGTGCTCAGTTATGTCTGACTTTTGGACTACCTTATGGACTGTAGCCTGCCAGGCTCCTCTGTCCATGGGATTTTCCAGGCAAGAATACTGGAGGGGGTTGCCTTTCCTCCTCCAGGGCCTCTTCCTAGCCTAAGGATCTAACCCATTGTCTCTTATGTCTCCTGCCTAGGAAGTGGGCTCTTTACCATTGTGCTACCTGGGAAGCCGCTAGAATACAGTAATGCTTTCTTATCTGTGGTTTTATTTACCACAGAATTCATTGGGAATCTGAAAATACTAAATGGAAAAAAAGTTTCCATAAGTAAACAATTCATCAGTTTTAAACTGAGTTCCATTCTGAGCAATATAATGATATCTTGGGTCATCCTGCTCCATCTCTGCTTGGGAAGTGAACCATCTGGCTTCACTGGTGGCCCAGTGGTAAAGAATCTGCCTGCCAATGCAGGAGACACAGGTGTGATCCCTGAGTCAGGAAGATCTGGAAAGAAAAAGGCAACCCCCTCCAGTATTCTTATCTGGGAAATCCCATGGAGAGAAGCCTGGTGGGCTACAGTCCATAGGCTCGTAAAGAGTCGGACATGACTTAGCAATTAAACAACAGCCCCTAAACAACAATAACCTGCCCATTAGTATAAGAAAAACCATGGTATATAGAGAGAGCTCAGTATAATTCTTGGTTTCAAGCATCCATTGGGGGTCTTAGAATGTACCCCTTGGGGATAGAAGGGGATTACTGTAGTTCTTTGTTTTAATAGCTTTCCAAAGTGTAACAATAGCATATTTACTCTCTTTGGGAAAATTGTTAATTTAGGTTTAATGGATCAGATATTATAGGTAAATACTGAATGGAAGCAATTATGTTTTAAAATATTGTCAAATGATTGAAAAAACTGTACTGTACTTATTCCACTTTTTTAAGCTTTAGAGCCAAAAGGTTCATAATAATAAAACAAGTTTTTTATAATTAAATTTATTTTTAATTGAAGGATAATTGCTTTAAGGACAAATTTTGATTAAAATTTTGATATAAGATGTCTGGATTATCAGTTAAAATATTTTTCCGATTTCTTAATTTAAAAAATACAGGTAAGAATGAATGGGATTGATAATAACTATACATGTTCAGTTTATTTACAGTATATTCCCATCATGCCAAGTTTAGCTACCTTTTCCCATTCTTCTTTTCCTTCTTCTTTATATTCAACGATATATCCTGTTACTCTGGACCCACCATCTTTTAGTGGGGGAGACCACTCCAGATCCGCAGATGATTTAGTCCAGTCTGTAACTTTGGGAAATGGAGGGCCAGGAGGTGCTGGAAAGAACAAGTAGACATTATTCTTGACTTTTCCATGGTACTTTGGGAAGAAAAAAGAAAAAGGAATGGTTTGAAGGCTTACCAATTGGATCTCTAGCAGTCGTTGGGTCTGATGGCAGACTTGCTGGCCCCACACCGGCAGCATTGATGGCGTATACTCGGAATTGATAATCAGAACCTTCAATGAGACCAGTTACTTTGTAAGAAACACCCAAAGTCATGGCTTTGATAGGATCTCGGTTAACTCTCTTCCATCTCTTTGTAGTGGTGTCTTTCATTTCTAGCCAATATCCGGTCACAGGAGAGCCTCCATCGTATTCTGGCTCTTCCCAATTGACAGTCATGGAGTTTCGAGTCACACTGCTAACTGTTGGCTTATCTGGTGCTCCAGGGACAGCTGTGACAAAAATCACAGTGATTTATAAGAAATTATGAGAGACAAAGACAATAATGACTTTGAGTGTGAAATACGTGATACTTACAGAAGAGGTTTCTCGCTGTCTCAGGTTCGCTGTCAAGAGGCTCCCCAATGCCATATTTATTCTGGGCCATGATTCGGAATACATACTCATGGCCTTCTAACAACTTAGGAATTGTGTACGTGCATTCTTTGGGCTCACTGGAGACACGCACCCATGTCTTCCTGTTAGCTTCTCTTTTCTCAATTACATAGTTTGTAATCTTAGACCCACCATCGTCTATAGGTGGAAGCCAAGATAATGTCATTTGATCTGCTGAGACAGATTCGAACTTTATTGGTCCCACTGGAGGGCCAGGGCGACCTAAAATGGTTTTAAAAAAGAAAAGCTTTTAAGGGAAAGATCTTAAAACCAAATATTACGTTTATGAACAGAAAGTCATGTAGTTTTAATAAAATCATGTCATCTTTACCAAGGACATTCAGTCTCATTTCCTTTGATGCTGTTCCCAGATTATTCACAGCTGTGATGGTGTATAAGGCAGTGTCACTCCTGCGAGACTGTGGGATCACTAGGGTGCAAGTATCATCCACCACCAGTTTGTTGACATGGGTATCATAGACAACAGGTTCTTTGTTATCAGGCTTCTTTGGAGGAGCTTTAAACCAGGTTAGTGTTGGAAATGGCACACCTTTAATTTTGGCCACAATGTTAACATCAGTTCCTTCTTCAACCTCCATGAATTCTTTCAGCTCAATTGCAGGCGGGCCTAGATTATTAAAAAAAAAAATTGTCATTAGAAACATAAAACACTAAAGGATGAGAAGTATTGAATAGAATTCATAAAGAACAGATCTGTCTTCAGCTAATTTGTACCAGTTTGGGGACAGGCATAGGTGGTCATCATACTTTCTTCATCTCTATGTAGCTGTGTATCAGCTATTGCCTCTCTCTTACCTGGCATCATTATGATGGTAGATACTGAAAGATGTGCAACTGTAGTAAGTAGCTTAGGCTTGGGAGTTCTTTTATGATATTCCCTAATATTTATTCAGAGTAATGAGGGGGCCTATTTTGTTCTGAGATGAATTCTCCTTTTAAGAAATATAACTGCTAGTCGAGGCAGAGCAATTTTCCCTTTTTCATGAATTTAGTATGAGGATGTGCAAAGTGGGTGGTGAGTACCACTTTCCTAAGTTTAGAAGAGAGAGCTAACAAATACACAGTAGCAGAGATGGTAACAGTAATTACAGGAAGAATTATTAGCATATTTCTGTGGATATTTTATCTCTTAAAATGGATGTATCTTTTTTTCAAACAGAGAAAAGTCAACATAGCTTTAATAAAACCCGTGTAATCTTTACTCAAGGACACTCAGTGTCATTTCGTTTGATGTTGTTCTCAGATTATTCATGGTTATCATGATATGTAAACAAGTTTCTTCTTCTCAAGTAGAGACAGAGAGACTTGACTGTGAATATAAATGGGCCCTGGCAGTTGCTAAGAAAATAACTGGTTACTTTCTGTCCCTTTTGAGGAGCATACAGAGGAGCTGTTTTATCTTTTGGTAAGTAAAACAGCCTATTGTGGAGAAAAATCAGAGTAAGGAAATTCCACACAGTATCTCCTTTTAGTAAAGGAAAGGTAATCTGCAAGGAAATGCGATAATTCTGTGGGAGCTAAGTGATTAGGTAACAGGCCCGTGTCCAGACTCAACCCATGGGAGCTTCCAATGCACAGAGCCATCTTTTTTATTTTGGATTTTTGAGTATCTAGGTAGGCATCCATAAAGAGGACCTTCTCTGATCACGTGTTGGTACGTACATGTCTGGTCTCTGATGATCACGGGGCCAACAGTGGCTGAAGGTTTGCTGACTCCTGCCGCATTGACGGCTTTGACTCTGAACTCGTATTCCCCACCCTCGATGAGGTCTTCCACGGTAAATTCCAGTTCTTCCACATCACGCTTATTGCACTGTCTCCATGCTTCTTTCTTTTTCCCAGTAGGATCCCATGCAAGGCACTCAACAATATAGTGGGTGACAGGGGAGCCCCCGTCATTCTTTGGGGGTTTCCATGACAGGTGTACGGTGTTCTTCGTTACAAGGCCAATCTTCAGTTTAATAGGGGGATCAGGAGGATCTTTAAAAACAAAGTATGAATCGTTTACAACAATACATTTCAAGTTTGGGAAGCTAATTTAATCTTTGACTTAAAAACTTACATATTGGGTCTCTGGCAGTGGTCCTCTGAATCGTTTCCGCGGGAGCACCAACACCAAAACGGTTTTCTGCCCGCACGCGGAAGAAATATTCCTGTCCGGAGATGAGGTCAGGGACGACAAATGAGGTGCTTCCACAGTTGGGATTGACTTTAGTCCAAGCTTTTCCGTCAATAGTCCTCTTCTCGATAACATAGCCTTTGATCCTGTCTCCTCCGTCATCATCCGGCATCTTCCATGAAAGTTTGCAACTGCCCCTTGTGATGTCACTGACTTTCAGATCTTTGGGTGGCCCTGGTACATCTGTTGGATCCAAATCACAATGTAAAAAGTGCTATCTTGTTTAAAATAATTTGTTCTTACTCCATAATAACTTTTAAAGCCTTTCTTACCCATGACTTTAACTCTGCAATTTGCTGTCTTTTGTCCGGCTTTATTCTTGGCTGTGATGCTGTATTTGCCTGAATGAGATCGTTTACATTCCGGAATAATAATTACTGATGAATTTTCAGCAGTCTCCAGCTGTACAAAGAAAGCAGTAGTCATACAATGAATGATCATGTTGATGTGTGGCAAAACCAATAAAATATTGTAAAGGAAAAAATAAATAAATAAAAAAGAAAGAAATAACAGCAGTATTGAAGTCCATCAGATTCTGAAATCATTTCAATTTTCTTTTTCTTACCTGTGCATCTTCAGGTATATCATGAACCCCGTCCTATTAGAAAATAAGAGAATCAGTTATAGTGTAAATATTCCTAAGAGTGATGCAGTGGGAGATGCAGAGAATTATAATTTTCTTACCTTCATTGCCTTCTTTGCCTTTCCATCAAATTCCCAAGATGATTTTGGTGTTGGGCGTCCCTTAATGACGGCAGGAATCCTAATCTGTGTGCCAGCTTGACAAATCAGACAGTCTTGTGCTCCAATGTCAATGAAAACTTCTGGTACCTCTGAAATACCATGGTTAATATAACAGGATTTAGCTCACCTTTTTCAAAAAAGTAATTGGCACATCTTCAGTAAATGAATCAATTTCATAATAAGATCAAAAGATGAATACAAAAATGGATTAAGGACTAGTACCTTGAATATCAGCGGCAGGAATCTCTCCAGTTGTATCACTTGGTTCAGATTCACCGGCTTCATTGACAGCTTTCACTCTGAATCTGTACTTCCTGAGCTCTTTCAAGTTTGGCACCACACATTCACAGGTAGGTAGAAGTTTGTCTGGTTCATTTACGCTTTTCCAGTCTGTACTGCCTTCTTCTTGCATTTCTACAATGTATCCTTTGATTGGACTGCCACCATCTTTGGCTGGAGGTTTCCATGCTAGTGTGATGCTTGACTTTGTTTTATCTTTGACTTCTGGGCGAGAAGGTGCCCCAGGTGGATCTAATAAAAAAAAAAAAAATCAAAATATGAAGCTGATGAGATGCTAGATTTATGTACTGTAAGAATATTTTACTATGCCTGATCATATTTTATTTTTAAAATATTAAAATAGGAATGCCAAAGGAATAAATTACCTTCTAGAGAAGAGAAATATAAAAAAGTCTATTTTCATTTAGCATTAATGCTAAAACAAAGAAAGCAAACAACTTACTGGGAATAGAAAGACTACTGGCTAGCTCTTGATAGATTATTATCCTATTTACACATGATTGGTGAAAAGCTATTTTACTTTTGAGATCTCTTTGAAGAGATTCTGCAGTATTCTATCCTAAAAACTTAATATAACCTACCATAAAATTAAAAAATGACTTCATCATTAGCTGTAAACTTTTGAACACAAACTGATTCTTACTGCCTTGTATTGTAGATATTGACCCTGTCCCTAATCACATAACAATCCATTATATTTCTGACAGTGCTTTACAATTATGGAAATTCTTTTACTCTGTTCATCTTTTTAATGATAGGTCTTTCCAGTGCTTAAGACAGTTTTTTACACATAGCATATATTTAATACTAGCTTGCAGAATGAATGAATAATTCATTTTTTATATATGCTCCATATAGGACTTAGATTATTTTAAGTCTTTTTTACAAATAGCTGAATTTTTTCCACAGAAAATCCATACAACACGTGGTATTATTCATTAGGGCCACAGTATTTTAATTTTTGAACTGACACGCTTATAGGTCTTTCAGAATTGCTTTTTATTTGACAGACTTCACAGACTATGCTTGAAGATCTTACATCTTTGTTCAGTATGTATTATTGAAAAGTTAACAAACTTTTTTTTTTGTTACACTCCTACTGGACGGTCTGTTTGGTGAGGGAGATATTTTCACAGTAGCTGATTAAAGAGGCAGAGGTTTATTTTAAGTATGGGAGCAAAGAGGAGCTATATAGTCCAGGGTCTTTATTACTGTGATTCCTCATACAATACTAGGTTTAATCTAAGTGTTTAAAAACCATATGAGTTTCTCTATGTGTGTGCATACACAGGTATATATACATATTAGATATGTGTGCTTAGTGTGTGTATATGTGTATACACACACATATATATACTTTTGACAGTCTACATAAGCATGAAATTTTTAATTTTAATAAATAAAATAACTTGGCATAGAATAAATACAAGAAATTTAAGAGCAGAATTTTCTATTTAGTGGCTTTGTCCTTGATATATTCCAGAGATAGAAGCCTACTTACATATGGGATCTCCTGCAACTTCTGGGTCTGATGGTTCACTGGGAGGGCCAACTCCTGCAGCGTTTATTGCCATTGCTCTGAACTGGTATTTAACACCTTCAATCAAACGGGGAACATTAAATTCCACGCCTTTCAAGCCCACTTTGGTTATTGGTGCTCGGCTAACACGTGACCAGTAGGCACCTCCCTCTTCTCTCTTCTCCAGCCAGTAACCAGTAATTGGAGAGCCGCCGTTGTCCAGAGGAGGAGTCCAGCTCACTAGCATCGACCCTTTGGTGCGCTCCAGAACTTTTGGTTTTCCCGGAGGTCCAGGAGTGCGGTAAGGATCTTGAATGACCACTTTATCTGATTTGCATTCATCACTGGTTCCATATTTATTCACTGCCCTAACTCGGAACTCGTACTGACCATTGGGGATAAGCTTCCAGATCTAGAAATCAAATGAATAATAATTTCTTAAAAACCATATACTTATGTTGATTTTCACTTGATTTAAAATTCAAGTCATTTGGTAGGGGAAGACTGTAAAAAGAAATAAATCAATAAACTCAATTATCTGAGTATATACACTCACATGTGGAGAAAGTCTTTTAAAATAAGAATGTGTACATTTATTGAACCTAATAATTTGTCTCTCAAGTAAAAGAGAATCTGTATATCAAACAGAAATTACTAAGGGGCCTTATGTGCAAGGCGCTAAAAACTAAGGATTTTTGTGTGGAGTTTTAAGTTTAATCATTAAATTCCAAGGTCATATTAGAATGGTGTTTATTCAGGCTCAGGTCCTTTTAATGTGCATAAGAAAATACTTAGAAGAGTTTACCCCGTATCTCCTCTCTACAGCAGTGTTGGTAACTTCTTCCCATTCAGCTTTCTTCCTGCTTGCATCACGCTTGTCAATGATGTAATGGGTGATCTCACTGCCACCATTGTCTAGAGGGGCATCCCATGTTAGGTAGCAAGATTCAGCTTTAATGTCAGTAACAGCAAGATTTCTTGGTGGGGACGGACGATCTGAAAAGGAACCAATGGAGGAAATTGAGAAGGAAATTCTTAAACCAATGCTGGATTTCATTCTTTTATAAGAAAGAGTATCGCTTACCATATACTTCCACGTGGACATTTCGGAACACTGAACCAAGGCGATTAGACGCAGTCACCGTGTAAGTGCCTTTGTCCTCCCGGACTGCTTTGGGAATGCTAAGCTCAGTCTTTGCCTCACTTCGGGAAACTTCTTCCTTAGTTATCTTAAGTGCATCGCTGGGTTTCTCAATCACAGTTTCATTCTTGGACCACTCAATCTTAGGCATCGGAAGGCCTGTCACATCTGCGGGAATGTTGACAGGCTCTCCCGCCTTAACTTTGATGGTGTCTCCGCGAACAGCCAGGCGCAACTTAATAGTTGGAGGCACTGCAAAGAGAAGGGAAAGTGGGGGAAAAAGATAGCACAGTCATAAGGATGTTTACACAACCTGTGAGATAAAGTGCATTCAAATGACCATTATGTTTGTATTCCACACCTTCATCATCCTGTATGACCACATTAAGAGGCAGGGATGGTTCACTTTCACCAATCTCATTGACGGCCTTGACACGGAACTCATACATTTGGTGTTCATCGAGATCTTCAACAAGAAAAGATGTGGTTGGGCAGAGGCGCTTGTTAACTCTTTCAAAGTCAGGTTTGTCATGACGCCGTTTTTCAATGATGTAGCCTTGGATGGGGCAGCCGCCATTACTGCGGGGCTCTTTCCAGTCAAGGGTGATGGTGGACTTGGTCCTTTCTGTATATGTGAGCCTCTCAGGAGATGTTGGAGGACCTTTAACCAGAGGTAGGTTGAAATGACAAGAATGAGACAAATATTCATGCATGAAATTACGTTTCACTTCAAATTACACGAAAAATAGGTTTCTATTGGCATAATGTTACATCTGTCTTTAAAATCCTCAAAATATCTCAATTACCAAAATTAAAGGCATTCATATAGGCAGAATTTTTTTTAGTAAACTTTATAGTCAAGATTATTGATGAAAAATAAATTGAGGTGCATGTATGCTTTTTTGTATTTAGCATTTTAGATATTTTACCTGTCACTGAGAAAGCTAATTTTAATGACCTAGGAGGGCTGTCTGTGAAATTTTGATTGAATGACCAGCTGAGAGCAAAGTATTCCTGTCTCATTAACAGAAAATGGATATGTCTACTGAATATACTTTGAACCATGTTGCCTCAAGTGTTGGTTTAGGGGTGGAAAGAGAATTTAAGTGATGCTGCTATAGTTTTGTGTAGTGAAGGATAAAATAGAAAGAATAAACTCAGAATGGTGAAACTAGACCCAATCTATTCTTGACTATTATTGCAACCAGAAGCAGAGCTTTACTGTCTTAAGTCCAACTGTGTTCTGTTTTTTTTCCTGGCACAACCTGAGCTGCAGCAGACATTTTGAGATGGGCTGTTACAGTGAGAAGGTAATTTTGTTTCTTTTTTTGGGTGGTGGTGGAGGAGGAAGAATTCCTCTGTCTCTTGTGGAACCACAAAGACTGCTCTCTAGAATGGGACGTCAGCAGGCATTACCAGCTGTGTGCAGTATTAGGGCTTCGTATTTGTTCATACCAGTCAAGGAGATTTGCTTTGGTTGCTTTTTATTTGTGCTAAGCTCCAATGATTTAAGTTTTTCAGCACATAAAACCATGCCAAAAATTACATTGAAATTACAGTAAATATGGCATCCTTACAGTTGCTTGTAGTTATTTGGTTTTTACCTTTCTCATTACTCCAAATATAAATCTGGAGACTGTTGGGAGTTTGAAGCCATAAAACTCCATACATAAATGATATAACTACAAGCAATCAATACTCAGTTTATAAACAAAAAACTTTCTCTTTTACCTAGTGGGTCAACTGCAAGAATTGGTCCTATTTCAACAGGAGGGCCACAGCCAAACTTGTTCTTGGCAATCACACGGAACATGTATTCTTGTCCCTCAAGGAGACCTGTGATGTCACATTTAGATCTCTCAGTCTCTATTGGTTGCCTCCAAGTGTGCATCTTAGCATCCTTTCTTTCAATAATGAAGCCTGTGATGTCACTTCCTCCATCATCTTCTGGATCAGACCAGTTAAGCAGGCACATTTTTCTGTTTGTTACAACAGGTTTCAAGTCAAGAACAGGGCCAGGGACATCTGAAAAATAAAACAGTAACAATAGAAAATCAATGTAGTAAGATAGTATTGCTTAGGGAAAACCCTATGGAAATCCATGTTAACATTTCTTACCAAAAACTTCTACCCGGGTTGCTGCAAATTTGGAACCACAGCTATTGGTAGCTGTAATCACATATCTGCCATGGTCTTTTCTCAATGCATTCTTGATAATTAATTCAGACTTGGTTCCAACATTCACTATTTCAACACGGTCTTTATCCAGCTTGCCTTCTTCGATGGTCCACACTTTTGTTGGCACTGGACGGCCAGTCACCACAGCTGGAATCCTGAGAGTCTTCCCAGCCATAATCTGTATTCCACCCTTGACAGAAACATCTAGTTCCACAGTTGGAGGCTCTGTTGAAAGAGAACAGTCATACATTAGCTCCAGAAAGATGGGGAGGAAAAAAATCTCACCCTGGGAAAATATCCATCACCTTATTTAGGTCCCTGGTTACGTACCTTGTGGTTCAGCCACAGTAACAGGTTCTGTTTCTCCAGGCGGCCCTTCACCTGCAGCATTGACGGCACTCACTCGAAGTTTGTAATCAGCACCCTCTCGGATTTCTCTGACCGTGTACTCACGGGGCTTGATCATCTTCTCTGTGCAGCGGGACCATTCATTTGTGCCAACCAGCTGCTTATAGACATAGTAGCCAACAATTTCCCCACCACCATTGAAAGCTGGGGGTTCCCAGGCCAGTTCAATCGTCGTGGAACTTGTGTCAGTGACTCTGGGGACAGGTGGCCCAGGTGGAGCTGGAATGAATGCACACACAGAAATCAAAACTCACTGAGGGTTTGAAAATGTGCAGTAGCTTATGCGATCCCATTTTCCCCTCACAGTATGTTACATGTAATATGGGTAAATATTGCTCTGTGAAACTTTTAAGGTATATATACGAATGTTCATAACTTTACACTGCAACCTCAACATATGTCTGTAGTTACTGCCAGTATTTAGTTTGTTTTCCAGCTTTGCGATATTACTGACATATAATGCATGTAAGTTTTAGGTGTACAACATGATGAGTTGATAAATATATATATATTACAGAATGATTACCTCAGAAATGTTAGTTAACACCACCATCCCCTCACATAATCCCCACTTTTTGGTAGCATTTAGCATCTACTCTCTTAACAACTTTCAAGCATACAAAACTTGAAAACTAGAAATGACCAGTACTGTTAATTATAGTGACCACACGGCACCCTCTTTCTTCTTAAGGAATTACTTACCGATTGGATCATGCGCTGTTTTGGGGTCTGAGGGGGGACTGAACTTTCCAGGTCCAGCTGCATTTTCAGCACATACTCTAAAGACATAGGTGAGTCCTTCTAATAGGCCGTCTACCTTGGTCTTCAAAGAATTCAGAAGGCTTCGGTTCACACGAGACCAGTGTGTGCTGTTCACCTCACGTTTTTCAAGCCAGTAACCCAAGATGGGGCTTCCATTATCTTTTGGTTCATTCCATGTCACTAGCATACTGTTACTGGTGACATCCTCCACAATGGGCTTATCAGGTGCATCAGGTGGTTCTGATTAAAATTTAAAAAGGCAAGTTTGAATTAATTCCCTAGTATAACATAAAAATTCAAGTTTATAAGCTGGGATAATGTATAGCAACATATGATAAAAAGGCAACGTTTAGATGCTAAAGAACCTTACCAAATGGATCTTTAGCCATAAATGGCTTTGAAACACACGGTGGTCCAGGCCCAAACCTATTTTCAGCTCTTACACGGAAGAGATACTCTTTTCCTTCAATCAACTTTGTCACTGAATATTTGCAGTGCCTAAGCGTTGAGGTGACAACCATCCATTCCGAGTCAGGTTTTGTCTTGTCTTTCTTTTCCAAAGTGTAGTTTAAAATTTCACTGCCACCATCATCAAGGGGTGGCTCCCATTTACAGAGGACTGAAGTCTTTCTGATATCTTCAAATACAAAGTTGATTGGTGGTCCTGGTATATCTGATATTTTAAAAGACAGAAGTGGTTAAAAAGTTTTGTAGCACTGCTTGCAACGGAAAATGTAAATGTTGAATATGCTTCAGTGACATCAACTTCTGTTTTTCCTACATCTGTCTTCATATCACATTAGCTAATGAATAACAGCATCAGTTTTCTTTGACGTAGCCAGAAGAAAATGGGAATGAGGACACCTGACTGAAGCTATTTCCCACTTCTTTTAACTGCCCCCATGAACTCTTATATTAACTTCCTTCCATTGGAAAGTGTAGTTTCACCTACTTACCTAGCACACAGACGGTACATGGAGCTTTTGCAATACCATGGTCATTTTCAGCTTTGATCATAAATAGTCCATGATCGGGTCGGACAGAATCTCGGACACGGAGCTGAGATTCTCCTTTCTTACTATTGTCGATACTCAGACGCTGTGTCAGAGGCAGGACGAACGGTTGTTCTTCTTGAACTTCACCCTTCCTTCTCCTAACCAAGGGTTCTACCCGCTTCTTAATCTCCTCTGGTGTGATAATACTTTCATCCTTTAGCCATGTAATTGTTGGGTAAGGTGACCCAGAAATAATTGCATCAAGTGCTATTTCATCACCTCTTCTGACTTCTAGGCTTGATTTCATAATGACTTTCGGGGCATCTGTAATGATTAAAAGCAATCATTGTTTTCAGTTCTGATGAAAATGTCTGAAGTGAAGTGATGTCACTCAGTCGTGTCCGACTCTTCGCAACCCCATGGTCTGTAGCCTACCAGGCTCCTCCGTCCATGGAATTTTCCAGGCAAGAATATTGGAGTGGATTGCCATTTCCTTCTCCAGGGGATCTTCCTGATCTAGGGACCAAACCCGGCTCTCCCGCATTGCAGGCAGACACTTTACCATCTGAGCCACCTGGGAAGCCCTGTCTTACAGAACATTATTCTCATTTCTTTCATGATAGGAAGATGGCTAACCCGTTAAACACGACTTACCAATAGGATCCACAGCTTTAGTTGGAGGAGTGGCCCGAGAGGGTTCGCTGATACCAGCAGCATTTTCTGCTCGCACACGGAATTGGTATTCCTTTCCCTCTTCAAGGCCTTTTGCTGTATAGGTCAGGACTGGGACCAGGTGTTCGTTGCATCTCTTCCATCTCTCTTCACCTTTAGCTATCTTCTCTATGATGTAACCCATTATCTTGCTTCCTCCGTCATACAAAGGTGGCTTCCATGTAATAGTCATTGCCTCAGCTGTAGGATTATGTACCTCAACATCTACAGGCGGATCCGGGGGTTCTGGAGTACAAGAATAAAACCTGTTAATATAGGGAAACTCATCTTCTTATAAAAAAGAAAAGCTTTATGATGTTCACACTCAAACTTACGCTTTGGATCTTGAGCAATGACTGGATTTTTCAGTTCAATATATTCGCCTCCACCAATCTTGTTGACAGCTTTAACACGGAAGAAGTATTCACCATTTGGTATGAGATCCTTGACAGTCCAAGACAGTTTGTTCTCACCAGACATGACTGGTATGTATGTCCTCCTCCCAGCTTCTCTGCGTTCCAGGACATAATGAAGAATTGGGCTTCCACCATCATTTTCTGGAGGTTCCCAAGTTAATTTACAAGAACTCTTGGTCACGTCACTTGCTTTAAGATCTCTGCATGGCCCAGGTAGGCCTATTAAAAATCAAAATGATAATTATTATTATAACCTGAAAAGGTTGGGTATTAAGAGCACACACTTTCTCTGTGTAGGCTACGGTAGGCCATTTAGCATCCTTGATTCTGAACTATTAAATGTCGGTAGCTCCCCCTTAGTTTTGTTCCAAGCAAAAGTGGCCCCCCAAATTTCCAAACACTATTCACCACCATGTGTGGGGGAAGGGGCAGAAAATGTTACCACCCCTGGTTGAGAACACTATGAAAACTTGAAAATACAATTAATAAATGAATATTGGTTATTTAAACATTCTTTGGGTATATCTCTTTTTCAAATTGCTATTTTCATATGCAAATAATTACAACAGAAGTAAACAAATGCAATCAGATTTTAGCAATTTCATTTCAGAATTACTTTGCTTCTCATATGATAAGAAGTAATCTGAAAGGACATTTAGTTTACAAATAGTCAACTCATGAAGCCATTTCTACTAGCACTGCAGAGTTAACCAATTTTCCCAGCATGTAAAGCATAGCTGGTATTTCATCAAAGAATGATTACCTATGACTTTGACATTGACTGAGGCAGTTGCTGAGCCAAGTTTATTCTCTAGGGTAATGGTGTAAACGCCAGCATCGGCACGGACACTCTTGGGCACTTCGAGGTGTGCAGAGATGTGATCGTTCTTCATGGTTAATCTGTCACTTGCTTTAACTTCTTTGCCATCTTTATGCCAACTAACAGTTGGAACTGGGACAGCTCTGAAGGGAACAGGAATGCTTAACTTTTCACCTTCAATGACAACAATGTCGTGAGTCTCCAGATCAATTGTTGGCTTGCCTGTAATCCAAAAGGGGGAAAAAAATTGTATGTCAAAATGCAATGCAGGAGTAAAGTTTGCTTTATTAATTGTAAAAAGAAACTGTGTTCTTACAGTCTGGGTCTTTGGCAACCACATTTTCAGAGATTTCAGATGGCTCACTGACTCCAACAGCATTGACAGCTCTCACTCTCAGCACATACTCCTTGTCGGGCACAACACCTTCTTCAACCTTGAATTTCAAGTCTTTTATTGGGCGAGAATTAACTCGCATCCATTTCTCAGTGCCTACTGGACACATTTCAACATGGTATCCTATAATAGGACTGCCACCATTTTTCTCTGGAGGTTTCCAAGCAATGGCAATGTGCTTTCTCCCAGCATCAGTAACATGCAGGTCAAGAGGAGGTGAAGGAGGACCTTAAAAGACAGTGAAATGTTTGCATCCATAATCTCATCAAACTCTGGACAATATCCTTTGTAAAATAAGCACTACTTACTTGTTGGATCTTCAATTTTCAGGATTTCTGTTGGTTCACTTGGGTGGCCAACTCCAGCCTCATTCTCTGCCCGAACCTGAAACTGGACCTCTGTTCCTTCAATGACATCAGTTACTCTAAAGTGACAATCAGGTCCTGAGGTCTTTCCAGCTTTCACCCAACGGGTACCTAATTTTTCTTTCTTCTCAATGACATATCTATTGAAATAACAAGCATTTTGTTAACACTAATAAAGAATTTTCAGCCAGATGTAATTTTTTCTTTATGAGTTAACTAGGATTCTACCTCTGTATTGGTCTTCCACCATCATTTTTAGGTGGTTCCCACTTCAGGTCAATGTGTCCTTTCGTCACATCAACCACTGCCAGAGCATAGGGTGGTCCAGGCGTGGCTGAAAGCAAAATTTTCGTTGGTTAGAAACACCAGGGAGAAAAGTGACAATCTACTCTAAATGGTGGCACAAAAATGAAGTTAGAGAGCATACTAAAGGTGTCTTTGGCCAGGACAGAGTCCTCAACTTCACAGTAGTCACTCTGTCCTATGGCGTTTTCTGCAGCAACTCGAAACACGTATAATGAGCCCTCTGTCAGTGGGGTCACTGTGCACTTGGTGTCCTTTACGGTTGTGTCCACTGTTTGCCAGCCTTTCCGTCTCACGTCTCTCTTTTCCACAATGTAGTTGGTGATGGGCGACCCGCCATCTTTCTCAGGAACTGTCCACTTTAGGTCTGCTGTATTTTTTGTAATATTGATCACTTCAAGCCAGCGAGGTGGTGATGGGGGATCTGAAGGAAAAAAAATACTCAGTTTCTTATTGTCCAATATTCAGTCTGCACTCAATTTTCTAGTAGTCACTAAGAACCCAGATAGCAAAGATGAAATAATCAAAAGTGACTTACAGAGCTTCTCCCGGCAAAGCACAGGGTCGCTGGGCTCACTGGGCTCACTTTCCCCGGCCTTGTTCACAGCTCTAACTCGAAATGAGTATTCCTGCCCTTCCATGAGACCTGGGAGCAAATGCTGGGTGGTGGGAACCCCTTCAGCAACTCGGACCCAGTCCTCCGTGCCAGTCTTTAGCATTTCAATGACATAAGAATCTATCTTTGCCCCTCCATCATGTTCTGGCTTTGTCCAGTTCAGCATTAATGATGTTCTGCCTATATCTTTCACAACTGGTTTTCCAGGGGGCCATGGAGGGTCTGCAAGCCAATGAAATGAAATCATTATTTAGGTTTGTCAAAAGGAATTAATATAAGCTTCAAAACAATCACAGAAAATAAATGAATCATACCTATGGCATCCTTTATTAAGATTGGCTCAGTTGATTTGCTTGGTTTTCCAGGTCCAGCAAGATTTTCAGCCAGCACACGGAATCGGTATTTTTTCTTATTTGTGAGACCTTTCACTCTGAATTAGGAACAAAGTGTGAGTTGAATACCATGATGAAAAGCAGAGAGTTCTATTTACTTCACATAGAAGAAGGTAATTTATTTAAAAATTGGTTTGGCAATTTAAATGAAAATATTTCAATATAAATTAAAAATTGCCTTTTCGTGGTCACACACAAGATTTGGTCACATGTACCAATCAAATTATAATATCTGTAATAATAATCATTAATATACTGCAAACACTTTGGAACTTCCATAAAGTTGATATTTTATGGTCAGAAATTAAGTGTGTCCTTCAATGGAATTTATGTCTTTTTTGAAATTATGTGGTAATAGAAAAGATAAGGAAAAATAATTAAAAATGTTATAGTAATATATAATCAGATCTATTCAAAAGGAATGCTAAAGAATGACAATTTTGTTTTAACACTGTGATGGAGAGCTTGGGCGTACCTGTATGTGGTGTCCTTTATTGGCATCTTATTGCATCTAACCCATTTATCGCTTTCAGGATCTAATCGTTCAACCCAGTATCCTGTGATGGGGCTGCCACCATCGTCATCTGGCTCACTCCATGTGAGGGTCACTGCATCTTTAGTGATGTCAGAAGGTTCTAGGCGAGTTGGAGGTCCAGGCGGATCTACAGACAGGATAATTGTATGGGTTATATAGCCTTTATACAAATATGACAACTAAATATACATTTAACATAAGTATCCTTTATTTTTTCTTTAAACTAACTGATTACTGAGAAACTTACCAAAC